>NC_050463.1:36280378-36880378 GCF_903995425.1 Onychomys torridus
CTTGACCTCAGGTCTGGAAGGAATGCTCCTCTTCTAGTGAGCCTAGTTGCACCTGGGTGGGAATCCTTAGAAGATGGAACAGAGATGGTTCTGTGGTGTGTGCTGGAGGCTCTGTTCACGCCCTTTCCCATCTCACAGAGGAGCACTACAAAGCATGAGGCCAGCAGAGACGCAGATGCAAACACAATGCTATCCTTCTCCCATGGCCTCTGCCTCTGGGATTTGGAGTGTTTTTACTTTTCTTTAAAAAACAATGCTGTTTGTGAAACACTGCAGATTTTAAAATCTGCACAGGGAAGACACTCAGCAAGTGAGCCCGTTTTGAAAGACGACTCTGTGTCGGCTCTCCCGAGTCCCAGATAGATCCAGTTATCACTGGGATGATGCAGTTCCAGGAGAAAATTAGTCTTCAAAGTCTCAAGTCATAAATCCTCCAAGATTCCATTTAGATTACTTAGAATTCATCAACAAGCATATTTAATAGATTTAGGCCCAAATATAGCATCTAAAATTCCACACAATGACAAACTCTGAATGCGTAACTAGACAGTCCACGAGTGAAAAGACAATCCGAAATGTATGCTTTGATATTTATCACCTGATACCTTCTCTGGGGTCGAAATGTGCACAGGCAAAACATTTGCAAGGAGGAATTTCACGCCAGACACTGCACTAACCCTGATATTAAAACGGGGGTAAGTTCAGTTAGCCTTTAGTAGGTCCAGGTAGGTCTAAGTGTATATGTGATTCTCCGCACATTGCTTTTTTTCTCCTTCGTAGATATTTCATTTTACACAGACTCACTTATAGAAATGGGTCCCATCCAAGCCTATGAATGTTGGTCTCATTTGTCTTCTAGGAGTAATGGAAGCAGGTAGACTGGTTAAAAACCAAACCAAACCAAACAAAACAAAAACCCGACAGTGAGTGTTGGGCCAGATGGGGTTAATCTTAAACTCACGTTCCTTCTAATGTTATTACTTACATGAAATATTAATTAGCAAGCGTGAGGCATGGTGGCCCACACCTTTAATCCCAGTAATCATGAGACAGAGGCAAGGAAGATCTCTATGAGTTCAAGGCCAGCCAGTTCTACGCTAGCCAAGGCTACCGAGGGAGACCGGGTGTAAAAAGAAAAGGCTAATGACCATGGATAATGATAAGAAGCTCCTCACACACGAAAGGCAGCACGAACAGGAACAAATACACTAAAACTCTGTGTGTACTATCAGAAATGCACAAGGGGCTGGGAATGTGGTTTAGTTAGTGGAGTGCTTACCTAGTTTGCAAGAAGCCCTGGTTCCATCTTCAGCATTACACACACACACACACACACACACACACACACACACACACACACACACACCACACAGTTGCACGAGAATTAGTAGCTGAAGGTTCTGTGTTCAAATTCAGCGGTATGATGTGGCCGGACATGGCTAGGCCTTGGGGATAGGCCACTTGCTTACCTCTGAGCTTCCCCGTCATTTGTAGAGTGTGGATAATCCCTACTTCATGGGTTTGATGTGAGGATTAGAGATAATATATGTAAAGTACTAAAATATGGTGGGCAGCCCTAACCAGAAGCTATTATTATTTGATTATTGGGGCTTGAGAAAGGTTTGCTGATTGAATAATAGGTAGATTAGCTGACCTCTGAAATCCATGGCAATGCTAAAATTATGATACTAAAAAATGGAATTAAAAGTTCATACATCAAATCCACGAAGGGTATTTTGAACTGTTGGAATTGTGATGCAAATAATCTTATGCTGTTCAGAAGTCATACTATCATATGAGGTTCACAGACTGCAGCATACACACACCCTGATGTATCATTAAAATATTTAGGGTTCATTCCTGGAGGGCTCAGTATACACCCCACTTCAATCATCTCCATGATTTGCATCGTCTCTGAATGGCCATGCTCCAGAGCTCTGCTACATGGAAAGTCTCTTTGTGGAACGGGCTTTAACAGGGTTCCCTCTTCATTTTGAAAAAGAGAATTTTTTTAAGCTAGTTAGTTTCTGCGTGTGTAAATCTTAAAAAAAAATCTAATTCTGTGTGTATGCATGTGCCATGGCATGCTTCTGGGAGGGGTGATTGGCACCAGGAGTCAGTACTATCCTTCCACTATATGGATTTTGCAGCAAGTGCCCTTACCCATTAAGCCATCTCCCTGGACCAAGGGGGTCCCCTCTTTTAGCCCTAGACTGCTACTGTGCTTCCTTCACATTTTCAGGAACAGAGGCCTTGTGAGATGACAGGTCTTCCCAAGGTTGCCCAGAGACTGGACTTCAACTCCCACGTGAAGCCCCTACCACCACCCACTCTGTATTGTCACCAGAATTCAGCCAACCCCTGCCCCTTCCCGCCTGCCCCCTGGGCAAAGCACGAGGGACTGGAGAGACTTCTGAGGGGAACATACACACCAGATAGGAAAAACAAATGTCAGTAATACCTGCTGCGTTTGATATTTGACATTGTTTCGACTGACTGCATTCCTACCAAGTTCTGAAAACCAGAGACCTACATTTGTGAGTGTTAAAGTGGCAGGATGCAGTGGTCTTATCTCTGGGTGTATGCTGTCAAAGAATGTGAAAAGCCTCCTTTCCGAAGATATCTACACAATCAAATTCACGGCAGCATTACTCACAGTAGCCGAGAGGTGGAAACGACCCACATGCTCACCAGAAGACAAACAAAATATACATATGCTTGATGGAATACTAATCAGTCTTCAAAAGGAAGAAAATTCTGACATATGAGACTGCATGGATGAAAAACCCGATCGGATGATGCTAAGTGAAAAAAGCTAATTGGGAAATGATAAATGTCGTATTTCATTTACATGCAGTATTCTGGATGGTCAAGTTTGTAGAGACAACAAAACAGACTGGTGACTGCCCAGCAGAGGGAGAAGAGAATAAACACTGGCATCCAAGGGGCATAGGATTTCCATACCACAAGATGAATAAGTTTCCACAACCCATTGCTCAGTAATGTGAGTAGGAATATCACTATTCTGTTCCCATAAAAATGATGAAGATGGTAAATTCTGTGTTATTGTTTTAAGCCATCATTTTACTAAGTGGCAAAGTATGCGTTTGTGTGTATAAAGGCAAATACATGCCTGTGTGTATTTGTATATATTTATCTCAAATTGCTCCATGATTTAAAGGTTTCAAAACTTCCTACCATCGATGCCAGCAGTAGCCTTTAACGGATGGGGAGCTGTCCTTTTCACCTAAACCGGATCCCTGTCCGGCCCATGCTCCAGGGTTCTTGTTCAGGTGTCTGAGCCGGAGCATGGAGTTCTGGAACCATTTCTGTTTCCCGAAGCTACTCTGCCTCATCGGAGGGGACTCTCCTTTCCCACCCTAAAGGTGGAAATGCCCCCAGAACAATGACGACCATTCTCAGCAGCAACTCTGTTGCAACTTCCAATGATCCACCCTCCTCATTCTAAATTAAAGCTTCAGTTTTCCTGGTTTCAAATGGTTTCCTTGAAGACGGTAGAGTCTGCCTGTCTGACCCCAGGTTTGAGGAGACCAAGGGTGTAGCTGTTGGAGGAAGAAGAGCTTTGGAGTTTGATTTCAGGATGGCTGTGATCCCAGCATTTTTTTTTCTCCTAGATTCTACTGTGGAATTTTGATATACACCTCTACTTATTAACCAAAATTATTATAACCATTTTCTATGGTAAAAAGCCATTGTACATGAAATATCTTGCAGGGATCACACTACCTAACTGTTTAAGCATACTAGAAGAGGACCTTAGATTTTTTTTTTTTTTTTTTGAGCAATAAAAAAGATTCCTCTTCTGCATCAAGTAGAAATAGTTTCCCAGTTTCTGAACATTTGTATTTATGTGCCTTAGCACAAAGGAAGGCCATGGGGGAAGAGGGGCGTATATCTGTCTCATTCTCCAGTGCTCTTTCCCTGTAACCGGTTTGGCTTCGTTCACAGCCGGCAAAGGCTGGATTTCTCATTCGTGGTGTTTCTTACTCCTCCTACCCCCAAGTAGGCGCTTAGTTGACTGATTATAGAATCATAAGGTTGGCTATAATTCCATTTCTCCTTCTGACTTTGAACTTAAGTGTTCCAATTACTTTGCCCGATCCTAATAAGTCAGTAGCGTGCAAATGCTTGCCTTGATAGTTCTGAAATATACAGGGCTGTGATTAGCATGGGATTGCATCATTAGAAAGCAAAGTTGAAAGCGGATGAGCAAAATCATCGCTTGCAGTGAAGTAAAACTGCCTGCTCCGAGGACTTACAATGTTACTGTGATCCTAGAGACACTTGGCACTATGACTAAATATATATTAGATTTGGGGGGGAAAAATCCTCTGATGTTCCGGAACCTTCTGGCTTTATCCATTACTGGAAGCGAAAAGATCTTACAGAAGGACAAGCCCACTCTAATACACAGCTTTGATGGCTCTTCAAGTCCAATAGAGCTAAAGACACAAAAGAATCCTCATACCACAAAAGGAGGAGGAGGAATGGGAAAAGAGGGTAAGAAGGAGAAGGAAAGGGAGAGAAGGGTATGAAGGAAAAACTTTAGTCAATCCAGTTAGAATAAAACTGACGTCTAGTCATAGGTTAGAAAGCTTTATAGTAAGCCTGTGGGGGAAAAGAAAAACTCTCTCTCTCTCTCTCTCTCTCTCTCTCTCTCTCTCTCTCTCTCACACACACACACACACACACACACACACACACACACACGTAACAAATGAGACACTGAAAAGCTACATCAGCACTGATGGTGTTATCTGAATTAACTTCTTTATCTCTCTGTGTTCCTGGGAATCACGTAAACTTTTTTGAAAACTATGTAAGGGAGACAGGGGCATGCTTCCCATTAGGAGTGAGCTGCAGCCAAATCAAATGATACATGGGAGAGGGGAAAGATGTTACTGCTGAAATCGATGCCAAAGATTTATAAGGTTGATTAAGTAAACAAAACCAGAGTGGGTCACCATGGAAATGCATGAATATTGAAACAGGCGAGATTTGAATAGACTAATGATATGCCTCATAGACTGACAGTGTTGGTAACAAGTGTGACGGTCCATCTACACCAACATCTACACTTCTCACTTGTTTATTCCTAGGAAACAGGAGCTGGATTTAATGATTCCTTTAGTAATAATAGCTTACGAGCAAAATATGTCTTCCAATCTTAAAAGAATATGGACTCCATTCTCATCTACTAAAAAGAAAGAAAAAAGAATTAAAAAAAAAAAAAAAAGAAAACCCAAAATGGCTTTATGCATTTGTGTTCTGGATGTGAGGAGCCCCAGTTAGCAGAAGTCATTCTCTTGTGTTCTTGGTAGTCTTTGTTCTAATAAACCCCTCACAAAACTGAATTCTGGTGTGGCTTATCTCCCACACCGAGTATGTGGAGTGTGACCACCATTCATTAGAAACATAACTTAAGAGACCCAACATTAGATCCCTACCCCCACCACATACAGAAAAAAAAAAAAAAACCCAATAATCTATTTGTTTCCATGGCTACCATAGGATGCTTTATTTCAGTAAAACTCTTAGGTATTTCGTTTGGATGGTTGCTTGCAAATGAAAGTTGAAGACCTATTCATTTCCACAACTATAGCGGAAATGGGAAGACTGGACCAAAGACAATGTTTTTCTTAATCGTGGACTAATAAGATCCTTGTGCAGAAAAGTTATTAAAATTGGCTAAATGCATCAGCCCATAAGCCAAGTTAAACATTATTAAATTCCTATAGGATTTAAGGGCACACATGCTACTGATTTCCTGATTTGTAGCAAGGTGATAAATCTAATGCACTACAGAACAATATATAGTACCATAGACATTGTGAGCCACGCTCATGTAGGAACATGCAGACTGAGTATGCATGCCTGACAACCAACCCTTAAATTATTATGTTTACCAGATACGTTTTCTCCAAGTGTCAGGATGAACAATCTGTACAGTTGTTCAACGCGCCCCCCACCCCCGCCAGTGAAAAATAATTAAAAAGTTAGCTCTCCATCTCCCCCCTTAATTTAAATTTAAAAAGTCAGGAATGAGGTGGGCTAATTAAACGTGCTGTCATTCAGCCCGAACGGAAAAGAATTTCTCAAATCTGCCCTCCCCGGGCTGAGTTAGCAGTAAGACCCACACCGCAGGGGAGAAACTCCGTAGTGACTAGACAAATGGCTTTAAAGAAAATGAAATGAGGATAAATACAGCTGTAACCAGGACAGATCTGTCTCTGCAACTGGAGTCCGAATCCTAGCGTTGCTCAGCTGAGGAGGGGCTGGAGCCTGCCGCGGCGGAGGAGCCTGCATGTCCCAGAGCTGAGGAGCGGAAGTTTCTCCGGCAGCCGCAGCCCGGCGTCCTCCACGTCTAGTCCCTCTGGCGAAGAGGTCTCGCCTAATGCTACATAAATATCTGCGTTCACGATTCGCCCCGGGCGCGCCGCGTTGCAAGCACCATGGGGAGAGAGGATACGCTTCGCAGAGCCGTGCGTGTGGCAGCAGCGGCTGCTCCTCACCCATCATCATCCCTGGGGACCCACCGGAGATCTGTCAACTGACCGCCACTGCCTTTCGGTTCCAGAGGCCAGCGATGAGAGAGAACGTGCTTCTCGGCAGGCGGACCCAGGCATCCAAGACTCACGCTTTGCAGTCGCCGGCTCCTCTGAGAACAGCCGCAGGCAGGCAGTGCGTCTCCTCCGCCTTCCCCCAGGCAATGCACATCGAACCTGCCCCGGGAACAGCCTCGGACCGAAACTGGGCTCTGGGCTCCGCGATCTGGGTTGGAGCGAGCACGCCTCTCTCCCCTGGGGCCTGGGGCTGACACTGCCCAGCGCGGGCACCCGCGCACGGCAGCAGATATAACCCTACAAGCTTTCGGCCAGCTCCAGGCCACGGAGACCCGGACGTGAGCCCGCGGCCAGCCCGCACCGCCCGTGGCAGTCCGGGCGCACGGCCACACTCCCACCTACGTGTCTCCTGGTCCACTATCCCACACATAAACAACCCCTCCCCACTCGCCACCACCTCCCCGCCCTTCGCCTCCCCGAAGCTGTCCTCCCACCTCCAACCCCCGCTGGAAACCACAAGGTGTCAGGGAAGGAACCGGAGGTCACCACACGGTCTGTGTGGGTTCCATCCAGATGATTTTCAAGCTCTTCTACCTCGAAAGTTACTTGGGATCCGGTGAAGAAACCTGGTCCCCAAATGCTGGATCTGAGAACGGCGAGGGGCAGAACCCATCACCTAGCTTCCCTTGGCACACAGGCGCTCACCTCCCCAACACGCAGGGCACACGGCCGCCCTGGGGACCAGCTCTCCAGTGCTTCCTGGGCACCCCCACCCCACCCCCAGCACTGCTGGGGCCCTGGGCCGCGCAGGGGGAGGTGGCCAGGAGAGGGACGCACACGGCCGGGCCCGGCCCAGCGCTACCCAGCTCCGGTGTCATATTCGCTTCCAGCACCTCCGACCACCGCGACAGTCCCCCCAAGGCATTCCCTACATAACACACCCGGGGGCAGGAAGTTTTTTTCCCCCCTTTTTTTTCCATCCCCAGAGCAGCGCAGGCGCAAGGGCTTCTCTGCAGGCTTGTGAGTCTAGACGCGGGAGGCTTCAGCTCCAGCCGCCACCACTGCTAGAGCCGAGCCCAGCGATGCGGGCTCCGGGCCCGGCTCCCAAGTCCTGCCTGGCCCAGTAGCTACCAGGACCCTGGGATCCCTCCAATCCCCGCTCCGCATCCTAAGAGCCCCAACCTGACCCGGCTCTTCTTACCTGCGGCCGCGCCGCTCCGGCCCCGGCCCGACGCGCAGAGAGCCCAGGGTCGCCGATGGGTGCAGGAGGGCTGATGGATAGGGGACGGCGCCGGCGGGTAGCGGTAGCTGGGGCCGCTCGCGTCCTGGCCGGGAGAAACGGATCCAGGTCCACCTCCTCGCGTTCCTGCTCTCCGCCTTCTCCCCCTTTCCCTCCTCCTCCCCCGCCGCCGCCGCCTCCCGGCAGCCCAGGGAGGATGCCCGGGAGAGGGAAGTCAGTCCTTCTGCCTGTCAGCCTGCGCGGCTATGCGCGGTGCGGCGCGGCTCTCATCGAGGCGGCGGCGGCGGCGGCGGCTCCGGCAGCATCGCCCCCGCCCTCTCCCCGCAGCCGCGGCGGCCGCGGGGCTGGGGCTGGCTCCGGGCTCGGGGCTCGGGCTCCGGGCGGGGGCTGAGCTCAGGCTCGGCGATGGCCGGGGCTGCGGACGTGCGCTGCGGAGCCGAGGCCGGGGCTGGAGCTGCGGCTAGATCGGCGGTGGCAGGGACAGCGGCGACGGCGGCGGCGGCGCGGGGGTTGGCGCGGCCGCGGCGCGGGGACCATGCTCCCTTCTGGCTCGCTCCTCTCCGGGTACCGTCTGCTTTAGCTGCGAGGGAGGCGGGCTTCGGCGCGCAGCCAGGGGCGGGCGGAGCCAATCACCGGCGCCCGAGTAGGCGGGGGCAGAGGGTGGGGGAGGCGGGGCGCCCCCGGCCCGGCTCAGCGCTCGGCTCCCGGGGCCCCAGGGATCCCCGGCAGCAGCGCGCCGGGCCCCCGGCTCAGTGCCAGCGGGTGTGTCCATCGTCGGTCCGCCGCCCCCGCCCCCTGCGGTGACTCCCGGCTCGCCCGGCTCCGTGGCCGCGCCCCGCAGACTCACGGCGCGTGGCCGGGCTGGCTGGGCCGTGGCCTCCGGGTTCCGAGAGCCCAGGGTTGAAGGGTCCGGACTGAAGGGAGCTTCCCTCCTGCTCTCAACACCTGAGGAAACTGGTGGAAAGTTTGAGAAAGAGAAGTGCAATCGTCTTTCCGCTTCCGCCCTCCCTATGACACTCCGGCCACGGGAAGGAGCAGGAAATGTCCACATCTGCGAAGGACCACCGCGAGCCACCGCCAATCCTGTCTCCTTGCATCGGCCCTGACTCCTGAACCCATGAGAACTTTCCTGTTTTCACAGACCTCCCTGGGCTGTTCAGACCACACAGGCCTGTCCGACTACTCTGACACTCCAGATGCAGCAGCACCCACCCACCCAGCCCTCCCAAGGTCCCTCTCCCTTTGCAGGCTGTGTACGCAGACCCTAACTGCAACACTCAAAGGAAACTTTGGCTGGAGACCTGTGGCTACCCGGTGTGGGCTTTTTCATCTCGCCAGAACACTTCTTTTCTGTGCCTGTCTTCCTTGGCTTGCTAACTCTGCAGGTCTGTTTCTTATTCCCAGCCACCCCTGGCCCCCCTCACCTGTTTTGAGATTCAGAGGAAAAGCCTGTGACTCCCCTCCATCCTCCAGGCCAGTCTGAAGGTTATGGTCAGTGGTTCATGGTCCCCCTCTTCATTTCTCTCCACCCATAACACCCTTCTCCCCTGCTTCCGGGAAAATGCTCTGAGGCCTAAGGTCTGGTTAGAAATTGGGGGTGAGTGCCTGTAATGGGGAAGGGGCATTGCTGGTTCTTAGGACCCTGGAGGCTTTGCCAGGGTCCACTCCTGTCTACCGGGGAAGACTGAGGGCTTACCTGTGGTCCTTCCTCTCAGCAGCCTCCTATGATGTCAAATCCATACCTCTGCTGTCTTGGCTGTAAACTCAGTTGCAGGGGTTGTGTATTCTTTAATATCTTGTAGGAAGCACAGTAGAGTGTCATGGCTGATAAATAATAAATAATAATCATCTACTGAGGATAGCAGGAGAATTGTCAGGAAGAAGAAGGAGGACACCAGGGAGATGGCCCATGGGTGTTAGAGTAACTGCATTTCCTGGAATAAACATCAGAGGAAGTTTTGGTGTGTGAAGGTCTGAAAGGCTGGGTGGGGAGGGGGGGATGCAGAATGACCGCATCCCAGAGCTGTCCACCCCCATGACAGGACATCCGGGACAGCTAGTGTGTCAGTAAGGCAGTGACAGAGGGTCTTCAAAGGGAGACAGGGTGGGAGCTGAGGGGAAAACAGGTGTTAGAGGTCCTCAAACCTGAAGGTGAACGATCGGTCTGGTTTGAATACTAAGGAAGTTGGTGTGATGGTGAATGAGGGGCTGGAAGAGTGTATGTAGATAGCGGGGGGGGTGGGGAAGAGAGGCTGGGTCACTTGGGATTTAAAACAGATGCACAGACAATATCCCAAGCAACTCAATGCAAAGGGAAGGAGAACGAAGCCACGGGCATGCCAGTTCTGTGGGAAAGCCATCCTCTGAGATGATCTGTGCGTGCAAACCAATAGTGAGCTGTGCAGGGCTGCGTTCTGAGCACTTTCCCGTGTAGCAGCTGTGGGTGTTACAGAATGTGGCCAAGGCTTGTAGGGTCTGAAATAGGTTAAAATCTGGCATTTTGGACATGTGTAGTTTCCGACCAATCGTTTTGAACGATCCTCGAGTGAATGAAGAAACAGTCCACTCCAGGAATCCTTCCTGGGCTCTCTTTAGGTGAGACTAGAAGAAAATTCTCCCAGTTGCCTTGCTGAGCATTATCATGAGCATTATTATAATGCTCAGCAATATCAGAGAAGAGAGGCAGACCTGAGCAATGCCGAGGGTGCAGGGTCTGGAGTGTTGTAAAATCTCCAGATTAGAAGCTTGATAACTGCTCACAAGGGGGCTGGGGGTCAAAATGTGTGTGTGGGGGGGGGTGAGCTGTACGGATTAGAATCACAGAGGGTGTGTCCCCTACTCCCCTCACCCTTCCCTCCTTACATCTGAGCCTGAATGCAAATCAGATCTTGAGAGAGCACATTTTCTTTTGTGGAATTATGTCTAGCTATGAGCTATTTGCTGTGACGCTTGCTGTTTGTACAAAGGTCTGCCCGTGTGCTGGTTTAGTTCTTCTTTGTTGTTGTTGACTTGACTCAAGCTAGACATTTGGTAAGAAGGAACCTGGAGTGAGAAAATACTTCCACCTACTTGACCAGTAGGAAAGACTGTGGCTTGTCACATGTGGCAGGGTCAGAGACCCTAGAGAGTTCAGGAGAGGCTATTGGTTAATGTGCAGCCTCACTTACAGTGGAGACCCACACAGGATATGTGAAATGCCAGAACCACGGGTCAACCACCAAGGACAGTGGCATGTGTGGAGCAGACTGGCTTAAAGCCTAGGAGAGAAGCTATGTTTGCTTTTGGGTGGCAGAGCTGGAGAGGTGGGTCTACCCAAGTCGTTTGGAACCCAGAAGGTTTGTGGGTTTAAGATGTTGGACACTGTGTTATTTACAGTGTTGGAGTTTGACATTGCTTTGCTTTAATTGTTACTGTGCCCTGATCTTCCTTCTTGGAGTAAAAAGGTCTTTAAAGATGTTTGTTTGTTTATTTGTCTATTTATTTTATAGGAATCTACACTTGAGAGGCTGTGGACTTCAAAAGATAACTTGGACTTTTAAAATATTGAAAAGTAAAAAAAAATGGTTATACTGAGTTTTACATTATGATATGAACAGGAGATCTTAGGCTAAATCAAAGAAAAGGTTATTGGTTTAATAGTGATGTGTTTGTGTTTCAGATTGACAAGAGATCAATTGTGATTTTTGCTTATGTTTTTGTTTTTGTTTTTTTCCAACTTGACACAAGCCAGAGTCATTTGGAAAGAAGAACCCTTAACTGAGAAAATGCCTCCATAAGATGGGCCAGTAGGCAAATCTGTGGTGCACGTTCTTGATTAATAATTAATGTGGGTGGGCCCAGCCCATTGTGGGTGATGCTATCCTTGGGCAGGTGGTCCTGGGTTCTATAAGAAAGCAGTCTGAATAAGCCATGGAGAGCAAGCCAGTAAGCAGCATTCCTACATGGTCTTTTCAGTTTCTCCCTCTAGGTTCCCACCTTGAGTTCTTGTTCTGACTCCCCTTCCTGATTGACTGTAAGATGAAATAAACCCTTTCCTCCCCAAGGTGCTTTTGGCGGTGGTGTTTATCACACCAACAGACAGTAGACTAGGAGTACTCATGAGCTCCATTTCATCTGGATCGTGGTAGTTCATTCCTCCATTCCCACTGCACCCAGGGCCTTGGGTCCATGTTGTGTGAGGGATCTCTCACCTGCTTTCATAGCTCTCACTTGTGTCTTGATCTCTTCCGGGTTGTTCACTCCCTTGTTTTGTGCGCCCTGGGACAAGCCCCACATTTGGCATGGATCTCTCTGCTTGGTACTTGGGAATTGGCCATAGTTGAAGATTTCTCCATTGTGGGGTACATTCCCATAGCCAGCCCTTTTCCTGTGCTGAGTCACAAGTTGGCTTCTAGGATCAGGATTAATATGCATTCATCAAGTGGGTGGTTTAGGAAAGAATGGGCCCACAATACACAGGGACGTGCATTGGAACATTAATTTCCTCCTCAGAGCGTGTGGCATTCTTTCTGCAGCCAAGCAGACAAGGGCTTTGTGCTGGAAAGTCCCTGCTCTTACCTGTAGGAAGCCACCATCAGGATGGCCAGGGAGTCACATATATCTTCTGTGCCAGGATGGGCTTCTCCCTTTATTTGTGTCTATAGCAACAACCTCAGCAGCATACTCACTTACTCGGCGGCTACTGCGTGCCGAGCACCATACCTTGTCAGACATCACAGCTACCTGTGGAACTGATATTAATCGACTACCTAAGTCCAGGGAGGGTACGCTGAGCTCCTGCAGTCACCCAGTGAGCAGGTAACAGAACTGGAATTTCAGTGTGCTGACTTCCAAAGCCACGGTTTTTGTTTTTCCACTTCACTGAAAACACCAGTGCAACGTCTTTCGCGGGTAGCCCAGCATCTTCCCCTTGTGGTGGACACTGTGGATGCGGATTTATGCCTTTACTCATAGTCAGTGCTGAACCCAGAACTAGAAACAGTTTTACACTACAGAGCACTCATGTAGACGAGGGGCAAGCGTCTCTTTGATTAGTGAATGCATGGGTTCCTGGGAAGAGTGGAAGCTTCGTCCGAACCCTCAGGTTTGACAAGACATCTGTCTCCAGCAATACAGCGGATATAAACAGAGCAGCTGCCAGGCTCTGCTGGCTGAGCTTGTGCTTCTATTGCAGACCTGTTTTTCTAATATAGTGCTCCACTAAAACCACCCCTATTTGGCACCCAAAGCATGAATAAATCCAGCCCAACCAACTGTTCTTCCAGTGGCTAAATCAGCCTATAAAAATCTGTGTGGCACCTACTGTGTGTCCTGCGATCCAACCCCATACCATTGACAGAGACAGGAAGTAAGTCCCAGTTGCTGAAGTGTTCCTGGGGCCACCTTCCTCTGTGATGGGTCACATGTCAAACATTTACTCTGGGGACTATTTAACTGCATACGATTGTTATCATTTCACCCTGCTTATTCCCCGCAAAGGGATTAAGGCGACTAAATAACATTTTTGAATTGTTCTCGACAAGGATTAAAATAACAACAGCATTAGCAAGAAATATCACTTACTGTTCAGATGTGGGGGAGGGTCTCCAGATGGGAAAGGTGGGGGTCACAGATATCCCCAAGAGCAAGGCTGGTCAGGATGGTTTCTTGGAATGGGCAAGTTCTAGTAGATCTGGGGTAGTTGGAGGTGTTAGATTAAGGAACTCATTCTGAAGACAGTTTCTGAAGCATAACACATTGCTAAAAGCTATTGGGGGAGGGGTGAAAATGAAAGTATAATTCCTCTGTGCCTAAATCAGTGAAATATTATATTCTAAGGCTCAGAACGGCGCTGATGCTGTCTTTTTTTGGGGAGGGTTCTTAATGGCAAGAATTCAGCACCGTTTTTAGTACCACTTGATTGCAGGTGGCAGGGGCGCTAATTAAACAGAGCCCCTAACAATTTTCCTGGGTGGCTCTGACTCCCAGACTGGCAGGAGACGTAGTCTGTGTGTTCCTGGGATCAGCTTCTCTCCCCATTGATGCCGTGACGCATCCACGCAGGGGAGGGTGTGGTAGTGGAGGGACGCTGCCCAGAACATAGTTATTGGCTAATGAATTATTTATAACGATCAAGCTTCAACTTTACTTTTCAATGTTTAAGAAGAGGCCAGTGTTTATGAGAGAGTATAAAAATAAAACCCAAATGATGGGTAGGATCTGGGAAGGGGAGTTTAATTGCATTTTGGAGGATTCTTTGACTCACTGAAGCCTGTTCAGTACGGATAAAATTCAGGAGTCTTTTGAGAGAGGTTTGAGCCCCGATGGCTCCTGACATTTCTGAGCTGTTTTTAAGAATAAAGAGGCAATGAGCTTGCCTGACCCCTGCTGTGTTCCGGAGTCCATTGATGTCACTGTTTGTCAACTCCCTCTGGGTTTTTGGCAGGGCTGAAGGCTGGGATCATGTCATGATGGTCATTCTGAAGCCCAGAATTAGACCAGAGGCGGAACAGTGGCCTCTTATATAGAACAGGGACCCAGATTGTTCCTGTTCTACTTATCCATTTATTTATTACTCTTTGACAATTTAATACATGCGTATAGTATGATTCGGTCATTTTTACCTTTCATTCCCCTTTCTCACTCCCTTCCATTCCCATTCCTTCTTTTCAAGTCTTCCTCCCCCCCCACGTCGTTTGTTTGTTTGTTTGTTTGTTTTGATTTTAGTGACCCTGCTGGGTTTAATTAGGGTTGTTTGCAAGAGCGTGGGTGGGAGGTTGTTTACTGGAGCATGGCTAACTAAGCAGCAGGGACAGCACTGAAGAAAATGACTCACCCACCCCCCAGTAACCATTAATTGCCAATTCTGGGCGCTGTAGGGCCTTCCCCCACCCATTCGGGAGTGTTGATGGGCCCCATCTTGTGTGGGTCTTGTGCAGGTAACCACAGCAGCTGGGAATTATCAATACAATGGTTATGTCATGTCAGATGACAGAGTTCATGCCACTCTTTCCCATTCTTGTTGTCTTTTTGCTTTCTTTATTCAATAAATAAAGCGGCAGTTCTCAACCTTCCTAATGGTGAGACCCTTTAATACAGTTCCTCATGCTGTGGGGGACCCCTCCCCCCCACATACCATAAAATTATTTTCAATGCTACTGTTGTGAATTGTAATGTTAATATCTGACATGCGACCCCTCTGGAAGGGTCATGACCCACAGGTTGAGAAGTAGGGCTTTAGTGCCATGTTCCCTGGTCTTCACTAGGATTCAGGCTGTCTGATTGTAGGCAACAGTCTCTATGTGCTTTGGAGGAATAAGAGGCAGAGGCAAGGGGATCTTAGTCTGGAGCTTTAGGCAGCAAATCTCGTTTCTCTCAGCCATTTAAGGAACAGAGCCCTGGCCAAGGCTTTGTCTAAGGAGTTTCTGTTTGCACTCCCAAAGCGGAGCTATCCTGTGGCGTATATACTAGTCACAGGCAGTCCTTCCTCCAGGGAGTGCATCCTTTATTTTCTCTACAAATGGAAAGCCTGAGAATGAGGTGCCTAGCAGTCAACGGAGTTTGAGATCCATCTGAGTTTGCAGTGTCGAACGTCTCATGGTTTCAGCTGCTTGGGGAGCCTTTGGAATATGTAAATTTTCACTTCCTCTTCATCTTGTTCTCTATTTCTGAAGCTGTGCCATGCACTTCCTGTACACAGGAACCCGGGAGGAAGAATTCCTGAGCCCACGGCCCGTGGAAAGGTGAACGTCAACAACATTGGGCAGAAGCTCCATCCACTCTTGAAGCGAGGGAGGCAGAGGTGAGGAAAGAGATGACTTATTTAGCTACAATAAAGGCCATTGAGTGTCCACTGCATCTTACCAAGTATCCGAAAAGAGCCCCAGGTCTGTGATCCAAGCCACCATCTGGTCCAAGAGTACCTTGCGGTAAGAAAACTTGAGATGCGAATTCTAAATGATGAAGCTGAAGACTCCGCCAGCTTGCGTTCCCAAGAGGACGCATGGGCTCCCTTCCTAAGGGAGCTTTTCTCTTGGATGCTTAATCAGTGGCTGTTTTACTGAAAATTCCACGCACGTACAGCTGCTCAGAAACACATTATTTTTATTTATTTAAGACTTATCACTTACCGACTTCTGAGAGGTCCGAAGCAACTCATAGGTTAAAACACACAGTGGAAGGAGGTCTTCAAGAGTGAATCAGAGGAGATGATGCCTAAAGAGAAAGAGATGGGGGAAAAGCCTCAAGCCAAAATATGAAAAGCACTGCAATTAGACTGTATGGAGAAAACAGGGCAGCGGTACCACATCATCTGATTATACAAAGGAAGGTGCATTTTTTTTTTTAAATCATAGCATAAAATGTTCTGAGTGGAAACTGCTTAAACATGATGCTATTGTCACTGGAAGAATGGAGTATTCTTGAGATTAAAAGGTTTCAGCCCTAGCATTTGGGGGAAAAAAAAGGTGTCATGCTACCACAGCCCTATCTACGTTCATGCACTTCATGACTCTAGAAGCTTTGAACAATATTTATGAGAGGATTTTTATCAATAGACCCTAATCCTTTTTAAGTTGTTTTGTTGCAGATTCAGGGCAAATGAGATTCATTTCTTGCAGACAGTTGTGCATCTTCCTAGACAGCAGTATCTTCCTACCTTCTTACTGGCCTCCAAGCCCTCAAAAATGTCAATGTAGTTTCAGACAATTTCAAGATTATCTTAAGAGTTCTGGATGATATAAAAGTTTGGTAGAAACAATTAGAATTTAAACCTGAAAATAGTTTGGAATTAGACCAACTTGGACATTAGGCTCAAAAACTGAATATTGTTTGGGACCTGGGATCTTTGTACAACAATCCACAGGATAAATTCAGTTCAACAGAACTTAAGATTTCAAAATGGTGGCAGCTAGAATCTCATAATTATGGTCAAGACTGTTGTTATTGGAAATAAAGAATGCCATGTGGTAGTACATGTGTATGTGTTGTTCAAAGGCAGCAGACCTGTGAGTTCAGGTGAAAGAATGTAAAATAAAGATGTACCAATGATGAAAATGCCAATAATAGCCGACATTCATTTATTACTTACTGTATATCAGACACTGTTCAAAACTCGTTTTTCCTTCTTTCTTTTTAAATGTTAAATTGTTTTTCTTAACCCTTACATCAAAAGATGTAGAAATCAATGAACCCCGAGTGTAAAATTTTCAGTGCTGACACAGAGAGAAGGCAGATAGCCTGCCATTACCAGAGAGTCTGAGCCATCCAGCAAGTGGAGAGCATGGTTGGTTCCGTGTAGACACAAGTCTCAAACCCCCAAATGGAAGTTGGACTGTCCTTTGCCCCAGGTAAACTCCGGTTGCTCATAGCTGATGGTTGCACCTCTGGTGCTGATGAAGTCTGGCCTAAAGTGTGGAAATTCATCTGAGAGGGAACATAAGAGATTCAGTTGTATTAGGCATCACCCCAAATTCGTAAAATAGCAAATATTTACTGTCTTGCACAATACCAAGAGTCCCGAACATAGCTGGGTGGTTTGGGCTTAGGAATGCTTATAAAGTTGCAGTTAGATATCAGTTGGAGTTGTAAAGTTAGCACTCCTGAAATCCAGGAAGTACACTGCACCATGCCCATTCTTCCATAGGCCTCATGGGATCTAAGAATGCTGTGGTACCCAGCTCCCAGGATGATATGCAGGCATTCCCAATGCTTTTCTTCACTTATTGATTTTGTACATGAACATGTGTGCGTGCATCATGTGCATGTGTGAGTGTCCACATGCCATGGCCCATTTCTGGAAGTTAAAAGAGAGTCAGTTCTCTTCTCCTATCACATGAGTTCCAAGGATTAAAATCAGGCTGTACACCCTGAGCCGTCCCATTGGCCCAGGGATTCTGAACTCTTAAGGCTGGACAGAGATAAAGGGTTTATTTCCAAGTTCATGCGTGAAACTATTGGCTATAGGCCTTTGGTCCTTGTTGTTAAGTATGTCTTTACATGGCTACTTCAAGGTATGGCACTGTGTGTATGTGTGTGTGTGTGTGTGTGTGTGTGTGTGTGTGTGTGTGTGAGAGAGAGAGAGAGAGAGAGAGAGAGAGAGAGAGAGAGAGAGTCAGAGTTCAGAGAAAGCATTTTGGAAGCTGGCCATTTCAACAGTTATCTTAGATTCCATTGTGTCCATTAAGCTGAAGAATAAGCAAGGGAAGATGTATTTCCTAGAGCTCAAAAATTCGGAATTTTGAATATCTTCAAAAAATTGGGGAATGTTAAACTTGAAAATGAAGATGGCTCAAGAAGGCAGGGGTTATCTTAGTAGAATTCTTAATGTCTAACTACCAGAGTTGGAACACCTGTTGCTGCAATCCTAATGGCTCATGGGGAAGGTCACCTTTGGGTAGAGTGGAAAGCCGGGGAAGAGCGACATAAATATAACAGAGTCACATAGACCTTTGCTAATTAGGTTAATCAAGGCAGCAAAACTGTAAGTACAATGAAAAGCTTTTCTTATTTGGCATGAGCAGAAAATTAAAAAAAAAAAAAACTGGAACAGATAAATGATTGCAGAAAGTTGTCTGATGGTAAGGATTTCTGCAGACCAAACTCTTACTGAGTGCTACCATGTACCAGGCAAGGTGCCAGGAGCCGAGGATACAGAGATAATTAAGAAAAGGACACTGCCCTTGAGGATCTCCCTGTCTAATGGGATAGCAAACCTAAATGAATGCCACTCAGCATGATCAATACCATAATGAGATGCAGTCCAGGTAGAACAAGGAGAAGGAAGGCTTCATTAGTGCCCCCTAGGGGCAGGTGAGTCATGGAAGACCGACTTTGCCCAAGAATCTTGGAGAGTAGGAATTTGCCGAGCAGACAGGAGGGAGGGCAGAGAAACCAAGAGATGCCCAACGCCCAACATTCAGATGGAGCAGAATGCGTGAGCAGAGAACGCTGCTGGTGCTTTATATGATTGCAGCAACTCAATCATGGTAATTTGAGAGGCACATGGAGGCCACTTTGCAAAGAGCCCTGGGAACCTGAACAGAGTTCAGAATGGGAGAGCAGGACTGTACACAGAATGACCCACACAAGAATCAAGTGGGAAGCCTGAAAACATAGATTCTTAAGTCTAACCCCTCATGCACTTTGGCCTTATTCTTCACCATGAGTCTCTTCCTGTACTACACTACACTACACTCCCCAGCCTCCTTTGCAGTTAGACTACATTTCCCATCATCCTTTGCAGCTACGTTATGCTGTTTCCTATAGCCTCCTTTACAGTTAGGTGTACTCATGTGACTGAGGTCTAGCCAATGGCATTCCAGTAGAAGAAACCTGTGCCATCACTGTTTAAATTTGACCTTCACCTTCTCCATTCCTTTTTTCCTCTTTTCTGTGTTGTTGTAGACAATCACAGGTACCTTGGAAGTTCAGTGTTGAAGACTGACAGATCATCAAACCTGAAGAAACCCTTGGAGATGGCTGCCCACTGATCTAGGACATTCATTTGGGCACTTTATTGAAAATGAAAAATAAATTCTGTTACTGAGCTACCATGCACATCAGGATGAGTTTTAACACCTACTCTTCCCTTAGCACAGCAATCAACTCAGCCTCTGGGGAGAGAGTTGGAGAATTATTTATTTATTTTATTTATTTATATATGGGGGCCTATATATATATATATATATATATATATATATATATATATATATATATATATATATATATATATGGGAGCAAGTTCCTCAGGAGAGTTCAAGGATCAGTGCTGGAGGGCAAAGGAGACCCAAGCCCTTGCAGATTTACAGCAGACCGATTAACACAAGGCTATTGGCCTTGGAGGATGGGGAGGAGAGAGAAGGAGAACTTTGCCTCCTTATCTTTGCCAAAGAGAACAATCTGACTGAAAAAGAAAAGAGAACTTTGGTAAGGGGAAATTGAAGTTTGAGATGAGTAAAGATATTCTAACGGCACCAAGCGAGCTGATGTAATTGAGCTCAAGCCTCTTGGGCAGGACAAATGGCACTCCAGGGAGTGGAGAGAGCTCACTACTGCAGATGCAGTATAGATTTAAGGGATGTAGAAACTGAAAGAAACTGGAATGCTAGCAATGGCAAAACAGCCCTGCTTTGTCAAAGGTGGGGAAAGAGCTGGCAACTCAAGAAGCAAGTTTCTCCTATCCATCCTCATTAGGTTCCCTGATCAGAGTGCTGAGGACGATTTATGAGCCTATGAAAAAAAAAAACCCAATAAAACAAACAAACAAACAAACAAATAATGGAGCAGAACTCTCTAGAAGCCAAAAGCAAAACCCCAACCAAGTAGCTGTGGTCCCAGTTTTGTGGTAGACACATGGGCTGGTTAGTCTTTTTGTTAGATGACACAAGGTAGGGTCATCTGGGAAGAGGGAACCGCAACTGAGAAAATGCCTCATCATGGGCAAGTCTTGATTAATGGTTGATGTGGGAGGTTCCAGAACAGTGTGGGCAGTGACACCCCTGGGCAAGCAGTCCTAGGTTGTATAAAGAGAATCAGGCTGAGCAAGCCGTGGGAAGCAAACCAGAAAGCAGTTTTCCTCCTCCGCTTCCTGTTTCCCGGTTCCTGTCTTGCTTGAGTTCTTGCCTTGGCTTCCCTCAGTGATGGACTATGATTGGGAACCCTTTCCTCCTCAGGTTGCTTTTGGTCATGGTGTTTTATCACATCATTAGAAAGCGAACAAAGACAGCTTGTTAGATTATTATGGAGCTGTTTAGACGAGGCAGACACAAAGCATACCAAGGCTGGGTACTTATTTGGGTATCTGATGATGAATTTGTGCACAAGGTGAGGTACAGTGGGCCTTCCACACTTGTGAGTAGAACAAACCAAGGATCATAACTATTGGGGGAGAACTGCATCTCTGTTGGCCAGAAAGGATTAATATTTTTGGTCATTATTCCCTAAGCACTACCACACAGGGACTGTTATAAGTGATCCAGAGATGATACACCACGCGCAGGGGCACATTCATAGGTGGTATGCGGTGATGCCACTTTACATAAGGGATCTGAGCATCTTTGGGTTTTGTGTTTGCAGAGGTCCTAGAATATGTCCCAGGACAGCAGCAAACAACAACAGCTGTAATTCTAACTGCATACCGGAATACCCAGTAGGAAGATTTAGAGTTGCTTTATGGCCATACTCAAATATGCTGACTAATGTCACTGTAAAAACAAAACCAAACCAAACCAAAAACACTTGGTATCCTTACTAGAATTACAGGCATCAATGACTTATTTCATACTTCACAGATTTTTAGATAAAATGCAGAAAATGCTTTTATTGACATGATAAGGCCCAAAGAACAGACTAGAACATTAAGCTAAATCTAATGGTATGAGGTGCAACAAAGAAATGGTAGCATTGGACATCTAAGCCTTACAGTGTCCCCTGTGAGGTCAGGGTGTGAGCCATCAGCTACAATACCAGAGATTATAGTACATGACGTCACGGCGTCCGTTGGCCATGTTGTTTAGCTGCTCCAGTCATAAAGCATTTATGATGATTTGATTGAGGGACGCCTATGGTGTGGACTTGACAAACTCTTCTTGGCACCGCTGTGTGAAGAATCCTCTAGAAACCACTGGCTCAGGCATCAGGTGGTGCCCATAGTTGAACAAGATGCAAGCCCGTTGGGGTCACTGAGACCTGTACATACTAATCTGAAGGGGTGTCAGAAGCTAGGGAAATGGCCTGGTGGGCAATTGTGGTGCCTTTGAGAATGAGCTCTCTATAACCATCAGCTGCCCACAAGGGATGGGCTGCCTATAGAGAAAGAGCAGAGAGTAGTAGACCCCTTTGTGATAACTTAAGAGAAGACTGACTGGCATCCTTCCAGATATCAGTAGCTGCTATTACTGGCCACCATTTCTACAGACTTAAAGTGTGCCTGGCATTAGCCGAAGCAGGCGCAAATGCTGCACCTGGTTTTCTTGGGTGGTGTAGCAAATTAGCGCAGGACCATTGGCTTGAAACACGGTACATGTATTATCTTATATGGGAGCTCTAAACTTAAAGTGTCTTTAAGGCTGGTCCTTCAGCGTACTCCAGGGGAGAATCCTTTCTCTTGCTTCTCTTGCTTCTCAAGCTTCAAGAGTCTCCCTACATCCAGTGGTTCCTGGTCCTTTCTCTGCCTTCAAGGCTCACTGCAACACGAAATCACAATTTTTGCCTTGTCTGATTCTGACCTTCCAGCCTTTGCTCAGAAGGACTCTTGGTACTGTATAGATCCATCTGGATAGTCATAATGTATCATTAAATTTCAAGGTCTTTCTGAAACCATATCTGTGTAGTTCCTTTTTCATGTAAAGTAAGATGATCCCAGCCTTGAGGAGAATTAGGAATTAACACCATAATTTAGAGAGCCGTTATTCTGTCTACCCCCAGCCCTTTTGTATATTAATTTATTTAACTTATGGTCTCCTGAGAGTTGGGCATCATTTCCACTCAAACTGAGAGAAACAGGAGTGCCATGCTCAGATGTGGTTGGGATTTGAACCCGAGTCAGTCCTGAACCACTGTGAGTTGCACCACTGGGTTATCTTGTGCTCAGCCAGAAATTTCAAGCATTCACAATCACTTTTCTTTAATTGTGTTTATTTACTCATGACGTTATTGTGGTTTATTTTTCTAAACTGTACCGTGAAGTCAGGCACGTCTGGCTAATATTAAATTTAATGGGTCTCCTCTTGCTAGCTCCTTAGCATCTTCATCTAGCAGCTTCTTCCTTTCCTGGATTCTGTCACCTCGGGCCTTCTCAGACACAGGAGTTTGGAACAGTGTTATTTTCTGAGTTAGGATCTGACAGTCTTTGCAGACAAAAGGTTACACAGCTGCAAATGTTTGTTTTGAACCCATACAAGGCTTCCAGAAACGCTGGTTAAAAGCCTTGCGGTTCCTCGGGGCAGCCGGCAGTAGCAATGTTGGCACCACATGCTGGCGTGGGAGATGTGTAAGCACAGCGTTGGGTGGGTGGGGGGTCGCGGGGGGCGGGGGAGCTACTGCTTTTCCTGCACAGATACTCAGGCCCTGCAGAGTGGGCAATGAGCAAGTGTCCTGCTCAGGCCCCCTGCACTGGGACATTTATTCCCACATCTGAACATCAGTGGCCTGGTTTACCCCCATGCCAGGCAAGCAGAGATAAAGCAAGGGAAGGCCCCATTCTACAGATGAGACCCTGAGGCTCAGACACTGGTTGTTTGCATAACCAATCCAGGGGTAGACAGGGAGGCAAGTTTAGGGACCTGGGTTCCAGTCTGTCCCTGGGACAGAGAGTGTGTCATACCTTTTCTCTGGTCTTCTTTCTAGCATGTTCCTCTTTGATCACCAAGGCCTTCATTAGCTACCCACGGCCCAGATCTGCCTACATTGTGCTCTCCTGGGCCCTGGAACAAAACAGAATTGGATGTGGACTGTGCCCAGCTAGATGGAGAGAGGCCTTGGGCACACACACGGGGTGGGGTGGGTGGGCAGGATATCGGGAAGATTCTGCCAACATCAGGCACGTGAGCGGAAGAGTTTAAGGTCTCAGGAAGGGATGACGTGGAGTTGGGAGCAGTGTCCGACTCTGGTAGGGAAGGGTGGTCAAAAGGCTTCCCACCCAATGGGCTTGCATCTTGTTCAACTATGGGCACCACCTGATGCCTGAGCCAGTGGTTTCTAGAGGATTCTTCACACAGCGGTGCCAAGAAGAGTTTGTCAAGTCCACACCATAGGCGTCGCCAATGATGGAGGGCCTCGGTCTAGGAAGGAAGGAAAGTAACATAAAAAAAAAAAAAAACACAAAAAAACCAACTTAAAAAGCTAATGCCAGATAAGCCGGGCAGTGGTGGCGCGAGCCTTTAATCCCAGCACTTGGGAGGCAGAGGCAGGAGGATGGCTGTGAGTTTGAGGCCAGCCTGGGCTACAAAGCGAATTCCAGGAAAGGCTCAAAACTACACAGAGAGACCCTGTCTTGAAAAACAAAAAACAAACAAACAAAAACAAGACAAACCAAAACAAAAAACAACTAATGCCAGATATTGGGCTAGACCGGCCGAGATTGCCCTTCTTGGGTATCTGTTTTGTGGAACACACTGACTCTGGACTCAACTCCCTCAGATGGGTGGAAGGAAGGTCACAAGCCAAAGATTACAACCTCAGACAATGTAGGAGCCAGACGGGGGATTTTCAGTGAAGACAGAGAAAGTAGCAAGAGTAACAAGGGGCAAATGAGGAAGAAGAGCTGTGTGGGAGCACCCAGCCTCTGTTTTCATGCCAGCGCTGGAGTATTAAGGCTATGACAGGAGCAAACACACACACACACACACACACACACACACAGAGCTTCCTGCCACGCAAGTACTACTGCCGCTTGAACCCAGGGCCTCACACATGCTAGGCAAGTGTTCTGCTGCTGACTGACACTCTGACCCAAGAGGTGCCACTTTTAGAACCAAGGGGACTCCATTTCTTAACGTTCACACCCTCCTGCTGTGTTCACTGATGGCTTTATAGCCAGCTGGACTTTTTCCTCCCAACACACACACATGTATAAAAACATATTTAGGTCATATCCATCCCTCATTTAACTCCTCTAACTCCTTCCTAGACTATCCCTCTACCTTGTTTCTTTCTTCCTCCCTTCCCCTTCTCCCCAACCCCCTCCCTTTCTGAACCCTACTGAGTCCAATGAGTGCCTGCCATATGTGCATAGGTATAGGGCCAGTTACTGGAGCACGGACAACCTACCATGGACCTAACCCTCAAAATAAAATTGACTGTCATTTTCCAAGACTAGCCAGCCCTGCTCCCCCCCTCAAATACTGGAATGCTGGCTGGCTTAATCTTGTGTAGGCTCATGCTGGCAACCACAGCTTATGAATGTAACTGTCCTGTCATGTCTGATAGACAGTGTTAGGCTGGTACTGTTGGATCTCTGGCTCTTACAATGGTTGTGTTATTTCTTCTGCAATGTTCCCTGAGCCATGAGCAAGGACAGAGTGTGATATAGCCCCCTTAGGGCTGAATACCCCACAGTCATTTGTTCTCTGTGCTATGGCCACATGTGAGTGTCTGTGTCAGTCATCTCCTGTAAGAAGCTTCTCCTATGAAGGGTGAGAGCTAACACTACTCTATGGTGATGTGCAAATGTTCTCTATGCTGTGAATATGTTACTCTGATTGATTGATAAATAAAACGCTGATTGGCCAGTAGCCAGGTGGGAAGTATAGGATAGGCGGGACAAAGAGAGAGGAGAATTCTGGGGAGTGGAAGGCTGAGGCAGAGACACGCTGCCAGTCACCGTGGTGAGAATCAACATGCTAAGATACTGGTAAGCCACAAGCCACGTGGCAACTTATAGATGAATGGAAATGGGTTAATTTAAGGTTTAAGAAGCCTGAGCCATTAGGCCATACAGTTTGTAAATATAAGTCTCTGTATGTTTGCTTGGGTCTGAGGGCCACGGGAGCCGGGCAGGAACAGGATAACTTCAGCTACACTACGGGTCTAAGGGTAGGCATTTAGAAGGCAGTTTGGTACTATGTCTGTTTAGCAAAATAGTTGTAGTGATGTGTTCTCTCCTCCAGGACTCTTTAATCTTCCTTTATGTGGGTCTTAACCAACCTTTTCCTGGTGAACATCATTTCTTGGAAGGATCCCGTCCCGACAGTCAGCTTATCTTTGATAAGATGGAGGAATGTGAAAGAACTACAAAAAAAATTCGATTGATTTTCTTAACAAAATACTAAATTACAATTTATATACCATAAAATCCATCCATTTTAAGTAGGACATAAAATGAATTTTAGTAAATGGATAGAAAGGTGCAGCCGTCCCCACATCCAGTCTCAGAACATTTCAATTATTAGAGAGAATAATTGAAGAGCGCAATACCGTGAGTGTGAGCTCACTGGGCCTACTTGAACACACATTACAGAGAGTGTCGCACCTAGGAAAATCTGCCAGTGTGTTTTGAGTAGTTCCTTCATGGTATGCTTTTGGGGGCAAAGAACATGAAATGAAGCTGAAGGGGGAAGAATCTGTGTGCTTGAAATCTTAAGAAATCATTATCTATTTTGTGGCTCACTTCATTAATAAGCAGATTATTACAAAAGTAATTATTTTAGAGATGGGAAGTGCCATTAGCCAGTACTATGTTGTTGCCTATTGGGACATATAAGAAGTCTTTTTAATTTGCTCTTCAAAAATCACTTACACCCACAAAACCACTCCAGTCAACGAAGGAAATCGAAGTCTGGGCAAACCTTCGTTACCATGGTAAAACAGCTTTACCTTTTTTTTTTTTTTAAATTTAATTTATTTATCTCAAGTCAGATTTTCTTTCTCTCCAGAAGTTACTATTTGAGTGAAGGACTTGTTTGCTGAGAAGCGCCCCAATCCTAAGATTTTGTGAAAGTGGCCACTCACACATAAAAGGTGCCCCGTAGTCACCCAGGTCCTCAGAAGAGAAGAGAGCACTGGATTGGGTGGATGCTCCGGTGAGTTCTACAGGACACACCCATTTTAGGAAGCCCAACAGTCAGCTGGGCCTAGTGGTACAGTCCTGTAATCTTAGTTATTCAGAAGGTTGAGGCAGGAGGATTACAAGTGGAAGGCCTGCCTGGACTACAGAGCAGGTTCAAGGTCAACCTGAACAATTCAGGGAGACCCTACTTCAAACTGAGAAGAAAAACCAGGGCTGTGGATGTGATAGAACACTTGTATAGTATATGTGAAGCCTTGGATTCAAATCCTAGTGTGAGGGAGGGAGAAAGAGAGAGAGAGAGAGAGAGAGAGAGAGAGAGAGAGAGAGAGAGAGAGAGAGAGAGAGAGTTAGTTTAGAAGGACTTCCCTGCAGAGTATGCTACACAGCTACACATCCCTGTCCTTCATCAGCTTGCTCTATGATTGTTAGGCTGTAGGCTCATGAAATATGGAATCTGTCTCCAGGTGAAATAGAATCAGTTTTCCTATCAGAACTGAGAAAAATACAAAATGCATGATCTCATGTTAGAGGGCTTCCAGTGCCCTGGAGTTCTGTCTGTGAGGATACAGAAGGATGGACATTGTGCTCCTGTCCACTTTAATGGGAAAGACAGATTTCCCAAACTAAACTGGCATCACAGACTTACTTCTTTTTAAATTAAAAACTGAATTTATCATACAGTCAAAAAGGTTTACCACCTTAAAGGGACAGCCTGATGCATTTTTACCCTGAACAAACTCACTTCAAGGTAGGGAGCAAACCCCAAGACTTCTCTGCTGTCCCACCGAGTCATTACCTCCACAAAGTCACCAACATCTGTTTTCTATCACAAGTGATTATTTTTTGCTGTATAAATAGAATCACACAGTATGCATTTTTTTTTAATCTGACTGTTTTCATTTAATCTCAGTGTCTGCGAAACTCATCATGCCATTCCCTATAACAATGGTTCTTTGTTTTAGTTTTTCTGAGAAAGGCTTTACAGAGTCCTGGCTGGCCTGGAACTTACTATGTAGGACTTGAACTTGACATGATCCTTCTGCCTCTGTCTTCTGAGTGCTAGAATGCTAAGAGTGTGCCATCATGCTGGGCAATAGCTCTGTTTTTACATATGGTATAGTATCCCAGTTGAGAAACACAACCTTGCTTCTCTTGCTAGCCATCTGGGCAGCCGGCAGCCTTTTACCTGTTTTATGGCCCCTTCAACTCAACAGCATCCAGTCAGTGAACCCAGCTGAGATATTGCATGAGTTCCTTTCCTCATGGCAATCAAATGGCTGACAAGAGGCTCCTGAGGAAAAGAGGCAGGCTCATTTTGACTTACCGGTTAAGAAGGGAGACAGTGCATCATGGTGGGGGAAGGCAAGGCGGAGGTATGAAGTACTTGGCCACATTGTGTCTGCTGGAGGCCTAGAGCAGATGGAGAGCAGGGCTGGACTGTAAAAATTTCAAGACCAGCTCCTAGTGACTCACTTCTTCCCACCAGGCTCCATTTCTTAAAAGTCTTACAATCTTCCAAAGCAGGGCCACCAGCTGGGGACTAGTGTTCACACAGATGAACTTCAGGGGACATGTGCATATCACACCCAATCCATTTCATCTAAGCTGCATGTTTTATTATTGGCACAAAGCTGTTGATAATGTTATCTCATTAGCCGCTCACCATTTATGTTTCCAGAGATGACAGGCCTTCCATTATTTTTATTAGTAGTTTGCTTTTCTCTTTTCTTGGCATTTCTATGGATCTGCAAATTTTATTAGTTTTTAAAGAACCAAATTTTGACTATGTTGATTGTTTTCCTTTGATGTTGTTTTTCTAGTTCCTCTTCTGCCTTATTATTTATTTCCACCCAATTTATTTGCCTTAAATTTGGTGTTCTTTTCTAGCTCCTTGCTCTTCTGTTATTTTCCCTCCTCCCCCAAATATGTGTTTAGGGGCATAGTTCTTTTTATTTGTTTATTCTGAGATAGGGTCTCACTTGGCAGCCCGGTCTGGTCTGGAGCTCATTATGTAGCTGGTGTTGGCGGCCAATAGGACAGTCTCCCTTCTTCAGCTTTCTAAGTGTGGGATCCGAGGTGTTAGCCACCACACCTGGCTTGAGGGTATCAGTGTTATCTTGTGAGTTCTTTTTGGTACTTGCTAAACACACATGTGTAGAGGTCAGATGCTGGTGTTAGATGTTTTTTCCATTGCTTTTTACCATATATATGTATGCATATGTGTGTGTGTGTGTGTGTGTGTGTGTGTGTGTGTGTGTGTGTGTGTGTATGTGTGTATTATTATTTTTTTTTTTTGACACAGATTCTCTCACTGAACCTGGAGTTTATCCACTGGCTAGACTGATTGGTCAACAAGCCCCTGGGCTCCACCTGTCTCTACCTCCCACCTGTCTCCATCCCTCTGGGCTGACATCAGAGACTGGGTGCTACTCTACCCAGACTTTACCTATAGGTGCTGTACAGCACTGAGCCGTCCCCCCAGTCCCCAAATGTTGCTTTTTTCATTATCATCCAACCCAGAGTCCTTTTCTAACGTCAACTGACATTTCTAATTTTTAATTAAAAATTTAATTCATTAACTCATTTTGAAACATAGATTACTTGGAAGTACTTAGTAAATTTTCAAGCATTTAGGGGCTTTAAAAGTATTTCCTATTGATTTCTAGTGTATTTTCCTTCTTGTCAGAGGACATACTTTGAGTTCAGTCCTTTGAAATGTGCTTTGAAATTTCCTTTGTGGGATGTTGCCCGCGCACTTGAAAGGAATGCATCCCTATTGTTGTTGAGCTTGCCGGTACATGTGTCACAGAGGTCAAGTGTGTTTATCATGTCGTTCGAGTCTTTATCTTTCCGGACTTATTGTCTGGAAGTTTTTCTATCAGTTACTGAAGATGTGTTGGAAATCTTCACCTATGATAATTGATTTGGCTTTTCCTTTGCTTTGCATGTCTCAGATACGCTCGGGCTTCAGATGAGCCAATCTCCCCGCTGAATTGACTTTTTGTCATTGTGAGCCTTGCCTCTTTATCTTCGGGAATACTTTTCGCCTTTTTTTCCCTTTTCCTTTTTACTTCACAGTCTTGTTTTCTCTGATAGCGGGCAAAGCTAGGCCAGCATTCCCAAGGTTAGTGTTTTCATGGCATATTGTTTTATATCTTTCCACTTCTGAGTTTTTAGACTCTGTGTTTGAAATAACATGTAGCTTTTTTTTTTTTTGGTCATGGTCTGACAATCTATTTAAATTAGATGTTGAGTCTACTTAAATTGAATCAATGGGATGAATTCCAGATGTTTTGAGAGGTCACTCCATCTTCTTATTTTCTATTTTTAAGCTTTGATCACCACAGACAACCCGTCCTTCCCCTCCTCCTTCCCCATCTCCATCACTGCCTCCTCCTTTCCCCCTTTCTCCACTATTGTTGTTGTTGTTTGTTTTTTGGGTTTCTTTTTGGTAATATGCAGAACTGTTTCTTAGCTTCCAGGATGGACCAATAGACTGTGAGCCTGACTCGGGCCTTGCTGAAAGTTCATTATCCTCTGCTGGAGAGTCACCCCATGTCTCTGCAGAATTCACCCTTCAATTAATCATTTCATGCTTCTTAAACAACACATGGGCCTCGCAAACTTTAATCCCACTCCCCGACTCTCCTCCTGGTTTGCTATTTTTGGTTCCTCCTGCACGTTACTTCTTTCCATATTTAAGATCCTCCAAGACAGCGCTGTTTTAAACAGTCTCTGTTCTCTACTTTTCTATTTTGGCTCTCATTACTGATTTTGCCTTCACTATTCAAACTGGGATCATTTTTTTCTCCCCTGAATGATTTCTTTAGTATTCCTTTAAAAAAAATGCACAATAAAATAAAAATGCAGTTTAAAGTTTATGCTTTAGTTCATAAATGCATTTTTTTTAATTTGGTTTTTCAAGACAGGGTTTCTCTGTGTAGCTTTGAGCCTTCCCTGGAACTCACTCTGTAGCCCAGGCTGGCCTTGAACTCACAGAGATCCGCCTGGCTCTGCCTCCCGAGTGCTGGGATTAAAGGTGTGTGACACCACTGCCCGGCCATATAATGCATTTTTGATAACATCCCCACCCCTCATCATCCTCTCCTAGGGCCTCTCCCATTTCTGCTAAATGTCTTCTTCCTACTCCAAAGCTGGCTCCCCCCTCTCCCCAGTGTATAAAATGTTGATAACACATTTCTTTGCTTTCTTTTTTATTTTCTTGCAAACATTTTTTTAAACTGGGGGGGGGGGGGCTAGAACTATGTAGACCAGGCTGGCCCTGAACCCACAAAGATTCCCCTGCCTCTGCTTCCAAGCACTGGGATTAAAGGCGTGTGCATCACCACGCCCAGCTGTGCCCAGCTGTGCTTTCATTAAGGATATTTTCACTGGGTATAAAATTGTCCTCTTCTGCCCCATTCCTGCTGTGTTGGGTGGGAACACTGCTTGCCCATCTGTCCTCTCCCTGTCCCCTGTCCCCTCTGTGTTGGGTGGGAACATTGCTGCTCTCCTCTGCACATTTAGAAGTTTTCCTTTGTCCTTGGTTTTGTAGGGGAAGAGGGGGCGGTACTTCCTACTACAGTGTGTGGACAGTCCTCTCTGGATGTGCTGGAGTCTCCTTAGAGCTCTTTGAATTCATGGATTGGTATTGTTCTTGGCCTCTCTGTAAGTGCCGTGTCTGCACCATGTCCTCCCTTCTATCCTGCTGGATTCAGTATTTGTTACTTTTACACCCCCCCCCCCCGCCACCTCTCCTCTCTCCCTCTTTCCCCCTTCCCCACCTTCTCTGCCCTCTCATCCCTGTTCTCTCTTCCCACATCTGAACGCATAGACTTGCACGTTGGCTCCTCCGTCGTCTTCTTCCATCTAGCTGTTTTTCCACTGACCTGATTTCTGCTTTAGAAACCCTGTCTTCTGCTATTAAACACATCTACTGAATTCTTAGCTAGTCCTATTTTTTTTCCCTCAGATCCAGAATTCATAGTTCTCTTCTCCATCTACTCACTTTGTTTGGATGAAAATATTTATTACCATGAACACATTGAACTGTTAATGGCAGACATTTAAGGCATTGACAGTACAACGTTTCTTCCCAGTGCAGGTTTCAAAACCTGGTTTCATTTTCCGTCTCTGGGCATGCTGGGTAATGCCTTATTGAAAATTAGGTATTGTGAATGAAACACTGTGGAGCCTCTGGATGCTGCTTTCATCCACAGAGTACCTTTTCCTCCTCTTTTCTCTTCTTTTTTTCCTAGCAGGAGGTGAAGAGACGATAGATCACCTTGAGCCCATAAAGAACTGAGAGATTTCGAGACTGGGTTTCAGGCTTTGTCGGGGTTGGGCTGCACCTGGCTATTCTTTTCCTCTGGCACTTAACCGTTCTGCAGTCTCCACTCAGTCTGGCTCTCTCGCCAGGGCCCTTCCTCCTGGTGCCTCCTCAGCTTCCTCCTTTGAGAGGACCTCCAATTCGGCCTTCCCAGCCTTCTGGAAGTTTCTTGCTGCTTGCTTTCCTGGCTTCCTTCTTTCCCATGCAATGTTCAGGAGTCAGGGGACTCTTGGAGAGGACATCGAAGGCAGTTGCGTGAACTCTTTCTCCAGAGTCAGGGGCCTCTTAGTGGCTATGAACTCTGAGTTCTGTCTGCTCAGACTCGTGTGACTGCTGTGGTTCTAGCCCAGTGTTTCCTCACAGTCTCGTGACACCCGTTGGGAGCTGGAGGGGAAGCTGTGAGGGAAACGGAAGGCTCCTTCAGGGTGCTTCCCTTCTCTCCAGGATCTTGGTCCCTGAAGTCCTACCTGCTTTCATGACTCTCGGATGACTCTTAACAGCTGTTTGCTGCAACATATTTAGCTTTTATAGTTGTTCTCGGCAGGACAGTTAACCTGACACAAGCCACTCTGTCATAGACAGAAGGCAAAGTCTCCAGAGGTTTATTTTTAAAAAGTGGTTTCCAGGACATGTCCTGAGGCCGTTGCACATTCTGCTGTATCTGCTGTGTCTCTCGGAGGCATCTCCGGTAGGGGGCTGGCAGGGTCTTTTGGTGTCGTCAGCCTCATGGAAACATCTCAGTAAACACTGCTGAGTGGGATTTGCAGGTAGCGTTCTAAACTTGAGATGGATGTGCCAAGGATGATTACTCTCCACCAGATCACTCAGTTTTTCTGTAACACCTTTTCTACAACTCTCTGTGGAGTCCATAGTCTTTTCCTTTGTATTACTATGAGGCTAGCTTCACACACACACACACACACACACACACACACACACACACACACACACATTTAGCCTCCTTCTTCCTCTGGGAACGTTGACTTCAGTGTTCTGATTCTTCTTGATCAACCGTAAAGTCTCTTCCAATCTCTGGCCATCAGCATCAGGAAGGTGGAGAGGAAGCGGTACAATGGGACACACCCACGGGCTCTTTCTGGCTCTATTGGTAAATCTGTCTTTTATGATCTGGGTGAAAGAACTTTGTGAAACAACGGGACCCTTTAATGGGCCTCAGAGACACAGAACTCATGCTCTTAAGTTGTTCTTAACTATGGGTCTGTTATCAATGGGGAAGGGGGATATATAACATGCCAGTGGGTATGGGCAGGTTATTCTGTCCTGTCTGCTAGCTTCCAAATAACCACATGGAGATTTCTTATTTATTATGAAAGCTCAGCCAATAGCTTAGGCTTTTTCTTTCTTTCTTTCTTTCTTTTTTTTTTTTTAGCTAGCTCTTATAACTTAAATTAACCATTTCTGTTAATTTGCTTCCTGCCTCACGGCTTTATTACCTTTTCTCTGTATGGCCCATGATGCTTTCCTGCTTCCTCCATGCCTGGCTGGCAACTCTGCTCTTCTTCTTCCCAGCCTCCTCTCTGCCCTGAAAATCCTGCCTAGCTATTGGCTGTTCAGCTTTTTATTAAACCGATCCGAGTGACAAATCTTCACTGTATAAAAAAGATTATTCCACAACAAGTGGTCTCTTAGGTACCCTAGTGCAAATGACAGTCAACATCTCCTGCAGCATCAGGTCCCTGCAACTTCCATGCCCATGTCTCTTCCAAGATATACTAGCAATAGTCTGAGCATTACTAGGTGGTCCTGGTCCCAGCTCAAGCAATCCTGTGGCTTTTTTAAAAAATTTAATTTAATTTAATTTAATTTTATTTTTTTGTTCCTCCAGCCTGAGGGTAGCAGTAGATTTGGACTGTGTTCGTCTCCAGGGCACCTGGAACCTCTGCTCATTCCCTTATTCTTTATGATGTGTAGCAGCCACCAGAGCTGTTCAAGATGCTCTGTTTGAGTACTTGGAAGGGCTGCTGCATTCTTGTTTAGATTCTGATTAGCTTTACAGCTAAACACTGTACTTATAAAATCTTTTACTTTCATCCATATGTAATATAAGCATCCCTGAAACACATTTGCCTCCATTCCTCTATCATCTCCCAAGATAAACAGTATCATTTCTTCATCCAACAAATATTTATTGGGACACTGGGTAGATACTTAACTGAGTATTCTTTTAAGGGGTACAGCTGTGAACAAGAAAGGCCCTGGTGGTGACCTTGTAGCACTCACAGCTTTGAGGGCAAGACAGCCTTGAGTTCCTAGACTAAGGTGTGTTGAAACAGACCAAGTTAGGGGACAGACAGAGTTGGCTAAGTCAGTCTGTGCAAGGAATGTTAAACACAGACACCTCAGTTTCCTCTTCCAGAGAGGAGTACTCCAGCCCATGCTACTCCTAACACGCTCAGATAGATTCAGCAAAGATGATGTTACCCGTTTCTTGGGATCATGTATTGATGAAATGAGTTGCTAGTAGATAAAGAGACAAGTGCCCAGGGAAACAAACTCCCATCAAAGATTTATTTTTAGGAGCAGCTCCCAAAGTGTATAGAGATAGCACTACCATAAGACAGGTGAGCAGTCAAGTGAGCCTGGAAACGAAGCAAGAAGGGCTGAGGTCCAAAGCTTGGATAGAGAAGGTTGCAAGGAGGGCCTCCCAGTGGCCGGATTAAAGTCACATCGTTGGAGCTTTCTTGGCAGACAGTTACTAGCCACCCTGACCTGTGTATGAGTGGAAGTGGGAAGCTTCTTTCTACTTTGCTTGGTCAAACTCCAGGAAGGACCACTGGCTTCTAGCCTGGGCTAGAGCTTCTTGTTATATATTTCTTGTACTTTTTCTGTCACTCTGATCAGTGGCCTCCCCCTCCTCCCCACCCTCCCCTCTTCTTCCCTTTCTCTCCTTCCTTTTCCTTTCCTCCTCACTAACATCTTGTTGAGCACCCATCACATTATGGCTTCCTATGGCTGCATCTAGGTACAGCTGAAGTCAAGGGCTTACTTAATTCTTCCATATCTTTTTTTTTTTTTTTTTTTTTTTTTGTTCTTTGTGTAGCTTTGGTGCCTGTCCTGTCCTGGATCTCACTCTGTAGACCAGGCTGGCCTTGAACTCACAGAGATCCACCTGCCTCTGCCTCCTGAGTGCTGGGGTTACAGGCGTGCGCCACCAGCTAATTCTTCCATATCTTAAGACCCAAAGTTCCAAAGATTCTTAGAGGGGTGTGTGTGTGTGTGTGTGTGTGTGTGTGTGTGTGTGTGTGTGTGTGTGTGTTACAGTATTGTCAACTTTGAAGATTTCTAATCACCAAAGGCTCAAAATATGCCAAGTGTGATTGTGTTAGCATCGTGTTTTAAGTTCTGAAAAACTGAATCTTGGAAAGGGCTCAGATCCCTCTCCTCTTTGGGTTCATTCTTGAGGTGCTGGTGAGTTCATGGTGAGCTAGCCCTCCATGCTCTGAATCTACCATTCTCTTGCCTTCCCCAACAGACTACAGTCCAGGTCCTTGGTGGCTCTCTTGCCTCTTTGGATTCGGATTTCAATGAATCATTTATTTACATTTTATTCATAATTTTAATCATTCTGCAAACAATATTCTAATAGCATTAAACAATTGCAGAATCTAATAAAAGCCAGCCTTAACCTCATTGGAATCTCATTAAGAGGACGGCTGCTCTTTTTTTTTCTTTCTTCTAAATGGTTGAGATTATTTTGCCGGCTTTTGTTTTGTTTGCATTACCCAGGAGATTAGAGGCATAGATGGGATCCTAGGATGTGGGCTCACACAGGAACAATATTTTACTCACTTTCTTGAATTTACAGATGAAGACACTGAAGTCTGGTGTAGTGGATAGCCATCCCAGCATTGGCCTGGAAGTTCCAACCCCCCTTGAGGCTTCGGTAATGGTCACGCCCACAAGGCAGGGCGGAGAAGGAAACAGAAGGACGGAGAGGAGGTCTCTCTCCCTTGGTTCCGGGACCCTGGACCCTGGAGGTAGACCAAACAGGGTTCTCCAGAGAACACCGCCGGACTGCGCTATACTTTTGCCAGACCCTGCAACCTACCCCTTCATTTGTAAGTTACCCCACAAAATAAACCTCCCTTTTAACTACGTGGAGTGGCCTTAATAATTTCACCAATAGTCTGGGCAATGGAGGGGGTTTATCCAAAGTCATGCGTTAAATTGTGTCAGTTAAGAACCAGAGCTGTGACCCATGTCCCTTAGCCCCGTATCTCCCCTGTGACATCTGTGAGGTGTGTATGTTCCTGTGGCCCTGGCATGGACACTGGTGTGTCAAGAGGTACTGTCTTCGGGAATACTGCAGAGATAAGGTTCACCTCCAAAATGGTGGGGTAGCCTCAGGCAGTGTTGGCTAAGGTTATTCATGTTACTTGCCTAAGCCTATATATAGCCCAGGAGTGTTCTCTTTAGTTCTGCCTGTCTGGGTCAAAGGCCTCTGGTGTTCTGGGCTCTGAGATGGGAAACTCTTTATCTACTATAAGAAAAGTAAAATCCACACTGGAATGACTCACTGAGAAGGTCATAGGCCAACGGAAAAGAGAAGGAGAGAAGGAGAGGGTCTAGGCAGAAAACCTTTTCTATGGTTTCATCAACACGGGCATGCTGGCATCTCTGTCTCTTGGAAGAAAAAAAAATCAGTGCTAATATTAATAATTATGCTCGCTTTTGTATGGCACTTTGCAGTTTAGGCTGTTTGTGCTGTGTGCTTTTGAATCCATTATCTCTTCTCATTGTGTGCTGTGGGAGACGGTAGGAGCGGGGGAGCAAGGACGCCGGCTTCTTTGGGGGGACTGAGCTATGTATCTTTGTTTCTCTAGGAGTCAAGCCCTCCGAGGTGGGGGGTGCTATCAGAAGTGGGCACTAAAGTTCCTCTCAATGAGACTGTATAGTGGAGGACAATGCCGGCCCGTCAGCTGTCTTCCCTTGGTATGCCCTGCACGTCTCTCCTCCACCCTCTTGGTTGGGTTGCCTGTGCTGATTTCCAGCCTGGGTCTTCATTTCTCATTGTGCTGAATGCTTGCCTGGGCTTTGCAGCTGGTTCTGCTAAAGGCTGGGTCCTGTCCTGTGCCGGTGGCTGAGGCTAGGGTTCTTTTCCTACAAAGCTGCTGTCACCGAAGGGACTTTGCCAACTGGCCAATCCTGAATTTCCTGTGGTGGTGTGTACCCTTTTGTAACAGACACATAGACTATTATAGGTAATAAAGGGGCTGAAATTCAAATAGAATATTGGAGTGTGCAAGAAAGCGAAGCTTTAGGAAATGTCTAGCACTAGTTTGATCTTACTTTCTGGGGACAGTAGGAAAACTGGCGGTGACACCAAAGATGCATACCATACCTACCACACTCACCACCCAGACCAATGAACCGGATTTCTTCTAGTTTAAAAGGCCCCAGAGAAAGGAAAAGTCAGTGACAATTGATACCCGCCTCTGTTCTGTGACTCCCTCCTCAAGCAGGCTCTTGCCCTCCCCACCCTCCCACCATACCCATCTTCCCTAAAAAGATGCCCGGGCTTAAGACATGTCTACATCTCCATCTTTAATGGTTCATCTGCTTCTCTCACTGTGCTGTTCCCTCCTCGTCCCTGGGGCATCCACGTCCAGCTCTGCTGTTGGATTGTTTGTTTGCTGCTGATGGAAAAGAAAACTTGTGGCCTATTTTCCTGACTGAAGCGGAGCCTGGTGAATGATCTCAAGTCCCTTGGTGTCAGGTAACTTCTCAGTTCCTACCTAGTACTCAAGGTAGGAGAAGGCAGGGAGGTAGTGGTGTCTTTGACCACTTAGAAAACCCCCTCAGCCACTTTTACCACGCTGGACATCTAGCCCAGCCCAGCATTCTATTTTTCTGAGGACCAGCTAGTGTTACCTGGGCTCTGCCGGGGAATCCAGGAGCTCTCATCTGTGTGCTGGGGTTTCCTAGGGAAGATGTCAGGGCACCTGTCACGATCTCACCACCCTAGAGTTTCCAAGTGCTAGAAGGACCCGGGAGTCCTTTGCCTTTATTCTCCTTCTTCTGCCTCTGCTACGGTGGCAAGGGCGTTCACTTTCATGTTTCAATTCACTGGGGGGCACAGCTATGGCACATTCTGCCTCCGTGTTCTGGGACCTTCGTCCAGGCCACCCTCTACTTTCAGTAGGCAACAAGCTTTATAATCTAGAGCAGCAGAGGGATGCAGGGCAAAAACAAAATACAAAAAAGCAAAACACCAAAAAAAAAAAAAAACCCGGTTTAGTGAGATTTAATTTCCAAAATGTAATTTCCCTTTGGTTCCCAAAGTCATTTCCCAAATGCCACGGTATTTTGTAATGTCATTGACAGCATGAATGGAAGAGCCCCTTGGACATGGTCATTTGGTTACCATTGAATGTGTTTCCTATAGCCCCAGACCTTGCTGGCTGGTACATCTCCCTGCCCACATGTTCACAGAATGCCCACGTGTTCATATGTTGTAGCCAAACGTCCTGAATAACCCAAGGCCACAGACCACCCTTCCAGCTCCAGTTTCCTTATGGGTTTAGCCCACTTCAATATAGAAATGTCCACCCCCAATTGTGCTTGTGAGTATGCCGAATAGAATTTTGATGTATGTAGAAGGTTTTTACAATTACTGTCTTTAATGTCTCTGTGTCTCTTTGCATGCATCCAAACAAGAAAATTCTGAAAGTGTCCTCTTTAGATACATTTTTAAGACAAAACAACAAGTTTTTGCTCATTCTGGGTCAAGCCTTCAGCAGGCAAACAGCCCCAGGGGTGGTCTGTACCCTGTAACCTGTGAACTCTTTATGGTTTTTAAAAATAAATATGAATCGTGGGTGGCAAAAAAGCAGTGGCTTTATAAGAATCTGTTATCCCGGGGAAGTTTGGATTGGAGGGCTAGCAGAAGGGATCGTGTTTTACTTTGAGATATAAACATAAATTTGTCCACCTCTTTCTCCCATCCTTGGCACTTGTATGTATATACAGAGTTTAGCTTCAGAGAGCCAGGTATGCCTTCTAACAAATTACATCACTGTTCAGACCAGCAATGACCACCCTCCTGGATTGAAGGGAGAATATGGAGTTAGTACAGGGCGCACTGTGGCCACTGTGGAGCTCCTGGAGGTCAGAGTGAACCCCAGAATGAAATCAGCTATTAGACCCTCATCTGAATGCAGATTTTTTTTTTGGTCCCTCCTCTGGGAACTCCCCTACTCACTTGACCTTCTGAGCTCCTTTCCATCCTGTGTCTATCCATGCTGATTTTCTTGATGCTTTCCCAAACCCCACCTCACCTTCCAGCTGTGGAGTTCGAAGGTTTTAGAACTATGTTGCCACCTCTTCCCAGATGATGGGGAGCCACTTCCCATTTTCTGAGTGCATCTTAAAGATGCCTTCCAAGTCGATGTGTTCTCTCCTCAGGGCTGCTCCCACTGCCCTGGAAGTTGTAATCTCAGCCTTCAGTGCGGTGCCCTATTTACTATTCTGGATCCAGAAGCTCTGAACTTTCAGCCCATGCAGTGGGCTCCACTGTCTGCTCTTTACAGGACTTGGGCCTTCCTTCACCTCTAGTGCTCTTTGATTTCCCAATGACGAGGCCATGACATTTCTCTCTCTCCTGTTCTGGTGTCATCCACCTTGGCTCTCGGTCCATCACAACGATCAATAACCGACAGGCGGGTGATGGATGGCATCTTCCTGTCCCTCCATAAACTAAAACCCAACTGACACTAGTTCCTTTATATCTGAATCTCCCTCATCATTCAAAGACTGATTGGACAAAGCCAAATTGGAACGTGACCCGGCTAATTCTTTCTCTCTCCACTCAGCCTGAGCTTACTGCCTCCCTCCCTCTCATGGGGGGTCCCTGTGGCTGAGAGGAGACCGAGTCACCCTGCTTATGACAGAAAACAAACCGTTGCTTCATCTATGGATGGAGATTCTTGAGAAATCTTCTCTTTTTACCCAGATGTTCTGGGAAAATAATGAAAAGACTGTGACCATGTCTCAGAAATACAACAATATAACCATCTTTCCTTAGTGGGACCTGGGCAAATAATGATCCTTTTGGAAAAGAAGAACTTGGAATTTTCCCATAGCATTTAGAAAATACAGCGCATCTCTTCTGGTACAAGGTTAAATAATGACAACGATGATGAAGACAATGATGGCGATGATGATGATGATGATGATGATGATGATGATGATAACGATGACCATGGTGGTGGTGGTGGTGAGTGTGTGGTCAGAGTTGGCTGGACCTGTTTTCTTTTTCATGATGGAGTATGAACACACAGAATTCTAGTCTCTTGCTTTCTCATTGTCTCCAATGTGTCATCCTGATCTGCACTGCTGGTTAGCCATGGGTGTGTTGTGATACGTTCTCTGTTGCTGTGGTAACCTGTGGAAATCCATCTAACTACGATAGGACATTTTCCCTACCATGTTGGGGGCTAGCCTACACGCTGTCTGGGGTCAGGCCATCTGCCAAGTCCCCATTTTGCTATCATTTGGCCAGGGAATGTGAATATGTATCCTGTATCGAAAGATACTCAAGTCTTACTGTGAGATTTACACAGCATCACCCAGCCAGACTCATCTGTGAGCCCCTTGCATCCCCCCCATGGATGGAAGTTGACTTATTGCTTTAGTACCTGAGAGGTACACTATAGACAATGTAGAACAAGCTTCAGAAATGTGGTGATCTCTCCTGGGGGACATCTCATCTGTACCCATGCCTAAAACATGTTTGCTTCATTCCGACTTCCCATCTTCCCCTGACCCCCCCCCCCACCCGCACTCAAGTCCCTGTCCTGGAGGACTTCCTCTCAGTACTCCAGTCTCGCATGCAGCCACCTGCTTGGAGTCTCCACTTGGTTGCTGTGCCGGGTCTTAAAACAATCATCTCTGTTCCGTCTCTGCGAACAGAACTCTGGACATCTCCTTAAATCACCCCTCCTCCCTTCTTCTCAACCCCAAGGGCTGGTGCTCCTCAGGCTGGAATCTAGAAGCCTCCAGGGACCCTGCCATCCTGCTTCTCCCCCATTCCCTCAGGCCTAGTAGAACATTCATCCGTCAGGTCAGTCCTTTTGCTACATTTTTTCCGTTCCTTTCCTTCTATTTTATTTTATTGAGACCGAGTCTCACGTATCTGGTCTGGCCTCAAAGTTCCTATAGGTGCTGAAGCTGGCCTCCTCCAGCCTCCACCCACCAAGTGCTGGGATTACAGGCGAAGCCCAACACGTTCTGTTGATTCTGCTGCTTCAGGAATCTGCTTCCTGGTTCATTCTCTACATGAACATCTTCTTAAAACTGAAGTTAGACCAGATCACTCATCTTGCCAAAGCTTACCATTGAATTCCTGTCACACTTAGAATAACACCTGAATTCTGTGTTCAGATCTCTAAGGCTCTCAAGTATCTCTGGAACCCTATTCTTTGCTTCCTTCCTTCCCCCTACTTTCCCTTCTCAGTGGCTACCCCTTGTTCTTGGCTACACTGCCCCACCGCCCTCCCACCCCCTCTTCTATGCTGGAGATGGAGTTGAGGGTCTCACTTCTGCTAGGCAGACATCCTTAGCCCTAAACTCTACCCTCAATGGGAGAATTCTAATAGCTTCCATCTGTTTGAACTCCATGTGCTTTCTAATGGCCTTCTCTGCAGTGGGCATCCCTTCCCTGGCAGCACTTCCTTCTTAGGTCTGTCTTGGTCACTCCCTGGGCATTTCTTCTCTGCCCACTGTGATAGACCGGGCTCAGCTACGTTGTGCCTTATTCATAGCCCTCCACATTCTGGAATGACCTGCTTGTCTATTCCTCCATGGCCCGGCTCCCTGCCTTGGCCATGAGATCCATGAGGGTATCTCCTTCATTGTGCCAAAAACAGTGTCATGAACTGAGCCCAGGAGAAGAGACAAGCAGGTGATGGTGACACTTGGGAAGAGGAGCCAAGACTGAGGGAAAACACAAGACAGCTTTGCTATCCTGATTCTAGACATGGCTCCAGCCCCCCAGGGGCGACAATGGGCAAGCTTGTCACTTACATTTCTTATGCCTATTCTTTCTTTCTTTCTTTTTCCCCCCTCAGCTGTTTAAAGATAAACATGGACTCAGTTGTCATGCAAAAATTAGCACAAAGTTTTCCGTTAGAAATAGATGTTATCTGAAAATACTTGGCACTCTGTCTAGTACAGAGAAATCCAAAATTAAATACAAATGTCCTGTAACATTTTACCATATCCTGACCATTTTTATGATAGACTGCTTCTTATTCTTGGTGGGAGAAAGGAAAACATCAGTGTGTTCCTAATACCATAAAAAAAATCCTCAATCCTCATTAGCTTATTCATCATTATGTATATTCATTTGGCTCATAATAGCCTAAAGTAGAAATAACCCAATTATATATCAAGTGATGAACGCATGAGTAATGTGTATATACTATCTAATCCACACAATAGAGTGTCATTTAGCAGTAAAAAATGAAGTGCTGCTATGTATCACAACACCGATGGACTCTGAGACATGCCGGCAAAGAAGCCAGTCATATAGGATGCCAGCCTATGACACAGAGTCAGAGGCAGACAGAAAGTAGATTACTTGTAGCCTTGAGCTCTGGAGTTTGGAAGGAATTTGGAGTGACTGCTAATGGATGTGGCATTTCTATTTGGGGTAATGAAAATGTTCTAAAATGGATGGTGGTGATGGATGTTCAACTTTCTGCATATACTAAAAACTACAGAATTATATTTTCAGTGGGTGAATTCTAATGGTATGTGAATTATATTTCAATAAAGCTGTTCGAATTAATTAATTTATTGAATTAAAGCGAGAGAAGCCTGGTTCTCGGATGACAGCATGACTGAACAGGCAGTGGGTGGGGGGCGCTTTGTGGATGACTGTTCCGTCTTCCCTCTCTTCTCTCTTCTGTCTTACATTGAAATCTTTTGGGTCCTTGCCCCTGTGGTGAGCCAGGTGGGGCGGTTATCTTTCAAGAGCTGAACTGAAGTGTGTGGCCAGCCGAGTGGCAAAGGGGTATGTAAAGGGCAGAGATAGTCTGTTGCTCAGTGGGCACAGACTGGGCGTCCTCGAGGCTCAGCCAGAGGAGAATGTGTGTTCAGAAATGTCTCTAGTCACAGCAAATACGCTAAAAGAGCTCTTAGGTGACTCCAGTGGACGCCGGCGCTGTGGGTGATGGAGGTGCAGAGACGAACAAGTTAACGCTGGATAGATCAAACAAACAAGCAGGCAGACTGGATGCGTGGCTTAGCGAAGCCCCTCAGATGTTTGCATTTGGTGGACAGCTCAGTTTGAGGCAGGCTGGGCGGTTTTCCTCATCTGTGACTTGCCTGACCAGGGAGGGTAGAATAGGGTGAAGTCTTCTCCCAGGTCATCTAGCTGGAAGAAGCCCATTTTTTTTGCAAATACCTTGTCTCTCTCCCTTGTAGAGCTGGGGCGGACGTTGCAGTTGCTTTTTAGCAGGCTGCGTGGTCCTGGCCGGAGAGCTGCTGCAGACTCTGTGCGGAACATTCGCCGCTAGAGGGCGCACCGCGACGTTCTACATCACGGGCACTCGGGGCAGGGAAGCAGACTGGACCGATGCCAGGCTTTGGCAAGGAGGAGGGAAATGTTCCTGAGAAATTCACTCTCTTCACCTTTGCTCTTTCCATTTCAAGATTTCTCAGAATAAACCGGACCTGAAAAAAATCATCATCATCATCATCATCATCATTATTTTATTTTTTTTGGTAAGGTTTGCAGAGCGCCCCCAACCCCCAATTTTCTGGGCCTAGAGTTTCGGGTGTAACTCTGGGGTGCTTAATAGGAAGACGCAAGACAGAGGAGTAAAGTGAAGCCAGACTGGATGCCCTGCCAGTGGTAGAGAGCTGAAAAGAGCTTGGAGAACTGGCTGAAGAAACTGAAAAGGGGGGCCTGATGGCGCGCATGGTGGGTGGGTGTGGGGCAAGCACCCATGACTTGTCAGTATGTTCTGATTTGGCTTTGTAACGAGTGGTTGGGTGAGGAGCATGGGCTGGCTAGCTAGAGCATGTCCCTGTTTTTTAATTTTTTCCCCCATGATAGGGGAAATAAATAGTTCATTCGTGCTATGGTGGTTGCCCCTTCTGGAGGAATTGGCTAAGACTGGACATGGTGGGTGTTCCAGAGCTACAGCCTTGGTTCTTGGCTACCACCTACCTACATGGTCACTCTGTTCTTGGACCACATCCTCGCTCTCTTCCGACCCAAGCCCTACGCTCATAGCAGGAGGCTCAAAGCCCCATTTCCTTCCTGCACTGGCTCTCCAATCTGGGAGACGGATCGTCTTAGCAGACACTGAACACAGGCAGCAGGTGTGTAAGGCATAGATGCTGGATATATGCCCACCCACAGCTCCCCACAGAAGCTTCGGGAAGATGGTACCCCATCTGCAGCAGAGTGGGTCAGAATGGGCCTGCTGAGGCTCCTGTCACTGCCTTTGTGAATGTTGGTGATCACCATGGTTACCTGGAGGCTGGGAGCTCTGACAGTTGGAGGCAGAGCAGGAGAAGATGGCCTGGAAACCTCTCTGGGTGAACAGGAGAGATCCTGGACCAGAGAAGATATTTTGCAAGGGCTTATTTAGGTGATCCATGATCAGGGGGTCCATTTCTCATCATGTTAGATCTTAAGTCCTAAGACTTAGGAGGAGTGAGAAACAGGGAGGAGGGATGTTGGGACTAGTCCTTAGGGAGCTCAGAAGAGGAGAAGGTAGGTGGTCATAGAGCTCCCTAGAGATTCGATAAATACCTCTGGGGACCTAGAGGAGGGCTCTGCTCCTTCACTCACCATGCCAGCATGGAGCTGTGATGGTCCCCTCCATTAGTAGGATGCTGGCCAGGAATGCAAGACACCAAGCAACTGCCAGTGCTCACAAGCTCCAGTTCCCTTTTAGGTCTCAGTTTTCCAGTCTGCAAAATGGGGTTAATGATTAGCAAGCCCCCATTTGCTTCATGTTGATGAGAAGGATTTCTTAAATGAATAATTCTGCGTCTTGAAATGAGCAGACAGATTTTGAGTCTTGGAGAAAAGGCCTCATTTAGTATGAGCATCAATTCATCGAGCAGACATTCTATGTAGCACCTCTGCTGCCTCTTCATTGCCGGCTGACCCAAGAGCTGCATGGCCTCTGTGAGAACATGGGGCTCTTCGTAGCTGCCCAAACCCCAGCTCTGGGCGTTCCTAGAGCCTAAGAGGGGAGGAGGCATCGTGTGAGCCCTGAATAGATACCGAGATCAGTGGAGAATGATGGAGGTTAAGGCTCTGGTAGGACAGAGGAAGACTGAGGACTGTTGAGTCTCACAAAAGGCCCTTGCTGAAGGGCAGAAGCTTGGGAAGAGGTGGGGGAGTGGGGCTGGTTGCAGAGTTCACCCCAGGTCAAGAAAGCCAGCTTTGAAGCTGCCCCCCTTTTTATACACTGTCATTATATGTCCACTCAAAGAACGAGAAACAGAGATACAGAAAAAGGAGAATAAAAAAAAAAAAACCCATCAAATCGGTTGCATGAACCAAACAGTATTTGAACACAGAGATTCTATGCTGTGCCCAGTATAGAGGGTCCCCGCGAGTGTGAAAGTGGGTGGATGCACCATACATGGAAACTTAGAAATACCTGATACCTTTCATCCACTCTATATAACATGCCGTCTGGTTGTATTGCAGTGCAATTTTTGCTGTATTATATATCTAATGTATACTATGCCACACAGACAGACTGACAGACAGACAGACAGACAGACACACACACACACACACACACACACACACACACACACACACACACACAGAGAGGACACTTGTTTCCCCCCTTTGAAGAATATAGTAGAGTTGACAATAACCAAAATGAAAGGAAGGGAAGAATATGACCTGAGGCCATTCTATGCTGGGCAGAAGAGCAGCCAAAGGAAAAGCACAGAATGACACCAATGTCCTGCCACACTGAGTAATTAACCCCGTCTCTGCAAAAGCTGTGCCTGTCCCTTGGTGTGGCTCCTGGTGATGACAGACATTTCCCAGAGTGCCTTGATTCTTGAGGCAGACTATATTCCAATGAAAAACAAAAGACAATTATTAGAGGGTGTCTGTCTATCTATCTATCTATCTATCATCATTTATCTATCTATCATCTATTAATCATCTATAATCCATCCATTTATACATCCTCTACCTATCTATCTATCATCATCATCTATCATCTATCTATCTATCTATCTATCTATCTATCTATCTATCTATCTATCTACCTACCTACCTACCTACCTATCATCTCTGTATCTACATCTATCTAGTCCATATCTTTATCATCTGGATATGTCTATATCTATCCATCCATCCATCTATCCATTCATCCATCCACCCATCCATCTATCTACCTACATATCATCTCTGTATCTACATCTATCTAGTCCATGTCTTTATCATCTGGATATGTCTATATCTATCTACATATGTCTGTCCCTATCCCACCCATGTATGGGATTCTTAAGGCTCCCCGGTGTCTTCTCGTCTATCTCTGGTCCCTCCTTGTTGTGATAACTCTAAGCCAATAACCATCCTCAGCACTTCCTTGGCCTGTCTTATTTGTACCGATAGTTCTTCTTTTGCCTGAATTCTGAGTCTCCTTGGCCAATGGTCTGACCTTCAAGGACTGTTGACTTCACACATCCTTTCTATATCATTGGGGCCCACAAAGTGGCCAATGATATTGATGGTAGCAACAATCACAGGGGGGAGGAGTTAGAAGCACTGCCATTATTTTTATAGGTCTATGTCAACAAGCAGGTAGTCTTGACCAATGTGCAGGTGAGGCCAAGATGAGAAGCACATCACAAAGCTCAACTATAGTGGGTAGTCATCCCAGCCTTGGCCTGGAAGTTCCAACCCCCAATGAGGCTTCAGTAATGGTCATGCCCACAAGGCGGGGCAGAGGGAGGAAGCTGAAGACCCAGGATGGAGAGGAGAGGTCTCTCTTGGTTCTGGGACCCTGGACGCTGGAGGTAGACCAAGCAGAGTTCTCCAGAGAACACCGCCGGACTGCGCCATACCTTCGCCAGACCCTGCAACCTAGCCCTTCATTTGTAAGTTACCCCACAAGATAAACCTCCCTTTTAACTACATGGAGTGGCCTTAATAATTTCACCAATACTGAACCTCCTGGACCTGGCAAAACCATAATCCAGAGGCAGCATATGGTCCACCAGGACAGATGCTTTCATTATGGAGTTCCTGAATGTGTACCTTTGCATACCCGTCAAGTAAGATTTATTCTTAGTCTCTGGGTGAGTTGCCCAGTTGAGAAGATGACGTGCTTGGTCCTGAAAATCATGGCCCCTGAAGGCTCTGCCTTTCAGTTCCCCTGTCAGATGGTCTCTCTCTCTCTCTCTCTCTCTCTCTCTCTCTCTCTCTCTCTCTCCCTTCCTCCCTCTCTCTCCCAGTTGCTCACCTCTTTATAGTCATGTCTTCTCTTAGTTTGTATAAAGTCATGGAGCAAACATGGCTGCCATGTATGTCTTGGGGGAAAGGTAGGGCTTGCTGGCTAACAGGCTGGACTTACAGGGTCTAATTTATCAGGTTCTTTGGCTAGTCTTTTTCTCCACAAATCCCGCATGGGTACATGTACAGAGAATGTGGGAGATGTTGCTTTGGATCTGGTGATATCATACCATTGCCTATATCAAGGACACCAATGGCTTCCTATTGTGCATAGAGTAGGTTCTGGGCTCCACAAATGGGTTCTAGGCTCCTTTCACAGCTGGCCATATCTACAGACCACCATCTTGCTATTGTGATGCTTCCTCTCTGCTCATCCTGCCTCAGCTTCTGAATATTCCAGGCTCTTTCCCAAACTAAAGACTCAGTCCTGCTCAGCTAGGCATCCTTGAGTATCCTACATGCCATCATCCCCTTGTCCAGCTTCTTTTCTGTGCTGCCGGTCTCAGACAAGATGTTGCCTCTTTGGAGAAGTCTTCCCTGGCCACAGTATCCACCCCCTCTATACAAACAAACAAACAAAAAACAAACATTATTTGTGTCTCCAAGTAGCTGTCATATGAGCTGGGCCTGCATTCCCTAGATGCAGAGGGAAGCAAAGTATGCAATAGTTCATAGATAGTCTGTGGATGAAGAGTTGGGCATCACGTGTAAGAATGTTCTCAGCACTCTGTGTCTTAACCTCAACGTAAGAAAGCCATAACCTGTCACTTTCTGACTGGCGTTTTGGATCACTGGGCACAGACATAGGCTTTTAGAGGAGTTACATAATAGCCAAATTACACATGTGTAGGACACACAATGCCTGGAAATCGGGGCTTTATGGAAAAGCAACTCAACATTATCTTTCTTACTTGGAGAGGGGAGGGTGTTCTCGTGTCTTTTTTTTTTTTTTTTTTGCTGGGATAAAATACTGACAAAGAGCAACTTAGGTGGAGAAAGGATTTCTTTGCCTTACACTTGTAGGTCACAGTTCACCATGGAGGGGAATCAGGACAGGAACCGGGAGCAGAAACCGTAGAGGGACTCAGCTTGCTGGCTCATTCACCAACTCATGGTTAGCTAGCTTTAGTATACAGCCTAGGACTACCTGTCCAGAGATGATGTCATCCACTGTGGGCTGGGCCCTCCTACATCAGTTCACAGTCAAGACGACTCCCCACAGGTATGCCCACAAGCCAATCTGATCTATGCTTTCCTCTTAGATGACTCTAGACGGGCCTCCAGTTGGCAAGGGTAACTGGACAGAAGGCTTGGGATCCCTGACAGCTGCCCATAGATGCTGGAGCATTGCCATATTGTAGAAAGAGATGATTGATGTACTGTGTGTGTGTGGCGTGTGTGGGTAGCAGTTCTCCAAGGAAGCGATTGCCTCGTCAGTGGAGGCAATACTACGAATTTCCTTTGGGGAGGTTATGGGGCTAGATGACCTTTGATTATCAGATTGAAATGTTTGCTCATCTAAACAGGATTCTGAAAATGTCTTTGGAGGGTAGTTTCAACTAGCAGGGGAAAGAAAGCAGGAAGAGTGAACATTCTCACCTCACAGGTTTATTATTTCTTGTCTTTGAGAAGTACATCCCCTTCCTCTGGCAACTTTAGCAGACTGACTCATTATTATTATTATTTTTTTGTGTGTATGCATGTGTTCATGTGTATGTGTATGTACACATATGTGTGTGCATGCATATGTGAAGGCCAGAGGTCAAGCTGAGATATGGTTCCTCAGGAATTGTCTACATGTGTTTTGAGGCAGGATCTCCCACTGGGAGCCAGGTCTCACTGATTAAGTTATACTGGCCAGCTGGTGAGCTCTGGGTCCCCCCTCCCCCCCATCTTTGCCTCGAATGTCTGGGGTTGCTGATCTATGCCATCGTGCCTGGCCTTTTGTGTGGGTGCTAGGAATCAAACCCGGAACCCTTTATTTACATAGCAGAGTGATTTCCTTAGCCACAGATTGGGTTATTATTGAATGAATAATACTATTTAATAATAAATAATTATTATTGAGGAAACACTCGTGTTCCCCGCTTCTCTCTCTCCAGGATGGTGTATCCCGAGTGACCCTGTGCACAGTACATGGAGGTGAGAGTCTGCTGAGGCTTGGGTTGCTGGGGTTTGCAGTCATGTCCCCGCTCCCCGCTTGCATCATGAGATAACCGTGATGAGCCAAAGTTGCAGAAGGAGACTCAAGCAATGGAGCCAACTCAAGCTCAGCCCAGTGCAGCCAACTCCCGAGAATCGGCAAACCCACCAGTGGAAAGAAAGTCCCTTACCGTAAGGCTCTGAGACGTGGGTGTTGTCTTACACAGCATTATCCTAGAAAAACTAACCGATGCGTAGTTTTAGAATGTCCTTTGCATGGGAAGACTTCATTGCCTCGGCCTTTGTGCTGAGAGTGTCATGGAAGAGATTAATAGCTTTGTTTCATGCCACCGAGATTTAAGAATTTTTGTGTGTGTGTCTTGTCATGAACTCTCCTTTCATGACCTCTTCCTGAAGTGTGTATTGTTCACACCCACAGGGTAATCCAGCACATTTGTAAGACTGCACCTCCTCCCAGTGGCTCGTCCCTTCTAGCCCTGTGGCCAACAGGGACCTTGCCTGTGCCGAGAAGACATCAGGTTTATGGGAACACTGAGCAGGTGGAATTCAGAGAGACGAGGGGCCTTTGGAAGGCGTAACAATGCACAGAGAAGCTCAGTTGACTAGACCTCCTGGGAGAGCAGAGAAGGGGATCAGCTGCTGCCCACCATGATGCTAGGTGTGGTGCCACATGCCCAGACTAGGGTGTTCCTTGTGACGTGAGGTGGACATCACATACAAGGCTCCTCCCTTCATCCTGCCTACCACAGACAGGTGGGAAGCGTCTTTCCCAAAGTGTCCTTTGCTTCTTATCACGCTTGCCTCACCCTCTGAAATGAAGTCTCCAACAGCTGAGCAGGATTTCGTATGGAGAGCAGCAAACAGGGGTTCTGAATGAGGCGGACACAGCCGAAGGAGTCAAAGCCTGGGAGAAAAGCATCAGTGGACTTGGAAAGGACAGAGTAAAACAGCAGAGGCCTTTATACAGGTCTCCCCTACCTCTCAGAACAAAACCGTTCTGAGATAAGAGAGGCATGGATGAGAGGAAATGCTTTCATTTTTCACATCGCAAGCTGGAGAGATCCAATAGGCTGTTTATGAAGAACAATAAAAAAGATACATGAACCCAGTAAAGAGGTTGTTACAAATACATCTGGTGATTTTTGAAAAGCCAGGGTTTTCTCCCTGCTTTTGGATAAAGCTGACAGCCAAGTATTAAAAGATTCTCCCTCTCTGTCTCTCTGTCTGTCTCTGTCTCTCTGTCTGTCTCTGTCTCTCTTCTCGCTCCCCCCCCCCCCACCAAAGCAATAACTGACACCCACTGGTTTTGTTACAATTGGCAGAAAGAGTTATCATTTTTCTTGAGGATTTGGAAATGCAATCAAAGACGGGCAGATTGGAGCCCGAATTAAATGAAGCTTAAACAAACACAAAGAAAAATCTCGGCTAGCTTTTTTTTTTTAAACAAACAAACACTGGAATTGCAGCTCCTTGTTGCTAATTTGAAGCTGTAAAGAATTTGACACTCACACTTGATAAAATGGAGCCAAGCAGAGTGGCGGGGACTTTTTGCATGTAAAGCACCGAGAATGTTCTGATCTCTTTTACAAAAAAGTAAAAACCCATTGTTTTGGGGGAAGCTCTCTAGTGAAACCTGTCTGGCAGTGTAAGGGGGTGGATCACAGAGGATCTTTCTTCTGTTGACTTGAAAACAGATTAATTCTTCCTGGAGTAAATTAAATAAATGAAACATGTGGGGTAGGGGGGTGTCAAGTTCTGTGTGGCTGATGTCACATTTGCTCAGTTTTCGGTTTGGTTCCTATGTACCAAATTCTCCCCTTGAAGGTGTAGACACACTTGTGCCAAGGAGTTACCCTTATGTTGTTACAATGATTATGTTTTGATTCCTCCTGATATGGAAAGCCTTCTTATACTCAGAAACCCCCTCTCCTGGTTAGCTTCCACTGCCAACTTGACACAGCCCAGAGTTATCCCAGGAAGTCTCAATTCGGGAATTTCCTCTGTTTCATTGGCTGGTGGGCATGTGGATCATTTCCTTGATTGTTGATCCACGTGGGAGGGACCAGTTCCTGGGTTGACTAAGAAAGTCAGCTGAGCATGGACCAGAGGGAATAAGCTACTAAAGTGGCTTTTCTTTATGGTTCCTGCCTCCAGGTTCCTGTCCCGCCTTCCCTCACCGATAGGCTAGGACATGGAAATGTGAGATGGAATAAACCCTTTTCTCCCCAAGCTGCTTTGGTCATGGCATTGATCATGGTAACAGGAAGCCAACTAGAATGCTTAGACCTACATCACAGGTCTAGGAATCAGGACAGAGGCAAGGTGTCCCCTGAGGAGACAGAAAGATGTCCACATAGGTTAGCCTTTGATATCTTACCTACCGGCCTATGGACAGAATGCTATGATTCTGAGAGCAGTCCTTTTTTTTTTTTTTTGTGAAAAACTCAGAGTGAATTTGAATAGAAGAGAGGGCCCTCTATGTGTAGGGGCAGGGACCTCAAGAGTGACCAGGTTCCAGTCAGAGGCAGAGACACCGTAAGACAGGCTGAGGCTCTCAGATGTGGTAGGAGAGAGCTGTTATGGTTTGAATAGAAAATGGCCTCCTTTGACTCTGGTGTCTGAGTACTTGTTCTTCTGCAGGTGACGCCGTTTAGTTGAGTTGTCGAACATGCCAGAAGAGAGGCCTAGCTGAAGGAAGTCGGCCACTGGGGGGTAGACCTTGAGGTTTATAACTCCACTTTTCTTCCTTTTGTCCACTTCCGGGTCCATTGAAAGAAGCCAGGGACTTGTGAAGAGGCAGCCCCACGCTCCGGCCACTGCAGCTGTGACTCTGGAATGTTAGTTTAAGATGTCTTACACGTGTTTATGCTGTGGCGCGTGTGCGTTTAATGGCACAAAGGTGTGTCACCTTCTTTTATGTCGCATTTGTTTAACTCTGGGAAGCTGTGTTACTCTGCCTGTCTAAAACACCTGATTGCTCTAAAATAGAGCTGAACGGCCCATAGCGAGGCAGGAGGAAGGATAGGAGGGGCCGACAGGCATAAAGAAGAAAGGAGGAAGAGAAATCTGGAAGAGAGGATAAAGGAACAAGAAAAGAGGGAGAGGAGGACGCTAGGGGCCAGCCACTCAGCCACCGAGTAAAGGTGAAGAGATTTACAGAAGTAAGAAAAGGAAAAAGCCCAGAGACATAAGGTAGATGGGGTCATTTAAGAAAAGCTGGCTAGCAACAAGCCAAGATAAGGTCAGGCATTTATAAATAATAATAATAAGCCTCTGTGTGTGATTTATTTGGGAGCTGGATGACGGGCCCTCAAATCCAGAGTCAAAAAGAGAAAAAGATTAAAAGAGTTAAACACACACACACACACACACACACACACACACACACACACACACACACCAAACAAACAAACAAACAAAAAACCCAAACCAAAAAATTCCCAAACAACCCATAACACCCTGCCATGCCTTCTCTGCCAGGATGAGCTGCACCATCACACTGTGAGTCGAAATCAACTTCTCCTCCCTTAAGTTGATCTTCTGCCCGTTTCTCTTCAATCACAAAATTGGTTGCAGAGATGAGTAACGTAACTACTACAGAAGCAATGACTTGCCATCTGATTCCTTAGTGGTATGTGTTTGTATTTGAAATTTTCAGCTTCCTTCTCTTCTGTATAAGGACCAAGTATGTATGAAGCATTGCTTTGTTTGGTCTTGGGTTCCATGAGGTAGAATTTGAGGTACTCACCCTGTGTTAGGAGTGAAGGCCACTCTGCTTTGACAGTGTTACCTTGCAGATGGGCTTACCCAGTGCCAAGCCCCCTGCTCATGGATGCCCTGGGGCCATGCCTAGCTGCAGTTTTGGTGTGTTTCCAGCCTCTAGGATGCCAGCTTTGAGGGGCTTTGGGTAGCTGATTATTGCCCCCATACCATTGCAAACTGTCTTTTATAAGCACAGATTGAAAGTAGTGAATGTTTTCTTTACCTTCCCATAGCGGTATTGAGTGAAAATTGTTTAGGAGGTTTGTAGTGTGTGTGTGTGTGTGTGTGTGTGTGTGTGTGTGTATGTGTGTGTATGTATGTATGTATGTATGTATGTATGTATGTATGTATGTATGTGCATGCTGGTGTATGTGCCCACAGATGGAGGTGAGAGGAGAGGATCAGGAGTTGATTTTTTGTCTTTGTCCCCCAGTGCTGGGGTTTGAGGCATATATAGGTATCCCAGGATTCTCTTGTCTCTGCCCCACCTCCACTCCAGTGCTACCACACCCACCTAGGGATTTGAACTCAGTTTCTCTTGTTTTCACAGAAAGCACTGAGCCATTTTCTCAGCCCCAAGGTTTTTGTTTTTTTGATTGTGGTGGTGTTGAGTTCCCCAAAATATTGTGCATGCTAATAAACTTATCTAGGGTCACAGAGCAGAACAGCCACAATATAAACATAGAGGATATGCAGTGGTAGCACATATCTTTAATCCTAGCATTCCAGAGGCAGAGATCTACCTGGATCTCTGTGTGTTCAAGGATACAGCCAAGCATGGTGACTCATGCCTTTAATCCCAGAAAGTGAGCCTTTAATCCCAGAGAGTGATGGCAGAAAGCAGAAAGGTATATAAGGCGTGAAGATCAGAAACTAGAAGGTTTTGGCTGGTTAAGCTTTCAGGCTTTTGAGAAGCAGTTCAGCTGAGATTCATTTGGATAAGGACTCAGAGGCTTCCAGCCTGAGGAAACAGGGTCAGCTGAGGAACTGATGAGGAGAGGTGGCTGTGGCTTGTTCTGCTTCTCTGATCTTCCAGCGTTCACCCCAATACCTGGCTCCATATTTGTTTTAATTAATAAGACCTTTTAAGATTCCTGCTACATCTTGATAGTTAACATTTTATGAAAGTGTTATCATTTAGAGAGAAAACTCTCATTCTTTGGAAATGGTCATAATTTATACCCCCAGTCCACCCATGTTCCCTCATGGTCAAATGGTGTGTTCAGGAACATTCTTCTTCTTTCTCAATGAAACTTTCTGACAAGGAAGGGGTGTATTCTTTATTTATACCATGCTTTAATGCATATAATGCATATGTGTGTATATGTCCATGTGTATATATGTATGTGTGTTGCTATGGATGTATGTGTGGAGGACAGAGGGCAATGTTGGGTGTCATCTTCTATTGATCTCCATGGTAGGTATTTTGATATAGGGTCTCTTATTAAACCTGTATACCTCACTATTCTGCTAGACAGTCTGGCCAGAAAAATCCAGGTATTTGCCTGTCTCTGACACCCCCAATGCTGGGGTTATAAATATTCACCATAATATCTGCTTTTATGTGGGTGCTGGAGATCCAAACTAGGTCCCTATGCTTACATATCATGCACTATACCCCCTGAGCTATCTCCTCAGCCCCTACTTATATTACCCTTTATACTATGTTGTTGAAAGAGACACTTGGTATTTAGTGCTGAGGCTTATGTTGGCTCAGAATCAGAGATGGCCTGCAAGTGAATCCTGCTCCGAGCTAGACGCTCTGTCATGGCCAAGTCTTCTCGCCTCTGTGGGTCCCAGTGTTTCATCTACTATATAGGGAGAAATACCCTGTTTATGGACTATGGTGCAGATGAAAGTCGGTAATACACATAAAGTGCCTTGTGCATTACCTGGCACTTAGTAAGCACTCAATAAATTTTAATTCCCCCCTCTTCCTTCTCCTTTCTTCAGTTCGATCAAGCATTATGATAGATGTATTTCTCGTGCAGTGTAAAGCTTTTCAAAGTGCATATAAATCAATTAAATAGGGCAACGCTGTAACTGATCATGTAACGTTTATTTAAGAGATGCAAGGGAGAGTGAGAGAGAGAGAGAGAGAGAGAGAGAGAGAGAGAGAGAGAGAGAGAGAGAGAGAGAGAAGATTAGGGCCTTGCAGACTCTCTGCTGTGAACTCAGGGAAAAAGGGAAGGCTCAGGGCTGGGCTGGATTTGGAGATCAGGGGAATTTGGCCTCAGGATCTGAATTCTGGGTAGGCCACAGAGGAAAAGACAGACAGACAGACAGATGAGAGGACTCACTGCAGTGGGCTTCTAGTTGCTGTAGAAGAGTATAGTCTGTGAGTTTGCACTGGCCTCAGTGTACCTAGACAAGAAAGCAAGGAACCCTAGAAACTACCACTTACCCATTGGGAGAGGCAGGCACGTCTGCTACACTTCCTTCTCTGGATGCCCATGAGCCTGGAAGGCAGGGTGCTTAGGGGTTTCTTTGGATAGCTGGAATACCTGGGTTGTGGCTTGGGGTGGCAATCGGAAGTGAGGTTTGCCCAAGACAGAATGCTAAGAGATCAGGGTCTCCAAGGAGTTGCTCATTCAGTGGCTGAAGAATGATTCTGCACGTGCTTCAGATCCTAGGAAACCCTAAAATAAATCCGGGACCATCTTGCTCTCTGGGGGAAGTCAGGGATTCTGTTGGCTCCTGCTGACCCACGCTCTATAGTGGAACTCAGAGGAGGCGTCTCTCAGAATGAGCTGTCCTGTTGTTAGACGAGGTTATCTCTGCTACCGTTTCGGGTCAAGCTCTTGGGGTTTCTTTTACACTCAGCACCCTTGTGTAATTTGCCCCCCCCTCTTTGCTCTTTGGGGGGCCCACCACCCAGCTCTCAAATAAATACTGGCTAGGTTTTTTTTTGGGGGGGGGGGTCTCAGTCCCTGCTGCAGAGTTCAGAGATCACAGCTGAGTTCTGAGGGCAGAGGCACCTGTCCAGAGGCCGTGACGTTCAGGATGCAGGGGCTTCCTGCAGCATTGTCGACAGCAGCCTATTGAACATGTTCTAGCCTCTTCACGAGTGAATGAGTGGTCGGTGGGTGCCAGGAACATGCTCATCCGTCAGTTTGACAATACATGGTGAGTACATTATTTATGCTAAAAATAGTCTGTGTAAAAAGACAAGGCCCTGGAAGCGGTACCACTGACATCTTAGAGGTCTGCCAGCCCCCCCCCTCCCCTGGAAGGTGATTGATAAAGTCATTTGCTATTGTGTTTTAATAAAACGGAGCATGTCACACACTCCAGCAAGCCATGGTAACTCAATCCTTGGACTGGGCCCTGTCCCAAGGTCTCCTCCTACCAAGGTGGTCCTCTGAGCTGGCTTCTCTCAGGGGGTCATTCTTGGGATGGTATATTCCACACATGAGGGTGGATCTTGATTTAATAATATAGCACAACTGAAAACCAGTGGCTTCTAGCTGTGGCTTGATTATCTCCATTTTTTAAAATCAATTAATTATTTTTACACCCCCACTGCAGTTTCCCCTCCCTCCTCTCCTCCCGTCCCCTCCCCCTGCCTCCTCCCTCCTGCTAACCCCCCCTCTGCTACCCTACCCTCCGCAACCCCCTACCGTTCACTCCTCCTCTCTTTCTGTTCAGAAAGGGGCAGGCCTCCCATGGGTATCAACAAAGCAAGACTCAGCACCTCCCCTTGTATTTAGGTTGGGCAAGGCAATCCAGTATGAAGAGTAGATTCCCAAGAGCCAGCCCAAAGCATTACAGACAGCCCCAGCTCCCAATTGTTAGGAGTCCCATAGGTAGACCAAGCTACCCAACTGTCACATATAGGTAGAGGGCTTAGGTTGGTCCACTGAAGGCTCTCTGGTGGTTGTTTCAAACTCCGTGAGTTCCTATGAGACGAGGTCAGTTGATTCCATGGGTTTTCTTGTGGTGTCCTTGACTCCTCTGGCTCCTGCAATCCTTTTTCCCCATCTTCAGCAGGATTGTCCAAGCTCTGCCTGATATTTGGCTGTGTGAGTCTCTGCATCTGTTTCCATCAGTTACTGGATGAAGGCTCTCTGATGATAATTGGGATAATCACCAATCTGATCACAGGAGATGGCCGATTCAGGCCATGTATCTGCTATGGCTACGAGTCTTAGCTGGGGTCATCCTTGGAGATTGCTGGGAGCTTTTTCCTTGCTTCAGCTTTCTACCTGGATTGCCTCCATTTCTTACTGCTGGAAAGAGTGGGAAAGAGCGAGAGAAGCCAAGAGCCAGGGTCTGCACTAACCCCTGCCACATTCAACTCTGTTGGGACCACAGCCATAGCTACTACTTATTTGTTTATTTATAACTGAAAAAAAATTATACACATTTATGGAGTACAACATGAGGTTATGCATTGTCGAACGATCAAATCAGACTTTTAAACCTGACCTGTCCCCTCACCTTCATTTAGATTTCCACCACAGTGTATGGAGTTCCCTTTTCTCCACCTCTTTTCCAGTGCTTGTCACCTCTCATCTTTCTGACAATGGAGCTGACACTTAATGAGGGCTTTCTCAGTACTGACCCTGTGCTAAGTGGCTTTCGCACCAGCCCCAGTGTGTAGGTACTGGTAACACCTGAGAAAACTGAGGCCTTTTGAGGATTCTGAGGAGAGCTAATTGCTTTTGTGTCCACAAAGGGCTAGGAATGTTGAGGTTCCAGTCTGTGAGCTGTCGGTGGGATGTTCAAAGTTGGAAACAAGAGGTGAGGGTAAGGATGGCTTTCTGGGGGAGAAGCTGACCCAGGGTGGCTAGCTGAAGATTTCTGAAGGATTCGTGTGCATCTGTGGAAGGCTAACAGAGGGCCTTCATTTGAAACATAGTCACATCCACCAAGTCCCCTGCGATGTGTTTTGGGTGTAGAAAGCAAGGCAGTGTGGTTTCAGATCCTTCCAGTGTGTGTGTGAGAAAACCAGCTGAGGCAAGCTGTGTCAGCCCTGGGACTGCACAGGACACAGAGTAGCACACAGTGAGCACTAATTGGAGCCACTTGGGGATATACACACCTGCCTCAGTTGAGTCTGTTTGCAAAGAAGTCGTGGCTTTTGTCTGTCTCTGGCTTCCTTCATCTTCCTCAAGATTCCTTTATTATTATTATTATTATTTTGTGTGTACTTAGATGTTTATCACTATGTAGCTTAGGGTGGCTTTGAAATCACAATCCTCCTGCCTCATCCACCCCAGTGCTGGCATTATAGGCATGCACCAACATGCCTGGTTTCTTCATGTGCTCCTTTTAATTAGCTGTTTGTGGTCTGAGATCTCAGGGCTGTGCTCATATCTTCTGTTTTCATAAGGAACCTGCCTATTCATGTAGGGGCTGTGATTGTGACTATGGCTCTGAGGTCCCTGGGAAAGGTGGAAGAGAAGCCGTTTTGCTGGTTGTGGAGAAAATCCAATTTTTATTTTTCTTATTCATTTCTGGAACTGAGCTTGTTTGGGGGAGCAGGAGGGCCAGGCTAACTCTCATTGCAAAGCTAGGGCTCCTGCCTTCACTGTGGGTTTGTCTGATGGCCACAGATCGTGGCCTGATTGGAACTGATCTTCCCCCAGGCACTTGGCGCCCGGCCTAATAGGCTGACAGTCTGTAATGTGTCTAGAGAGGCCTGTGTCAACGTTGCTCCTGGGTCAGCATCTCTTCTGTCCCTCATCTGCTGCATTCAGGATGCTCCCTGACACCCGTGATAGGCTGGAGCCTGTGCCAGATTGAGTAGGGGCTGCTGGCAGCCAGCCTGAGACAGGGGCCGTCTTCAGTGACCTCGGGCTTTAGAGAGGAGACCTGCTTGGCACCAGAGGACTCTAATTCCAAGTTGATGACGTCTTGTGAATGCAAGCCCTACTTCCCAGCCCTAGCAGGGCCGACTGAGCTATCTTAGCTCAGGCCCTGTCAGCCACAGTCTACCCTGGGAGGGTGCCATGATGGGCACATGACCTACAACACCAGGCATTTAGGGTTTAGTTTGTTTAAACTGCCATTTTTGCCTTCATTAAGAACCACCCTGTGTGCTTTAGCTGATCCCAGGAGAGGGTAGAGACTAGAAGGGGTCAGGAGACCTGTGTTTGGTCCTAGCTTGGCCAACTATGAAGTCTTAAACGGTCTTCTGGGCTTCAGCATCTTCCATCTGTAAAATGGCTAGATGGGGCTGCAGGATTTCCAAATGGTCTTCTCTTTGACCCCTGGTTCCTTATACTCTTTACCCATCTCAGAACAGAATTGATTGCACAATTAGCACCTGATAAAGAGAACTTACTGGATAGTATTTTGCCTCCAGGCCAGTACTGTAAGGAACACCCAGAGAACTGACCCCACCACCTGTCTTGGCTAGTCTTATGTCAACTTGACACAAGTGAGAATCACCTGAGAGGAGGAAACCCCAAATGAAAAATACCCCCATAAAATCAGGTTGTAAGCAAGCTTGTAGGGCATTATCTTCACTAGTGGTTGATGGAGGAGGGCCCAGCCATGGTGGGTGGTGCCTTCCCTGGCCTTGTCTGGGGTTCTATAAGGAAGCAGGCTGAGCAAGCCATGAGGAGCAAGCAAGCCAGTAAGCAGCACTCCTCCATGGGCTCTGCATCAGCTCCTGCCTCCAGGTTCCTGAACGTTTGAGTTCCTGCTTGGCTTCCTTCAATGACTGTGACTCAGGACACGTAAACCAAATATACCCTTTCATTCTAACTTGTTTTTGGTCATGGTCTTTCATTACAGCAGTAGTAATGCTAACTAAGACACCACCCCTTCCTGGCTAAGAAGAAGTCCCATTCTCAGCCCTTGGGTGGGGACACATTTGTCTCAAAGGCTTTGGTAGCACTATACTTGACTGAAGAGACATTTCTGTCTTGTGGTATCCTGGCAGAGGTTTGCTAGGACAGAAGTTCAATGTCTCTTCTGAGCATCTGGCTGGAGCTGATAATCGCACAGGTTCCTGTTGTTCAAAGTGGCACCAGCATCATCCAGGACCTGATTGGAAATGCAGGACTGCAACTCCATTCCCAGGCTGAATCAGACCTGTGCATTCCAACCGTATGTGCCTGTATGCTGGCAATTTCCAAGCCCTGGCTTAGCCTCTCGCCAGGCTTGAGGCTGTCATGCCCCTTCCATAGCATGGCACGTGATCCTTGTTACTGGTTCAGGTGGCCCACCTATTCATGCTTAGACCTGTAAGTGAGACAGTCATGTCTGTAGGCTCCTGTTAGAATCCCAGGACTGGGTGTTGTCTCCTCGTGTCTGCCTTGGATGAGTCTAGCTCACATGGAACAAATGTCCTTCCCGATTCTTAGACTGTCACACTCATTTATGTGCAAGAAGACTTTTAGTGCTTCTATGGCCATTTGCTTGGAGAAGAGCAACATACACACACACACACACACACACACACACACACACACACAGAGCTATACACATACACACAAACATGAACACACATTATATATACAGACACACACAGATAAATATACACACATAAACATATACATACAGACACAGACAATACATATACAACTACACACATACAGACACACACAAGCATAAACACACACACACATATACATACATATACATACTCAGACATACACTTATACAGAGACAGTTACAGATAGATAAGCACATATTACTCATACATACACAGATATATGCATATACAGGCATACTCATGTACAGACACTCAACAACACACATATACATATATGCATACATAAACAGAGAGACTGACACACACACATACATATAGATAGAGACACATTCATACATAGACACGTAGAGACACACAGACATACACAACACACACACAGACACAGACACACACACACATATACACACACAAGATGGAAGGACAGAGCCTTTCATAAAGATTGTGTCTATCATAGCTTTCTAACTAATCTGTGTTTGCGTTTCTAGGGGAGTCCATGAGCTCTGAATTAATATGCTGAACATACGTTTATATACATTTTTGTCCTGATGAACGAGAAAGGGTCTATGACTTTCCTAGATTCTCAAAAGAGCCTATGACCTAATAAAAAGACAAAGTACCCTTGATCTCAGTCCAAGTCAGCTTCTTGGGGTTTACTTGGCACCTTGTGGTTGAAGATAAGCCATGGCCTGCCTGGAGGGCTCTTATGAAAACAGCCCCTGCAACGCCAGTTCGGCATGGCTTTGCTCGCCTCTCTCTGCTCCTCCAAATTTCTTTGTTCTTCCTATTATCTCTATCAAGGACTATTTTCAGGGCTGATTGGAAACAGAGAGTGGGCCTGGCGGCACAGTGACAGGGGAGAATGTTTGCCGGAAAAAGCATGGGCAGTCATTGAGAGCAAAGGCAATTAGCCTTCGGAATTGGCTGGTATTCCTTACTTGCCTTCTTTTTTCTAAGTGAACCAGCGAAGCCATTTTCTAGAAAATGGCCAAGAGCAGATTCAGGCCTGCAATTTCCTTGTCTCTGCCCAGATGGATGTTCTGGGACAGGAGCCATGTCACCATGCTCTGTGCTGTGCTGGGCATTCTGGTCTCTGAGCCTGATTGTCTATTCATCATTTTAGGGTTCTGCTGTGCCCATGAGTGAGGGCGTCGTCTGTCTCCTGGGTTTCCAGGCCAGTTGCATTGCAAAGAGGGAGCTCACAGACTCCTGTACCTGCAAACCACAGACAGATACTGAAGCCAGCGGCGTTTCCAGGGACCTCAGCCTGGCTCTTATTAACCAGTTTCTGACCCCATGGTGACCCGATCGGTATTTCTGTGAGCAGATGGCCTTGAATGCTGAGATTAAGATCTCTGTCTTTGTACTGTGGCTCTCTCAAGGATGTGACACTCATTTCTCCCCGCATTCCCTATCCTTTCTAAGTCTTCTAGGCAGTTCTAACCATCAGATCCCTTAGCCTAACCCCAGCACCTTGCTAGGTCTTACCCATTGTGAGGGAGATTAAGTTATTGCAGCCCATCAGCTTTAGCAAACAAACACATCTATAATTCCTATTCTACACCTTTGACAATCAGTCTACTCTTCCTTATTTTAGGCCTGTCACATCCAATGTCTCTAACAAGGATGCATGTCTCATTTGAATGAGTTTGCCCAGTCTCTTTTTAGACTGGATTCTTCCCCATGTCCTAGGGGACCTCCGAGCCTCCAACCAAGCCCCTCCTTTATTCTCCACACAGCCTGTTCCATTGTTGGGAAACCTGGGTCTTAGCAATGTTTTCCTGAAGTGTGATGTCAATATGTTCTTGAGTTTGACTTTCAAGAATTTTATTGAGCATTTTTGCATCTATATTCATCAGGGAAATTGGTGTATAGCTTTCTTTTCTTTTTGTTATATCCTTATCCAATCAGTAAATGGGCCAATGAACTGTATAGATAGTCTTCAAAGGAAGAAATAAAAATGGCCAAAGAATACTTGAAAAACAATGCCCAACATCCTTCTCCATCAGGGAAATGAAAACCCCAGTCAGCATGACCATTGTCAAGACGTAAGTGACAACAGGTACTGGTAAAGTTGCAGAGAAATAGTCCTTGCACACTGCTAGTGGGAGTGTAAACTAGTGCATCCTGTGGAAATAAGTATGGAGGCTTCTAAAAAAAAGAAAGAAAAATAGAAGCCCCACTGGTGGATATACACTCAGAGAATGCTAAGTCAGTATACCACAGAGATTTCTCCATATCAGTGCTTATTACTCTCCTACTCACAATGCCCAAGGAGGGAGTCAGCTTAGAATGGGTTAAAAAATATGGTAGATACACCCAATGGAAAATGTGTTTGTCTATAAAGAAGAGCAAATGACATTTATAGAAAAATGGTAGAACGGGAGATGATGATGCAAAGTGAAGTGAGCCGGACTCAGAAAGATAAACCATTTTTTTTCTTCCATATGTGGAATCGAGACTGAAAAACATATATATTTATATATTATGTGATCTCCAGCTGTATATGTTATGCAGATGTCAGCCATGAAGGGAAAAGGGGACCATGCAAGAGGAGGAAGAGATCTAAAGAGAAGGGGGAAGAGGATCAGGACAGGCCAGCGGAATACAAGTGACATAAAACAGCAGAGGGACAATTGGGGGCCAGCAGGGGACCAACAGGAGGTGGAGGAGGGTGAGAGAGGGCTGTGGGAGGGCAAGAAGAACGAAAGAAATGACATTTGTATGAAAATGGAACAAAATAACCATGACCGTTTGTATGCCAACTTAAGCAACAACATTCAAAAAATTAATTAAAAACAAACTGCCCCCGGGTTAGGTAGATAAAAGATGGCATAGGTAGGCTCCTATGCTTGATGTCCTGGGTTCAGGTCCCAGAACCTTCATAGCAGAAGGTGAGAACTGATTCCTTTAAGTTGTCCTCTGACCTCCACATGGATGCCGTGGTGTTCACACACACGTACTAGACAAAGAAATAAATGTAGAAATGTTGTTTAAAAAAGGGTCCTGGGGGCTGGAGAGATGGCTTAGTGCTTAAGGGTGTCTACTACTGTCATAGAGGAATCATGTAGTGGGTCGCTGTTCCAGCTTTGACCTGGAAGTACTACTCCCTTTGAGGCTTCGGTAACTGTCAAGAGCGGAGCTGAGACCGGAGCCCGTAAGACCTGAGATCCAGATGTGCTGACTCTCTTGGTTCTTGGATCCTGGATGCTGGAGGTAGACCGAGCAGAGTTCTTCAGAGAACACCGCCGGACTGCGCCACACCTTTCCCAGACCCTGCAACCTACCCCTTCACTTGTAAGTTACCCACAAAATAAACCTCCCTTTGAACTACGTGCAGTGGCCTTAATACTACAACTGATAGACTCGCTTTTTTTTCCCCATGGCATCCATGTCAGATGGTTCATAACCACTTATAACTCCAGTTCCAGGGAATCTGATTCGCTCCTTCGGTCCCCACAGGCACCACACTCCCTCTCACAATCCCATACTCAAACACACACATGCATACAAGTGTATCATCTGAAGCTACCCCTGGGACTGTAGTCCTCTGGTGTGTGCCCTTTGGGGTAATTAGGGGTGTGGGTTCTGGAATCCACTGAGTAGAGTTGCAATGCCCGATTTCTTATTTATTAGCTGTGTGACCTCAGTAAAATTACACAACATCTCTAGGCCTGGGGGTTGCTGTGAAACAGCACTAATGATACTCCTGAGTCTAGAAGGTGTTTGTGAAGGGTAAAGGTCACTGAGATGCGGAGTGGGAGTGCATTCGGGAAGAGCTATTGCTATGATTTTTTATGCCTTCTTCTAAACTTCCCATTTGGCTTTTACATTACTCTTGTTTCGTCTTGTTCTTCAGCTGTGTGTCTGGCCCACTCGGCTAAACCGAGCTTGTAGAAGGAAGCATGGCAGCTTCCTTTTGAGTCTCACCCCTTCCTTAGGTGGGCTAGGCCCGTCATCCATGCTCACCCAGAGGTGGTTAATTGATTCAAGTCAATAAGACTTCCACAGTTTAATTAAGGCAAACTTGCAAACAGTTCAAATTCTGCCTTGATTAGCCAAGCCTGGTGGGTTGGCACTGAGAAGGACAGCGATAATTATTAGCCAAACCCTCTCCGCTCTTCCAAACACTCAATTCCCCTAAGGAGGCAGGAGGCATTTCTGAGCTCTCCTGAAAAGCATTCTACCCAAGGCAGCTCTCTATCCATCCACCCATCAGGCTGGCAGCCAGGGACAGTACCACTAGTGTGGGAGGCAAGGAGAGGCCTTTGGGGTATAGCCATAGCATCCCCGGAACCTGTAAGGAATGTCCTGGAAGCTGTGCTGAGAAAATGCTGGAGCTGGGGTTGTTGTGAAGCTCATCTTGGCATCCCAAGGCCATGCAAACAGGTGCAGTGAGCCCAGGGCTCATGACCTGACCTGCTCCCATCTTCCTATGTATAGCCCCATGCATCCTGGTGTGGGGTCATACTGAAAAACAGACTCCATGGAGAAGCTTCCAGAAGCCCCATTCCTTTCCTCTTGCTTGTTTATCTCTATGCCCTGGGCTGGTTCTGAGGCTCAAGAGTGTCTGAGTCCCTGAGACTGAGGAGGCGGGGATTTTATTTTCCTATGATCAGGCTAGACTACGGGGAAGCAGAAAATGTAGAGATTAAGGTCTGGCTGCTTTAACGAAGGAAGCGAGTCTTTCATAGTTTAATGTGCCATCCAGGCCTCTTGCAGCGAGTGGGGTTTGTATTCAGCTAAAACATTTAATTTTATTTATTTATTTATTGCAAAGGAAATCAGATCACGGGGACATTAAAGGTGCAGGAGAGGGATGTGTAAGGCAGAACGCACAGCAAGGCACAACCTTGAGCAAGCGCTGCTGCTCACCAACCAAGCAGAAAAGCAACTAATTAGAATGTGGCTCTCCCTGGGCTCCTGGATGTGAATTCCAACTCCCTCCCTCCCAGGACTGCCAAAAGTGTAAAGGGAAACAGAACTCCCATCGGGCAATTGTCCTGGGGAAGTAGTCATGTTTTCTGGTCCCACTTGTTATATACTTGCCAGGGAAGGGGCTGGTCACGTTTGTAGTGACAGGTAAGCCTGATCCTGATACAGGGTAGTTAGGGAAGGTCTTTCTGTCCATGAAGTGAAGGACTCCAGCCAAGACGATGGGGTCTCTGACAAAGGGTCACCTTGAGCCACAGCCCATGTCTCTCCTCAATGCTAACGGTCCTGCCAGTGGCAATAGTTCATCTCCTACCATGGGGAGCATGCTCAGGTGGAGCATGTGGGGAAAACACCGAGAAGAACATCCTTGAAGTAGCCTGAGATCATTCTCCAGCACTCCAAGGAGACCAGGCATCATTGGTACTAGCAGGCAAGAGTGGGAGGCCAGTTTCTGGGACCTTGGAGGGTCACATGAGTCCCTAGCAATCTCGAAGAAGAGGAGAGGATGTAGAAAGGCTGCCTGGACATGTCAGGGCATCCTCTACTATTGTGTCTATTCATCAGTTGGATAGAAAACGCTCCCAGGAACTAGCAGGGAGTAAAGGGGTTTGCAAGAGGGAAGACCCTGGGTGTCTGGATTGCTCTTTGAAAGCCACACAGAGAGCAGTGGACAGTTGCATTGTGGGTAATTGAGGAATGTTTATTGGGCCATGCCACTGGGATTCTGAGTTGTTCGTGACACTGTTAGTTTATCCCGCCTAATGGGATGCACGGGTATGAATTGCTCACGCATGCTCAATTGCACGCTAAAGAAAATATGAGGCAGCTAGATGAGCGCAAGCAGACACTGGCAGAGAGAACTCCAGGTGAAAAGGAAATTATAAGGGTGGAGGTTCGGTTCCATACTGGCTCATATTGGAGGGATAATACATTGTCCTTGCTTGGTGCAGCTCCAGGTTTGTATCCAACCTTTGAGGATAGCAGGGGCTGGACAGTGTGGCAGTCTGGCCATCAGACTTCAGACTTGATCCCATCTCACACCAGCAGGTCACTCGGGCATCTGGAGCCTTGGATTGCCCTGAGACGCCACTGGGGAGAAAGGAGGGCAGCTCTCTCCATTCCTTAAATGATGAATATACTCTTTTCACCTTGTGGTTTTTACACGGGCATAAGAGAAATATGCATTAAGGAAGGAAATGACATTCTATCCTCAGTGTGCTTGATGGGAGGTAGTGGGGATGGGGTAAGGGGCTGGCGAGGGAAGTGATCCCAGCAGTCAGTGGGGACTTTGGTGAAGGTAGTGTTGACAGCAGGCCTGGGATGTATGGGGCATGTCCCTGCCAACCCCACCCCCAGCCATCCTCTGGCTTCTTCTGGGGCCACCTTGGAGGTTACAGCACATGCATCTTTAATTTTTTCAATTAACAACAATATAGAACAAATGGAGTGAAGTTTTAATTATTCATAATTCATTTAGGAATAAAATCTTTGTAAACTAAAGGAAGGGAAGGGCCATATTACCTTTTTCCTTAAGCCAAAAATAAAAAGTAGAGCAATGAAAGGGACCGAAAATGGACTCTTGAAGCTGATTTTGCTGCATCTTCCCCTATGGTTTGTGCACTCAGAAATGAAGGCTGGTAGGTGATGGGGAGGTTCCCCACTGTGCTGGTGGGTCAGAGGACCGCCTTTACTCTGTCCTGGGAGGCCAGTCATGTACTGTGTGACATTGTTTATCACTGTCCCTTGCTGGGTCCACACGAGCCATTCCTGTCAAGAGCCCTGAAATGATCTGGACCATTAGTAAAGTCATTCTGCATCCTGTGTATTGGCAGGCATGGGCATGGTGTCTCTTTATACTTGGATCCCTGTCTACCCGGAAGTTACAGCAGAGTTTTCTAGGAGTTGTGCGTCCCTTCATGTGTATGTATGCATAGCACACAATAAAAAACAAAACAAACAAAAACAGTCAATACTCCTAGACTTGGAAGTACAACTAGGACTTCTCTGAGGTCTATTTTATAGTTTTACAGTCTGGGTTCAAAGAAAGGGCAGCCAGGATGAATACAGGAGTTGAAAGTAGCTGTTCCTGAAGTCATCTTCAGGAGCTAGGGTTTAAACGTGTGAGGGGGTGACTCTCTTGAGTCCATGCCTACACACTTTGGTATGTCTTATGTTCTGTGGATTTCTCTTAGAAACGCCCATACCCATGCTCTCAGTTAGTATCTTTTCATTCTGACTGCTTCTTTTTCTTTCTTTGTGCTTAAGCTTACATTAGAACATCGTCATTAAACACCAACCTTGGGGCATGAGGGGATGGCTTTGTGATTAAGCATGCAGATCAGAGTTTGGATTGCAGAAACCTGTGGAAATGCAGGTGGGCGTGGTGGCCCCCCAATTCCAGCTTCAGAAGGCAGAGATAGGATGTCTTCTGAGAAAGATGGATAGCAGGAGTAGCCATATCTGCCACCCCTGGCTCTTTTTTGTTTGTTTGTTTTGTTTTTCGAGACAGGGTTTCTCTGTGTAGTTTTGGTGCCTGTTCTGGATCTCGCTCTGTCGACCAGGCTGGCCTTAAGCTCACAGAGATCCGCCTGGTTCTGCCTCCTAAGTGCTGGAATTAAAGGCGTGTGCCACCACTGCCTGGCTACCCCTGGGTTTTATTGAGAGACATTTCTTTATTGAATAAGGTAGAAGAGTGATTGAAGATGGTTCCAGACACCAACCTTAGGTATCCACATGCACATGTACACAGGCATACAAAAACACATGTGTGGGAGTATAACACAACACACACACACACACACACACACACACACACACACACACACACACAGGAAAAAGTAAAAACACCCCTTGCTTTATGAAAAAAGTGAGGAGAAGAAAGGGGGGTTATAGGTGAGGTACCTGTAGGGTTACAATGGTGGGTAAGAATGAGACTGGCCCCTAAGAGTGGAGAAGTGAGTCCATAGTATGGTGTGGCTCTAGGTGGGGATCTTGGTTCCATTTTTTCTGCAGGCGTCCTTGCCATATGCCCTAGTGACTTTTCTACTGCTGTGACAAAATACCACGATGAAGGCAATTTATAAAAGAAAGCACTTATTTGGATATCATGATTCCAGAGAATGAGTCAACGGTCATCATGGCAGGGAGCGTGGTAGCAGGCAAGCAGGCATGGTGTTGGGGCCATAGCTGAGAGCTTACATCTATCTGATCCATAAGCATGAGAGACACAGAGAGAAGGCTGGGGAGAGACTACTAACTGAGAATGGTGTGGACTTTTGAAACCTCAAAGCCTACCTCCAGTGACATATCTCCACTAATAAGCCACACCTCTTAATCCTTCTCAAAGAGTTTTACCAGCTGGGGACAAAACATTCAGATATATAACCCTATGGGGGGGCATTCTTGTTTAAACTGACGAGTACTTCATGTTGGCTCAGCAATGCTCTTGTGTAGATTCTTGAATCTTTCAACAGACAAGCATCTCTTTAAGTATCTGTGTAGAGGTGTGGCTTCTCTGATTAACGTCTGTAATTACTCTTGACACTTTCCAGGATTGAATGACAGCATTCATGTAGGCAGTCCAGGCCTTCTGTTGTCCTGACAGGAAGGGACCTGGAGCATGACTGCAGGAAGAGAACATGCATTTGAGGTCTATTATCTTCTGATAGGACAGGGAAGGAACTTCAGTGGTTCCTATAGCTACCTGGGTGGGATTCAAGGGCCGGTGGGGATGCCAAGATGGCTGCTGTTACAATTCATTGGCAGGGGAGATGGGATGTCTGCCAACAGGGACAAAGGGAAGCATTCTTGGCAATTAGAGAATTTTGGTGACTCTTGTCATGGCTACAACCATCAGTCAATGAAACTTTCTGCAGGTGGTCAAAAGCAGTGAGTCCTTCCCACCAACACAGTGACAGCTCTCTGAGAGGGTACATGCCATCTCTGCCGAACCCCCTCCTCAATTTCTGTTCCTGGAGATACTGACTGGAAGAGTGAAAGGCTTGTGCTTTTTCTTTCCAGGGGACATCAGTGTATTTGTTGTTGGTTATAATTGGATGAGGACCTGTGGGACGGACCAGACTACCTGTAACTGAGAACAATCAGAAAGCAAATAGATCCACTCAAGATATTGTTAAGGAGCAGGGAGCGGGTTTGGTAGAACAGGGATGAAGGCAGTAGGTGGAAAAAAATCAAGCATATTTGTGATTACATGACACAGAATAAAGACTGATTTACAGGCTGCAAGAGCCAGCAGAAAATGGCCTGAGATAGCCACACCGGTTGTTCACGATGGGAATCGGTTCTGATTGGTCGGCACTGGGTCAGTTGTTAAATATTCTGAGAGTCACCTCTGTGGACAGGTATAATCACAGTGGCAGGAACACAGTCACCAAGACAATTGGAATGGAAGTAACCGCAGGTTTAATCAAACCATCATAATTTCAGGAACAGGCGGCAGCAATTATGTAAAGACAAGCTCTGGACCTGGAAGTTCAGGGGCAGGGTCACAGAAACAGTCAGGCCCAGACAGCTGTAAGCTCAGAGCATAGGCAATGTCATGAGTTCTGGAGGTGAAGCACACGGCCAGGGGCAGGTGTGCACCAGGACTGGTCTCACCGCTGTGAGGAAAATATGGACAAAGCCTCAGATGGACATAGGCAGCAACCAATCTCATACACAGGAATGCCATCTCCCTCGGCTTTCCTGCCCGATGCACTTTGAAGAAGGTGCTTCTGAGGGATGAAGCTCAGTGCTGGGGAACACTAATGGAAGCCAGTACGTTAAGGTCTTCTTGGCTTGCCCTGAGGATCTGTGACCCAATTTTCCCCCATCAAGTATGAACTGGAGATGGTAGAGACTCCTGTTTGGGGTTTATAAGACATGCTAGAGCAGTGCTTCTCAACCTGTGGGTTGAGACCCCTTTGAGGGTCAAAGGGCCTTTTCATAGGAGTCACCTAAGACCATCGGAAAACACAGATATTTGAGTTATGATTCATAACAGTAGCAATATTACAGTTATAAAATAGCAATGAAAATAATCTTATAGTTGCGGGGCGGGGGTCATAAGAAAGGGTCACAGCATTGGGAAGGTTGAGAACCACTGCTCTCGAGAGCCAGGAGGTGAGATCTGGGTGGGATTTCTCACAGGTGGTATCTATACTTTTTCACAGTGTACCACTCTTAGTGAATGGGTAAAGAAGCCCCCATGACCAAGTTGCTCATCCAGGCAGGCAGGCTACTTTTCTTGCTTTCCTCAGCCTGAGACCAAGCCCTGAATGATGTCAGGAGTCATGGCAGCTTCAGGTTTGCCAACAGCAAGTGGGTGAAGAAGTATTTTCCATGAAGGTGCTTATAAGACTTGCAGAGAAAGCTTTGATGAGTAAGAACCAGCAATGGCCACCCAACAGTAAGCCAGAAGAGCACAGACAATAATGATGTCCTGGGTTCGGTGTAGATTTCCTAAGACACCAGTCTAGTTTGATCTCGTTAAAACTCCTCACGTCAGGGGCCACAGAGATGGTTCAACAGTTAAGAGCCTTTGCTGCTCTTGCAGAGGGCTGGGGTTTGGATCTCAGCCTTTGTGGGTCAACTCACAACCATCTATAACTCCAATTTGAGGGTCCCAATGCTGTGGTGATATATTGGGTACCCCAATAAAGCTTACCTGGGGATCAGAGGACAGAGCCAGCCACTAAATTAGACATAGAGGTCAGGCAGTGGAGGCACATACCTTTAATCCTATCACTCATGAGGCAGAGATCCATCTGGATCTCTGTAAGTTCAGGGCCACAATGGGCTACATGAGAGAAACAGAACCAGGCAGTGGTGACAGACAACTTTAATCTTGGGAAGTAATATGGCAGGACACAGAAAAGTATATAAGGTGTGAGGAAACAGGAACTCGTTCTTTTGGGGCTGAGAATTTCGTAGAGGTAAGCTAGTGGCTGGCTGTTCTGCTTCTCTGACATTTCAGCTTTCACCCCAATATCTGACTCTGTTTTTTAATTAATATTATTACAAGACCTTTTAAGATTTGTATTACACAGTGCCCTCATTTGGTCTTCACAGACACAAGGCATGCACATGGTGCACATATACACACAAAGGCAAACATGCATATAAAATGAAAATAAACTTAAAAATACCCCCACATGTCTGGGGTATCCTGGCACTGTTTTCATCCAGCCAACTCTGGATTTTACCACTTGACCCAGAGGCCATCCTCTATTGCTTGCTGAAAGGCTCCATGTCTTCACCATTTATCCTTAGATCATCAAGGAGCTTTGCATTTGGCTATGATCTGTCCACTTTGGTCGTGGTCATCCTGCTGGTTGGTTGATATCAAAAGGTGTTACGCCGGAGGGCTCTGTGTTCATGATGAATGCCTGCACACTAGAAATCTATCAATGGGGGTCTAAGCCTACACAGTGTTTCTTCCTTTTGCAAACAAATACACCATGAATATCTTAGGTAGCACAACATACTTAAGGTTTTTTCTCTTAACTATTTTACTTCCAGCACTATCTGGGCTTACACCTTCTAGGGTCTCTGGGGAGGTGCAACTCTGTTTCACAGGACTTCCATTATGCTCACATGGCCACGACTCAAATAACTTTACAAGGAAATGGTGGGGGCTCCTGCCTTCCTGGTACTCTGGCCAGATCCTTGTTTTATTACTGATTCCAAGAGGATCTTCCTTCTAACTCCAAATTGGTCCTAAAGGTCATTATACTCTTTGAGGTCAGAGTTATTCTAGGTAACTGGAGAAACATTTGTCCAGGGCATGTTCTGAATACTGATGAGCTCAAGCATGATGGGGATGAGATATACCACTAAAAGTGTGCCTGGGCTCTGTGGGGCCTTTTACAGATATTCAAAGTTCTGTTGTTTAGTTATTTTTCTTGGTGCTGTCACCAAATCCCTGAGAAGAGCATCTTAAGGAATGAAAGGCTTATTTTCACCTTCAGTGTAAGACACTGTCTTGGTGAGGAAGGCCTGGTGGCAGATGTGTGAGGCATCTGGTCTCATGTCCACAGTCAGGGAAGAGAGAAAGGACAGGGAGTAAGGCCAAGCTATAGAACTCCAAGGTCTGCCACGGTGGCTCACTTTCTCGGCTAAGGCTCCCCTTCTGTAAGCATCCACCACTTTCCAAAAACAGTGCTTCCAACTAAGGATGGGAAGTCATCATGAGCCTACATTTCACATTCAAACCACACCTTCCTAGACAGAAGAAAGCCTTTGTTTAAGGATGAGGTCACCCAAGTCACCGAACTACGCCTGAGCACCAGTGGCATGCCTGGGCTGTGAGCAGCATCTTGAATAGCTCTGAGTTACAGAACTCAATGCACCCAGATTGCCTGTCTTCCATTAGAGAACCCAAAGACCTGGGTTTTCTGATCTCCATCTTTAGCTCCCCCAATGTCCCTGTATCTGGCATAGAATGATACGGCAGGCAAGGGAGAAACTCAGTGATGCTCTGAGGTCATGCTTTTCATCCAAATTTCTTGTTATCTTGATCTTCTTTTCCTCTCGGTTTCCAAGATGCTCCCTTGAGAGCTGCCTCAGACTAGGCAATGTTATTTATTATATTGATCACCCATAACATCCCCCCAAGGCTCAATGTAGAGGGAAGTGACTGGTCCTAATGGCCCAATTAGCTTTATTATCTTCTGGCTTCTGATGTAATGTTTCTGTCGCAGCCTCTGCAGCAATGGGGACGAGCCAGGATGGGAAATCTGGAGTCAAGGTTGTGAGTCTTGCAGAGTTACTAGCGCTCCAGGTGACCTTGGATAATATTCTCTTTCCTTTTCATGGCAATATTTTAATTATAAAAATACAAAAAGCATCAATTGGCTGTGAGACAGTACACTAAATACTTTAGTGGGTTATCTTGTTGAAATCTCCCAGCAAACCTACAAAGTAGCTATTGTTTTTAGATGTATTTATTTCATCTTGTGGCTATGAGTGTTTTGCCTGCGTATGTGTATATGCACTATGTATGTGCCTGGATCTGCACAGCTCAGAAGAGGGCATCAGATCCTCTGGACCTGAAGCTACAGATGGTTGTGAGCCATCATATAGGGGCTGGCAACAGACCAGGACCCTTGAAAGAGAAACAAGTGCTTTTGATGGCTGAACTATCTCCTACATCCCTCCCCACCATAAGTACTATTTTCAAGGCATCTTATAGGCTCAGAGAGAGTAAGTGATGTGGCCAATGTCTTGTATTTCTAGGTGTTAGGCTAGGTTTGAACTTCAAGTACATGAATTTAGAACCAGCAGTTGGAAACTTTCCATTCCCCTGCCTCTTCAGCTGCCTTATAGGACAGTGGCTCTCAACCTTCCTTAGGCTGCAATACTTTCCTACAATTCCTCATGCTGTGGTGACCCCCAACCATAAAATAATTTTCCTTGCTACTTCTTAGCTGTAGTTTTGCTACTGTTATGAATCATAATGTAAATGTCTATTTTCTAATGGTCTTAGGTGACCCTTGTGAAAAGGTTTATTCAGCTCCAAAGGGGTTGTGACCCACAGATTGAGAACCACTGTTCTATTAGTACAGCTAACCAGATAAGGAAGACTGGTGTTTGCTGTCCATCATGATGCCATCCTAGCAGCTCCTGTGCCTTGTACCAGGATATGCAAGTATTGCTGTAGCCTTCCAGTCTTGGGTCCTGAGAGTATACGACTTTACAACATGGTTCCTTTGAATTCAGACCTGTGTACTTACATTTATCTATATGCCTCAATAGACAAAATATTTACATATATAAATACTTATGTATATATTTATCTTATGTATTTTATAAGGCTGGTTTCCCCTCATCACACAGCTCATTTTCTCACTTTTTTTAAATTTCAACTGACCCTGCAGGAAGAATCATCTGGACCTGCCCTCAGAGAGCCTGGATGGAGACAAGAGTAGATTCTGTTTGTAGTGGGGGACCACACCGGACATCTTAAAAAGGGATTTATTTATTTTATTATTTTTTAAAAATTTATTTAATTAACTCTTTAAAATTTACTTTACATACTGACCACAGTTCCCTCTCCTTCCTCTCCTCCCATTCCCCCAGCTCCTGTCTATTCCCTTCCCATCCACTCTTCTGCTGTCTCCATTCAGAAAGGGCAGACCTCCCCTGGACTTGAATAAAGCATGGCATATCAAGTTGAGAGAGGACCAAGCTCCTCCCACTGCATAAAGGCTGGGCAAGGTAATCCAGCATGGGGAATAGGTTCCCCAAAGCCAGCTAAGCACCAGAGAGAGTTCCTGATCTCACTGCTGGTAGCCTTACAAAGAGATCAAGCTGCACAACTCTCACTCACATGCAGAGGGCCTAAGTGGGTCCCATGCAGTTAGATCTCTAACTGTTGGTGCAGAGTCCATGAGCTCCCATGAGCTCAGATCACCTGTCTCTGTGGGTTCCTCTGTCATGACTGGGATTTATTATTTTTATTTTATGTGTATAGCTGTTTCGTTGGAATGTATGTCTGTGCACCATGTGTGTGCTTGGTGCCCGAAAAAGCCAGAAGAGTGCTTCAGATCCCTCCAGAACTGGAGTGACAGATGATTGTGGGCTGCTGTGTGGGCACAGGGAAACATGCCCTGGCCCTTTGCAAGAACAACCCATGTTCTTAGCTTAAGCCATCTCTCTGGTGTCCCATATGAGTCTTTGAAGCACAATCGTGACCTAATGACATGGGTAATTGTGGAAGATCACTCTAGAGGCCCTGAGGAAGAAGGCAGGAACAGGGAGAGTGGTGGGGGAGGGGGAAGAAGCAGGCGGATGTAGTTTCCTTTTGGACGAAGAAGAACCACAACATGAGGCATCTTGCAGTACAGACCTTTTGCCTGTTATGTTCTCAGCCCCATGAGAACAGTGGTTGAAAGTTTTACTCTGTTTGGGATCCTGCTGTTTTTATTTCTGGTTGTTCACCCTCCACCCGCCCCCGGCTCCCCAGACCACAACTTTCCCACTCCATTTGATGGCTTAAACATTAGAAGCCCAATCCAAGTGCATTAAGTTTTAGTCCAGCTGGGGCTTGTGCGGTTCTAGGGCACTATATTTACTCTTTGATTTATGGAACCCTTGGCTCACGTTCTCTTGCATTCAAGAAGCACCTGTATCCATGGAAGGGTGATTTCTCAAATTGGAAGAGTCAGGAGCGCCTCTGATGATTGGTGGCCCCTCTGACAGGGCCAGATCTGGAGCTCAGGGCTCTCAGGAGTGCACGCAGGCTCTTTATCCCGGGGTCCCTAGAGGCTCGCGGGGCGGGTGACACCAAGGGCTGCCAGGTGCAAACTCTAATGATTGTTTTCACTGAAGAATTTTGGACACCATGCTATACAATTTTCATCCTTTTTGCAAAATGGATGATAATTTGGGTCTGTCTTGACTGCCGGTTTTGCATTGCTAATATTGGTGGGAGGAGGGTTTTGCCTAAGTTCTCTTAAAATATGAGAATTTTGGTCCAAAATATGTGAATTTTTAATTGCGATCTTGGCAGCCCCGGGGTGGGTTTTGTGTGAGCATCTGTCCCTTTCTCCTTTCCCCCTGCAGCCTCTGCCTTGCCTCTCTTTCCCTTTCTAGCCTTTTCCTGGGCTAGGATGGCCCCCCTCTTCCTCACTCCCTGCATGGAGTTTCCCTCAGCAGCAGGGACCAAGCTCTGCTTTCTGCCCCAGGGTGGGGTCAGCAGCTGTGCATTACCAGGGTTTCTATTACAAATGCTATTTTCCAGGGGCTTCTAACCAAGTCATACACATTTGTTTGGGCTTGGAACCCAGCCTTCTGGGCAAGGTCTCAGACTGCACAGCCTTGGTGGTTCTGTGCAAAATCTCATTACTGTCATTCCGGCCGTTTTCCCGGTTGAGAAACTAGACAGCGGCCGCTTTTAAATGCTGTTTATTCCTCATGTTTGCATGACAGGGGTAGCAACTGTTAAAGAAACGCTCTTCTCCACTCTGCCCACCCCAGCAGTGATCAAATACCACATGAGCTGGGGTCGCCAGGAAGCCTCAAAAATATACCTTATTTCCCAAGCTCCTTAGCTTTACACAGCAACATGGTCTGACATTTAAAATTAATCTATGTGGTAAAGTTATTAGCGTTCGAATGTTAGCACTGGAATATCCACAGTGACCTCTCCTCCCGGGCTGGTGTGTGTTTGATGAGGATTCCCAGGCTGTGTCAGGCCTGAAAGCAATGCAGTCACACATGCCTTTTATTAATTCTAGCACTGGGCCTCACCTTGGGAGATTTCCAAGTGCTCCATAGGGGAACTCTGATGTCTCCAGGCAATAGCTGGAGGATCCACAAGCCAGCTATTGCAAATGCCAAATAGGCTTCTTCTGCCCAGACAGACAATGAAGACCCAGAGAGAAGCCAATGGGGTGTTTCACAGCTGCTGGGACCCATTGTTCTAGGGCTAAAGCAGGCACCTCAGTGACCATGGTTGTCAGGCATAGCCTCATGCCCACATGTTTATGGGTGTCTGTGCTATTTCATGTCATGCCCATGGCCTTCTCCTAGCCAGTATCTGTCTAACTGAGGGGATCAGAGAGGAAGGACTGACCCATCTGACCATGCCTGTCCTCATGATGGTATATAGTACACACACGTTAGCTTCTAGGGGGACTATGGATGGACTTGTAAGAGAGACAGAAGGGAAGCGTGCTTATTATCAAATTCAGTAGGTAAAACTTAAAGCAGGAAAGATAACTCCTCAAGTGGAACATCACAAGTAGAACAGAAGATTGTGGGGATATTGAGGAAACAGCAGGCTGTGATTTAGCTGGAGAAGTGTTCTCTGATGAGAAGAGTTACAGGGTGGAAGTAGAGAGTTCTGCAAAACCAACCAACCAGCCAACCCGCCAACCAGCCAACCAGCCAACCAGCCAACCAACCAACCAGCCAACCAACCAACCAACCAACCAACCAGCCAACCAGCCAACCAACCAACCAGCCAACCAGCCAACCAGCCAACCAGCCAACCAACCAACCAGCCAACCAACCAACCAACCAACCAGCCAACCAACCAACCAACCAACCAGCCAACCAACCAACCAACCAACCAGCCAACCAGCCAACCCGCCAACCCGCCAACCAGCCAACCAGCCAACCAGCCAACCCGCCAACCAGCCAACCAGCCAACCCGCCAACCAGCCAACCAGCCAACCCGCCAACCCGCCAACCCGCCAGCCAACCAACCAACCAGCCAACCAGCCAACCCGCCAACCAGCCAACCAGCCAACCAGCCAACCAACCAACCAGCCAACCAGCCAACCAGCCAACCAGCCAACCAGCCAACCCGCCAACCCGCCAGCCAACCAACCAACCAGCCAACCAGCCAACCCGCCAACCAGCCAACCAGCCAACCAGCCAACCAGCCAACCAGCCAACCAACCAACCAGCCAACCAGCCAACCAGCCAACCAGCCAACCCGCCAACCCGCCAGCCAACCATCCAACCAACCAACCAACCAACCAACCAACCAACCAACCAACCAACCGAACAACCAACCAACCGAACAAACAAACAAACAATCAAACAATCAAAACAAACAAAAACAATTCATAGGGGCCTAGACTGTCAGTCCATAGTGGAGAATCCAGGTGGAGGGTCTTTTGAAGCATTCTTTGCAAGATGTCATGATCATAGGTCTAGAGGGTTAATGTGACTTCTGATTGGAGGATGCATGGAGGAGAGGTCTAGGAACCAGTTATACCTAAGTATGACTTCTTGCTTGCTTCTGTTTAGGCATTGAGAAACTCAGCCACCTAGCTGTTCTGCTGCCTTTGACACTTAAAGTCCTTGGCCATTCTCACCTGCCTGCTCTAATATATTAGACTTCCCTAGGATTCATCTTCTGACAAATACTCACCTTGCTCTATGATGACACCTTCTCTGTGGTGACATCACCCACACTCACACTCCCATCTGCTCTCCTACACACCTGACATGAGCACCTCACCACCTGCCTATGCCATCCCCCGAGCATGAGTCTGTGCGTGTACCCATCTTGCCTCCTTGAGACGCCTCAAGAATTTAGAGTCTACACCCATGAGTCCACTTGGAGGGCTTAGTGATTAATTTCATGACAAATCCACCGCAGCCTGAGGTGTCTCATGTCTTGGCTCCTCTTCTGATCTCTCCAGCTTGCCGAGTCTCCATAGTCTATGTGGATTCTTGTCGATACGTCTTGTAGTTCTGTCTCCAATCCTTGTCTTCTTAATTCACCATCTTTCCATTTTCTGTTAACTTAAAAGAAATTCTGCTTGTAGAAATTCTTAGGTCCAGAGAAGACACTAGTGTCAGCTCTCCCCAGAAGCTGTTCCCTCCTTTGATCTCCATGGCCATCAGTCACTTTGCTTTGACTGGTTACAGGTAAGCCTATGCTCTTGTAAATGAGCCCTGTCCTGTCCATCTCATGGCTACAAGGGATGTGCCGGTTCAGGCTCTAGGACAGTGGGACACTTTGAGCACCAGCTTATTCCACTAATGAAAAGAGTGGGTTTTATCCTAAGACACATCCCCTTCCCATCGTGTGAGGGGAAACCCTCAAAAAAATTGCCTGTCCTCCAAATGGTTCACAGAATGAGTTTGTTCTGGTTTTGAGATTTTTCAAGAACCAATAACATAAAATGCATAGAAAGCCAGAAACTCAGACAGGCTTGTGAAATAGGTGTTCCAGGCCAAAGCTAGAGAGCTGGAGTGGTCCAGGATTTCTGTGTCTTGGGTGTGAACCAACTAGGTAAGGAGAAGACTTGGTCCTGAGGCTGTGGAAGGCTTCCAATCTCTCTCACTATATCTGCTTCTTTACTTTGCCAGAGGATCATGAGTTGTTTTTCAGATTCAAGAGGCCCTGCCAATGCTCGCTCACCTTGGTGGCACTGTTAGCTCCAGGTACACGCAGAATGATGAGGGCAGAGAGAGGACCAGCTTGGCCTCACTCTAGACCCCTTTCAGGACATGCATAGAGCTAGGTGGTGGTCCCAGACAAGCAGCCACTCTTCATGTGTCTATTCTCTTTGCTCTCTCAGGGTTTCTTGGAGAACAGGAATTATGTCTTTGTCATCCTTATCTAAGCCCAAAGCGGGGAGTGAAGGCGCTCTCAGCAGGCTCCATAAATGCCCTTCATCTTCTCCCATCTTCCCTTTCTCTTTCCCACTCCTATCCTACATAAGCACACACTTGCTGTGGAATGAATATAATTTACCTGTTTGAAAATGAGAGCTCTGGGAGAAATGGAAGGTATGTACTTTTTTGGGGGGTGATTCTATGTTGTGTGTGTGTGTGTGTGTGTGTGTGTGTGTGTGTGTATGTGTGGTGTGTGATAGAGGAGAGAAGAGATGCCTTAGGGACAAATTCAATGGCCACATGTCAAGAGACAAATCTGGATGGACAATACAGACTACCTGGTTTGTCTTTGACCTTCAGACCATGTCTACCATTCTCTTGGCCATAGGCCTCAGGTTGTGATGGGGATTAATTTAGGACAGATCACTGCCGATTTTTTTTTAAAAATTAACATGTTCTGCTTTGGTTTAGCAGTAGGCTTCAGGTAGGCTACTGTGCCATGCCTATCCCGGACTTCTTTGTGTCTCTCCCTAAGATATTTTGCCCATGATTACGAGTGTTTCCTGGAAGGGGTGGGCTTCCCTCTTGGGGTAGGGATATGGGATTCCACTGACCTCCCCTTTCTCCTGCAGCTGTGAGCTGTGTAAATGGCAAGGCCTCCCTTGCCAAAAAGAAGAAGAAGAAGAAGAAACACACACACACACACACACACACGCACACACACGCAAACAAACAGACAACAAAGAGCTCCGATGTGAAGTTCTCATCTATTTTCGTGGTGTTCTGGAAAATGTTCAATAAAAATGGCTTTCAGGTTTTAATACTTGGAACATGAAGATACCCTCTCCTTCCCCAAGAAGAAAAGGGTTTATTGAGTATGCTGCAAGGGGAGGAGGCTGGGAAAGAGCAACAGTATTACCATCAAGGTGTTTCTTATAGTTCTGTGATGGAGCTGTTAAAAATAAAAAATAAAAAAAACAAAAACCAACAACAAAAAATCATTTTGTATGATAATGGAAGAGGATGTGGAAAGAATATAAGAGTTGGAGGGTGGGGAGGGATGCCTTAAAAGGCTGTCTTATAAAATAACACGAGATGCCTATTACACACACCTACTCACAGCAGCTTTGGCTCCCCACCCAATAGTCCCGCAAGATCAAGGAAAATTAAAAATTTCAGCATGCATAGGGGAGAGTGTCTAGGATGTCTCAACCCCTAGCTGAGTAGCTAAAGGCCACTGATGTCTGTTGAAGGAGGGGAAGTCACTCTTTTAAGCCTCCACAGATAGCCCTCAACACACGCTCATATGGGCAGCGCTAATTGAATTTGATGGGTTATTTTTAAAAAAGATCTGAAGTTGGGTGGAAATAGGAGATACATTGGCGGAAAGTAGGGGGAGCTGGAGTGAGGGGTTAGGGGATGGGCATGACCAAGATATACTGTATACATGCATGAAATTAAAAAAAATTAAAAGTCTTATTTACTGCACAAGCTATATGAGATTAAAGATAGATTTTCCTGTATGTGAACACACAGAGAGATAAGTGCCTAAGACTCTCCATTTTGTTATCTATCGGTAGGGCTGGCAAAGCCCCAAAGAGAGTAGATGGGAGAAAGCCCCAGTTTCCATTTTGGGTGCCATCACCCATCTAGTGACTGGTTTAATTCCTAAGTTTCCTTTCAAAATGTGGGCAGCAGCCTTACAATGCCTATTTATTTATTGTTTCTGTGGAGGCAGAGAATATAGAGGATTTTGTGAATCTGTGCTTTCCTAGCCAGTCATGGAGATGTGTTAATTAGTTATTTAATATAGCCACAGTTATTTCTCAAAGAAAAAAAATCTACAAACATGACAAGTAATTGCTATTAATCTTAATTATTATAATGACCTCCCTATAAACAATAACTGCCTGGCTACCCTGTCACGTGTTTATTTCATTACTGACAAGAGAGATCTTTAAAAATCTCATGATAAATTAATGCTTTTACTGTTGGCTTTAGTATGCTGGCTGTAGGGAAGAAAAACGATGGCTTGGTTTATAAAACTGTTCAAATAAATCCTTTCTCTCTAGCTCCCATATTCCAGATTTCTCATCTTAACATAATTCCTTCATTCTCCATCTTTCAAAACTCCTTTCCCGTTTAAATGGTTTTTGTTCTCTAATTGACTAGAGTGAATGCATGTGTCTGCTTTGCAATGATGCTTCTAAGAATCTGCTAACTATTCAGTGACTGGAATCAATGATACAAATGCCTGTACTGCTGATGGGTTTTTATAACTTGGCTTCAGGCCACAGTATGTCATGCTTAGTCCTGTCTGAGATAGCTAGAGGAAGGTGTGTTTATGTAGCATCTCCAGTTGTCTTTCAAGACAACAGAGAGGTTAAGACACTCTCCTTGAAATACCCAGTAAGTCAGTTGTAGAATCAGGACCAGAATGCATTTAAGTGTGTATGTGTTCATACTGGAGCCCCCAGGTACCACAGTAACAACCAACTGACAAAGTTGAGTTTACTACTTACTATTTTCATGCATCAGTTTGGGCTGTGTCTTAGTTAGGCACCTATGGCTGTGATAAAACACCATGACCAAAAGCAACTTGGGTGGGGAGGGTTTATTTCATCTTAGAGTTCTCAGGTCCATCATAAAGGGAAGTCATGGCAGGAACTCAAGGCAGGAACCTGGAGGCAGGAACTGAAACCACTAACTGGCTTGTTCCCCATAGCTTATCTAGCCTGCTTCCTTAAATTACTCAGAACCACCTGCCTGGGGGTGCCATCACCCACAGTTGGCTGGACCCTCCCAATCATTAATCAAGAAAACACCTCATAGACTTGCATATGGGCCAATATGATGGAAACATTTTCTCATTTGGGTTCCCACTTCCCAGTTGACTCTAGTTTGTGTCAAGTTGATTGAAACAACAACAGCAGCAACAACAACAACAAAACAAGGAAATGTTGCTTTAATTAATACCATTAATAACACCTTAGACTGTTTAATAGCAAGCATTTGTTTTGTAATTCTGACAACTGTACATTCAAGATCAAGGTGCTGAAGGTGTGCATCTGGGTTTGCAGATGGCTGTCTTGTCTTTGTGTCTTCAGATGGAAGAGGGTAGAGAAGGAAAAAGCTAGCTCTCCCTGGTCTCTTCCTATCAGGGTGCTCACCCTATTCAAGAGGGCTCTACATTCATTAGGGCTCTACATTCATTATCTATACCAAGCTCACACCTCAGATCCCATCGCAGTAGTGGTTAGAGGCTCCTATGAATTTCAATGAGACCTAGACATTCAGTCTGTGGCATTGTGGTAAGGGAGCACAAGCGTGGCTGAGTAGGGCAGAACCAAGCTGGCATGTTTACCAAAACTGAAGTCAGCACCATGGCAGACCTCTCAAGGTAGAAGGTCATTTAGAACTAACAAGAGTGGTGATCTGATATATCCTGTCTAGAAACAATGAAAAGGCATTGGGGAGACTTAGGGGAGGAGTTGAAAGGGTCTCAGGAGACAAACTGGCACTTGATGTTTTCTCTTCAAGAATCAAGTTCCTGGTTTGAACAGCTTTTACTTCCCTGGGCAAGAATATCCTGGAAGGTGAAGTCATTTTAGTGTGAGCCTTATGTCTGGTTTGATTCTTAGCATGTATGTGTTTAGTTATTTATGCCTTTAGTTATTTTTATTCATCTTTTGATGTGTGTTGATTTTTGTTCTTCCATCACTGCAGGCTACTGTCTGTTTCATCTTCGCTGTGGGTATAGCAGTGACTTTTCCCTCCTCCACCCCAGGGCACCAACCTACCCCTCAGAAACAGCAGCAGAGATCTCAACCCCCCACCTCCCTTCACCTTGAACCATGAAGTCCATCTTGAGTTTCTTAGAAATATTTCTCATTTAAGTAGAAGTTAGAATTACCCTAGATGAATTTACTTAAGACCCCCCATCCCCTGGACTTGAAGAGTCCCTTGGTGAGGGGGATGCTTAGATTTCTGCTTAATTATTTACAACCTTGGAAACTGCCATTTTCAACTAGGGTGCCAGGGGACGAGAGAAAGAGGCAACCGCAGATACTTACAGGTGTGTACTCAGAATATTGAACAGTAGGTGAAATGAACCTTCATGTCAACTCTTTCTGATGAGCTGCATGGGTCATGGGACATGGTAGAGGGGGAAGAATGTGTTGCAGGAGTGACAGCATCACGACACATCTGGGCCAAAGGGAGATAGGTTGCTTGCCGCCGCCTAAGAGAACTTTTTCTTCTTTGCTTGTAACAGAGTAAGTAAATCAACTCTCTCAGGCAAGGACCCAGAGCTACAGGGAACAGTGTGATCATTTGTATGGAATGCAGTCACTTCAATTGTTCAGGGGGGGAAAAACGCTACCATTTGAAAATGTGCCACAAATGCTCAAATCTGGGGACAGATACTGCTTCAGATGGTCTGTTAGCAGATTGGTTAGGGTGACTATAGATCTTGATAGCTGTTACTCAAATGTCAATGGCCTAAGATATTAGATTTATGTCTCACCTATGTAGCAGTCTACTTGGGGTATTTCTGGTTGGCAGATGAAGTCCCTCCAATGTATAGGAAAGAACTCTGGGTGAGCTTATGACCTTATTTAGGAGGATCAGACAGTTTTGGTCTTTATTCTTCACCATTAGTTAAGACGTTTGTCTTCTGTACCCAAAACACTGGAGGTGAAAACAAACACTTAACATATAAGCGTGTCCACACCAAAATGCAAGGGAAGGAGCTGGGAAATGCAGCCCAGTGGTTACCTCCTACTGACAGCTCCAGGCAGTAGCATGAATTGGTGGACAGCTAGTTGTCCCTACCACATTGTCATGCCTCTGGACACTCACAAAGTCTAGACACATCCTGCCTCCGATGCTTTACATCAGTTCCAACAGGCTCCATTTCACATATCCAGCTCCAAATCCTGGAATCTGAGCTACCAGGTCTGGGTATGGTTCATTGTGTCATAGTGGCCAGAGAACCAGAAGTCATGCATCCTGCTCTCTCCTCCATCAGTCAACCCAGTGAGTATCATGGAGCAGAGGCTGTGTTCCTTTTCCATCCCTGAAGTCTGTTCTCTGAGAGAACTCCTCTTATGGACTGTACCCCTGATCACTGGCTCTATAATCTGGAAGGTTTCCCGACCCTTTTCTTCTTCTGGCATATCTAAGGGATAGTGTTCCTTTCTTGCTTGCTTTTTTGTGAAGCAAGTTGAGCCAAGAGGATGACTGGTAAGTGACAAGTGTTGAAAGTTTAATAGTCATACATTTAAAAAAATTTTTTTTTAAATTATATTTGTGTTTTAATTTTACACATCAGCCATGGGTTCCCCTGTCCTCCCCCCTTCCGCCCCCTCCCACCTTCCACCTAGCCCCTCCCCTCCATTCCCATCTTCTCCAGGGCCAAGACTCCCCTGGGGATTCATTTAAATCTGGTGGATTCAGTACAGGCAGGACCAGTCCCCTCCTTCCAGGCTGAGCAAAGTGTCCCTGTGTAAGCCCAAGGTTCCAAACAGCCAGCTCATGCACTAAGGACAGTTCCCAGTCCCATAGCCTGGGTGCCTCCCAAATAGTTCAAGCTATTCAATTGTCTCACTTATCCAGAGAACAGAAAGGGAGAACAAGGAATAACAGACCATGATAAATGATGACCACATGAGAACAGGAATAGGCAGAGTGCTGGAGAGGTCCCCAGAAATCCACAATGATACATCCTCTGTAGACTCCTGGCAGTGGTTGAGAGAAAGCCTTATCTGACCTAGTCTGGTGGTCAGATGGCCAAACACCCTAACGGTCGTGTTGGAACTCTCATCCAATAACTGGAAGTGGGTGCAGAGATCCTCAGCCAGGCCCCAGGTAGAGCTCCAGGAGTCCAGTTGTTGAGAAAGAGGAGGGACTGTAAGAGTGTGAATTGTTGAGACCAAGATTGGAGAGGCACAGGGACAAATAGCCAAAGGAATGGAAGCACATGAATAGTCATACATTTTTTTTTTAAGAGGCTAGGTTCATAGTTCCTTGGGTAATGCAATTTGTCAAAATCTCAGCAAACTTGTCATCTTCTTGTACTATGCCAGTGAAGATGGTCATAAGCTCACCCAGAGTTCTTTCCTATACATGATGCAGCCAGTCTAGTTTATTTCCCTTCATGCCTCTGACTCTAAGTGTCATGGGAGCTGTGATCTTGAGGCTATCTCAAACAGCCTAGGTGGGAAGATAGTAACCTTGCTCTGTTCTCTGCTGCAGGGTGGAGTCCCTATGCTTAACTGTGAAGTCCTCATGGACCTGAGTTTTATGCAAGCATTTTTCTTTCTAATCTCTTGTTCTTTGGAATCTCGCAGTTGGGTGCTGGTTTTAGTTCTCTAGATGCTTTTCCTTACAACTCAGCCATTATGTTTCTATTTCTTTGTGAAATGCTGGCTTTCCCCAGCCATCACCCTCAGCCATTCACTCTGCAGGCATGTGACCTGCCTTCCTGTGATGGCAGATAACAGTTTTGAATTATTTCCCTTTGGCATAGTGGTGGGTGGCCTCCATCACCTCAACCTGTGATAACTATCACTCAGCTACCGCACAACTGGGGATGCAATGTATGCATCTTATTTTTGCTACTGTGGTATAACAATTATTTTGCTATTCATACTCGTTTCTGCAAAAATCTCCCAGCTCTGTGCCAGTGTGTCTGACTTTGCCAGACTTCAACCATTTCATCTCTGACACTCATTGGGTTGATGGTGGAGAGAGCAGGATACATGGCTTCTGGTTCTCTGGCCACTGAGACACAGTGAACTATACCCAGACCTGGTAGCTCAGATTCTAGGATTTAGAGCTGGATATGTGAAATGGAGCTTATTGGGAATAACAATCTAAAGTGTAGGAGGCAGAATGTGTCTATATAGACTTTGATTCTCCAGGCTCCTACAGTGAACCCAAATTTCTGGGCTTTGTTGTGATCTCTCAGATGGTCAGAGTATGGGTAATTTTTTCACCTGATCTGAACTGCTTACAAAGTGTGTCATTAATTATGACTACACCTAAAGTACTGCATTTTCAGTATAAGCATACACAAAGGCTGTGTGTGAGCAGTTCAGGCAGGGCATGGCTAAAATTTCATGAGGACCCATTGATTGTAATATTAGTGTTAAAAGCATGTTTCTAAGGAGAGAGGCTACAGTAGCTGTGCTCAGAGTGCCACCAGCTTGTGCATGATTATATGTCATGTAGCATGCAATGATAGGAAATAACACTTTTTTCTAAATAAATATCTGTGTCCTCAACCATCAAATATAACTTAACACACAACAAAACATCGAAACATAGATATTCTATTATCAAATGTGTATTGTACTTGGGTAAAGGCAGTAGGACTCCATCCATATGAAAGTTTTCATTGCTCCTATTTTATAGTTGAGCCAAGAGGATGGCTAGTAAAATCTAGCTTTATGGTTGGATTTCATATACTCTGAAGTCCCATTATAGTTTAACCAGACAAAATTCAAACTCCGTTGTGATGGAATGTTTACTGTGGACTGGAGTCACTCAGACACAGTGGGAAAGTCTGTATTACTCAGGAAATGCTACACTCTGTTGTAGCAATGAGTGCCCCTCAGATTTTGGGGATTTAGCCTACAGATGTTCCGTCTCCCCTGAGTTGGGAGGCTCTTAGAGCAAGCACTATTTTCAGTAGTGACTAAGACTCTAGACTTCGACTTTCTCATGCTGCTGTGTTTCACACATGGGCTCCACACTGGCTGTAGAAGGGGACGAGGGATGTGGGCGATTATGTTATTTTATTTCTTAGCTACAGATGATGGGTAATTTCCCAACTAACCTCTATAGTATGTCTAGGACTGAAAATCTGCTAGAGTGGTTTCGCCTTACCTTTGCATTTACTTTCTAAAGTTTATTAAATTCTAGTTAATAAAAGTGTTACCTCAAAAATTCAAGAAATAATGCATAAGTTTGGAATTGCCTCCTGTTCTGAGTAGAACAATAGTTCACACTGTTCTGATTCATCCTACCTAAAATGACATTTTTCCCCCCTGTGTATCTATGCTGTATGCATCACTCACCTGTTAGTCACTTCCAAGCTGACTTGGTCATTAGATTGATTCAAGTAACTATTAGCAGCTTGACATTGTATCATAAATGTTTGTGTTATGCACCCCACTTCATCTGATCATGTAGGCATTGGGTCATCTCACATTACATAGAGAAGTATAAGTATAGTACAATGAAATATCCTAAAAGATAAGGAGAGACCTCATTCTTATAACCTCTATTATAGTGTATTGTTATAATGATCTTTTATTGTCAGTTATTAATATGCTTATGTTATATATTGACTCTTACAAAAAGTCTATAATACAACATATATTAGAAGTCTACATATAATAATATATATAATGTATCTATTATATGTGTATACACACACATATATATGACATAACTTACATTGGGCTTGGTACTATGCTTAGTTTTAGACAACCACCACTTGGGGTTCTTGGAATGTATCCCCCACAGATAAAGGGCCTGGAAGTAGTATATTCACTTTCTGCCTGCAATCCACGTTACATGGCTCCAACTTAACTCCAAGGAAGGTTGGTAAATATGTAAGAAGAATTGTACCATGAGGAGTGTTCTAAAGGAGGAGGGTAGGTGACTAGAGAGCAGAGCCATCTGGGAGTAGAGTCTGCTGGTTTGGGGACAGATTGGATGTCACTGTAAGTCGGTAAGAGAATGTCCCCAAGGTTTCGTGTTGCATTACTTTAGGAAAACTAGAGAGCTGTTTTTGAATGAGGTGGGAAGGAGACATATAAACTCTGCTCATGCTCCTCCTTCTGCCATCTTCTCTCTTTTTTCCCATCGTGAGAACTTTTAACTTGAAAACAGCCATACTGATTTAGCCTGTGGAGAGGCAGCCTCAAAAGCCACGAAGAGCAGAGGCTCTGCTGCCTTGTTGAACTTGGTTTTGTGGGTAGCATGTGTAGAGCAAAATTCCCCATGCTGCCTTTGGGTGAAGTGGTATTCCTGGACAACTATTTAAAGTTCTGTTTCAGTTTTCAGAGGTTTCAGTAAAGTTGTGAGGTCTTATTACCAGAACTTGTTTTCTCAGTACAATCTGATGTATTGAAACTCAGAGACCAAAGCACCGAGTGACCATTTGCCCATCAATCTGGCCAAGGACGAGGACTGCCTTGAGAGAGGATATACTGTGGTGGCTGTCCATTTGTGTCTGGCACTCACAATGCAAGCTGAGTTTTCTATAAACAGAACTCAGACCTTTACGACCTCTATACGTCGGCCAATGGAGTCTTCTCTTCATGGAGCTTGACGCACTATCGGATCTGATTATGAATTACTGCTGGGCCTGCCTGACCTTATGACTTGAAGGGTTTGGCAGAGCCAGGTTTATGGAGTGTGGTCTTGCTACCCATGGCCTTCTTGTACCCCAGGAACACACTCTTGTCTTAGAGCAAGCACTAGTTTTTAGATGGAGTGTGATTCTTTAATCATGGACTTTCTCTAGAAGGCCAGGGATCCATGCTATGGCTTTCCCATTGGAACCCACTGCAGACTTTGTGAGTTGTCTTTCTGCTTTAGCAGGACTCATGAATCTCCCTCAGCTCTCTGTGTATTAGTGTCACCTTGGGTTGGGTCATAGTCTTGGAGTGTCGGGTATTTCCCTTTCTTTGGGATAGACTTTCCCTGCCACTCTTTAATGAGCCACTACTATATAAACATGAAGGTACATGGCCTTCACTCCTCATAGCACACATTTTCATTCAGCAAAAGGGCTGGGGGTATGAGAACGGAGTCAGTCAAGTCTAGATCAAAGCTGATCAAAGGGTCATGATTTTCTTATTGAGAAAGTTCCATCAGCCTACTACTCATCTACTCTTGTTTTCTTGCTACCGTACACATAACAGAAGTCTTGTTAGTCTGATACTTTATGCCCAGGAATACGGAGATCTCACCAGACCCCACCCATGGTCACTGGGGGAACAAAAATCTCTGTTGGAGAAGATTTGAGCTGTTCTTTACTGACCATGAAGCTATGCATTCTATAACAGGCTGTTCAGCTTTAACTTAAATATAGCTGTATTCACCTACATTTCCATTCCTCTTCATTGAAAGCAGGAGCAGGGGAGTAAAACACTAAGAATGTTCTGAGAAGAAGACTAGAAATGGAAACAATGGAGTGGGTGAGTGATTACAACAGACACTTGGAAAACAAAAATGGAGTGGCCAGGCAGCTAATTTACCTAGGCAGAAGAGTTATAATTCTTAAGTGTTTGCTGAGGGTGATATTTGTAAGATGTGGGCTGGTTTATTCTTCTGGAATCAAAATGCCCAAAAGCTGGAAATGAAAGACCACAGGGGTCTGAAAATAGAATCTGGCTGGTAATCATATATGAAGTTTGAGTACCATCATTCACTCTTCATAGTCATGACACATTGTCTTAGCAGCAGAGGCTGCTTACAAATAATGCAAATTCTGTCAAAATAAAATTGAATAACATGTAAACTTAATGGAAGGACAGGAAGAGGAAAAACAAGGATTTGATAGTTTGTGAGCATTTAACCCTTGTTCAGTATAACCAGAAACAAACATTTAAGGTCTAAAATTGGTAAATCAAGATGTTCAAAGGTATACTTCAGAAGAAATAGGTAAACAAAGGCAGTGGCTGTCTGTGTCTTGAGGACAGGACTGGTGGATGATGGAAGAAGGCATGGAAAGAGAGCGTTGTCTTCCTTTACTTGTACGATTTTATTTTAATCATATGGATGCATTATTGAAAATTGTATCAAAATACAAATGAGCACCAGCTGAAGGTAACTATTACAGTCACTTCCCTTCCCGTGATGGAGGCATTCATGTGTTCACACATACAAGCATTCATACCAGTCCTGATTACCTGTTTGGTCATTAAAGATTTCTTGAGCTCTTCCCCCCTTTTGGGAAATCACTGGATTGGGTGTGAAGGTGTGGCGGATGGAGCTTTCACAAATGTAGAGGGAGAACAGAGAGCCTTGGATAATCAATGCTGCAGTAGATATTAAAGAGAGTGGAGTCACTGCTTTCTGGGATTTTCTCTTGGTGTCAGTAAAGTAGAGGTGTCAACTTTAATATGAATTTCCATGGTTGGGGGAGCCAGTGTTGGCCAGGGATGTTGTTGTGAGCCTGTACAACAGAACCTGGACTGAAAGAGACTCTGGGCATTTTCTGCCTCAATCTTAGGCCCAAGAAGGGATTAAGATCTCTTGCTCTTTCCGTACCATGGAAAATATCCTAGGCAGGGCTGGCAAGATGGCTCAGTGGGTAAGGATCCTTGCAGCTAAAACCAAAGAACTGAGTTAATTCCTGGAACCCACAGGGTGGAAGGAGAGAACTAATTCCTACATATTGTCACCTGACATGCACATGTGCCATGATTCAAATGCCTGTATACCACATATTAAATAAGTAAATCCCATAAAAAACCAGATATTTAGGATAAATAATGGTTTTAGTCCTCAGTACTAAACGGTACTTCTAGGGAAAAAATGGCATTAATGTGGGGAAGGTATGATGAGTGGTAGGGAGAGGGGATTAGACAGGGGCAGGGGAGGTAAGAGAGGGTGGGGAGGGGGAGAAATTATGTGTGGGGCTGTCAAAGAAAAATTTAATTAATAAAAAACAGAAAAAAAAAGATCCCAGGCAAGAGAGAGAGAAGGAAAGGGGCTGAGACAAGGAGGAGGAGGTGATAGTGGGGCCTGGGGAAGGGAAGAGAAGAAAGAAGAGAATTGCGGCATACATAACTACCACCCTGTTTATGGGATTGCTCCTAAGGAAACACTGAAGGTTTTGTGTAGGTTTTTTGTTTGATTTCAAATACTGCAGAGGGCCTTTCTTCATCTTTCTTTTTCATGTTGATGGAAATGCTGTTTTTACATTATGTATATAGCCGTTCTGGTGTCCTCTTGACAAGTCTACCACATTTCCGACAGGTGCTTTTTTTTTTTTTTTTCCTCCCCTGGGAAAAATCCGAGTGGGTAGTGACAGACTTCTGAGGTGTTCTGCCAAGACTGTGTCCCAACACAAAGCCTCTCTGGGTCATGGGGCAATTGCAGAGGAACCAGCTTTAGTTTTGGGGGAAACACGACAGTGGAAACTGGGTTCCTACATTCTTTCACACACACACCCCCCCGCCTTATTCTCCTTCTACCTATTTTATTCCCCCTCCTTGCTGGGTTTCCCTCCTTATCAAAGAGGGGTTGGGGCTACAAGGCTTCTTTGGAGCTCAGGGTGGTCAATGCCAATACCAGCCTCTCAGCAGGAACCAGTGTTTGATTCTGTGAAATTAAAGGAGTAAGCGCAGGCTCTCTTTGACAGTGTCCAATGGGCTGAGGACAATGGATATCTGCCAAGGACATTGGTGCTCTCTGGAGGGCACAGTCATGGGGATGGAGCCTCTGATGAATGGCTAAATACTCCTAGTAGCTTTGGGCTCTGGTTTCCCTTAGTTTCTGTGGACTGAGCAAGTGTGAGGCCTGGGTCGGGTATGGGGAGTGGGTCTTCAGACAGAACTCTCCTCCTATCCGTCCATGCCCTTGGAATGCTCTGGGGCATCAGTTATGTGAGATATTTTCTATCCAATCTGCTCCAACTCAACTGATCACCTTCATATTTGAATTCTCATGAAACCCCACACACGCTTCTGTGACATGTTGTTGTGAACGGTGGCAGCGAACACTGATGATGAAGGGCTTACCCTGTACCAATCCTCTCCTCTGCGCACTACTGATTGCTTGTGGTGCTAGGGCAAGGTGAGAGCTTCCTGTGGCTCACAGAAGTCAAGCACTTGGCTTTCCATCCGAGTCCTCTGTGTCGCTCGAGGCTGGCACAGACTGTGTCTTATCCACCTCTGTGTACCAGTGCGTGAAGCCACTAGCTTGTAAATGACTGAGGGTGTAAGGAAATGCACTAAAGTCAGGCACTTGCTTTCTCGAGAGAGAAAATATCATCCAATTTGATTTCCACTGGCTTCTACATCCCGTATTCTGTGTTCAAAATCCTTCAAGCAACCTCCTGACCTGTGAGTTGGTCCCTGAGGACTGGATATATCTTTCTAAATGCCAGGATGAAATAGATTTGCCAGGTCCCTGGAAGGAGAGGCCATCATCAGCTGGAGAGCAAAGTGTTCAATTCGACCTGGAGGCAACCCAGACCTGGGCTGGTCTATTCTGAATCCGTGATAGAAATGTTCCTGTCTGTCCTCATGATACAGCTCTTATACAGTGGCCATTATGCTTCTCGTTGGAGGTGGCACCTAGTGGGATTTAGTCCACACAAGACGTATGCTGTATACCTATCAAGCATGAAAGAGTATCCTTAGGGCTTTATGGGGCTTGTATTGGAGTCAGTACAGACATGTGCCACAGTATTTTCTTCTTCAAGGAGATAGCATAGGACAGTCACCATGCTCCACGTTTCAAGAAACAGATTATTAGGTACTTCTCAAAAAGCTTTCTCAGGCCTCCCCACCTACCAAGTATAAACCACTTGCTTGACTTGAAATCCACCAAGACATTAGCTTTAGCTTGGACTGTGAACTTCATGGGTATGATCATACAGCGTGTAATCTGTGCTTCATGTTTCAATGTGATGGTCATGAGATTCCCTCGGATTGTTGTGGTATATACTTGTACTTACTTATTTACGCTGAACTGGAGAACATTCTGTCACAACAGCACCACTATTGTATATGTATTGAGATGCATTTATGTACATATTATATTGGGTAAATAAATCTAGAAATGGAATAGCTGGGTCATAAGGCATATATATAATGTTAGTGACTGTTGCTGGCTCATTTATAGCAGTTTTACAACTAATGATGGGGCAGAGTTTACCTTTTCATGTCTACACCAACATGTGGGACATTTTTCTTTTATGGCAGTCCTTCTTATGAGTATAGAGTTGTACCAGGGATACTGCTTTCACTGGTATCATAGAGCTATTTGGAGAATTAGATAGATACATAAATATAGATGCTTAGAACCTAAACAGAGTGTAACACCACCAACTCAACTCGTTACTGGTCTTGAAATGTCAGTGATGCCCTTGGATGCTACTCCCTTCCAAAGAGTGGTCAACCCACTTGCCGATTCCCTGTTTCCAGCAGGAACTATGGTACCTGGGAGCTAGAGTGGTCTGGGACTACAGTGGGAACACTCAGAACTGAGTGACTGAGGAGTTCAGGGTCCCCAGGGCTGAATGCAGAATAGACAGTGCTGCCACAACTAGTTCCCAAAAGCATTTCTTCCATGTCTTTGTACCCAGCCCAGAGCTGTGCTGGGAAGTGACACAGTCGGAGCATAGTTAGGACTTTCTGCTAACATGATGCTCCAAACTTGGGCCTGCATGGAACGTGAAGTGTTGGAGACAGTCTATGGGCATCGTGTAGCCTAACACATCTCTTGTTATGAAAGGCTGGAGGTTGGGAAAGGGCACCTACTTTTCAGAAGGTTGTTCATGAAAACTGAGGCAATGGTCTGTTTTCCAAGTCCCCTTCTCCTTTCTCCTGCAGGTTTCAAAGGTATCCTTGCTCCACTCCTGCATTCCACGACGCATGTGGCCTGTGCCTGGGCTGGTCTGTGTGGCCTTTAACATCATCATATTCCTATGGGAGCCTGTATTCTCACCACTTCTGCCTACACTCAGGCCAGCGTGGCCTTGAACCTGGGACTCTTGAGACATCTCTACTGTGTGGGGAAGTTCCTTCCAGGAGAACCTGGTTATGTTAGTTTGCTAGGGCCCCCATAGAAAGCACTGTAAATACAGGGTGGTTTAAATAACAGAGATTAATTTTCCGACTCTCTTGGAGGCTAAGAAGTCTAGAATAAAAATACTGGCAGGGTCGTTTGCCTCCGAGATTCTCTTCTTGGTTCGTAGATGGTCACCTTTCTGTTCCCCCACACAGTCTCCCCTCTGCTCATGTCTGTCCTCATTCTTAGGAAGACAGTAGTCACACAGGGTTAAAGCCCACCCTGTGATTGTGTGTTTCAGGAGCCCTCATCTTCAATAGGACCACATTCTTTTTTTTTTTTTAATTAATTTATTTTTCTTTATTATTATGTGTTTTAAATTTTATACATCAGCTATGGGTTCCCCTGTCCTCCCCCCTCCGGTCCCATCCCCACCTTCCCCCCATGCCCTCCCCTCCATTCCCATGTCCTCCAGGATCAAGGCACCCCTGGGGATTCAATTTAAACCTGGTGGATTCAGTACAGGCAGGTCCTGTCACCTCCTTCCAGGCTGAGCAAAGTGTCCCTGTGTAAGCCCAAGGTTTCAAACAGCCAGCTCATGCACTAAGGACAGATCCTGGTCCCACAGACTTGGTGCCTCCCAAGCAGATCAAGCTATTCAATTGTCTCACTTATCCAGAGGGCCTGATCCAGCTCGGGGCTCCACAGGCTTTGGTTCATAATTCATGTGCTTCCATTTGTTTGGCTATTTGTCCCTGTGCTTTTTGCAATCTTGGATTCCACAATTCACGCTCTTGCAGACCCTCCTCTTTCTTGACAGTTGGACACCTGGAGCTCCACCTGGGGCCTTTTTAAAAAATAATTTATTTATTAAATTTTTTTTTTCATTTTACATATCAACCCCAGTTCCCCCTCCCTCCCCTTCTCCCGCCTCCTCACCTCCCTCCCACTCTACCCCCATCCACTCCTCAGAGGCCTCCCATGGCAGTCAACAAAGTCTGGCATACCAAGTTGAAGGAGGCCTAGCCCCTCCCCATTGTATCAAGGCTGAGCAAGGTATCCCACCACAGGGAATGGGCTCCAAAAAGTCAGTTCATGCACCTAGGATAAGTCCTGGTCCTGCTGCCAGGGACCCCACAAACAGATCCAGCCACACAACTAGGACCACATTCTTAAGTGATGAGGCTTAAGACTTCACCATATGGATGTTTTTAGGGGAGGGACAATGGAAACCCCTTCCAGGGACCGTATATTTTCTCTGAAGGTGACGACACATCTTCTGGGGCATGATTTTCGTCTGGATTTCTCACACTTGTTTGTGCTCAACACCCCCCCCCCCCAGCCATCCACACTTCCTTTAATCTTCTCTGCCTTTCTATTGCCTGCCAGCTCTATCCCCACCCGCTCGGAGCCTTCTGTCTTTGTAGCCCATGCTTGTCCAACGCCTAACATGCTTCCGTCTGTTCCACTTGGTTGAACGTTTAATCCCAGTTCTCTTGTGAACTTTCCTGCTGTCTAATCCAGTGTATTGTGTCTCTTCCACTTGACTGTGTGCCTCTCGTGGACAGAATTCCTGTTTTCGTTCTTTTTCCATCTCCTTAGTGTTGGGCACGAGGCTAGTCATAAATAATATTGTTGATTGGTTAGAAAGTGACTTACAGGGGCCCTGGGAGGTGCTCCTTAAATGCCAACCCCAAATCCTTCCTTGGTGGGAGGGGAGGGGGCTGTAATTCCCGAACAGTTGAGGGAGGGAGCCTCTGGCACAGGTATTTTTAAGAGGCAATGAATTCAAGGGACCTAGGAAAGGTTTAAACATGAGTCTTAAATTATTTGCTCAGCTTTGATTTTTATTTTACAAGATGCCAGGGCAGTGCTGGGAGCTATTTGCAGAAGGGGTGCGTGAGAGAGATGAAGAGAGACTGCAAGCGGATTTACCCAGATGTTGCCTCATAGAAAAATATGCACTGGGCAGGGGCTTCTCCAATTTGGAAGCATGGAGAACTCTGGGCTCTGCCCCCAGGCTGACTGGAGGGAGATTTGATTTCTATTCCCGCTGTGATGTCCCTCTGCTGGTGTGCATTGAGCTAAGCCACTGCCAAGTATGGCCCCTCCGAGGAGGAGTGAAATCAGCTATTTATAGGCTGAAGTCAGACTCGACCCACCTTTTCAGCCTGTAATTTACAGTATATGATGAGAAAATGAACTTCTATTGCCGCAGGAATACGAAAGGACAGGAGACAGATTTTTTTTTTTTTTTTTTTTTTTTTTTTAGAAGCCTGGAGTTTGGCTTAGGCGCTTGTGAAATGTCTGTGAAAAACAGCCGCTTTGCTTTGCCAGAAGACCAAGTTCCCTGGTCTGTAGTGACTGGTGCCCGAAGTGCCCATGGCCTACACTCTCTGGAACGGATGACATCTTATTAGATGTGTGGCTAGAAGCCGGAAGAGAGAGGCACAGGAAAGGATGTGTATAGATTCAGGGCTATGGTGAAGACAGTGCTCTGAGTTTACAGAGAAGTTCCTGTGAAGCTTAAGGATGGCTTTGTTATGGGGTTTCAATGGTCACGCACAGCTTTGCATTGACCTTGGACCACAACCTCGGCTTTTGTTGGGACTAAAGCACCTGGCCTTAGTCAGAAACCGTGTGTGAAGTTAATTTTTGGGCCTTCAACAGGCTATTTCTGGAGCTATCCAGAGGACACACAGCACTCGGAGCACCCACAATTCAGTGACAGATTTTGCCAGGCATTTACCAGGGGTGAATACTGAGCAGGCTGTGGAGGTAAATTAGGCATGCATAGTTCTTGTCTTGGACTTAGGGTGAGAGAGTGGCCATGACGGGACTCCCAGACTATATCCATCTACAGCCTCTGCCATTACACTTTGGATGGCAGTTGCAACTGGGGAGCTCTTAAGAAAACCCTTGCCCGCTAAACTTGCAGAGAAGATATGAATGCATAGTGTGAGATTTACTTTTGAGGGATACATGGTGGGTGGGGTAGGGGTTGGATTCGGGGGTGAATGGAATGAGAGGAAGAGAAGGTACTTGAACACTAGACACAGCTAAACACTTGAAGGGAAAGTTGGATTCAGGGAGGGAGGAACACAGACATGCATACACACATACACACAGAGAGACAGACAGACAGAAGGATTTCTGAGACACAGGAATATAGAAATCCAAGGCTACAAAAGTCCAATTATCAGAGAGATTTCAGTAGTTCTAGTGTAGAAAGATATAAATTTGGTCATTGGCCATTGGTCATTGGGAGGCCCCTTCTTAGCAGTGTTGGCAGGGAAGCAGTTGTGGTTGATGAAGCAGTGGACAGAATGTGGTTAGGGACCTTTCTCTATGTTCATTAGATCAACTTTTCTGTCATGTCATGCGAATCTTTTATATGGTCACTAATTTCTGTGCTCAGGAATTTCTTAATTATGGAGTGAGCTCCTGTAGATTCCCATTATGATAGCTGATCTCACAGTTTCACATGGTCATTTCATCTTTGCTTTATGTATTTTGCATTTTATTATCACATGAGAACAATCTTAGGGTTACAGTACCTTCTTGGGAAATTGTTTCCTTTTGGTTTGGTAGTGAACATCTTTGCCTCTAACAATTCTTTCTCCCTGAAATACCATTTTGTTAAGCTTCTTTTGATTGGTTGGCATTTATCTAGCATATCTTTTTTTTCCCGCCCTTTAACATACAATAACTCTGTTTTAAGGTTGCCTCTTGTAAACAGCATATAACCTGTCTGGCAATCTGGATTTTGATGGCTGAATTTAACCTATTAAATTTTGTGTAATTACTATTATATTTAGATTTATGTTTTCAATTTTCCCTTGCTTCAAATTTCTCCTCTCCTTTCCTATTTTCTACATATATGTGTAATATTTATTATTCCTTATGCTTTTTGCTGATTCTAAGTTATTTATTCCTTTACCATTTACAGATAGCTACTTTAAAAACCATTTTATATAAACTTTGACCAACAACATGAATCAAAAGTCCTGTAATTATCATAAACAAAATAATTTAGAAAGCCTTAACAGTTCCATGTCACATTTCTTTTGCCCAGTACTTACAGTTTTATCTTGATTTGTATGACTCTGAAATGAATCACCTTTTTATTATTACATTGTTATTGTTTAGAACTACACACGACGAATATCAGAAAGTTAGCCTCAATAGCGATCAGAGGCACCTCTCTCAGTAATGAGCAAATCAGAAGAGACAGACTTGGATGACATAATTAATAACTGGACTTAATGAATGTAGAGCAAGTTGGGTGACTCTGCTCTGTCACACTTCATCTCCCCGTCTACCTTCCTACCTCCAACACTGGTATTCAACAACCTCCCAATGAACAAATGCATCCGAGTTAGATTTTAAAACCCCAGGCACCCACTGATAATTTTATGGTTTTTTTTGAGACAGGCTTTCTCTGTGTAGTTTTGGTGCCTGTCCTGGATCTCGCTCTGTAAACCAGGCTGGCCTTGAACTCACAAGAGATGGCCTGGCTCTGCCTCCTGAGTGCTTGGTTGTGTGCCACAACCGCCTGGTTCACTGATAATTTAGCCCCCATGCCTCTAGATTACCGTGTATCTAGCTCTCTGCTCACTTCTGTCTTGCCATTTCTTCTTGCACCTCACTCTTCTGGCTTCAACTTCTTTGGTCTTAATTTTCATTGCTTATGTTTAGGAGAAGGAAATGATTCCTTTAACAGAGGCTAGTAAAAATTACTTAAATTCAGTACTCTTCCAAGTGATAAGTCAGCAAGGTATAGAATTCTATGCAAACAATTGCGTTTTTATTAAAGCTCTTTGAAAATGACACTCTATTGTTCTCTGACACTACAGGCTCTAGTAACAAGTTTGCTGGCATTTTCTTCAGGAAACACACCTCTGCAACTGGTACTATGCTTACTAGTAAGTAGTACAAAGTGACCCTCTAATTCTATTTTTCATTAAACTTACAAGAACAACACTCCGATTTTACATGAATGACTTTTTTGGCATCAGATTATGAATTATGGCAGAGCTTTACTGAATTAGTAAAACATAATTTCACTCATATATTTTTAGATAAATAAAAGCTAAGATTTGAATATTTTTATCCCCACCTCCAACAGATCATCTTGTGACTCCCTGGGGGTTTAGAAGTGGAATGTCTACAAAATCATCCATTTTTGGAGGTTTGATACCATTTTCAGAAGCTAGCCTGTGAAGAAAGGGGTGGGAGGGTGGGGAGTCTATGTGATTTGATTTTCTTAATATAAGTGATAGACTTGGGTATTTGTGATCTAAGGGGGGAAAGAAGCAAAAGGGAGTGGGGTGGGCTTGAATACATGCAGAGAAGAGAACATTAAATGATGTAGATAGACTGTGAGAACTTGAAAAGGTAGCAGAGATGTTTCCCTGAGACAGGAATTCTGTATTTTATGCCACTAATTCTTAAGCTTCTAGATCTTTCTTCTGAGGGCAAAATTAACCCAAGCCACTCCTAAAACCCCTGTCCTCCTGACCTCCATCATACTCCTTGATAGCTTCTTACTGCCTAACTCTAAGCTCCTGTGTGATAACAACAGGGCTTTAATTACTGCCAAGACATGATGGTAACCAACAACTCTCTAACTGTACTTGAGACCTGCTCAACAAGAGAGAAAAGATGCCAGGTGCTGAATACTAAGTTCTAGCAGAGTTGTAGATAATGGAGGAGAGTCATAAATCACTATTTTACCCAAACCAGCACAACCTCTCACCATAGTCTGTAAACATTTGTTCTTAGACCCTCAGATAACCGTGCTTTCTTCTCCTTAACAGACAGAGACCACTACAGAAAACCACAACCAATCAAAATGCAGAACTGTAGAGTCCAGCACCAGTGGATATATCTTTAACAATAAAAAAACAAAAAACAAAAAACTACTGAATCTAAGGCTCAGGGAATTTTGAGGAAGAGAGAACAGAAAGATTGTAAGTGCCAGAAGATCATGGAGTTTGCTATTGGACTGTGTTTCCTGGTAGTGTTGGAAGTTACAGTCATAAATATCACCAGGGTGACTGTGACTGCCTAAACATGAGCTTAACAAGGCAACACCAAAAGACATGCTAACGCGGACAGGCAAGAGCACACTGATTGGTTATCCAATACCAAATGGTCATCCTTGTAAACATACATACAGGTAACATTATACAGACTGAGCAGGTTATATTTCAGGACACACACACACACACACACACACACACACACACACACACACATTTGCATCCAATAGCAATGAAAGAGGCCTTTGAAATTTGAATGAATTTGAAAGAGAGCAATGGGGGTATATGGGAGAGCTTCGAGGGAGAAAAGAGAAGGAAGAAATGCTATATTATAATCTCAAAAGAAAAGAATTCACACATTTGTTGAAACAAAACAAAGTAAGAAAAGTGCTTTGAGATTTAGCTTTGTCTTATATCGGATCGTTTCTTACATGGTCCTTTTTTCTTTTTTTAAGTTCTGTCACATATTCTGAGTAATGAGGCTAGTTTACTTGGCGTTTTCCGAGTGAGGCCTACATTTTCCTCATTTCTTTATTTCGGCCCCAAGTTCCTCTTCATAGTCCCATATATTCACAAGTCCCCCTTGCAAGGTTCAACACAGGCTCTCCTCTTCTGTAATCCTTTTTCTCCATCCTTCCAGTTGGAGGAACCTCTTTTTGTGGTGTCTCAGGGAGACCTTAGCCAACAGCATGCCTTGGCTATCAAATGCAAATTCTTCGGGCAGAGAACACATCTGCTTCACCTCTATGGCTTTTAGGGTAGCTCCTTCACTAGCGATGTCTCCACATGACCATAAAGGGACAGGAAAAGGATTTATATTTACACTGATATGGAGATTGCTTCAGAGAATTGTAAGAACGGCCTCTGCTAGCCATGTGATCTATTGGCAGAGGGGCCAACTTCAACAGCATGGCTGTGAACCTGAGGTGGGAATGAACCTCCCCATTTACATCTGTGTGAGAGCTGAAGAACTCACTGAGCACTGCATAGCACAGTGCAATAGACCAGAACTGGGGAACTCCCTGCAGTTTTATGGCAGAGAGAAGGTATCCTGAGATTGACTTTTAGATTTGACCATGGTGTAGGACTATATGAGACTTTAATCCACTTCTACCTGGAGCTCTCTGGGTAAGTATTCATTACTTCTCTCCTCTGGGAAATTTATAAATTCAAGGGAGGAGAGGATGGGCTAGAGGCTCTCTAAAGACTATCCACCCCAATGGCCTTTGAGTCCCTCCAGACAGGGCCTTCTGGTCTACCATTTCCCTTTCTTCCTATCATGTGATCACTTGGCTCCTCCTGGGATATGGCAAGAGGCCTACCTGGTCCAAAGGAAGAAGAATTGAATGTCCTCAGCTCTGGGATCTTAATGTGCCTCTAATCACTGTGAATTTTCTCAATCTTCTTTAAAGGAATGATACAAAGTAATAAGGAAAAACCTGAAATATTCTAGAATCTGACCCACCAGGCAGGTATCTGTTTGGAAGGCAAGAGCCTTCACTCTCTAGGACTTCACTAACCCAGGCATGCCTGTTGTCTCCTTGAAATTTAAAGATGATAACTGGGCAGGATCTTTCCTGGAGAGTTGATGAGATCTGAAACAAAGGAAGCCTGTATCACAGCGTTGCAGACCTACACTGTGCTCCATTAAAGGACAGTCAAACAGCTTGTGTGTTCTCCAGTGCTCAACATAGCACAGCTCCTCCCCAGCCTTGACTATCTCCTACCAGAGACACTTCATGCTCTTGATGGCCCACATAGCATATAATTCATTCTCCAGGGAAATCTATGCCTTGGCCAATTGCACATCCCAAATCCCTGACATGTCATCTTTTTTATTATGGACTCTCAGTACAGTGGGGGAAGCAGGACATCCCTGCATATGTCCACCATGTCCTAAGAACTTCCCATGGTGGGATCTTTATGTGCTGTGTGAGCAAATACTGGAGGCTCTGGCTCACCCTCCTCCCCTGAGAGTTCCCAATGGGAACGACAGTGTGAGAACGCTAAGCCTCCTGCCAGACAAATTAGAGGCTTTGTTCTATGGACAGCAAAGGCCCTTGCCTGCAAGAGCAACTTCCAGCAGCTTCCCCAACCTGGAGTCAGCAGGCAGCGTGAGCTGCCCACAGAGGGGCGTGGCATTGGCTGAGGAAATTTTATATGATTACTGGGGTAGGATCAGACCCTCAGCAGCCCAGCGCCCTGCCAGGCCCACTGAGCAGCCACCCCTGTTTCTGGGCAAGGCTTTGCACAGCAGCCGTTTTCTTCTCTTCCTGAACTACAAAATGTGGCTGATTGATGGGCAGGATCGCGGAAATATTCCAGGACCTGGATTCTTTGGCTCTGCTCTGAGTTCTGAAGGGCAAAGGTGGCCACCCCATCAGTAGCTGAGATCCATTTGGGTCTCACTTTCCAGAACCTTCTAGTGTATCATACAGACCCATCCTGTGGCTATAGGAACACATTACCTTGCCTCAAAGATACCCAAATCTGCAGTGCACAGGGAGGAACACAGAGTACGAGGCAGAATGTGCGTGCTGCCGCACAGCGTCTCAGTCTTTTTAACATATGTCTCTTTTGGAGAAACATACATCTTGAAAGTTCTTTTAAAGTTTGTGTTTCAAAAGGAATAGAGTGTTTTAAAAATTTTTTTGGTTTCCAAATATGAAATTATAATATTGAATATATTTAAAAAAAACTACAGATGTCCTCCCCGAGACGCTTAAAAATCTTTCTGAGGTATAAAATTCGCAGACGGCAGAGTACACGGTTTTCTTCACACACACACAGTTGATTGAATACCACCCAGATGTCTAGGGAATGTTTTCAGTACCTCAAGAGGTTCTGTTCCTGTCCTTCCAAGTCAGTACCACCCCGAGCCCATTCATACGGAATGTACCTGATTCTGACTTCGGTCTATGCAGGTTGCCTTTGTCTGTCCTTGAGCTTTCTAATCACAGAGGTGTGGTTTGTGCCTGGCTTCTTTTGCTCCACTATGGGTCACAGCACAGAGTTTTATGGATGATTCTTGTCTTACAATGGGGTTCATCCTCAGGACCCCCATTGTGTTGAAAACATCCTAAGGAAAGTGAACTTTGTATTTACCCTATTGCCATAGCTTAGCGACAGTTAACACTGCAGCATCCATCCGGTTGTTTCCCGTGGTGGTCATGCGCCTTACTGGAGGCTGCGACTCACTGCCTGCCGGTGCCAGATAGAGGCAAGTATACAGTGTATCAACAGGACTGGGAAAAATGGAAATTCTCCTGAGTCTGTTTCCCTTTTGTGCCACATAAAGTCAAAGTGTGTGGGTTGAAGCACCAGAAGTTGTGGGGAGTCTGTGTGCTGAATTCTTCATCACGTTTGTGTAGTATTCCAGCACGTGGAAAGTCTCATGGTGACTACACATCCGTTTTCCTCCTTTGAGATTACTGGTATGGTAGAAAGTACCCATTGTTGGAGTTATGGATAGAAAGCCGACACTTCTTTTCTTCATGTGAGTTAGTGTGGGAGCCTTGGTTTCTCACTTGCAGAATGGGGTGATTGTATTTAGCTCATAGAGTGAGCACAGGAGCCAGTTTACATAACACCTCTGTTACAGTTCTTGGTGCAATACGCATTCAGCCAATGAAACCATGATTGCAAAAGGGTGCGAGGATCTTGAGATGTTGCCTGGTTCCACCAAGGCTGGAGGAAGCTACCTTTAGGTCTAATCAGGCTTTGCAATGGGTTGCACTGTTCCCCCAAGACACTGTCACAGAGTGTGTGGGAAGATATAGTGTAAAGGAGACAACAAGATGGGCATGTAGGCTTTCAGCTGCAGGATGCTTAGAACTGCACACTCTAAGTTAATGCCCAAGACCTACGTGTGTGGCATGTGCTCATGGCCAGATATACCCATTGTTAGCTTGAGTCACTGGAACTTAGAGGGGGAGGGGAAGAGGTTTGTATTAGGACATTATAGAAAATGGAGGGAAAAAAATGATGCTAGAACTGGCCCTCGATGGAGGTTTCTACATAGCATGCACAGGAAGATCCATGAAAAAGGGAAAAGCTAGAGCTGGCTTGGAGGTCAGCAAAGCCCCAGACTGCCACCATCTGCCGCCAACCCCTGCTCCTGCCACTAATGAGCCTGAGCACAGCGCCAGGCACTGTGTCAAGCAGATGACAGTTCTCTCATGTCATCTTCATGTGCTACAGTACAGTAAATCCAGTGGTATCTATCCTTTCATATGAGGAGACTGAGGGTCAAGGCCATTGGCTATGTCACTGGGGCTTTAGAGCCATTTTCCGCATTGCGTTCTTTTCTTTGGGATGACTGGAGAGCTAACACATTGCCTGTAGTGCCTTGAGCTGCTGAGCTAGTACCTCTGGTGGTAGTCCTCTCTTCTCAGTGCCTCAGCTGGACAGGCTCATAGTTGAATGGACTATGGTTCAACTTAGTCGTCTTAAAGGCCATGATAATGGGAGTGCCTGCCTGTGGCTGTGCTCTTGACCTGCGTGAACTATTGCCATGTTTGTGGAAGAGATGGAAGCTGTTCCTTTGTGTTGAGGAAAAAAATGGAGACAGGGTATATAAGGGAATGTATTATATATATCCCCTTCACCAAATTTGAGTGTTAAAGCCCTAAATCCTAGTCCCTAAGAATATGGTAGGGTCTTTAAAGATGCTCTGACGGGTGTCACTGTAATTAAAAGTGATTAGGATGGAGACACAAATAGAGAGAAGCCTTTAGGAACACAAGATGAAGGTGGCCATCTACCAGCCGATGAGAAAGGCCCCAGGAGAAGCCAATTGTGTTGATACCTCGGCCATTTCCTGTGAGGAAGAAAACTTCTGTTGTTTAAACTGGTCAGTCGGGTCTACTTCTATGATATCCCCAGAAAACCAGTATAGCAGGCCATTCATGTCACTTAAAGCACAGAGGAGAAGATGAAAATTTTAATAGTAGCAATGTTAATCTTCACCGTCAATGTACCTTATAGCCATCAATGTTCATAGACCATTTTTTGGGGGGAACACCTTGTGGGATGACAAGATGGCTTCGTTCTTCTTAAGAGAGCTGCATTTCTATTTAAAATCTGTGCCTGGCTCCAGAAATATTCATTACTGAATGCTGCCTGACCATGGTAGTTCACCTATGCATCAGGCTAACAGAAAATAGCTCACTGTATTTCGCCTGTGTTTTTTCTAAGGGATACAGTTGCCCCTTGTCCTTTGTCACTGGACTCAGGGAGATGGAATGCTAGGCGACAGAGCTCCAGGAGGCCTCAGGTTCCTTCTTTCATACACATTTGGGAAGGAGATGTTTCTGGACTGCAGGGGAGCCTGCCGCCTCACCAAGGAGATAGATCACACAGATATATATCCTGGGACCATCATAAATGTCTCAGCTTCTGATGCATCTGAGTGACTTACAGAGCCAATAGCTTGGATCAAGTACCTAGCTCCACTGGATTAATAGAAAGATATTGAGAATGGAACAGCAAGAGACTGGGAGTCTGGGCGGGTGTGGGGGGAGATGGTGGGATGGCCTTGGGGAAGGTGAGGCAGAAGGAGCTGGGAGCTGCTGTTTTGCTGCTTTCCAAGTTTACTGGGTAGTCTGACTTTGCAGGGTTGTGAAGTAGAGATAACCCTTGCCCAAAAGACTGGTGTTTTCTGGACATGAGGCTTCCTCCCTCCAAACCACTCTTATCTGCATCTCCCTTGTGCTTTTCCCAGAAGCCCCACTGACATAGGGGCAGCAAGTGTCTGCTCACTGATGGATGATAGAAGCCCAGATGGAAGGGATAGGGCCAGGATGGGCACACCTAGATCCTGCTTCCATATCTACTGGCTTTCTAGCTGTCAGTACAGGGGGAGCCATGGACAGCTTCTTTCTGCTTGCATGGATTTGCCCTCTCTGTCCATTTGTCTCTTCACCAACCCCCCTTTCATTGCTTTCTTCCTCTGTTATTACCTCTGCTTCTTCTTCCTTCTCTGCCTCTCTCATCTTTCTTGACACATCTTCTCTTTCCATCTCTCTCCTCCCTTTCTTTATTCTAATTTTTTTTCCACTAGCATGGTTAATTTGATCTCAGTTTAAATTAATACTTTTTGAGAATGAGCATTCAATACACTGGCCATTGCTAGGCTCTGGGAATGCAAACAAAGGAGAGATGGGCTAGACCTCACAGAGCCAAAGATCAGGAGAAGAACATGGATGGTGACGTCACAGAGGTTAGAGGAGAAGATGGACCAGTTTGCTGAAGGCCCAGTGAATAACGTCTGACCGAGGCAACTAACTGCGAAGCAGATAAAATCACTAGGTAAATGGGGATCACAGCTGTGCTCAAAGTACCGAGGAATCCACTGTGGGAGGGTGTAGCTTATTTCTTAGGCATGTGGATTACCTCAGACTGACTCTCATAGTTCATCCCACTCTGATCTCCAGGCAGCCTGGGCACGAGTGCTGCTTGCATGAGGGCTTGCATCTAGATAAAACCCACAGCCTAGAAGAGCAGTGATGTGGTGGAGGGGCTGGTTGTGGGGAAACGTTTTCAATGACAAAGGGAAGAGGAGGAGACCCCACCACACCCTGACTCAGGCCAAGATCACCCATGAATATAAATGCAATAAAAGTGAGTGGGAATTGGGAGAGGGGTTGGGAGCAGGTGGCTACTTTTCATTCGCACTGTATTTGGAGGAGAACCAGTGTGGGGAAGGAATATTCCCTCCAGATCCTCTGTCTGGTGTCACTGCTCACAACAGCAGTGTGTGTGTGTGTGTGTGTGTGTGTGTGTGTGTGTTACATTGCACAGGAGAAGAACTCAATCTAGCCTAAAGGCAACAAATGGGACTCTCCTTATGTGCCAGAAATGACATTTAGCCTGACACACTTCAAGAACTGCTACCTACCTCAGTGTGATAAGTGCCAAAAAATTCTAGATAAAATCAGGTAGCTGCATTTCCTTTCTCTCTCTAACCCTCTCCTGTACAACCCAAAACTCCAGGGAAGTCTTTCATTCAGTTATTCAGTCAACAGATATATATTTAATGCCTATTAGATGCAAGCTACTTTGCTATGCAGGAGAAATATAAAGATTAATAGGAAATGGCTTCTGCCCCAAGGATTGGTATGGCAGGTAAGGCAGACTCATAAATAGCAGAGATGCCAGACCACGGCTAGTATGCCTGTTGCTGTTGCTGAAGCAGACAAGAGCTCTGAGCAAGCTGTGTATGGGCTTTATGGGGTCCATAAGAGGAAGGGAAATTTGTTTAGGGGAGGAAGTGGTATTTGAGTTAAGCCTTGAACAATGAGTAGGATACACATAAACAGATACTGCCTTGGCCTTGCAAGTAGAAGGAACAGCGTCAAAGAGGACTCTCTGGAGATAGGAATTCTGAGGATTTTTCCAGGGATTAGCAAGTGGTCCTGTTTGTCTTACATACTGTATAAGGGGGAAGATACAAAAAGGTGAAAATCCACTCTCGAAAATCATTGTAGCTGTCTGTCCACACTTCGGTCACCAGGATAAATGTGAAAGTTGCTGAGATGTGACTTGATCAAATGGATGCTTTAGGACAGCCGTTCTGAGCAGTGCTATTGAATAGAGGGAGCAGAGCTTGGAGATGGTAAGCTCATTGGGCAGCTTTTGGGGCATTCCATGTTAGTCGTTCTGACCTTGAAGGGTGGCAACCAGGTAGGAAAAGGTGAGTGGCATAAGTTCTAAGGCATGGCCTCATTTTGGGGCTTTTCACAACAATGCTCTAAGGTCTTTGAACACAGGAGGGGAAGAAAGACAGAGGCATTAGACTTACAATTGAGAGCAGTCAAGGCATGTACACAAGAAACTCATAAGACGTGAAGAGTGCAGTGGGATCTGCTAAGGACAGGTTATCATGGCAGATCCGACGTGATGAAGTGTAAAACATGGGGTGTGAGCAGGCCTGCTGTAGCCCAGAGAAGTCCAGGAGGCTAGATGGAACAAGGGGAAGTTGTGAGTACTTGGATGGGCCTTGCTCTCTCAGGCAGAGATCAAGTTCTACTGTGGGTGGAAGTGAGAAAAGTAGAACCAAAGAGACAGGCTTCATGACAAGATAAACTTGGTTGTGGATTAGCTAGACTGGCAGCCGTGTTCTGAATCCTGCACGTGGGCTCTGCCGTGGGATGCTGTCACATCTCTCTGGAGCTGCCAGCATCCTTCCATTATGGCTTGGACTTTACGACTTTCTTGTGCTCAGAAAGAAAAAGGAGCTTATTAAGCGAAGTGGCTGCCAAATGTATTTTAAGGAGAACAAAGCACAGATCACTTTTTCCCCTCACCACATACCATACATAATTGTATGAAGGGCAGGATTTATTTTTGCATTATGATTTTTCCCCAAGCTTAATTACAGTGTTAAAAAGGCAAGTCCAACGTAAAAGGAACAAGCTCCATGGTCCTGGAGACCAGCATGACCATTCTGGATTTGAAACACTATTTCTTTGTGAAAGGAATTAATTGTATATGAAACTTTGGGGCTTATGTAAAACACATTTTATGAAAATAAACTTGAACAGTCATTAAAATGAATAGTTGTTTTAAATAAGACTCTAACTCCATGGAAGTGCCAAGGAATTTTAGATGCCTCCTTCATGGGCTTTGTTTTGAGTTCAGCTCTGCATTTACTAAGACAATATCAGGGCCCCAGAGCTAAGCCCTAGCTTGTAATTGGGAATCAAATGTATAATTCCAATGGTGGATTCGCAGGGGAGGTAAGAAATTAGAAAAGCTTGTGTGGTGTGTTTATGTCCAAATAACTTCACAAGTAAGTAATTCTGTGTTGGGGGATGTCCAGTGTGTTAGCAGTGAATGTTTTTGGCCCCAGACCAAGGAGCTGATGATGGAAATTTGGCTTCAAATTGGGACACTCCTTGGGCAAAGTATAAGTTAGAAATGTGAAGGATGATTCCTGTGTTCTCATCCTCTGGAAGTCACTTGGGATATCTCTAGCTTAATACTCTTTGCATTTTAGGGAAAATCCAGAGATGAGCTCTTTCAGCTGGGACGGGACTTTGAAACTTGAACTGGAATGGTATACGTCAGGGCAAGAACATATATCTGGACTGTTCCTTGGTGTCTGTGGAGTCCACAGAGTTGAGCCTAAAAGAGGTGTGGCAGGGGAGAGGAATTGGATCAGATATTTTGTTGTTGGTATTCTGCGCTTTTCCCTGTCCTGCTATTGGTGGGAAAGTGAGGTTTGAATACCTTGGGGAGTGTAGAGTTAGCTTTCGATCTGGGGCAGGGGGCAAGTAACACTATTTTGAATTGGTTGGCACCTGAATGCTTGGTCCCTAGTCCTTAGAAGAATGTTGCTCTCATTTCCACATCTCCCACCACACGCTTGTGGTCTCGCTGTTCTAAATCATGAACATTTCTCCTGACCTTAAGGCCATGCTTTCTTCTCCATGGTGAGATCCTTGCAGTTACATAGACAAAGGCTATGAGAGAGGGAGTAGGAGGGGTCCTTGTAGATGTGTGTGGAAAGGTCCAATAATCCATCTGCTTTCCAGCTTGGCACTGAGGTTAACTGATGGGCATTGACCTTAATCCAGCCTTGGTAGTGATGTTTATGTTCCCTGTAGAGTTATTCTGAGTTTTCAGCAAGGAGGTGTCCACTGTCCCCCCACCACAACCCCATCACTCTATTATGAGTAAGTAGAGGGATGGGAAACAGTAATCAGGATATATTATGTGAGAAAAGAATCTATTTTCAATAAAGGGGGAAAAAGATACAATGAAAGAGGAAGCAATTTGGCAGCTCATTATTAACTTTAATAAGTCTCAAGTCTGACTTGGCAACTGTGATATAAATAAGTCTCTGGACACCAAACAGTTGCAAAGAGATGATAAGAAATAAAATGCATCAGATGAAAAAAACAAAACCAAACAAAAATAAGCAAAACACTACCCCCCAACCAAAACCAAACTAAAACCAAGCCAAACCAAACCAAAATCCCCTTAAAAATCCCACAAAACCAAAAAATAAACCCTCCAAAAAACCCCCCAAAACAACCCCCCAAAAAACCCCAAAACCCAACTCAGTAGTAGAATTGATTATGTATGTGAAGTTATTTGGACATAAACACACCACACAAGCTTTTCCAATTTCTTACCTCCCCTGTGAATCCACCATTGGAATTATACATTTGATTCCCAATTACAAGCTAAGGCTTAGCTCTAGGGCCTTGATATTGTCTTAGTAAATGCAGAGTTGAACTCAAAACAAAGCCCACAAAGGAGGCATCTAAAATTCCTTGGCATTTCCATGGAGTTAGAGTCTTACTTTAAGTATTCATTTTAATGACTGTTCAAATTTATTTTTGTAAAATGTGTTTTACACAAGCCCCAAAGTTTCACATGCCTCTCTGTTCACTTCTCTAATTCCCAGATTCAAAGCAGTGCTCAGCTGGTGTAAACAGTGAGATCAACAGTAATTGGAAGCTTCCAGAACAACAGTGCAAGTTGAGCAGTGAGAAGAGAGAGCACCTATGTATCTAGTGCCTGTAAGGACGGCAGAAAGCCCATGGAGGAGGGCCTGAAAAGCCAAGGCAACACAGTGGACTGCTCTAAAGGCGACTCCAAGATGTCAGGGGCCCGGTGAACATGTTCTGCTCCTCCCCTTTTGGTATGTTCCTTTGCCAACTTCCTTCGGGCCATCCTCTGTGGAGCAGGTGTTTGTGCACAGTGGGCATGAGAACATCAGACACATTAATCTTACTGTAACTGTTGCCTAGGCTTCTGGAATGATAAAACTGCAAGCTGGCTATCCCTTAGCCTGAGTATGAAGCTGAGACCCATCTTCCCAGGTTTGGCTTCCTCAGAACAATAACCAGGGCGGCCTCATCTTTTGCATTCCATAAAAAAGGACCTTTGGTGACACGTGGCACAGGACCTGTGCTTGGAAAGACTGGCTAAATGATTTATTATTATTATTATTCAGCAGAAACACATTCAAAATTCAAAGTACTGAAGTGCATTTTGGTCTGGACCCCAAAGGCATAGCCGGGAATACAGGGTCATGACATTTCTCTTCTTCTTCAATGGCCAGGCTCTGTGAATCAATTCAAATCCATTAAGGTTTTCAGAATGACAGGAGGAGAAAAAATCCTCCCAGCGAACACTCTTAGGGTACTGTGACTGAACACCATTTCCTTGAACCTTAGACTGTTTTCTTATTTTTTTTTCAAATCCCATCAATTGCAATCCCTCCTTGAGGCCGAATATCTGGCTTTCTCCCCACTTTCCTATTTCTCAACACAAAAGCTTATAGCAAAGGCTTGTAGATACATGAATTACATACTTGTTAGTAACACCATGTGGCTCCACGTTCAAGAGGTAACATGGAAAGAGTTGGCAATTTTTCTGGGTTTGTAAATCTAAAGAGGTAATTGCCTGCAAAACAGCAGGAGTGGGAAGCAGGGCAGGAAACCTGGCTTTGAGGCCTGGGCCCTTTCGAACTACCTGTGTTATCCTTGTCTGTAAACCTTTTCAAGTGGAACTCTATGTGGGTGTGTTCTGTGTATGCATCACGTGCATGCCTGTGTGTGAGTATTGTGTATGTGTGGGTATGTGCGTGTGTGATGTCTTAAGCAAACTGTTTTTCTGCAGAAACACAATTGAATTTGAAAATTTAGATTAAACATGTCTTCTGCTGGCGCACATCTGTCGCACAGAATGAAGCCCATTCCATCAACACCATTACCTGCAGAGCAATGAAGCCATCCCCATCTAGTTCATAACATAGGAATGAGGATAACAGCCCAGCATTAAATATTAAGGTCCTTTTTTTCCCCTTCCTTCACATTGTGCTGTTCTCTTTCAGAGAGCACAAAGAACGCTGACATATTTTCCAGAGCTCAGGTGGATAGTTAATGGACTGGAGAAGCTTTCACCTCAACTGGAGCGATACGTAAAGAGAAAACTTAATTACACTCAGGATTCAGCGGGTTAAATGGATAATCAGGGAAGATGCCATGTCTCCGAGCATCTAGGATGCTGCTGATTTTAAGATCCCTTGTTTCATGCACTTCTAAGGGGGAAAAATACTGCCAGTATTTCATCACACAGAGCTTTACAACTTAAAATCTTGGGAGCCTCTAGAACTACCAGAAAGGATATTTCAGCCACAGAGCTTTACAACTTAAAATTATGATTTAATGCTGATTGAAAAAGCTCTTTAATGATTATTTAGCCCATTGTAATACATTAAAATGAACATATAAATAAAATATGCTGGCTATGATGTGTTTTTTTTCTCCCATGATAGCTCTTCATATGAGTTTCAACTTGGAGTTGGTTATCCTTAGAGTGCTGCTTGCCATAACATCATCAAGAGCAGATTTCTGATCTGGTGTCTTCTTTTCAAACCCTGACCACCATTGATACTCTCCAGAGAGGAAGCTTTCTTGATTTAACTAGAAGGTAAGGACTCAGTATTCATATCGATTTCATTTTAAATGGCTTGTTGACTAGAAGACCAAAGTATGCAACCATCTCATGTTCCCATTAGACCAGCAATCAGGTATATTAAAGTATGGGTAATGACCATGTCATGACTTAAGCATTGTTTGATAATGGTTCAAGATGCCATTACTCATGCAAGCTACCTGGTAATCTTCTCCCTTCCTTTTATAGTCTCAGACAGTCACCATGTATAGCTGGGTCTAAGGTATTAACTCAATTGGTGGTTTGAATAGGAATGGCCCCCATAGACTCATGTGTTTGAATGCTTGGTCCATAGGGAGTGTCATTATTAGAAGGTGTGGTCTTTCTGGAGTAGGTGTGGCTTTGTTGGAGGAAATGGGTTGGGGTGGGGGGGCTTTGAGGTCTCAGAAACCCAAGTCTGCTTAGTGTGTCTCAGTCACCTGTTGCCTGCAGATGAAGATGTGAGACTCCTCCAGCACCATGTCTGTCTGCATACCACCATGCTTCTCACCATAACAAGAATGGACTAAACCTCCAAGACTGTAAGCCGGTCCCGATTAAATGTTTTCCTTTATAAGAGTCACTGTGGTCATGGTGTCTCTTTCTTCACAGCAACGGAAACCCCAACTAAGACCAATTAGATATATGGATAATGATGCCTGTCATTTCAGTGGTTAAATTCTGTGTGGAAATGAAAAGTAGAAGAGAGAACAATTACATCCAACAAGTGGCAAAATGTGGTTCAATGAATGGTCCTATCTAAATTGCCTCTGTTTACCTTTGCTGTGCTGGCTCCTTGGAGCTCCTCAGTCAGGGCATATTCCACACCACATGGCATGGCTCTTATTCTGGTGGCTACTATGACTTTCTTGAAAATAACAAGCATTGGTCTTTGCAACTCTAGTGCTTTGCAAAATGCCTAGATCTTAGTGGACATTTGTCAAAAGGCTGTAGATGGAGAGAGCAGGACAGGTTAAGACTCAGGGACAGAGACATGGCAACCAACTCTAGGAGTGATAGAACTCTGTTGTGTGACCAAGGTGAAGGGTCTATGAAACAAGTGGTGGCAAGTTACAACCTTAGGGGAGCTGGTGCCTTAGGAGCCTCTAGAACTACCAGAAGGGATATTATTTTGTCACACACCACCTGATAAAGACTTGTGTAGGACCCAGCATGGACAACAAGTCACAGTGGAGAACATGGTTGAATGAAATAGTCACTATTAACTATGTACCCGGTGAGGTAATGTAGAGAATCTGACACACCAGAAGCTTCAGTAAAGTTGGTTATTCTTCTTGTGGATCTGCCCATCTGTTTGTATATGGTTTCCAGTAAGAGTAATGAAGGGAGAGTATGTTCCAGGCACTGAGGATACCTAGGATGAATTGTACACCTTCGTTTCTCTAAGGAGATCACATTCTGGTAGAGGAGATACAGTTGTGCATAGTGATTAGATATGTATATATAAAATATATGATATATATACTATATATGATATATACTATATATAAATTTGGATGTAAAAATATAAGCAGTGTATGTAAAGCAGAATATTCAACTTTCAGAGTATTTCACAAAGAGTGCTGTGGGCATACCAAAAAGAGAGTGATCAATTTTACATGGGTGGGTCAAAGAAAATTCCACAGCGCCAGGATGATTTTTAAAATATTTATGACCAAGAAAGAGATAATTGTCTTCTATACAAATCATTCCCACAGAAGAGTGTTCTTCCCTGCCCAAAGAGGGTGGTGTAGAAGTAATGCATAGTTCCTGGAGCTCACAGTGAGTGCTTACACATTGAACCTGTTCTGGAAACCAGCAGTAAAAACAGACAGACAATAGACAGATAAACAAGCCCTACTTATTTGCCTTGGTTTAATGTACTGTTTTCCAAACTTGGTTCATCATTGATCCTTTGTATGGAAGAAAGCATATTAAAATCTCAATACCTTAACGCCTATTAACATCTTGCACCTATTAAAATCGTTAAGAAACATGATAGGTAGCCTGTAATGAGTGGCGATTATCTGAAGACAAGGAACCTTAATGTTCTTTATGGTTCTGATGATTTCTGTATTTTTAAAAGTGTTCTCACAAGGATTAATTTTCACCACATGTGTTACATGGTATACAGCCCTCAGTATCCAAAATTCTCTTGACAGACACAAAAAAAGTACATAGTTTCGGTTTCAAAGGTTTATAACTTTGTATGGCGATGTTACACTTGGCAAATGAGAATAATGTTTGCAGAATAATTCAGAAACCATAATGTACATACACTAGATGGAGTATCTCAGCAGTGGGACAGGTTCTAGGACATCTGGCTTGTGTCTCTTTTAGACTTTAGCTTTATGTGCAATTTTGGTGTCAATGCAGAAATCGCTTGTCAAATTACCTGGAGATGTTCTCATTTTAGCAGCTGAATATTTTCAAAGCTCTAAGGCAAAAAAAAAAAAAAAGACCCTTATTGTTATAATGAGAAAGTTTAGCTTTCAGTAAGCAGTAACAGCAAAAGCTCCCCAATGAACTTACTCAGAGTGTCTCTTGTGCTTGAAAGGACTGGGATGATTCTGGTTTCCAAAACCAATTTTTGATTAATATGTATTAATGATTGCATATGAATGGGGTTCAGTGCAATATTTCAATGCACATATGGGGTGCAATGATCAAATCCGGTCTCTTCTTATCCACCCCGCCCCAACTGCTAGCAATCACTAATCTGCCTGACTTTGGTTATTTGATCACCACCAATGTGCACCAGGACAGGCCTGTCCAACGTGTCTGCAATGTGAAATCTGCAGCATTGACATCAGATTTCCAGAGATGTAATTCATAGACTCCCAGGTAACAGGTCGATCTGTATCTATTGCCTGGTGGGCTGAGAGCGTCTTTGATGTTGGTCACTACCATTCCTCCTTGCCTAGATGTCCGTTTCCTTATCTTTACCCCAGGAAGAAACCACAGGAAAGTACAGCAAGGCACTGTAGCTCATGATCGGAACATTGCAAGTGACTGCTTTCACCCAGAGATGTAGTTCCAGGGCTGGGTCAATCCTCTTTCTTTTGTGTGTTTTTGGTAAAGAGAAGGTTTGGAGAGGTGTTTCTTAAACGAATGAGTGAGTGAGTGGTGGAATATCTCCCAGTTCACCTCCAGCAGTATTCAGACGAGCCTTTTACACAGTTAAGGGAAGATCAATGGCATTCTGAGGCCAGGCCGTATGCAGCCCTTGGTTTCGAAACTCATTATAAAACCTGCTCAGATGTCACTGTGCTGAGTCTCGAGGATAGCTAGACCCGAAACCATTCCCTTTCACCTTCCTTCCAAAGTGCTCCCTTTGCAGACCCCTTGTCAAGCCCCTCTGTCTGGGAAAGGTGCCAAGAAGGGGGAGTCCGTGAGCAAAGCTTGGGAGGTCTCTGGGAGTAATGAGAACAACACATCTCACTGCGCACACGGCTCCTTCTGCTCAGCGTTGCCTGTGGGAGCTTGTGCAAGAGGCTGAAGGGTGCATTCTTTAAAACCCTGGCCCTTCAAAGGAATGCATCTTGGGCTGAAATGTCAGCTTGGCTGTGTCCCAAGTACAGGACAGTTTTTTTTTTTTTTCTATTGTTTTATTTAATTATTTTGGACATGATAAAACCCAGCCCCTTTCCCTCCATTCTGGAGATAGTTCATAGAGCTGATGAAATTTCAAGCCCTCACCCAGCCAAACTGTATTGGATTTTTATAACAATGCAAAGATTTTTTAAAAATTGTATTTTTATCCTTTTTCTTTTTTTTTTACACAACCCCCCACCCCAAAGCCTTGTCTTATTCAGAACCAGTGGCTATATCCAAGTGAGCCTTTCCGCTGGACCCCGGGGTCAGCTGAGTCACGTTCATTTCTCTCACCTTTTAAAAACTGGTCTAAGTGTCCACCTCTTCTGCCCTTAGCAGGCTGGGTCAGCAGCTGTGGGTGGCCAGAGGATGAGCTCATCCCCTTGTCTCATTGCCTGGCTCACCGCTCCTCTTACAGAACTGCCCCTTGCTGAGTTAAATCTGTGTTCCTGAAGCATCATTTTTCAGTAATTCATTTTCATCTTTGGAGTCATTACACATTGTTCCTTTAAATGGATTCCAACTTTGTTTGGCAATTTGGCTTTGCTCACTTCTGACCTTAGAGCAAGGCCCTTTGAATTTAATTGCCTGATGGTACTTTAGAGTTGATCAGAAATTACTTTTTTTTTTTTTTTTAAATCCTCCTTGCACTTGGAAAGACCCAGTGTCCCTTTTACAGAGAGAGGGTTTTGACTGGATTCTCTTACCTCTTATTGGAGGGTTTCAATGTCATACTATGTGCCTCTGAGCAAGTGAAAACAACCACCAATCTGGTAACTTTCTAAAGGGAAGGACTTTTGCATAAAAACGCAATCACTATATATCTGCTACATGCAGAGCACATGAAAGGGGGTCCTCCAGGGAGACAACACCTTCAGTTGTTCATTCATTTGCTTGGGTGTTGTATGTTGTATGGATACAGGATAAGCATGGAGTAAGATTTAGGAAAACTGGGGACATGGCATCTCAATGTTGATTGCTCTCTCTCCCAATGGTCACAATGCCCCTGTGGTTAACCATTCTGGAGACTGAGGTTAAGCAGTTGTTACTCTACTAGAGATAAAGGTGCCAGTTATTGCCACACATGCACACTAACAAATGGTCTGCATCCTCAAAAGACCCTGATTTCATAGTCACATTGTGATTCTGGCCTCTTCCTACACTTTGTGGGCTTTTCTGGATAATGATGGGAAGAAAAACCTTAAATCAAGGCACAGTCCATCACGGTTGTGGGAGGTGGGTTACCTTACCCCAATGAGTATGCTACCAACCTCATGAATATTCATAAAATTTTATTTAAAGCCCACACTGTAGAACCCACCTGGCTGCTTCCTTTCTTAGGACAGCCCACTCTAGTCTTTCCTTGGTGTGTGTGATTTGTGTTTCTAAATAAAATCCTACTTGACAGCCTGTGCCTCTCAAATAAATTCTTTCCCTGGAGAAGAGAAGATCTGATAGGCCCCATCCCCTCAGACAATGCATGACTGTACGAGGTCTCTTGAGGACCCAACCTGGGTAAAGCCCTTTTCAGGGTGTGAAGAGGGCAGAGAGAAGAATCTCTCTTACTAAAGCCTCAAGGAACTTTTTTGTCAAATAGGGGGAGAAGAGGTTTGTGCAGAACAGGAAACATTAGTCCAGGAAGAAGCATGTCCCTGAGATTGTGGGTTGTGGCTGCTTGTCACTGTTCAGAAAATCACAGCCTTCTGTTGCTCCTCCTGTGTGAAGGGGGGTGGTTCTGGAAGTTACTAGGGTTCTTGAAAGTCTCAATTTCTCATCTCTCCTGGCAGGGAAGAGCAAAACAAAAACCTAAGCACACTACAACAAAACAATAACAAAAACAACACCAATAAAGCCACAGCAGCAACAACCAACAACTGCACAACAACAACAAAACCCCCTGGCTTCTGGGTGTATGGTCGACTTCTTTTCTTGTAACTTTTCTCTAAGTCAGAGCCTAGCCATTTTGACTCTCTTTGTTCCTAAGTGACTTTGATTTTCAATACAGTTACAAGTGTCTTGGGTCTTTTAATGTAATGAAATAGCTTTTAAATAAGGGCAGAGACACTGGGAAAAAGGCCATGACAGATTTTCACCTTTTCTCCCTAGCTATTAGCCACTAGTCCTTGCTTGTGTGACCACTTGAGTGTTACTGGTGGGGGAAGAGGAGACAGGAGGCACATCTGCAGGAGACGGGAAGGGACTTTTAGAAGCTGTGTTCTGGATTCTGAGTGTTGGATTCCTTTGGGTTTTCTGTAGAAATAGCTTTGTATCCTTGTGCCCAGTGGTAGGCTGTCATAAATTCAGTTCTCTCTGATCTCAGAGTAGGTGGAAATTGCCAGGTGGGAGGGATGCTGGTACTGTCCTGGAAATGTCCTCTGAAGATGTCCTCTGAAAGTTTTCATGTCTTCTCTCTGTTTTGGTTCTTTCTGCTGTATGTACGTTTGTGTGCTCATGTGCATGCACATGCATGCACACACACACACACACACACACACACACACACACACACACACCACTCTTCCAATAAATCACCCACACCCACAGAGAAGAAGGAAGAGAGAGGGAGAGGGAAAGTGAAAGAGAGAGAAAGAGAGAACATGCAGAAGATCTTTGTGAGGTATACAGCAAGAGAGAAAGTGGCCATGTGGCCATTTTGCAAGAACACGCAGAGTTGTATGTGGCAAAACCTCAGCCTGGGGATGGGAAGCTTCGCTGCTAGTTCTCATTTTTAACTCAGTAGACCTGAGTAAGTTACTTCCCTCTTTGAATTTTGTATTTCTCCATTGTACTACTAAATGCTTAACAATATAATTTCTAAGAACTTTCTTGATTCTAAGAACTTTTCTTTTGATTTTATTGGTGTTTCCTAAAATGAGGCAGGGACTATAAATCAATACCTACCAGGTCTTAATTTCCACCGGGCCTGTGGCAGACAAGGAATAGAAATGTCACTATGGTGAGTAGTGTCTTGTAGGATGTCTGGGACCAAAGCTGAAAGTCCAAATATGTGACTCATAATTAGCTAGCTTCAAGAAAACCATAGGAGCCAGAGTACAACACTTCACAGGGCTGGAGAATGGAAGAAAGACATCAAATAACTAGGATCACTATAATAAATGTCCATATCTAAATGGACTTATAATTATTCCAGGGTCCAGTTTCCACAGGAAGGTAATTGGTTTACAGGGTTAGAATGGAGGATATCTGATTATCTTCTTCCAAACTGGAAAGAAGGAAAATACTTTTTCCTTTAATATTCTTCCTTGATACTTCTAAGTATCCTAGAGTGGAACACACCCAGGAAAATTATTTAATATCCCCTTAATCCAAACCTCTAAGGCTTTTAAGTCAAGGTGGAGACCTGATGATACCCATAGTGTCATCCTCAATGCTCACTTTCAGGGAATGAATTGCACATAATATGAACAGTGAGAATATGCAAATAAATATTTTTTCTCTAAAATTTAAAAGCCAAGAATGGTTGCCCATGTCAACAGCCTAATTATGTGATCATTTAAAACTACAGGCAAAGTTGTTAGTTCTTGGGGGTGAATATGTCTCATTCAGGTAGATTATCTCAGGCATCTTATTCTTCTACCATTTTATGCTAATGTGACTCTTCCTAGAAACTAATTTGGTTTGAGTCTCTGAAGTTTGATATTGTCCCAGTGCAGCTTCTTGCCCTTATTATAAGTTATCCACCCACCCATCCATCCATCCATCCATCCATCCATCCATCCATCCATCCATCCATCTGTCCATTCATCCATCCATCCATTCATCCATCCACCCACTCACCCTTCTACCCATCCATCCACCTATCTATACATCCATTCACCCATCCATCTATCTACCCACTTACCCATCCATCCTTCCTTCCTTCCTTCCTTCCATCCATCCATCCACCCATCCATCCATCCACTTACCCATCTATCGATCCATCCATCCATCCATCCATCCATCCATCCATCCATCCACTTACCCATCCATCCATCCATCCATCCATCCATCCATCCATCCATCCATCCACTCACCCATTCTTTAATCCCTCAATCCAAATGGCAAGCACATCCCGAACATTTACTCTATGCTAGGGCCTGATCTAGGAGTTGGGGATAAGATAGTAAGATGGCTGTTTGTTTCTACCCCAGGCTTATCCCTGCCTTTCTTCTGCCAAAAGGAAACTTATGATGGCTGTGGTATAAAAATGATTTTCTCTTTCCCTAGATCTAGGTGTCAGTTCTAGATTCACTGGATCAGTAAATCTGAAAAAATGCAAACCATCCTTCAAGCTGTTGGTCACAGTAAGAGTCCTGTGACAAGCCAACTCATTAAGAACCAGTAATGTCAACCAAAAGACTTACTGAGATCAGACTTGAGGACCTCTCTATTCCTTTGGACTAGAATCTAGAAGCATCTCTGAGGTTGTGGGATACAATCTGATAAGAACAAGGGAATGCCCTCAGAGGACAGAGCTAAACCCAGGAAAGCTAGTTAGAGATCAAGAGTGAGAATGCAGGTCCATCTCACATCCTTCTTACCTTTGACTCAAGTTTTGTCTGTGGCTATAATCTACTAAGTTACGGAGGCATCTAGTGTCCTTTGAATATTCAAGCCAGTTTGAGATGGGTTCTTTCATTGGAATTGTTTTAACAAATGAAGAGGCAGCATTTGTTTAGTAGTTAAGAGCTTGGCAAGGAAAAATAAGGAATATGGATCTACAGGGCAGAACAATTGGTCTTGAGCTCCATTATCATCTATTAATTATATGATTTCTTGTGCCTCAGTTTCTTTACTCATAAAATGAGAATAACATTTCTGCCTCATAGTGAGACAGATAGGTACCCTAAAGGAAGTTATGGGTAAGAATATGAAAATGCTTAGAAAGATGCTTGGTACACTGTAAGTGCCACATTAAAAAATGTTGAAAAAAATGATTTAAAACCACCACCACCTCCACCACCACCACCACCATTGATTGTTATTTTATAAGAGCTAAGAGAATCCCTCCTGGCTGCTAACTCCATGGAAATATGGGACCAAATAATGGTAATACCAGCACCATAGTACCACCAACTCGAATAGAGTTCTCAGTACTTACTATGAGGAGTATTTGAAAAGAAAAATGAGAATTGTTTGTGATTGTATGCAATTAGTTTTCCATTGGCTCCACAGATCAGCTCCAGGTCAATTTTGTGTAGCTTATGTACTATAGCTTTGACTGAGCAGAATCCTATTGGTCATTTTCTTTAACCAACCGAGTGCTCCAGGTTTGAGAAGTCCTCACAATATACACTGTTTTCCTCACTTGCTGGGTCACATATTCTTGACTTCTAAAGTAACCTATAGTACTGGTATTATTCTGAACCTTCTCTCCAAATTCAGGCTTGAGGATTACTTGAGTCACTCTATTGTTCCTGTCCCTTACACCCAATGAGTCAAGTATGTCAATCAATTTTCTTTGCTGTGACAGGATACCTGATATAAGCAACTAAAGAAGATTCACTCCAACTCATGGTTTTAGAGGTCTCAGTACATTATGATGGGGAGGGAATGGCAGAGAAAAGTAGACCAAATTGTGATAGTCAAGAAGTAGAAAAAGAATGCATATAGTGTGATTTGGGCTCCTAATTCCCTTTTTAGTTAATGTTGACTCAACACTATTAGATAGTGTTGCCTCATTTGGGGTGGATTTTTCTACCTCAGTTAATCCTCTCTGGAAATGTCTTCATAGGTATATCCAGAAGTGTGTTAATCTCTTGGCTACCTATCAACTCAGTTGAGATTGACCATCACACAAGGCTTGGGATATCACTTCCAATCATCCCCAGCCTGTCTCCTGTTCTCCATTCTCATTGTTCCTAAAAGGGGGATGTGACTTTTCTGCTTCCAGAGATGACCCTAGGAAATCCCTTCTCGGCCTCTTTGGCCAGATAGAATTATGAGAAAACAGATTGATAGTGTTCTTCCAAGGTCTGAAAGTTAGTAGGAAATTTATTTTCCCAAGTCTATTGAAACTTTACATTCTTATTCTGAATCCTCAGGATTTAGCTCTGGCAACTTTTTAAACACCTGTCTCTCAGAAACTTCCTTTGGATTGTTCCATATCTCATCCTTTTGCTTTGCAATTCCTTTGTGCATGTCATGCTCATCATCAGACATCCCTGCTCCTCTGTGATGGCAAAGAAGGTAGGTGCCTGCACCAGGTTGCATGAGTGTGTGTATTGCCTTCATGATCTGAGAGATTTCTGATGGTAGGTTAAGTTACCTCTTGATTTCATTTCTTCTTAATCTGCAAATGGCATGAACGACATGCCTCTCTCATGTGACAGCAGTGAAAAATGGAGAGGTTAGTTCACACAGAAGACTGAGAAAACTGCCTATGGTGTTTTGAAAGAAAATGGCTCCCAATGGGAGTGGCACGATTAGGAAGTGTGGCCTTGTTGGAGTGGCTGTGGCCTTGTTGGAGGAAGTGTGTCACTGTGGGGTTGGGCTTTGAGGTCTCCTTTGCTCAAGCTACACAAGTGAAACAGACCACTTCCTGTTGCTTTCGGGTCAAGATGTAAGAACTTTTAGCTTGTTCTCTAGCACCATGTCTGCCTGCATGCTGCCATGCTTCCCATCATTATGATCATGAACTAAACCTCTGAACTGTGAGGGAGCCACCCCAATGAAATGTTTTCCTTTGTAAGAATAGCCATGGTCGTGGCTCCTCTTCACAGCAATAGAAGCCTTAGCTAAGAACCGCCTGACCTCTACAAAGTACCACGTACCTGTTAGCTAATATTTTCATTTATCTTTTTTGTCTTTCTCTTTGTATCTAGATTAAATGTGGGAAAACTCCTGCAGGTCTTTCATCAGTTAGTTCTTCAGGATTCATGATTGAATTCAACACTGAATCATAGGATCGTCCTTAAAGATCTGTCACATATTTTCTTTCTTTTAATTGTTACCCTCTCAGCTCTAACAAACTGTCCATTATCAGAGTGAAAACATTTAGATGTCTTCTTTAGCACTCAGAATGATGATTAATAGGAAATAAGTGCTCAAGAGCTTTTAATAAAGGCATTCATGCTTGGTTACATTTTTTTTTCTCTGAAACTGTAATGAACTGAAATTTGTGGTCAACTGGAATCATTCAACTCAGATGCTCATGTATAGTCAAGAGACTCCTGTAAGTCCCCTGGACAAGAAGTAAGGAAAGATTCTGATTCATCAGATGGGGGCACCCAACATGGTGACCGTGGCATAAATATGTACTGACCTACTACTACCCAAAGCAACCTGTGGTAGTGAGGGTGGTGTAGGCCACCCCCGGGGAACTCTGATCCAGGTGTCTTAAACCAACAAACACAAAAAAGGAATGTGTTATCCCAGACAAGAAAGTCAAAGATAGGATCTTTCCTAGTTAGTAACCTCAGGCACTCAGCTTCATAATGGAGGGTTGAGACTTAGACTCTTCTTATCTTCCCAGTTCTCTTGAGAGGATCTGGCATTGTCTTTAGGTTTTTCCTCTCAAGGCATCCTCATAACATTTATTTTTGAGACAGAGAAAGATAGGATGTGTTTATTCATAACAGAAAGAAAGTACTTCACCCAGAAGCCCCAGCAGATCTCATCTTGTATATTATAGGCCAGGAACTGGATACAAGACTGTATATAGGAGCCACTAGCAAGGATAATGCAATCTTCATGTTGAGTTTAACCAATAAGGATTTATTTGCATCTCGAGGAGGAAAAGTGAGCACTGGAATAAAATCAAGGCTTTCCAAGCATGAAAGAAGATGGCCACTGGGCAGGTAATCAAAGATATCAGCCTCCTCAGCTCTCATAAAAGGGAGAGAGATGGCTCCACATTATCTGTAAAGACATCATACCCATTCAAATTTTATGTTAAAAACAAATAAAAATATCATATTTACATGTAAATAGAACTGACTATGATCCAAGTGTGGGCTAGCCTTTGGGTGAAAAAAATCTCTGCATTTATCATAGAGGTTTTCCAGCTCAGCACTTCCCCACTCTTGAAAATTATTCAGTCATTTGAGCCTTCAGGGTAATTGCTTATGATTGGAGATAAACAAACACATTTGCTCAAATAAAGCCTACTTTTTACCCATTGTAAAGGCATAGCACTAAAGCTCTCAGCACGGGTGTATCTTTCTTCTGATTACACATGAGTCTACCCTTCAGTGCTTTTTGTTGTTTATTACAAAGAGATAAAACCAACCTCTGAATATCAGCAGACCATGAAAGCCTTTGGTGACTAGGCTTTCTCTGGCCCCCAGCACAGTAGTACCTCCTGCCCCAACAAGTCTCTGACTCTGTAGCCACACAGATATGCTTGCAAGCTATAAGACACATGATACTCCCATTTCTTTACTTTTGTGTTTTGGTCTTTGGTTTCTGTCAGTCTGCATCCTTTATTCATCCTTCAAGGCCTGAGCCAATGTCTTGTGAGAAAGTGAATGGATATGCTCCAAGTATGACTTTTCAAAGAAGAAACTTAAAATGTGTAAAAATGAAATGTAGTATTTTCTAGGCTTCCCCAGGCAGGCCACATGCTTTTTACCTGAGTGTAGCCCGAGCATGAACATGCCCCTTTCCTAGAACCTTATTATGTCTTGCTGTAATTATCCAACATCTTAGAAAGTAAGGTCCCTAAATCAGCCAGATGGCTATGTGACTGCCTGATGTGTGTTTCTTGCCTAAACCAGGAACATAATGTGGGTAGGGATGGCTAGCAAATGGTTTTGCATATAATCCTATAGTTTTCATAATAAATCATAGTTAACTTAGTGGATGTGTTACTTACTGCCCTATTTTAAGGCACATCCCAATTTGAGCCATAATCTGATCATTTATGAATAGATTAGCCACTCGCAAATGGGCACATTTCTGCATATTTACCTTGACATATATGTACTAATGGCAGTGAGAACCATTAGTGGATTCATTATTTTTGAATTCAACTTGCACTTCTACAGCTAAGGTTAATTATTGATTTGTTTTATTCTGTGATTAAAGCCATTAGCCACTATTAGCAAATGATGATGTTTATGCATGTTTGAATATCAGTGGGCTTGCTTTTCATAGCAGGGGCCCAGGCTAAATGATTGCTCCCTGGGACCAAAATCTAGAATGGGGATGTGCACAGATTCACTGATGGTAACCAGTGATTTTTCCTTGTGATAGAAGAATAAACAGAATCTGAACGCCTCCACTAATTACTCTTCTTGAGCAGATACTGATCGAAATTTACTTTTAATTAGTTTGGCCTCTGTCTCCATCTGATTTTGGATGACCAGACTTCTGAGCAGGAGATGGAGAGTCTGAGAACTCTCCTATCTTTCAAGGACTGCAAACCCTGATTTTTAAATGGGAAGTGGAATGGGCTCATTTACTCTTTGAAACGGTTGGAAATGCAACTTGAGGTTCAGGGATTGAGGCTTTATGTGGGCACAGTTCTGCAGATGAATGGAAGGTATTGCCGGTTGACAGCCTCTCTGCCCAGGCCATACCTTTCCTGGCTTCTCCCTCAGTCGGGAAAGGTTGACCTGAATCTACCTGGCACTACTGTAATGGAGTTTCTGGATGCCAGTGTTCAGGGAGCAGCCCCTCCCTTTCACTCTCTGTTAGTTAGGAGTCAAAGGCTTAACATCCCATATCTAATTTGGAGTCACCAGTTGCTTGGGGGAGCCATGGGGACTTTCCTCTACCTCATCTAATATTGAGAGTCTTGGAGTAATTTCTGGTTTTGTCTGTGACTACAACAGCAGTATAGGGAAAGAGACAGGAGAATTGTGTGGGAGGCTTTCTGGACTGGATCCAGTGGAGCATCTACTGTTTCCATCTGTATTCTCACCAGCCAGAACTTCCATAGACACAACTGTATAGAAAGGTGGGAAATGCAGCCTGACAGCTCCGTCTGACAAAGGGAGAATCAATTTAGAAAGTAATTTGGCGAGGGTGGGCTGTAGTCTCCTTTGCTCTTTAAAACCCGGGCCACTATCTCAACCTGTCATTTCTTTCTATGATGCTAGAGGAACCACCCATCCCAAGATAATCCCTCTTGAATGGTCTTCGGCTTTCTCCAGGGAAGGCCGGGGCAAGGGCTCGAGAGAGTAGTGACAACGGGCGTGTCTCACTTCCCGCAGATCTAACACAGTGGGGGCTCATGGTAAACATTTGCGGAGTGAATAACCATCCAATTGAATGATTTTTGGCGAACCTAAGGCTCCTGTCACCTGGCTTTGACATATAGTCCTCTTAGATGGCTCATCTCTTCACCCTCTTCACAAGCCTTCCTGATGGTTATCTACAGTTCATCTTTCTCTGGGAGACGGTTCAATTAAGACACCTCAAAATGAGCCCATGAGTTGAAGGAACAGCCGACCGCACTCTGATTAACTTCCTATTCATCAGTCACAGAGATATATGATAGGAATTACCAGGGCAGGCAGGAAGGAGGGCAGCCAGGCTGGAAGGAGGGAGGTGGAAGCTGGGAGATCAGAATTTGGGGGGTATAAAGAAGATGGGAAAAGTGGTAGAAGGGGGATTTGAGTTCCCCAAAGAAGCCCCAGCACATAACTTGAGATGTGAAGTCTTCTTGGAAATGTATTCTTGATGCCTTCATAATTCATTGTCTGATTCTAAAGTTACATTGAACTTTCTCACAGCATGAAAGGGAAGCATATGTTAGATGGTGGAGATGGCATTCAGGCTTTACTGAAGTTTTAACAGTTTTGTCGTGGAGCCTCGTAGTGTGGCCCCAGCATTGGCTTAAAAAAAGGACCAACAACGGCGTTTCTCATCTGGAGAGGCTGTAGCTCTCTGGGCCTCTCTGGGTGAGAAGTGGACGTCTCTCTGAGTGCTGTTGGAATTTTTTGGGAAGATCTGATGCCCACACTGCTTAAGATGCTCATATCTGGGGCCGCCCCGCATCTGGTGGTTTGTTGGCAGCCTAGCATTTCCTGATCTGTGGCTAAGTCATCTCACTCTCTGCCTTCCTGTCCACACATCTTTCACCTATGTGCAGTCTGTCTTTGTGCCCCAATTGTCTGGTTTGACTAGGACATGATTACACGGACCGGGGGCGGGGCGGGGGCGCGGCTACTCTAAGGATCTCACATTAACTGTCTGTCTGCAAAGACTCTATTTCCAAAGAAAGTCACGTTCATAGGTCTGGAGGAATGTCAGTATCTTTTGGGGAGAGGGATACAATATCACTCACTGTCATTACCAAAGGTATGCTGGAAATACTGAGCCCCATGAGCCTAAAACCTCCCCCTTCCTCTCTGTCCAGTGCTCTTCATCCTGATGCTTCCTAAACATCCCGCACTGGGTGTCTTCTGAGCAGTTCCCCCAAACATGGAAGGACTCAGCTTTTTCCTTCCTTCTTGCCAGTCTCCTCTGTGTCCTGTGTCCCCTGGCCCAGGACACGCTATTGTCAGTTCCATGGTCTGACATTGTTCTCTCCTATTTGTCGCTTATAATTGCCACAAGGCACGGCAACCTTGCCTTCTTATGATCTCTCCAACCCCACTGACAGTTTCCTTCTACCAGAACATCTGCCTGGAGTTTTAGACTGGTTTCCTTGCCGCCCACCCTGTACAGTTATGAGCCACCTGCACATGTGACACAGTGATCCGTCCACAGTGAAGTTTGCTCATAATCTTAATCTCAGAGCTTCCTAGTGTTTCCATCTCTTGCTTTTGGAATAAATTGAAACAATCCATAACATTTTTTTTCATTGTCCTTTATGGTCTATCTCATTTTCGGTTGCTCTGTTTGTTCTAAACTTGCTTTGAGTTACAGCAGTTGGGAGTCCCCAAGATGTACTCTGGTACTCTGCTGTCCCTTGCGAGACCTTTCCACATGCAATCCCTTCTCCTTCTCTTTCCTTTAACAGCTAATAAAAGATTACACAATTAGATCTGTCTTCTGTCCAACCTCTCTTTAAGTCTTCAGAATATTTTAATATTTCCTTGTCTGTCACAGGGTCCAGTGGGAACCAAACTTCACTTATTCTCTTCTCACAAAGTCCAACCGAGTGGCCAGCATCAGAACCAGCTTCATGGTCATGGGAGCAGCGTAGCAGCTAAAGACTGTGCGCAGAGAGGCCTTGCACTTGGGATTTGATGCTCTATAGTTGTTGACTTACCTATTCTTAAAAATTCTACCTCTGCACCGTCTTTGCCATGAAATCATGTAGGTGATGATGATGCATATGGTGGAGGTTCACCCTCTTACCACATCACTGGGGATGGATTCTTGAACGTTTACTTTCCTTCTTTGACCCAGAAACTTCTGCCACTCTCTTTGCCCAGGAAGAACCTCAATAAAGGGGTTGCGGAGAGCCTTATGATGGGGAACCAAAACATTGGAAGTGTCTGTCCTCAACTCCATGCATTCCTAAGGCAGTCCTATTCTAGGAAGATGAAGGTACCCTACAGTACATGACTTTGGATTGAGAACTTGATGAGCTTGCTGAAGCCCAGAGAGATGAGAGAACAGAGCAAGGAAAAGCAGAGCTATTTCTGCCTCTGGAGAAGGAACTCCACATTCTCATATGGCAAGAGACCCCACCAGTTATACAAGTTATGTGGTTGACCCTGCCTGACACATATGGTCAAAGATGGTTGAGTTTCAATATCTCCTTAGAGCCTGCCCATGCCTATAAAGCTTGCCTTCCCCTCTCTTTCCATTTCTATGGCTCCCACCCAGAATCCAACTCTGGGACTATTTGTTAAATAGTCATTGTTAATGCCTTCTTTGTCTCTGTTCTTGTAATATAGGTATCCAGTAGAGGGTTTGGTACTGAGCAGGAAGACTTCGGACAGGCGGATGATAAATACACGAATCAATTCAATAAGTAGGAAAGCTAGTCTTGAAAGCATTCCGTTGTTATTTCTGCAGGTTGTTAAAATGCCTGTGAGGTATATCACTGAGAAGTAACCTCAGGGATTATTTAATCAATTCTGCCCTGTGGCCTTTGCCAGGAGTTGGTCAGAGCCCTGGGCTAATCTGTATGGGCAAGTATGTCCCGACTGTCTCTACCCTTCACCTTAGGAGGGCCCAGTTGCAGGCTGAGGATGCACAGCTGGAGAACAAGAGAGACTTGAAAGTTGGAAAGCTGTTACTGAAGTATGTGTATGACCAGGAGGCAGCGCTCAGTCCTGGAAGTGGAGATAAGTTAGGTTTTTTTTCAGTGAGGTTGGTTGCATGGCTGATTAGTAATACCATGTTTGAAAGAGCCTGCAGTGTGGTTCAAGAGCTCACCCCAGGAAGGCAGCGTGTGCAGAAAGAGTGCTGTTTGCTTTCAGCTTTGCTCCCCTTCCTCAGTTTACCTAACAAGCTACAGAATCTAGGAGGTTTTCTGGACTACATGAGAGCTCTTTCTTAAGAAGGGCAAGGATGGATGCCTGGGCTCTGGCTGGTTTGGTCTCTGCCTCTTTGGCTTCCCAAACTCTCAGTACAGACTTGAAAGTCTGCTGGGTGAAATCTGCTCTAGCTGCTCCCTCAGTCCATTTGAGCTGCCTCAGCCAAGGAGAATACCAGAAATCAAGTAGCTTGTAAACAACATTGTTCTTTGAAGTTGGGAAATCCAAGATCAAGCTAATGTCTGGTGATGGCTCCCTCTTTGCTTCCTAGATGGTGCCTTCTTGTGACCTCCTGTGGTGGAAGGGGCTGGCAGTATCTTTATGAGGGTCCTGATCTGATTCATATAGACTCTGCTGTCATCATCCGATCATCTCCTAGAATCAAGACCTCTTAATTCCATCATTTTGGGGAAAAGGATTCAAAACAGGAGTTTGGATGGGACACAAACCTTTGGGTGATGCAGCACCTTTAAGCACTTGCACGACTCAACCTAGGTTTCTATCTGAGCGGACACAGAACTCATGCCTTCCCATCACTAAAAGGTCACATTCTTTAATGTTCCAGTGCCTGTCATTACTGGGCACATAGAAATTCACAGTTACCATGCATATGAGAGTAGACACCACTCCATTCTAATGAGAATGTTCCTGGAAGTCTGGAAGTACATGTAGGAGCCTTCATTAAAATGTTGGGAAGGTAAAAAAGTTTTCTGCAGTTTGCTTCAGAACAAGTATTGCTTGTTAGGTGTCATAGTCACAGAGGGCAGATCTGACCAAGTGTGTGTGTGTGTGTGACTTTATAATGACATATGGTATCATTGCCATTGGTGGCTCATAGAAGGAATAGTGAAGTTGCATTTTGGTTACCATAGCAGCTATAAAACAACTGGTGGTAACAGTATAGATGTTTCCCCCATCTATTTTCTTGGTTAATAGGAGGCAGAATTCAGAGGCTGTGGGAAGTCTGAAGGTTCCTTCTGAGGACTTTCTGGGATTCCCCACTGTATTGACACAAAAGCAGTCCTCTTGAAGGCTCTCCCATATAAGGATTGAGTGCAGGGTGGACACCAAGGCCGCTCATTCTTGCAAGAGACTGAACTACTCTGCTGCATGACTTGAACTTTGAGGATTTCCAACGACTTTGACAAGCTTCTCTGGAGACTGTGCTATGGTCTGGGTCTCTTCTCTTGCTTCTTTCAGATTCATCAGATCCAGGCTGAAGATTACCCCATATTCTGCTTTCGCCTCCAGATCTCTTGCACGATTCACTCTGGTGTGATGCCTGCTTCACACAAACCAAAACAAATACATTTTTCTCCGTCTATTCCATCTATCTTCAAGTACATGCAAATGACTTTTATGTTTCATCTTAGTGGCTGGTGATATTAGGTACCTTCTAGAGGAGGCAGAGTCAGAGAAGGGAATCTGGGAAGGAGTTTGAGATTTTGACATCTATGTAAGTCATAGGAACTGACATAGGCTCACATTCAGGCTCCAAAGAAGGTACAATACAGAAGCTTAGACACCAGAGACAATAAGTAGCTTCTACCATTTCATGAAACACAGTAAGGAAGAACTCAGAGGCACAGATGTGGTAGTGATTGCGAATGGTAGGCACAAGAACCATAGATGATAGACAGACACTCACCATTTTCCAAACTCCTTGGAAATTCCAAATGTTTAAGTAAAACCTTAATGAGGGGATAGATAACCCTTTAAAATGATCTAGAAAGGTAAGGAAACATAAATTTCTTAGATTGCAGTGTTCTGGAGGTTTCCACTAAATATGTACATTCATATAAGAACTGGAAGGCTTTCCAGGCATGATTGGGCAGGGCACACTACAATCACACATATTTTCTAGAAGAAGGACTGTGTCAGGAGTTGGCAGTCAAAAGTGGAGTATGACAGTGGGACTCTATTTCTTTATAGAAAATTCATATCTACATAAGAAAATAGCTCTTTGAGGCTGAGAATATTAATCAAGTCCCCAAACACAACAGGACTCACTCTAGCCATGTTAGATCTTGGACATTAGTGGCTGTGCCTGCAAAGTGGGTTCCAAAGGACCATGGTAGGTCTCATCAATGGGTGCTGTGGCAATCATAAAAGTGTAAATAGGGCTAGGTGTATTTTCTGGTGAGACATGAAAGAACATGAGGCTTTTCTTCTCAGGATTCCCAATTGACCCTCTAATGACAATAGATAGTTACTTCCAGAAAATCTAAGGATAGAATGGGAAGCAGCCTGCACTGATGCACACATTGTGACTTTATGGATTCCACAACCTATTTGTACATTTTATTCATTTGCTGAGTGACAAAATATTTGTGAATAATATAACAGAACTATCTATGAGGGAGGTTGCATTTCAGTTTATAAAATGGTATCACTCCTTCAGCTTTTAAAGTGCTGGAACTATTACCCATAATATCAACATCCAGGCAATCTTTTCTAAATTTTTAAAGAGAAAAGTCAAAGCAATGAATGAATAAAACATAACGGGGAACTATGAAAGTGCATGCATCGATGCAGGCTGTTTCCATCTCTACCACAGAATACATGAAGCAGGACTTTGCCACTGACCAGGATGGAGTAAAATAGATCAGCCCTAGCATCCTTCTTAAAGGAAATGGGAGAAGTACAAAATTGTTTTTAGAGACTGGACAATAGGCAGTACAGGATATTGACCTTGAGTGAGGAAAAGTGTTGAAGGGTGGTGTTTGGACTGCCCTGCTCCTGCCACAGGGACATTTCTAGTTGTAGGGAGAGGAGGTTCACATAGATTGCAGATGTTTTCTGGAGTTGAGGAGGTAGAATTCAGATTTTGGAGACACTGAGACAGATATACTTAAGGATCCTAGGGAGACTGGAATAGCACAAAAATGAGAAAGCTGCATGGAAGGAGAATCCAAGAGCATTCCAGGGGGTTTGCCTCAGGGGCCTAGCATAGTAATGGTCTCCATATGCCTCCAAAAGGGAGCACAGAGAGAGTGGGAGGAATGAGTCTTGATCACAAGGAGTCAGAAATAGATTATATTCTTACCAGTCAGAGCATAAAAACATTACAATACACAGATAACAGATAAAACACCCAGCTTGTGAAATATCTTGTTATTTCCTCCTTCGTACACCCAAACTGCTTCTTGCTTAAGCCACCTGGTTCAGCCTGACATAGAGAAAGCCTCAAAAGGATCATACTTTTCCCAAATAATATAGCTGGGTCTCCTCAAAATGCTCAAGAATATTAAAGAAATATCAAGGATACAACAAGGTAAAATACACATTTCCAGCAACTCACCCCAAAATTATCTTGTATTCAAGCAGTCAGGAAAGCATGACCACAATTAAGAAACCAGTGGCTCAATCAATCAATCAATCATCAGACTGTATTGAGGAAATCAATGAATCAGTCAATCAATATATACAGACACAGAAACAGTAGATGACATGTAGAGGAACAGTCTTATTAAATAAGAAACACAGAGCCAAATGCCTAGTTAAAAGCCCAAGAGGTCAGAGCAATAGCTTAGAGCTAAACACCCTTTCTTACCCTCACTGCTGCTGCTGTCCTTCCCCTCAGCAAGAGACCTACTTCCTGTGTGTCTGTTCTTTTATTGACTTTCTGTTGTGCCTTCTCATTGGTTGTAAACCCAACCACATGACCTCCTCATCACTGCCTGTCTATACAGACCTCCAGGTCTTCTATGGTTGGTATTGAGATTAAAGGTGTGTGTCTCCATGCTGGCTGTATCCTTGAACACACAAAGATCTGCCTAGCTCTGCCTCCCAAGTGTTGGGATTAAAGGCATGCACCACCACCTGGTTTCTGCTATGGCTTGCTATTAGCTCTGACCCCCAGGCAACTTTATTTATTAATATACAAATAAAATCACATTTAAGTATAAATAAAATATCACCATATTGAATGAGTCATTAAGGATAGTTATTAGAAATCTGTCCACCACTGGGTGTAGCCGACTCACCCAGCATGCAAGAAAAGCTTTGGATTTGAGCCTCAGCCCCACTACCAAGGAGTAAAGATACATAAAAAAAAAAAATCATGTGTTTAAGAAGCAAGGATTTAAAAAATGCCCTGTGAGCCAAATCCAGCCTGGAGCTTGCTTTTTACATTTTTTACTTTTTTAATTTTACCTCTTGTCCTTTTCTCATTTCCCTTTTATTTGTGAGATTATAATATAATCACATAATCTCTCCCTGTACTTTCCTCCTTCCAAATCCTCTCCTAATTCTCCTCCTTGCTTTCTTTCAGATTCATGGTCTCTATTTTAGTTGTGGCTACATGCCTATATGTAATATATGTAATAATGTATACATATATACATACACACACATAATCTGCTCAATCTGAACAATGCCACTCAAATGTACACGCTCATTTGGTATTGATCATTTGGTATTGGACAATCAGCTGGAGCCTCCTTTTGTGTGATATGAGTACCAAAGAACAATTATTTCCTCTTCTCTTTCTCCTCTTCTTTCTTCTCTTCCTTTTATTCTTCCTTCCCCCTATTCCACTTTCTCTCCCTTCTTCTACATTTATAAATGAAGTCATAAGAGAAAAAGCATGATAGAAAGCATTTGTTCATAAGTTGAGCTTGGAGAGATGGGGTGAGCTGTAGACATGGCTGCCAAAGAGAAGACAATGGGATTTGAAGATGGAACCACACCCACTGCTCATAATGTAACAAAGCAGCACAGTGGGTGAAAAGATTTTGAGGATTGTCAAAGGGCGGATGATTTGGAGGGGGCTTATCACACATATGACTGGAGCTTCGGAAAGAAGGGGACCTCAGAAAAATCTTTTTAAAAAGTAGAAAAAGCTCATTAACTTTCATTAAGAAAAATAGTATGGACACTGTTTCCAGACTTCCAATGAACCACAAATCCAGAGAATGAAGAAAACTGAACTACAGTGCATAAAATCAAGTATTCAGAGCCAGTCACAAAGAATGGCCTTTTTGTGTGGTCCTGGAATCAATGCAGAAGAACATCTTTAAGGTAGCAAGAGACAAAAGGCTGATTACCTACAAAGAACTCAAATGAAACTGGAACAGACTTCTTAGTGAAAACAATTCAATTTCAATCACAGTAACTCAGTATTTTTTAAGTATTGAAATGAAAGCAAAACTCAGCTTAAAATTGTACACCCTTCAATAATTTATTTCCAAAATGAAGTCCAAACACTTATGTAGGCACACAAAAGTGGAAAGACATTGTCATCCCGATAAACACAGAAAGACGTCATCATCACTAGGCAAATTGCTGCTGTGTAAAAATGTCCTCCAGGCAATCTGAAAAATCTGAATCTATAGAAAGCAATGAAGAGTGTAGGAAATGAAAACTGCGTGGGCCAAGTGGAAGAGACCTTTTCTTATTTAAAACATATCTTTGAAGGGTAATTGAATGTTCAAAGTAAAAATAATGAAATGATATTGGAGGGGGTGTTTATAACTTACAGATGTAAAATAGCACCAAGCCCAGGAGGGTTAGGGAAATGTTCTTACATTACCTGTAAAGTAAATGTTACTGGAAGTAATAATGTTACTTGATGGCTGTAATAAATTAAAGATGTAACTACAAAGTGGGAAGAAATCACTTAAAAAAAAAAAAAAAAGAGGATCCCAGCTAAGAGAACCAGGGGTAAAACTGTGGGTATAAGAAAGTAGAATCATAAAAAGTCATTTAAAGCAAAATTTAGAAAAGTACATGTCATGCTAGCTGAGACTATTCAAAAGAAAGGGAATGGCTATTTTAGAGGAAGCCAAGTGGAAGAAGCAAACAATGGTCTCAGGGATCAATGGGATCATTTTTGATGAAAAAGAGATAATTAAGGCATCCAGGCATCTAAAAGAGAATCTTTTTAACATAAGTGAATCAAAAATTCTTAGAATCAGAAAAACAACACCAGATAGATCAGCTATTATAGTTGGATATTTTATAACCCTTTTAGTAATTGATGGGAAACATAGACATAAAATCAAGAGTGACATAGAGGAGTTGACACCATCAATCAACTATCTAATTGGCATTTATAGAGAAAACCACTCAATGAGGGCAGAGTAGAGATGCATTTCAGGTGCCCTTGGCACTTTTACCAAGGTAAATGAGAATATGGGTCATAAAACAAGTTTATATTCTTGGTCATAAAACAAATCCCAATGTTTTTAAAAGAATTCAAATTATGCCAAATAGATTCTGTAAACAGAATGGGATTAAATTAGAACTCAATCACAGCAAGTTATCTTGAAAAAATCCCCAGATATTTAGAAACAAATGGGTACATTTAAAAATATTCCTTCAGTCAATGAAGAAAGCAAGGTTTACTAGAAAATATTTTGGGTGGGATTACAATTAAAATTGACATATTGAAATTTTTGGAATGCATCTAAAACAAAAATTTAGAGGGAAATTTATAGTCCTAAGTGTCTATACTAGAAAAGAAGGAAGTCCTTAATGCACTGCCCTAACCTGGGGCTTCAAACTGTATTAGGTAAGACAAGTCTAATGTCTATTTTTTTTTGGCAATTAAAGTTTATGTTCTTCCAATTATATATTAGCCGTGACTGCGTTCATGGAATTAATCTAACTTTGATTAAAGGTATGGGTATCAAAACCTAAAATAATTATTCTCTAATCTTTCATGAAAACAAAATGAGGGGTCACCTCATTTGACAATCTAGAAAAAAAGAAAAGCAAATAAAAGCTAAAGTAAGTAGGCAGGAGGAAATATAAACACAGGAACAAAAACAAATGGAATCAAAAAATGAAACTAATGAAGATAACAAAGGTAAACCACAATTCTTTAATAAAATTAACAATCTTCAAGACATATAGAGCAAATAAAAGTGAAAGAGCACATGGAGGAACATTAGAACATAGTACAGAGCTGTGTGTCAGAGCACAGCCTTATTTCACAACTTGAGAGGCAGAGGCTGGAGGATTGCTTCCAGATTAAGGCCAGTCTGGTCTACACAGTGGGACTTTGTCTCACACCTCCTCTCAGATAGATTGCATGGATATGTTCATAGCATTATGTACATAAATTGGCAGTTAATCAACTCATCCTTAATTATGTTGTGGTTTTATGTATATGAGTGTTTTGCCTGTGTGTACATCTGTGCACCCCTTGTGTGCAGTGCCTGCAGACGCCAGAAGAGGGCGTCAGATTCCCTGCAACTGGAGTTAGACTACTGTAAGCTGCTATGTGGGTTCTGGGAACTGAACCCAGCTACTCGGGCAGAGAAGCCAGTGCTCTTAACCATGGAGCCATCTTTCCAGAACAATTGCAATGTGTAGTGAAATGAATGTTGACTCTTTCTTCACACTACATACAAAAAAAGAAAAAAAAAATGGAGCTGGAGAGGTGGCTCAGAGGTTAAGAGCACCAACTGCTCTTCCAGAGGTCCTGAGTTCAATTCCCAGCAACCACATGGTGGCTCACAACCATCTGTAATGAGATCTGGTGCCCTCTTCTGTATACATAATAAATAAATAAATCTTTAAAAAAAAACAACAAAAAACAAAAAACAAACAAAAAAAAAAACTTGAAGGAGATCCTAGACCTAAATTCAAGCACTAAACTACAAACTTTGGTAGAAATTGTGGAAAAAAAATTCTCATTGCCTCTGGAGTTTGGCAAAGATCTTTTTGAATGTGTCCCAAAGAGAACAAACTATGAACATAAAAAAAATCATCAATGTCAAATGATCAAAATTAGAATATTATATTTTTTTTAAAAGGAAAGCAAGCCATAGAGAGTATTATACACTTAGAAAGCATTTGTGAAATGCATATATCACAAAGGATTTTATGATGGGTGTGTGAAAACTCCCTACCCTCTATTATAAAAGATATGTGTCTCAATTAAAAAGCAGACAAAAGGTTTACTTGAGTATCTTTACCAAAGAGTATACATTGAGAACAGATGAATCCTTAAAAAGCTGCTTGGCAACATCAGTCATTAGGAAAAGGTGGCTAGAACTGCAATGGCATTTTATAACACACCTACTACAAAAGCTAGAAATAAAGACCACCTACTAATTATTGGAGAGGAAATGAAACAACTAGAATTCTGATAACTGTTTGTAATATGGTGAAATTATATAAACATTTTGGAAAAAAAATTTAAAAAAAGTTTAAACCTCAGGCCCCATGAATTTGTAAAGCTTGTAATAAGTTAAATGGCCATTCCAATTCTTTTCTGTGTACTTCTAAATGCCTCAAAGATTTTTTTCAAAATTATCTATAGGCATTTTACTTGCTGTAGTTCAAATTTAGAAACAGGCTGATTGTCTACCAGCAGGTGGATAGTAAATTGCAATGTATCTGTGAAACAGAACTATATATCCCATTATAAAAACTATCAAAGCATTAGTAGAAGAACAACATGAATGCATCTCAAAAGACTTTTCCAGAGTACCATATTCCAGAAACAGGAGAGATCAGTGCATATCTGGAGATGGGGAAGGAGTGAGTACATTCACGTACAAAGACGTCTAAGAAACCTTTGGTGATGATGCATGTGCTAATTACCTTGATTTTGGCAAAAAGTTCCCACACATAGACATCTCAACAATGATCAAGTTTTATATATTAAATACATCCTGCTTGGGCTTCATTAAGTACATATACCATAATAAGGTTGCAAAAAAAAGCAAAAAAAAAAACAAAAAAAACAAGCTACTACTGGTAAATCTGAAAACAAAAGACCTGAATCAAAGTTGAGAAAATAGAAAGAGAAATAGATAAATCAATACCTAGAAATTGAGGTTTCTAACACTTTATGGTTTATTTATTGTTACAACAAACAAACAAAAGTCATAGCTAGGATACAGAATGCTTAAACCAACAATGTTATCCAAATTTATCTTGTTTCACAACTAGAGACAAATCTTTCCACATGCTTCAAATGTATATAGAATTTTCATTAGGTCAAATTGTATCTTGGACCATACATCAAGACTAATTCCAAAGCTTTCAACTTAGATATGTAGAAGATCTTATAACTTAAAACTAAGACTATACTTTTAAAACCCCAAGGAAGAAAATAACAAGAGAAATAAGAAAGCATTTCAAATAAAATGGGCATGAAAATACAAGCTAACAGTATAAGGGGTGTAGCTGAAGTAGTTCCAGTGGTGGAATTTGCACCTTTTAAATGCCCGTGTTGGAAATCAAAGTGTTTAAAATCAATGATTTCAGCTTTGACCAGGTAAAGTTAGAAAACAAGCAAATTTACATCAAACTAAGATGGAAGGATAGAAAAGAGATGGATCAGGAATCAACACAACAGAAAACAAGCAGGAACAGTGAGCTGAAGCTTCAAACCGAATAGGGACGAAATAAGGAAACTGTAGACCAGTCTCCCTCATCAGCTTGTTACTCATGAAGCAAATTCAGGAATGTATAAAAGGACCAATTATGACTTAGCGCAAGAATTCAAGGCTTGTTTAGTGGTAGCAAACCAATCGATGTGGCTGGCTGTGTCATCTGAGTAAAAAAATCTCACATGATCCTCTCCAGAGATGAAGAGAATGAGAAGCTGTTCATGATAAGAACTGCTAACAAATTAGAAATTGAAGGGAACTTGGTGGCGTAGTGCCATGCATTAAACATTGAATATCATACACTGAATCATGAACACTTGCTTTCCCACAAGAACAGCAGCAAGTTATCCACCCTCATCTCCTAGCTTCCTTACTGAATTGATACTAGACAATCACTTAAAAAAAATAAAAGCCTTGGAAGGAAGAAATAGAACTTAGGCTTAGATGATGTGATAATGTATATAGGGAATTTATAACTTTTATAAAACCCCATAGGGCAATAAGTGAATTTAGTAGTTCTATAGGGTGAAAGTTCAACATACAAAATTTAGTTATGCTTCTATGGTTTGGCAATAAATAATGAAAATGAAATGAAATAAAATACCATTTTACATAAAATTAAAGACAAACTACATCAAAATAGCCTTTCCACAAGAGTGCTAGGTTTTTATTCTATTTTCTATATAGTATGGGACAGGCATAGTTGTGCTATAAGTCATGGTGATACACTCAAAGACCCAATGTTACTAAAATGTTTATTTTTAAATTTACACAATCCAAAGCACATCAGCCTCCAAAGGGAAATTAACAAGCTCATTTAGACACATATGGAAAGTGCTAAGGATCTAGGAGAGTAAAAATGTTCACAATTCTAGAACAAAGTTGGAAAACTTACTCCATTTGATTTCAGGACTTGATGAAGCTATGAGAATTGAAGTACGTTGTGATTTTCCTGTAGACTAAAGGATCATTCATTAGTATCAACTTTAAAAAAATCTCCATTTATATGAACACGGTCATTTAATGTCAAACAATGATGATGTGACTTAATGGAGGGGGGAGTTTCTTTTAATAAACAGTATCAAGTCAACTGAATAGTCATACATACTTTAAACCTTAACTCATTCCATCCACAGCAAACTATCCTTGATGCCCATGTATCTAAAATAAACAAGGTAAAGTCATCATGTTCTACCTTCTTGTCATCACAATGAGGACAAATTCTTCAAAGAACAGAAAAAAACCCCAACTCTGCTAGAGAGAAAAATAATACATAGAAATTTATTAAAATTAAAAGCATCCACTCTTCCAAAACCATTCTTCAGAAAATTCAACAGTACAGCATAAGTGTGGTGAAAGATTTGCTAATCAGAATCACATGATTTCTTTTCCCAAAGGAAGCCATATAGATGGCCAATAAACACAACAGGACTAGGAAACTCCAGCACTATGAGTTAGAATAAGGCACCATTAAACTGCAATCGGTAGAATAGTTGAAGTTAGGGAATCTAACAATGATGAGTGGTGAGCCTGTAGAATTCTAGCATAACCATATGGCCACTATTAAATCTTTTATGTGGCTTCATATAAGATTATAAATAAAAGGACCAACTGGGACATATCTTAAGGATGCAATGTTGCTTTAGCATTACCAAAATCAATCAATTAATTAATTAGTCAATCATTCAATCAACGCTCTCTTTCTGCAGACAAACCAAGACAGAAGAATGTACAAATACACCATACATCTATGGAGTGTTACCCAACAGTAAAATCAAGTTACTGATGTATAATGATATGGATAACTCTTTCACATTTATGTACATTTCTGGAGAATGTGGTCAAATCAGAACAGTGTTTGCCTATGAGGTCTACACAGTTGATGGGAAGAAGAATGAAGGAATTTCCTGGGTAGAGAGAAAATGACTGTCTTTTCCTTGGGGCAGTAATTGCATAAGCTTGCACATTTATTAGCATTGATAGCAAGAAGTAAAACTATAAGCTCAAAATCTATGTATTTATTAGATGTTTATTACATCCCAATTAAAAATAGTATGGGAGATAAAGAACCTATGCAAACTTGCCTTTTCCATTGTGTTTGCCTCTACCTTTAAAGGTAACTGCCATATGACTCATCTTCTTGATTTCCTTTACAGCACTTCTCTAGACATGTGTGAATGCTTTTTTTTTTTTTTTTTTTTTTTTTAGTACAGCTTCTCTGGAGTTCTTCAGAGAAAAAGAGGCAATTAGATATGTATATGACTGTACTTATGTATACAGTACTTGTATGTATAGAACACACACACATACATACACACTAAACAGGGTGAGAAGAAGCAGAGGGTGGAGGTGGGGAGAAGAGAATAGAAATTAGCACGCGCGGTTATGGATGCTGGGAAGTGTCATGATTTGCTTTCTGCAAGCTGGAGGCCCAGCAGACGGGCTGGGGCTACAAATCGGGTCTGAATCTTGAAGGCCCGAGAACCGAGGGAGCTGTTGTAAATCCCAGTCTCAGGGCAGAAGAGGATGAGTTGAGCTGTCCTAGCTCAGGAGACAGGCAGGAAGCCAAAGGATCAAACTGCTCCTCTTTCCGTTTTTTTTTCATTTGCTCCAGGCCCGCAGAGGCTTGAAGAGCCTTACCCACAGTGGGGAGGGCGATCTGCTTTATGGAGCCCACAACTCAAATGCTGACCACATCCTGAAACACCTTCACAGACACACCCAGCAGCAGTGTTTAAACGGGGTACCCCAAGGCCAAATTGACTTTCAGCTTGACTGAAACACCCAAGTTCAGCGTCCCTAGAGGGTTCTTTTATCCTACCTCTATTCATTCTTGAATGGCTGGATTTTACCATCAGTTTTTTTTTTTTTTCTTTCATAAGGGACTAAAGGGTGTTGTGTTTTCTGAGTTCTCACAGGTCTGTGAATACATGTCTGGCACCTTTATACTTGAATAACCCCTTGTTGGGCCTATGATTTTTGTTTTGCACTTTTATTTTCGCCCCAGAAACTCACAGATACCCTCCCTTTTTACTTCTAGCTTTTAGTGTTGCTATAAAGAAACACGAGGCTCATCTTATTTCCTGCTTTCTTTTTCTTTTATTATTATTATTATATTTGTGTTTTAATTTTACACATCAGCCATGGGTTCCTCTGTCCTCTCCCCTCCCGTCCCTGCCCCACCTTTCCCCCCATCCCCTCCCCTCCATCCCCATCTCCTCCAGGGCCAAGACTCCCCTGGGAAGTCATTTAAACCTCCTGGATTCAGTCCAGGCAGGTCCAGTCCCCTCCTTCCAGGCTGAGCAAAGTGTCCCTGTGTAAGCCCAAGGTTCCAAACAGCCAGCTCATGCACTAAGGATAGGTATAGTGATATTTTATTTGTATTGAAGTGTGATTTTATTTGTATGTTAATAAAGTTGCCTTGAGGTCAGAGCAAGCCAGAGCAGAAACTGGGTGGTAGTGGTGCACACCTTTAATCCCAGCACTTGGGAGGCAGAGCTAGGTAGATCTCTGTGTGTTCAAGGACACAGCCAGCATGGCAGACACACGCCTTTAATCTCAATAGCAACCACAGAAGACCTGGAGGTCTGTACAAACAGGCAGTGACAAGGAGGTCACATGGCTGGGGTTACAACCAATGAGAAAACAGAACAGAAAATCTATAAAAAAGATATGACACAGAGAGGTAGCTCTCTTGCGGAGAGGAAGAACAGCAGAAGCAGTGAAGGGTAAGGCTTTCCCCTCTTGCTCTGACCTCGTAGTTTTTAACTCTGCAATTGGTTCTGTGTTTCTTATTTAACAAGCCGGTTACATCTACAGATAGGTCCCAGTCCCACTGCCTGGATGCCTCCCAAACAGTTCAAGCTATTCAATTGTCTCACTTATCCAGAGGGCCTGATCCAGCTGGGGGCTCCACAGCCTTTGGTTCATAATTTATGTGCTTCCATTCATTTGGCTATTTGTCCCTGTGCTTTTTTCAATCTTGGTCTCAACAATTCACGCTCTTACAGTCCCTCCTCTTTCTCAACAATTGGACACCTGGAGCTCCACCTGGGGCCTGGCTGAGGATCTCTGCATCCACTTCCATCAGTTATTGGATGAGAGTTCCAGCATGACTGTTAGGGTGTTTGGCCATCTGATCACCAGACTAGGTCAGATCAGGCTTCGACCATTGCCAGCAGTTTACAGAGGATGTATCATTGTGGATTTCTGGGGACCTCTCCAGTCGTGGTCTTCATTTATCATAGTCTGTTATTCCTTCTTCCCCCTTTCTGTTCTTGATCCAGCTTGGATCTCCTGCTCCCCTAATCTTTCTTTCCCTCAAACCTTGCCCTTCATTACTCCCACTGTCGTCCAGGTTGTTCATGCAGATCTCATCCATTTCTCTGTCATTGGGTGATCCCTGGGTCTTTCCTAGGGTCCTGTTTTCTAGGTAGCCTCCCTGGAGTTGTGTAGCAGTCTAGTCATCTTTGTTTTACATCTAGTATCCTCCTATGAGTAAGTACATACCATGTTTGTCCTTCTGAGTCTGGGTTACCTCACTCAGGATGATTTTTTTCTAGATCCATCCATTTGCCTGCAAACCTCATGATGTCATTGTTTTTCTCTACTGAGTAGTACTCCATTGTGTATATGTACCATATTTTCTTTATCCATTCTTCAGTTGAAGGGCATCTAGGTTGTTTCCAGGTTCTGGCTATTACAAACACTGCTGATATGAACATAGCTGAGCAAATGCCCTTGTGGTATGATTGAGCGTTCCTTGGGTATATGCCCAAGAGTGCTATAGCTTGGTCTTGGGAGAGATGGATTCCCAATTTTCTAAGGAAGCGCCATATTGATTTCCAAAGTGGCTGTACAAGCTTGCATTCCCACCAGCAGTGGAGGAGAGTTCCCCTAAGCTGTCTTCTGTGTTTTTGATCTTAGCCATACTGAGAGAAACAATCAATCAATGGGGCCTGTTGAAACTGAGAAGCTTTTGTAGAGCAAAGGACACAGTCAACAAGACAAAGTGACAGCCTACAGAATGGGGAAAGGTCTTCACCAACCCCACATCTGACAGAGGGCTAATATCCAGAATATATAAAGAACTCAAGAAATTAAACATCAAAATGCCCAACAGTCCAATTAAGAAATGGGCTATAGAACTAAACAGAGAATTCTCAACAGAGGAAGTTCAAATGGCTGAAAGACATTTGAGGAATTGCTCAACATCCCTAATTATCCAGGAAATGCAAGTCAAAACGACTCTGAGATACCACCTTACACCTGTCAGAATGGCTAAGATTTCCTGCTTTTAAAATACCTTTGTTGTTGTTGTCCTTTCAAATGACCAAGGAATCCCTTCTCCTCTCTCCCTTCCCTCTTTCTTCTCCTCAATAATTTTCTAGGACCTGTCTTGATAATATTTATTCTGCATTGGATTTCCTATAACATGGTCAATTTAGAATGTTCTTCTGATGTGAAAATTCAATTCTTCCTTCATTTAAGGAAAAATTTCCCATAATGTAGCATACTGTGTGTGTGTGTGTGCATGTGCATGCGTACGTGCGTGCATGCTTGTGTGTGTGTGTGTGTGTGTGTGTGTGTGTATGTGTTGTGATGCTGGAGATTAAGTCAAAACCCATGACCTTTCATGTTAGGCAAGTTCTCTAGCATTGAGCAATAAGCCCAGCCTGTAATATAGCTTTATATTTTTTTGTGTTACTCATATCTCTACTTGAATGATACAAATGATCTCTTGGTCTATTAGTATTATTTTGACAATATATATTTTAATATATTTGTTCTAGATACTGTCACTCAGCTTTCTTGTCTCTTTCTGTAAGTTCCACAGCCACTGAAGGAGACCTGGTAAATAGTGCAAAATAATATCAGTCCAGGGCATCATCGTTTTGTCTTCAGGAGGACCAGCCCTCCCACAGGGAGCCAGCTGGAGCTCTCAGACCAGATTTCAGCACCATCAAGAGGTGCTTGGACAGATTTTGCTATATCCCTTATTCTTCATTTCAATTCCTTTTCCTGATACATTCTGTCTGCCTTCATCCCATATTCAGATCTCAGGAAAGGTCACCAAGCTTCCAATTCCAAGGTTCTAATTCCCCAATCCCAAACCATTCCCAGAGTTCAGACCCCAAGCCTATGACTTCACCTTTGATTACACCCACAAGCCCACATTAGCATCTCAGTCCATCTTAGCCTCAACTCCCATGGCTTTTTCTGTCATGACCAACTGTCTTTGACCCCAAAGAGAGGCCTCTGGGGTGTGGCTTTTCTTCCCACCCATCTACCTTCCTGGACGCTGGATCAGAATGACTTCCTGTTCCTTGTGCATCTGGGTTTTCCTTGCTGGTAGGTCATGCTATGTAGACTCCCAAATGAGTTGTAAGTTTCTAGTACATTGGGAACATCTAATATTTGTATGGTGCTTATTAAAGTGTTAAATCGAGGAAGGAAACACCCATAGACAAACTGAGAGCTTTCTCACAGAGGTGTAAGTGCTTATTATCACCTTTATGAAAAAAAGGGATTATCAGAAAAGCACTCTACCCCCTTTGATTTATTTTAGGTATCATCAGGATTTGAAAACACCCCTTACCACAGTCATTGCAGGCATTGGCGTCATACACAGGGAAGTAGATAGCTGGGTAGACTTGAATAGCCATGCTTCCTCTGCTCTCATGATGAAAGGCTTCCTTGCACAGAGCTTCTCTCATCTCTTGTCAGTAGCCCACTGCATCACTATGCTTAGAGTGGACTACATCTTCTTTCATTACACCCATCCCCTAGCAACTTTAGTGGAGCGAGCTGTCCCCATGTACATCTCTGCATCTACTCTGTGGATGATGGGCAAACACATGTGTCTGATTTCACATTCTTAAGATTGTGTGGGACACAGAAGAGCCCTTGATGTTTGCTGAATGCTCAGTGGCTTTCTGATTGTGTGTGTGTGTGTGTGTGTGTGTGTGTGTGTGTGTGTGTGTGTGTAGGCAGGATAAAGGCAAACAAAGGTGGATGTGCTGTAGGAATACTTAGGCTGCTATGGATTGGTTATTTCAACTTGATTCATGACCCCATCCCCCTCCCGTTCATAAACAAAGATTTGTTTCTGATCGTGGTTTCAGAACATAAAAATCTCAGCTGGTGTGGCCAGGCAGGCAGTCTGACCTTCAGACTGAATATTTCCTCTTTTTGTATGGTTGGCTTGTTTGAAGCACAATCCAGAAGGGAGCAGACTGATGAATTTGTGCACAGTTCTACTGATCCCAGTTGAAGGGGGGCCTTTCAGACCAATGGTTGACAGAGCCTGGATATTAAGTGTCACTCAAAGGTAACTTGCAAAGAAGATAGATGACTATTGCTAGGTAAACCGGAACTTTCCATTCCAAAGCTGTGCCGCTTTGAAATTCACGGGCCCCATGCCACCATTAAGTGAGTAATAATTTTATTTCTCACGAGACATTATCAGATTTTTTTTTTTTTTTGGTCTGACCTTTGAGAGGAGAAGCTTTTAATTCCAATCAAAGTTTCTTTTGAATCTTAAGGAAAATATAGTGATTTACTCCTCGGAAGAGCTTGATGGAGAGACATCTCTAGCAGTGCCCAAGATTGTTCACTATTTACAAGAGTGGGTCTCATTCTGGATCGTAATGAGGAGGAGACTAATGGGAAAGAATTGATCCTTTCAGAATTTGTCAAGTGAAGTGTGGCTGGCTGAAAATGTCATGCTGAGATAGCACTGTCCTCAGCGAATTATACAAACCTTAACCAAAGTCACCAAGTTCTCTTTCAGGCCGGGGGATATTGACTGTCATCCAGGGAAGAATCTGCTATCATTTCTATGATGCTGTAGCAAATAAAAAAGTGATTTACGATGTTACTTTCCCTTAGAACTGAAGGGAGGTCTTATTCTCTCTCCTGAAACTGGAATATGATTTAAGCTAAGGAGCAGCATTAAGAATTGCTTCTGTAACCTTAAGACTGCGTTAGGGCTGCCCATTTATCCCCATGGAGAGAGAGTCACATTATGTTAGTGTAAAGTAGGTTTCACAATATGAGATAAAGCATGATCCTATTTTGGTTTAAGAGAAATGTGTGTATTTGCATAGAAAAGTCTGGAAAGATATACTTACATAATCACATAAGAAATAAACAAGAAAAAAAAAGGCAAGCAAAGATAAGTGAACAAAGCAAGCAAGAACATAATTCCTCAAAAGAATCAAAAGGGTAGAAAAGCAAGCATTTCAAGTTTCATTTGTAATCACAGAAAGGTAATTTAAAATGACAGTGAGAGATCTTACCTTTTGCTTATCAGTTGGACGAAAGTGTTTATAGTAAAGCAATAAGATGCGCCTGTACACATTTGGAGGTGGTATGTGTTACATATTTTTAAAAGTATGTACTTTCAGAACTTTATTGATACATAACTAATACTTTTAAACAATGAACTGCACAGTATGTACAAACTGCATACTATTTGAAGGGCACAAATGCATTAAATTTGCCATATGTATGCACTTATAATGCCATGGCAACATTCAGGATCCACACACCCACTTTCCAAAGTCCCCTCCCTTTCTCTGTAATTCTTCCTTTCTCTTCTGTGTTCCACTCTCCATCCTTGGCAGCTTTCGTCATTATGGATTCCATGGCCACTTCTAGAACACTAGATAAATGTAACCATATCATACATCTCCTCTTTACACTCAGTATAAATATCTTGAGCTGCATCCACATTGTTGTATGCTCCTATAGCGCATTTCTTTGTGTAACTGGATACACAAACATCACACTGATATTGCCATTCTCTATTCAGCTGCTTCCAGGTATTTGGATCATTTCCAGTTTTTGATCATCACAAATAAAGCTGCCTCAAACATTTGTGTACAAGTATTTTTGTGGAAATATATTGGTAAATTATTAGGAGGAGAATGGATAACATATGTGGTAGGTCTTTATTTAACCAAGGAAGGAGTTGCTATGCTGTTTGCTAAAGTGATTGCTCTGTTTTCCATTTCTGCTTGAATTTTATTTGTCCCACCCTCTTACCAACAATTACATGGGTGGTCCTTACACATGTTAGCCAATCTAGTATCTGTGTAATGATACCTTGTAGTTTTAATTTGTATTCCTCTAGTAGCTAATGAGGTTGATCTGCTATTTTATGTTCAGTTGCTATTTGTATGTTTTCTTTTTTATCTAATTTTTTTTACTATTATTAAGAGATTTTTCTATTCATTTTACGTATCAACTACAGATTCCCCAGCCTTCCCCCCAACTCACCCCTCATTTCCATCTCCTCTAGGCAAGGTCTCCTATGGGGAGTCAGCAGAGCCTGGTACATTCAGCGGAGGCAGGTCCATGCCCCTCCTCCCTGCACCAAGGCTACACAAAATATCCCACCATAGGCACTAGGCTCCGAAAAGCTGGCTCATGTCCTAGAGACAGGTCCTGATCCCACTGCCTGAAGGCCCCCTAAACAGTTCAAGCTAAACATCTGTCTTGCCTATCCAGAGGGCCTAGTCCAGCACCATGGAGGCTCCTCAGCTATTGGTGCACAGTTCAAGTGTTTCTACTAGTTTGGCTAGTCGTCTCCATACTTTTTCCCGTCATGGTCTTGATGTCCTTTGCTCACAGAATCCCTCTCTTTCATCGATTGAAATATCAGTGAAATATCTGTTTAAGTCTTTGGCCAGTTTTAAATTGGGTCATTTGTTTCACTCCTATTGACCGATAGAACTTTATGTAATTTTCATGTATTTGTAAGACACATTTGTAAATCTGTTCTCACGGTTCATGGCTCTGCTTTTTCATTTCTATAGCTATGGCATTTGAAGAATGGAAGCTTTGACTTGGGATGAAGCCTAATTTGCTGAGTTTGGCACTTCAGACACTATTTCCAAACGTTTGGGCACTAATATTTTCTCATAAAAGTTTTATTGTTTATTTATTTATTTTTGAGATGGCCTCAAACTCATTATCCTCCTGACTCACCTCCAGAGTGCTGGTGTTACAGATGTGCTCCATCACTGACCACAGATGTCTTGGTTCTTACATTTAGATGTTTAAGTGTTTGCAGTGAGATATGGGTTGAGGTTCATTTGTTTCATATTGCTTTTTAACTGTCCTACATCATTTGTTGGCAGGTATTTTCTTCCCCTACTGAACTGGCTTGAAAACTAATTGTCCGTATGTATGTTCACTTATCCCAGTATCCTCTACTTATCTAAATGAGCCATTTAAGTTTCTATTTTAAAATATTATTTTTTAATATGTGCACTTGTATATGTCTGTGTGTGGGGATGTGTCCTTGAGTGCCTGTGCCCTTGGAGGCCAGAGGCATCAGATCCTCCTGAAGTATGAGTGACAGGTGGTGATGAGCTGCTTGGCATGTATGCTGGGAAGCAAACTCTGGGCTTCAGCAAGAGCAGTACATACTCTAACCACTGAGCCATCTCTCCAGCCCCTACTTCCTACTTTTACTTTTGCTGCTCTGTCTTGATCACTATAGCTTCATAATCAGTGTCAACGTTGGACACGCCCCTCCTCTCCATTGTTTTGATCATTCTAGATATTGTGCATATAATAGGAATCTCTTACAGCCAGGAGGAGGAGGAGGAGGAGGAGGAGGAGGAGGAGGAGGAGGAGGAGGAGGAGAAGAAGGAGAAGGAGAAGGAGAAGGAGAAGGAGAAGAAGAAGAAGTCTGCAAAGTTTTACTGAAGATGTGAACTTACACATCAATCTGGGGAGAGTAGATTTCTCTCTGTCTCTCCCCTTACCCCTTTCTCTCATGATGGTATATATGTGTTTGTGTTCACAGGTGCATACAGATGTGTGCGCACACATGTACACATGCATGTGTAGGCTGTGATTCATGTTAGGTATCTTCCTCAATTGCTTTCTACCTTTTTTTTTTGACAAGTTCTCTCATTGAACCCGGAGCTCAACAGTTTGGCTAGATGGGTTACAGGACTCCACTAGTCTCTGCCTCTTCCAGGGCTGGGGTTTCAGATGTTGACCACAGCACCCAGCTTTTATGTAGATAATGGTGATCCACACTCAGGCCCTCATGTTTATATGGCAGGCCCTTTACTGCTAGCCATCTATGAGAGAATACATTTTTTAATGAGATTGTGTCATTTAGAACCATGAATATAGTTCATATCTCCATTGACTTGTGCCTTATGAGATCTACTAGTAATGTTTTACTGTTTCTAGTGTATAAGTTTTGAAAACCTTTTGCTAACTTTATCTCTAAGAAGTTCATATTTTTGGTGCTATATTAAAATTTCCACATTTCTATTTCTGATTGCTTCTGTTATATGCAAAAAAATTGATTTTATTTACGAATCTTGTATCTTGAAGCCTTGCCAATCTCAGTTATTAATTGTAGTAACTCTTCTGTGTAAGATGAAGGGTTTTCAGGGTAGATGCCATCTGTCAATACAGAAAGTTTCTTTTCTCCTTCTTCAGTTTGGATCTCATGGATTTATGATCTAAGATCTCTGAGATGACATTGAAGTATAGAAATTAGATATAGTTTTTCCTTTTAAATATTACTGTGTAGCCCAAGCTGGTCTTGAAACTCATGATCCTCCTCCTTCTTATTCTAAATACTGGAATTGCAGGCATGAGAGTCAATGCCTGGCTTATTTTTCTAAAAGCAAGAACATTCAGTCTTCTATCATTAAATATGCTCTCACTGTAAACGTCCTTTAGATTCTCTTAGGTGGTTGATGAAATTTCTTCTACATATTTGCTTTAAGTTTTTGAGTGCTTATTTCCTTTCTAATTTTTGAATAATCATAACTAATTTTACAAAATCCTATGTTTGTTTCATCATGACAGTTTCACACACATTTAGTGTGGTTTGGTCATATTCATTCAGAATCTATCTATCACACCCCCAATTCCTCTTTGTGACCCCCTTCCTGGTCCCTAATTGTTTCCATCCTATTTTCTTGATTTAGCTATCCTAGATTCCACATATGAAAGAAAGCATGTGACCTTCGTCTCTCTGAGTCTGGCTTGTCTGACATGATTTTCTTCTTCTTAATGGCTGCATTAGATTCCCTGTGCTACATTGTTCTACCCTTTTATGTGTTGTTGACGAACATCTAGGCTGGTTACATTACTTGTCCACTGTGGTAAAGACTGTGATAAATACAAGTGCACAGATATCACTGTCGGATGCCGATTTAGCTTCCTTAGGCTGGATGTGTGCGCAGGCGTGGCATGGCAGGATCACCCAGTAATTCTGATTGGAGAGATCTTCAGGAGTGTCTATTCTGATCTTCACAGTAGCGGGACTCATTTGCATCCCCATCAACTGTGTGTGATGGTCCCTTTCCTGGTCCTCTATGTTTACAGTTGTTGCTGTTTCTTTTCATGATAACAGCCATTCTGGCTGAGGTGGGATGGAGGAAACACAGTGCAGTTTTAATTTCTGTTTCACTGGTTGCCAAGGATGTTGAACAATCTTCATGTATTTATTGGCCATTTCTACTTCTTTTAGGAATTGACTGTTTATCTCGTTGGCCTACATATTGATTAGATAACTTACACTTTATATACTTACATACATATATATACATACATACATATATATATATATATATATATATATATGTATGTATATATATGTAATTGAGTTATTTAGATGTCCTTAACGTTAAGTTCTTTGTCAGGTGAATAATAGGCAACAATTTTCTATTAATCTGTAGATTGTCTCCACACTCTGGTAACTGTTTCCTTTGATTGTGAGGGGCCTTTTTAATTTGATGAAATCCTAATTTTCTATACACCCTAGTATTTCTTAGGCAGTTTGAGTCTTACTCAGAATGTTACTATTTCTATACACTGAGATATTTTCCTCCAGTGGTATCAAAGTTTCAGTCTTTGCTACACTTTGAGTTTATTTTTGTACAGGGTGAGAGGCAGGGATTTGGTTTTAAATCTTCCACTATGGATGTTCAGTTTTCAAGCTTGTTTATTGGTCTTTTTTTTTTTAAATTCAAGTTATGATTTTTGTGCTTTTGTTGAGAATCAGATGCTTGAGTCATGTGAGTTTGTTTCTGGCATCCTTTATCATACTCCTTGGTCACTATCTGCTTTTCCCAATACCACCCTAGTTTTGTCACTGTGGCTTTGCAGTATAATTTGAAATAGAGTATTGTGGTATCCCTGATATTGCTTTCTTTGTTTGATTGCTTTGACTATTTGAGTTTTTTTTTTGTGTGTGTATACCAATGTTCTATTTCTGTGAAGAACAGTATTGGGATTTTGATGGGGATTTCATAGAGTCTCTGTATTCTTCTTGATAATATGGACAGTGTCTCCATTGGTAGCCTGCTATGGAGAAGACCAACTCCCTGGGGGTTCTTAAAACTTTACTCTGAGTTTTTCCTATGCCAAGGACTATCAGCCAATCATGAAGCATTATCAGCAAATCATCAGGGACTATCAACCAATCAGCCAATCACCAAGGACTATCAGCCAATCAGCAGGGATTATCAGCCAATCACTAAGGACTATCAGCCAACCACAAAGGACTATCAGCCAATCACCAAGGACCATCAGTCAATCATGAAGGACTATCAGCCAATCAGCAGAGACTATCAGCCAATCACCAAGGACCATCAGTCAATCATGAAGGACTATCAGCCAATCAGCAGAGACTATCAACCAATCAGCAGGGACTATCAGCCAATCACTAAGGACTATCAGCCAATCACCAGGGACCATCAGTAAATCACGAAAGACTATCAGCCAATCACCAGGGCTGCCTACACTCTCAGGCTGACTGTGGCTGCACTGTCTTGTTCCCACCTCCCATAGATTCAAGATTAGAAATGAAGCTCATGTCTTCTTCTTTTTACAGTATGTTTCTGTTTCTCCATGCTTTTTATCCTCCTTGTTACCCCTTTGTCTCCCTTTCTCTCTCTTCAGAATATTGTCTATTCTTTGTTACCCTGACTTCATTTGAAGAGCCATGTGGCAGGAATCTCCAATCTTCCATTTTATGCTGGAAGTCAATGTTCTTTTACTTGTGACATAATAATGGATGCTGGGTTTTGTTCCCTTTTCTTCATCTTGTGACATGGCCACATTGTTATTCCTTTTAAAAGATTTTAAAATTAATTAATTAATTTATGTCTATGTGTATTTGTATAAATGTATGCCATGTGTGTTTAGGCACTTATGGAAGCCAAAAGTGGGTATCAGATCCCCTAGATTTGGAGTTGTAGGGAGTTGTGAGCTGTTAGAAGTGGGTGCTGGGAACAAAACTCAGGTGTTTTGGAAGAGTGGAAAATACTTGTGACTATTGAGCCTTCTCTCCAGCCGGTTATTCTTCTCTTAGTTAATATAATGAATCATGACTATTTTCTGATGGATACCATCATTGCACTTTGGAGACCATGTTAACTTGATTATAATGTGATACTCTTATATGTTTTATTGTATTCAATTTCTAAAACAATTAAAACATTTGTATCAATATTCAGAGAGGTATTGTTCTATAGTTTTCTTCATTTACATCATTATCTGGATTTGATAAAAAGATAATGTTGAACTTACAGAAAATGGTAAATATCATTTCTTCATAAATTCCTTCAAGACTTTGTGTGGAATAGATATGATTCTAATTTTAATTATTTTCTTTCTTTGTTTTTTCTTTTCAAGAAGGTTCTCATTCTGCAGCTCAAGCTGTAACTCACTGTTTTTACGTAGTTCAGGAATCTTAAAGGCATTGTCCTTGTGGTGGTCTAGACCTTTTAAGTGCTGGCATTATACAAGTATAAATGTTTGATATACTGTGGAGTCTTTCTTGGAGTAGCCATCTCTTTTTTGTAGGGAGGGAGTAGGTTGAAAACCTATTAATTATAAATTAATTTCTTTGATAGTTGTATCATTTCTAATGATATCAGTTTTGTTTTGAGTGTGCTTTGGGGTTTGTGTCTTCTAGGTAATTCATTTTTTTGAGTTTATTTTTTATTTTTATTTTTTTATTATTAAGAAATTTTCTATTCATTTTACATACCAACCACAGATCCCCCTCTCCTCCCTCTCTCTTTTCCCTCTTCCTGCCCTCCATCCTTCCCCCACAACCCACCTTCCATTTCCACCTCCTCCAAATCAAGATCTTCCATGGGGAATCAGCAGAGCCTGGTACGTTCAGATGAGGCAGGTGCAAGCTCCTTGCCCTCGCACCAAGGCTGCACAAGGTATCACACTTTAGGCAGTGGGCTCCAAAAAGTCTGCTCATGCACCAGGGATGGATCCCAATCCCTCTGCCTGGGCTCCCCCCCCAAACAGTTCACGCTAAACAACTGTGATTCATTCTTTTCATGTATTCCATGAAAACTTGTAGTATAAGGATATTCATAATGTCCTCTTCTTCTCCTTTTAGAACATGTTGACGTTGTAATGATATCACCTGTCATTTGATATTGGCAATTTGTCTTTTCTTCTTTTCCTGATTAGTCTTGCTAGAGGTTTATGAATTTTATTGATCTTCTCACATAACTAGATTTGCGTCCCATCAATCTTCTCTATTGATTTTCTGTTTTCTATTTCATTGATTTCTCCTTTTTGTGTTTGTTTTTTTTCTGCTTAATGCAAAGTTTAATTGGCTCTTCTTTTTCTTAATGTGGTTGTTGACTTGAGATGTTTCTTCATTTCTAATGAAAAACAATAGGACTATAAAGTACTTTTTATCTGTGTAGCACAAATTATATACTTCATTTTCTAATGATCTTTTAAGAATTTATTCTTCATTTTTATGGTTTTTGTTGTTTGTTCTTGTTATCTTTTAATTACTGTTTTTAACCTTATTAGAGGAGATATTTTGTCTACATAAAAATTTTAAAATTTATTGAGATTTCGTGACATACTATGTTATTATGAGTACTCATTAAATAAACTCATTCCATACTATAGTACACTGTTATGTAAATGTCAATTGGTATATATTAAATGGTAGTATTATCCAAATCTTCTATATCCTTTTTGAGATAGATATATACATATATACACACACATATGTATACATGCATCCTTGCATATATATGTAAATTTGTCTATAATTAACATCTACAAATTTTTCTTCTTGAATTATAAAGCATTTCAAGATGCATAGATCTGAGGCTACCAGCTCTACTTTCTGAGTTTCCTCCTTTCATGTAGTAAGAATCCCTATGTATCCTTTGTAATAGTCTGTGTTATAAAAATCTTAGTTTTATATTGATATTGTGATACTGCTTTGTTATCATTTGCCTTAACATGGCTCATTTGTTTCTATACTTTGAATTTTAATCTGTATTACTTGCATTTACAGTGAATTTCTTGAGAGCTCCATACAAATGAATCTTACTTTTTTATCCACCCATATAATTCTTGCCTTTACCTGGAATGTTTAGACCATTTATATTTAGTGTGATCATAGTAATTATGTTCTGTAATTTTACTTCTTTATTATATCTTTTTTCCATATTTTTCAGCTTCCATTTTTGTATGTGCATGTATGTATGGTGTGTGTGTGTGTGTGTGTGTGTGTGTGTGTGTGTGTATGTGTATGCTCATGCATGTGCATGTGAAAGCCAGAGGTTGACCTTGGATGTCTTTCTCAGTCACTCTTCACCTCATTTTTTTTTTTTTTTGAGACAGAGTCTTTCAGTAAACTTGGAGCTCACTGGTTCATCTAGGCTGGCTGGCCAGTGAGCTCCAGTGGTCTGCCAGTATCAGCACTAGGATTATGGATGTGTGCTGCCACACAGAGATTTTTACATGGGTGCTGGGAAGCTGAACCCAGGCCCTCATGTTTACACTATCTTAGTTTCCTTTTCTGTAACTGTGATAAAAATACACTGACAAAATCAATGTAAGGGAGAAAAAAATTTATTTGGCTCGCAATTCCAGGTCTAGTCCATCATTGCATAGTTAAGCTATCAGGAACTTGAAGCAAATGGTCCTATCTCATACAGACATGAGATCAGAAGACACTGAATTAATGCATTAAATGCTCCACTACTTCTTTCCTTTTTATTCAATCCAGGACCCAGCCCATGAAATAATGCAGCTTACACTACAGGGTGGGTCTTCCTACCCCAATTAATTCAATCAGAAAATCTATCAGGCATGCTCACTGGCCCACCTATTCAAGTCACAATTCCCCACTGAGACTTATTTCCCAGATAATTCTAAATTGTGTCAAGCTGACAATTAAAACTAACCATCATATGCAGCAAGCAATTTATCAGCTGAGTGTCTTCTTAGAATTTCTTTTGGATAATTTGATATTTAGGTATAACTTCATTTCATTTTATTTGTTGTTCATAATCACTTGGTATTTAAAAGTTGGTTAAACTTTATAGCAGGGATAATAATTTTTGTAAAAAGCAAGATACTAAATATTTTAGAGTTTTTAGACTTTGATTTCTAACAAAGCTACTGAGCTCCGATATTATAGCCTGGAAAAGCAGCCATAGACAATAAATAAATAAGTACATAATTGTAAATAAATGGATGTACTCAGGTTCTGATAAAGTATTATTTACAGAAAGAAGTATCGGGCAGCAGTTTTCCTGTGAGATGTATGTAGTTTACCGACCCTTGTTTATAGTGCATGACTTTATCTCTTCCAGCCTTAGAAGAAAAACATTATTATCTAGTATAAGAACTTACCTAATAGTATATGTCTACATCCATTATGTAGCATGCATGCTGTTTTATTTTACAATTCATCTCTAAGTAGGCGACAGGTTTGACAACAGAGTATTAGGGCTAAGAGTTATCTTGGAAGGAGATGGAAAGACATTTTCAAAGTGCATTCCTTTAATAGCATCTTAACTTACCATGCGTTTCCTTTCCTTTGTCCAATTAGAGATTCTCAATGACATCACTTTCATTCTGCTTGAAGGACTTCCTTTAGTGTTTCTCATAGTAAAGGTTTGCTGCTGGTGAGTTCTTTCAGCTTTTGTTTATCTTACAGAGTATTTTGTTTTCATTTCCAAAAGATACTTGTGCTACAGAATTCTTGATTGCCTTTAAAGACCTTATTTATTTTCCTTCTTTGACAGTTTCCTGCATGTGCACAATGAATTTTGGTTGTTTTCTGCTGTCTCTCACCCCCTTCCCTCTCCTGCTGAAGCCTTTCTTCCTATCAAGCTCCTCTTCTAATTTCATTTTTTTTTTTTGAGACAGGGTTTCTCTGTGTAGTTTTGGTGCCTGTCCTGGATCTCGCTCTGTAGACCAGGCTGGCCTTAAACTCACAGAGATCCGCCTGTCTCTGCCTCCCAAATACTGGAGTTAAAGGCGTGCACCACTGCCACCTGGTCTAATTTCATTTTTTATAAATGACCCACTGAATTCAATTTGGGTTCCTTGCCCAAGCATGGGAGTTATTCACTTACTTATTTTTGAGGTAGGGTTTCACATAGCCTGGGCTGGCCCTGAATTTGTTATGTATTGAAGGCTGGCCTTGAAGTTTTGTGATTAAAGATATGAACTATAACATCCATTGGCAAAGGAAACTATCAGTTTTCTATAGATAAGAATGAACTAGTGAGCAAGTGAGATAACTACCTCTGGGGAAAACAGCCACATTTTAATTAAGTTACCTCATGTCTATGGATTGTCATGTGTGGGGTAAAAAGAGAAGTGGTGTCATCTTCTCTTTGAGCAGGGCTTTCTGATGCCCTGCAGTTAGATGTGGTCACTGCTGTTCAACTGTGTCTTCCTAAACTTAATGATGTCTTTATAACACAGAGGTTTAGTCAGTGGTGAAGACACTGACTTCACAAACTGATGTCTGGTATCAGGTGGCAGATTAGAAGGGATCTCCATGAGATGCAGGCTAAAAACATATGATAATCTCTACCCCAAAGAGACAGAGACTGAAAGAGTGTGAGAAACCACAAAGGAGGTGACGGGATGGTTGGATAGTGCAGGGAAACAAGAAGACATTGCAGCATGCAGGATGGGGCTGCACCCAGCTCCAGCTGCAGATGCTCCATTATGGTGATTCAGACAGCGTCAGTGGCAAGAGACTGGCAACTCCACAGGGCGAGCCCACAGTTCATACAATCCACAGGTCCTGCTGGTGGACTTGGTGAGAGTGTGACATGGGTCAGCATTGGAGTGGAGGCCAGTTTTGTCACCTCCCATGTCTCAGATGGCTATGGTTGTGGGGATCATCCCGACAGGGAACCTGTTTTAGGCAGAGCTACCCTGGGGCCTGAGAGCAAGGGGGCAGGTCTGTGGGAGACTTGACATAGTTCCTGGATGGGAAATAGCTGTGGGTGGTGGTTGTAGAGAGACTGAAAGCTGGTCATGGACATACTGTGACATTAAAGGGCACAATGATCAGTAGCCTCACCCTAGATGATGAGAATCAGATACCATCATTTAAGGACAACGATGAAAACTGAAATCCCTGAGCTCAAGGTAGGTATGTGGCCCAAATTTTTGAGGCCTCAGTCTACCATACGTCATTTTCAAACACCAAAGCTCAGCTCTTGAGGAACACTCATTTTCTGTAGCTTGTCTGCCCCCACAAAGAGTATTTAATAATCTGTAGAATTTGAAAACGCTGAGACTCGTCAGCATAACTCTTAGTGATTTGCTTTGTTCTTCCATTTCCTAACGCACTTGGGAGGGACACATCCTGTATCACAGAGATTAGCTAGCCCACGGCATATAAACTGGGGAGCCTCTGGAGCAAGGCAACTCTTGCCTGGCCTGTAGTTTGTAAAGTTAAGGGTGGTTTGTAGAGGCTCTTGGTGTGCAAACAAGGGAACTGCTGGAGTAAAGACAGCTCTGTCAGCCTTTGACTTGACCAGCTGGAGGCTCAGCATGAAAGACTCGAACTTAAACTGACTCCCTTCTATGCCTTTCAGAGGATATCAGAAGAACTGGAAGAAGGCACTCCAAAACTTAGAACTTGGGTAAAAAAGTTCTTACACACACACACACACACACACACACACACACACACACACACACACACGTTTCCCTTTTTTTAATATACATCAATCAAGATTCCATATATGAAAGAAAAAGGTGATAATTGTCTGAGTCTAGTCTCTCTTCTGCCTCTCTCCCTCCCCCCTCATACACACATAGTTCCCCCATCTATATACAAATACACACACACACATACACACACACACACACACACACACACACACACACACACACATATATATACATATATATTTATAAATCTAGATTCTATATATGAAAGAAAAAAGGTGATAATTATCTGAATCTGATTTCTCTCTCTGTTCCTTTTTTATGTATACACAAGTCTAGATTCCATATATGAAAGAAAAAAGATAATTATCTTTCTGAGTCTGGTTTATTTCACCTAACAGGAAGATTATTAGTTCTATAAATTTCTTTGCAAATGGAATAATTTCATACTTGTTTATGACTAAGTAAAACATGATCAAATGTATGTATCATACTTTGTCCATTCATCTGTCATCTGTCAATGGGCATCTAGGCTTGGTCCATATTTTAACCATTGTAAATGGTACCCCAATATAAACAGGTGTGCATGTTTTTCTGTGGTATGCTGACTTACATTCCCCCCAATACATGCCCAGGAATAGTATAGCTACATCACACAGTATTTTCATTTTTAGTCCTTTTATTTTTTTTAATATCCAGATTGACTTCCACTGTAGCTGTTTATATTATCATCAGCAGTGGATTAGGTTCTTTTTCCTCAACATTCTCATGAGAGTTTCTGTTTTCAGTTAGTGATGATAGCCATTCTGACTGAAGTGAGATGTACTTTTAATGTCGTTTTTATCTGCATTGTTCTGATTGCTAAAGATAGTGAAGATTGGTTTTCATATTTCTGTTTATTTGGCAATTTGTATTTTTTATTTGAGAATTGCCTGTTCAATTGATTTGTCTACTTATTGACTGGATGGTTTATATGGGTGTTCAGGTTTTTGAGTTCTTTATATATTGTGGACATTAATCCTCTGCTAGATGTACCGTAGGCAACACATGCCTCTTTCTGTCAGCTGTTTCTTCATTCTGGCAGTTACTCACTTGGCTACATAGACTCTCGATCTCACACAACACCATCGGTCAGTGCTTGACATGTCCCTGATCTACTGGACTTCTTCCCAGAAGGTCCTTGCTACTTTGTCCCTATGGTTTCATCCAGCAGACTTTCAGGTCTCACATTAAGATTTGTACATTGACATTTGCAATGGGCAAGAGAACAGGCTCTAATGCCATTCTCTATATGTGGTTATTCAGTTTTTCCAGCAACAGTTATTAAAGAAGCTGTCTTTATTTATTCAGTGTATCTTTCAGTACTCATGCAAACAACTGCAATAACAACAACAACAGCAGCAGCAGCAGCAGCAACAACAGGTGGCTGCATCAGTGTGGGTTTATTTCAAGGTCTTCTGGTCTACCCCAGTGGTTCACATCTGTTTTCATGCCTGCACCATGCTGTCCTGTAGTGCTATCTGAAATCGGGCACGGTGGTCTCACCAGTATTGCTCTTTCTCTTAGGGACTGCTTCAGATAGTTGGTGCTTTTGCTTTCCTGTGAATCTGTGGATTGTTTTTCCAGTTCTGCAAGAATGCCTTTGGGATTTTGATGTGCATTGCATTGAATCTGTAGGTCACTGTGACCATGTAGCTAGTTTGATAATATTATTTCTGTTGATATAGAAATGTGAGATGTTTTTCCACCTACTAGTGTTTATTTCAATTTTTCTCCTCAGTGTTTTCAAATTTCTGCTGTAGAGATCTTTAGTCTCCCTGTTTAGGTCTATTCCTAGGAATATTTTGAAGCTATTGTGAGGGGGATTGTTTTTCTGATTCCTTTCTCAGCATGTTCATTTTTAGTATATAGAAAAGCTGCTTTTTTTTTTTTTTCTGTTGACTTTGTATCCAGCTACTTGGTTGAGCACATTTATCAGATCTTTGAGGCTTTAGGGCATTTTAAGTATAGAATTTGTAAGTAGGGTTGATTTGATTTCTTTTCCTATTTGTATCTGTATCCCCCCCCCCCCCCCCACCTCTTACCTTATTACTCTGGCTAAGACTTCAAATAGAATGTTGGATGAGGACAGAAAGAATGGATACCTTTGTCTTGTTCTTGATTTTAGAGGAAATGCTTTCAGTTTTTCTCAACGTATCATATGTTGGCTTGAGGTTTATTGTATTGTAGTCTTTATTATGCTTATGTATGTTTCTATAATTCCTGGTGTCTTCAGGGCATTTTTTTGTCAAGAAAAAAAAAATACAGAACTCTGGCAAAGGCATTTTTGGCATCTCTTGAGATGATCACCTGACTTCTGTCCCCGAATCTTCCTATGTGCTGTATTACACTGTACTGATTTGTGTATGTTGAACAATTGTTGCATTCCTGGAACAAATTCAACTTGATTGTGGAGTATGGAATTTTTTGATGGGTTACTGAGTTCGCTTGCCAGGAGTTTGTTGAGAGTTTTCCATCTACGCTCGTCATAGCTTTCTTTGTTGTTGTATTGTTGTCAAGATTTGATATCATGGAAATACTGGCTTCATGGAATGAGTTAGTGTTCTTTCTCTATTTTATGAAATATTTTGAACAGCATTCATTTTACTTCTTCCTTAAGGAGCCCATGGAATTTGACAATGAGTCTTTATCACCCTGGGCTTTGATTTATTGGGAGAATTTTTAATACTTATTGCTCATTGTATGTGTGTGTGAGTTTTTTTTTTAATTTTATTGTTAATTATACCTCTGTTTAGGGTGTCTATTGCCCCCTTGTCTTAATTTTGATGAGTCATACGTGTCTAATAACTTATCTATTTCTTATAGACTTTCCAGTCCTTTTATTTCTCAGGCTTTGAGAAAATTTCTTCTCTTATCTCATTAAATAGGTTTTATAAGCCTTTTGTTTTTAATCTAAGTGCCATTTACCCCACTGTTTTTCAGCTTTGGTCTCCTGATCATTTCCCAGAGTTCCAGAAAACCAGTCTTGCTTGATACAGTCCATTGGTGATCCTTTCCATTGTGTTTGATTTGATTTATTGAGCTTTTCCATTCCCAGCAAGACTTTTGTTGTTGTTCTTAATTTTCAAAAATTTTTTATTTATTTCTGTGGTGTGTGTGTGTGTGTGTGTGTGTGTGTGTGTGTGTGTGTGTGTGTGTGTAAATAAAAGGGGAGGAGGAAGAGGAGCAGTCAAAGGGGTTCGGGGGGTGAGAGAAGGCAAGTGAGGCTAAATATGAACAGTGACACAAGTATGAAAGTGTTATACTGAAGCTCATATTGTATCATAAATAAAAGAAATAGGTAACAAAAGCAATACCAATTGTGCTCCTGTAAGCTGCTGTAAAAGCAGGGATCAGATTACACATGTAGAGTGGGTAAGCTCCTATATGGGACCTAGAGTATTTTGTCCTACCACCCAGGCCAAAGCAAGCCCTTCTCTGAACAATGTTTCTAGAATAGGTTATTACCCACAACTGCTTGGAAACTGAGAGCTGAGGTACTTATCAAGGTCCTACTGTAATCTGATGAACCATCCTTAGCTGACAGGCAATAAATAGCCAGATGTCCATGACCCAGATACTGTGTCTCTCTCCTTCAAGCATGGAGTCACCTTTGGATCTTTGAGTTGTCGTGGTTAGCTCTGGATTCCTGAGGCACTCCCTGATCTATAGCCTCTCTGACATCTTAGCCTCTACCCAACAAATCAGGTCATGGTTTCCATTTGTGGCCGAGCTAGCTTTTCCCTAGTGAAATGATTCATTTGTCACTTGGAAGTTTTATCTGCTTATAAATTAAGGATACTCGGACCACTGCTCACAGCACGAGGATTGTGGAAGGAAGAGTGAAACCACTGTGATGTCTTCCACATGTGGAAATGGGGAAGAGTAACACAAAACAGACTGCTGTGATAAAAGAGCACACAGATGCAGAGCCATGTCACAGCTTTTCAGACGATATGTGCATGTGGCTGAGGAAGAGATGTTAGGATGGCGTGCAGCCCTGACACAGTTAGGGTTAGGAGGTGAGAGTTTGGGTATCATGACCTATGCTGATACTATAAATGTAAGAAGATCCTTTGTCCTCCATATGCATGAACTCTCACCAGCTTGATGGGCAAGCAGTCTATCTGGGTCAGAAGAGGTAGGTATGCTCACAGATGGAAGAGGTCTTCGCCTTAGATTCCATCTCTGGGATGAGTCTCCATTGTCTATCTCAGTAGAAGACCCTTCTCTTGTCCTGCCTTCCCAGAAGAACTGTTGGATTTTGGGGATCTTAGGGAGTTTTACAGTTTGAAACTCCAATGTCAGCAACTCTGAAAAGCCAAAGGTCAGATCCTAGAAGAGGTTTGAGACTGTTCTGCTTCAGACAGGTGCTCAGCCTTGGGTTCCTTAAAAAACTTTTTGTTTGAGAAAGTCTACATGTACATATTATGCTTTGCTCAAACCCATCCCCCAATCCTTCTCCTCCAGTTGTTCTCTATGTTCTGCCACTTTTCCCTCCCAACCTCATGTGCTCTGTTTAAAAACCTATTGAGTCCATTTAGTGCTGCCTGTGTGTGCGTAGATGTACAGCCACCTATTGGAACATGTGTAGCCTCTCCAAGATCATATCCCTAGAGAAAACTGACTCTCTCTTTGCCAGCAGCTATGAATTGTCCATACCCCCACAGCTAGAGGTGGATCTTCATGAGCCCATCCCCCTTTCATGCAGGGATTTCAGCTGATCTGATCTCGTGTGGGTCTTGAACAGGCAGTCACAATCTCTCTGAGTTCCTGTGTGCAGTGGCCCTATCAAATATGGCAAAAGTTCAATTGCAGATGCTACTTTCTCTGGTTCTTACAATCCTACTTCCTATTCTGTGATGATTCTTGAAACTTAGTGGGTGGGGATATGAGCACTCCACAGACTCTTGTTCTCTGTATACTCACCAGTCATATGTCTCTGCATTAACCTCCATCTTTTGCAAAAACAGCCTTCTCAGATGAGGGTTGAAAGATGCCCTAAAGGATGATACAAAGGGGGAAGTACTGGAACAGAAATGGGGTAGGGGTGGGTGGGCTTGGTAGAAGAGGGAATTTGAGGAAGGATTACTAAAACTAAAAATACTTGAAAAATGCCATACAGAAATAGTACAGCAGAAACTTCCTAAAATACACACTTACATGTACATAAGCAGTTCAAGAGGAATTAATGCTGTAACAGGGGGGTAATGCCTTTCCTAGATACCATAGTTCATCAAATAAAAAAACACTATGCTGGGTATATGTTACCTCTAATTATGATCTCCACCAAATATTGTAGGACATTGCTATTGCATTTGGTTAATCTCTATAACTCAATTCCAATACTCTACTAATAAAGGCACAAAAGACTGGAGTCATAGGACATGGAGAAATCAAACTCACACCCACCTGGAAGCCTTTTTCCTACTTGCTAGTTTTCATAGCTGGAAGACTCTATGTATATTACCAGAAGAGAAAGGCAATGAATAGTCTTACTTAGTAGTTAACCTTGGGAGGTACAATAATAACTGACCTATGCCTGCTAGTGCAGTAGTGACATGACCATTATGGGAGTAACCACCCCCCTTCTAACTGGATTTAAAGCCCATTCCACATAACAGAACTCATGCGTGGTACTTCTAACTTCTAACTTCCAAACATGTGGTTGACTAAATCTCAGGGAGAAGCCAACTCTATTTTTCTCCTAAATGCAAATAGAAATAAATAGTCCACTAAGTTATCCTTATACCCACAGACAGGCCATCTTTCAAGCCTTGAGCTCTGAAAGAGATATCATGATGGGGAAGTGACCTGAGTCTTTTCAACCTCAAAATTCCCCAAATAAAAAGTATGTTTCTGTGAAGCTTCACCTGTTGTGGGATGTCTTTCTGTATGCTGTGAATATATGCTGTTCCCATTGGTTAGTAAATAAAGTTGTTTTGGCCTATGGCAAGAAAGCTTACAGCCAGGTGGGAAATTCAAATGAAGGGACAGAGAGAAGAAGGGCAGAGTCTGGAGAGATACCTGCCACCACCAAAGGAGCAGCAAGATGTCAGTAGATCCATAATCCCATGGCCACGTGACAACAAATAGATGAATAGAAATCGGTTAAGTTATTAGACCTAGCTAGCAAGAAGTCTGTCATAGGCCATAAAATTTGTAAATAATATTAAGCCTCTGAGTGATTATTTTATAAGTGGCTGCGGGACCACAGGGCCAGGTGGGACTGCTGGGCCAGGCAGGACAAGAGAAACCTTCTGGCTACACCCATCCATATTTTTAAGTGCCTGAAGGTTTCTTCTGTTTATCTGCTTTCTCTCCCCTTTCCATGTCTTACCCTCTAAGCATGCAAACCTCATGTTTACCACTTGATCAGATGAGATAATGTCAGTGAGTGTTGTGTAAAATGTAGAGGGCTTTGCAAGGGTGAGGGTTACTTATTTTTATTAAACCAGCTTCTATTTGAAAGGCCATAGCAAAGGCATATGTTTACAAAGTTGTTAACTCATATAATTCCAATGTGGGCTGCTTATTAATGTGGGAAGTTGGAGCAGAAAAAGGGTCAGTGTTGAAAATCACTTGGGCACATTAGAGTTCTCAGTGTGTATCGATGAGATGAGTGATTGGCATTAGCATGGGAGTAGAAGATATCGGGGTGTAGTCTAGAGAGTGGGACCACAGCAAACTCCTGGGATTCTTCCTGGTGTAACACAGGGAGTGTTTGCTAGAGTGACCTGCAAAGGTACTCTCAGGCATAAGACTTGTGACTCACAAACCTTTCCCTGAGAAACTGACTCTTCTGTTGATAGTTCATAGGAGTTTCAGTTAACAATTACCAATGGAGAGTGAGTCGAAGCATGTTGTTGCTTTAGTACAATAGGTTGAGAATCCAGTGCGGGGGAGTTAGGTGATGAGTAGTGTCTGGTGTTTGTGGTTAGTTTTCTAATGGAAGGCCTGCTTTATAAGTAGAAGTTCATAAAAGCATACTTTGGTCTGGGTATGCATAACACATAGAAAATTTTATATTCCATGCCTGGTCAACTTGTGGGATGATACTGCATGAAAGATGATGGGGCCAAAGACAACCAGCCACGGTAAACACAGCCAGGGCCCAAGTTTCTGCTAGGAGAGAGCTTGGCCTCCCAGGATGCATAGATGGCCTCAACCCATAAAAACGATCAGAGAAATCTAATTTCTTTTCATGGGTCTGAGCATGTAATGTCTCCTCACATAAAAGGATACCCTAGAGGAGAAAAATCAGGATGAGACACTTTACTTTTATGCATTGTGGGTACTCTGCTGAAGGAAGCCAAAGAAGTTATGGGGTTGGTTAAACTTAAATTGTGGTTAGGAATTACCCACAGATCAGAACATTAACTTGTGATTCAAATTCTCTTGTGTCCTTCTATGATATTGGAAATGGATCTTTGATGGATATGGTCACATTCTAATATGTCTCATTCCAAGCCATTTTACGGCCATGTCTGTGTTTTATATGGAATGCTAAATATGCTGAAAAATGATATGTAATCTTATTCTATGTGTCCATAAAGTATTAGTTAATGTAACTTGGTATGCACACCTGTCTGCACCTGCAAATGCATGTAGCAAAAGTTATGGAAAACTCCATAAAACAAGACCAAGGGTGAAGTTTTTAATTGATGGTTAATGGCAGGTTTGCAAATTATAGTTTGTTCTTCTAAACAGCTGATGTTGAACATTGCAGGTTGAGTTATTGGCTAAAAACTATACATCTACTGCTTAGTCTCATGCCTATATGTGACACAGAGGAAGGGGTACCTGTGTCTGAATGGAGAAGGTATGGGGAAGCCTTCCCTTTCTAAAAGCTGGCTTAACTTGAGCAATCCACACAATGTTCAGAGTCCAAATCAGCGCTTGTTGGATTGCAACACTACCCATTCCTTATTGTCTTTGGGTAGTATTGCACAGATTCACCCAAAGAGCATTGAGAACTATCTATGACCATGCCTCGGGAAGGTTTTAAACAAATAAGTGCCATAGCCTTTGCTCAAATAAATGTATTGAATGTGAATTCTGGAGCTTGCTGCTGTTTTTTTTATTACATGTTGCATGATTTTAGTAAACAGAATTTATAGAAGGAGAAATGTAGCTGAGAGGTCATCGGAGAAAGGAGATGATAGACTGGGGAACAGATTACTGGATATTCCAACTCTGCTTCTGTGTGTAGGGGAAGCTGGAACATCATACACTAAATTAGTTAGCAAATATTCTTTATATAAAATGGGGAGTTTCTTTAAGATAGATGTAGATTATATTTTTTGGTCACACCTCCATGTCTATTCTGTCTTTTCTACTTGCTGTCTTCTTTATCTTTCCAAATACTCCATATTCAACTCCCATTTTTTAAAGAAATCTAGACTCTACCTATGAAACAAAACATGCTAGTTGTCTCGCTGAATCTGGCTTATTTCACTTATCATGGTAAGTAAAATTCCATCCATTTTATGCAAGTTACATAATCTTAGTCTTCTTTATAGCTGAGTTTTATGTACACATCCCACATTTTCTTTATCTTATGGGTACTGATTTTATTCTGTTTCTGTGACCTCTACCCAACAAGAAGCAATTTAAAGGAGAAAGGTTTTCTTTTGACCTTCAGTTTAAGAAAGTGTACATGCAGTTCATCATGGTAGGTGTGGTAGAGAGTAGGAATGAAAGGTGGTAGGGCACATTGTATATTATAATCAGTAGGCAGAGATGAAGAACTTTGATAATCAGATAGCTCACTTTCTTCTATTCTTTCAGTTTGGTACCCCAGCCCATGAGCTGATGCTGCCCACATTCAGAATGGGTCTTCTCTGTCAATTAAACCCAGACACATGTTCTAATTCCTATCAAACTGACCATTGTAGGCACCTAGATTGATTCTATGACCTGGCTATTGTTAATAGTACCAGAATAAGCATGGATGTGAAAGTAAGTCTTTGATTCTTTTGGGTTTATACTCAAGGATGATGGAGCTGGCCATATGCTTGTTCTATTTTTCTTCAAGTGAATATTGAGAATCTAAACAGAGTGGAAGCAATGAGGATTCAGGAGTACCAGTGTTTGCAGTGAAAACTTTTGAAGTTACCTGAATCTCAGTCCTTCCTAGACTTTCAGTTTTGATTGTCCTCTGGGATGGAGGTGGGCTATAATGGCAGTGGCAGTTTAATCCATTGTGAAAAGGGGGCTGCCATCTAGAGTGTTAAGTTAGAACCTGGACTCTCACCTCTGATTCCTTTAAGTAATGTCCATGTAAGGAGATAGTATCATATGAAAGAATACTTTACATTTGTTATTATTTATTTCTCGGTAGCTTTGGCAATACAAGAGTAAGGATAGATGAGCATGTATAATCTGTCTAGGAATGAGAGGAACAGAAACTCCAAACATTTACCAAGCACCCACTATGCCAGGTACTGTGTGTGTGATCTGGTTCAATCCTTGTAATTACGCATGTGGCATGTGTGAGGTATGTATTATTATCCCCCTTTTATAGATTAGTCATTAATTAGGACAGCGGCCAAAGTGAAATGCATGGTTGAACAGGTTGAGAGCCGAACTGTCAAACATGATGCCCTGGCTAATTGGTGGGTTGTTGATGGAGATTATTTTGCCTGTGGGTCTGCTAATCTATGCATTGAATTTGGCTCAGAAGAGACGACTAGTGAAAACAAATTTATCTGAAATAAACATCACAATATTATGTTTTAAATCTCATGTATAAAAATTCAAACCTAGAGTACATGTATAATTTTCCCCTTCCTTTTAGCTCTCTGTGATTTTAAAACTGCTGTAACAATCACAGTCAATTTTCAAGCGTTGATGATAACAATACCTCCCTGAATTTTTATACAGACTTTTTCTTCCAAAGACCTTGAAGTGCTAAAAATGTTGTCATCTATACAGGCAAACCTCGAGAATATCTAATTTAGCAAATGTCAGTGATAAATTCTTCTGGTGCCATTCTCCATGTCTTTGAATACATTAGAACACCCTGGAAATAAGAATGTTTATTCTACAGCAATTGACTGCTGGTAATATGGTTAGTTGGTATAATTTCATGTGTATTTACTATTTATCATTTAAATAGCTGCTTGGATTAAAAAAATTCTTTCTATTTGTTTTCTGTTTTGAACATGGTGGTCTAGTGCCTTTTCCAGGTTGCCTAAAGAAATACCGATTGTTTTTATCTAACTTCCTCTTTGATGTTGTGGGATGCCCTTCCTTGCATGGGTAAGACTGGGAGGACTTGAATACAGTGTGGAATTTGAAAGGTTGCTAAACCACAAGGACAGTTCTTGTATAAGTATGAAACAGTGGACACTGTGAAGTCCCATGAAGGAGAAAAGAATGCAGGGTGCCTGGAGTACGCCTGTGCAAGTTTCCCCAGGCAGCATTAAGAACAGTTCATCTATTCCCTGAACCATCTAGCCAGAACCTCGTGGGAGGTGACCAAGCAGGGCTTGGTTTTTGTGCAGATTATGAAGTCATTCCATGTCACTGAACCATTGCGAGCATTTCCATCTTTGCTCTTTATTTCAATTTTCAAAGGCTTAATTAGCTAAGACTAAACTGTCCACAATAGTGGCATTATGTTTAAGAGTCAATTAAATTGCAGGCAATGTCATTACATGGACTAATGCAGATGGCAAGATCCAAGGGAGAAGGAGAGTGAGTGCCAAGCATCCTGGACCTTCAAGATGTGTTGGGGGCTTGGCTCCCATGGGCCTCTCTGCCCTCTCTGCATAGTCATGCTTGTCTGGGTTTTACACATCACTGCTACTGCACTCCGCTTGTCTTGCTTGCTGCAACCCTTCACAGAACTAAAACATCCTTAATTCTTCAAGTCCCAACTTAGATCACTTCATTCATAAAAGCATCCTATTTGCTGTCTGTTGCCAGCCCCTTGGTGATAACAAGAATCTAAGGCAAGTTTTGGAGATAGCTACTCATCTCTGTGCCTCATTTGCTGTCTGTTGCCAGCCCCTTGGTGATAACAAGAATCTAAGGCAAGTTTTGGAGATAGCTACTCATCTCTGTGCCTCAGGGTAGCTCCATGAAGTTAGAGCCCAGGCAGGATATGGTCGAGAGGGTGCCTAAGCTGTACAAACCTGGGACATCGTAGGTGGATGGTCATCTTTCCTAAGAACAGTCTCTTGTGATGATGGCTCATAGCTTCCAACACTCTCTAACTATAGCTTCCTTGCATCTGACCATCTGTACTGAGATGTCACATTCTTTTATGTTCCATGGTTTGAAGGAGGAAATAGAGAGAAAGGGTGTGGGAAGTGTCCCCAGGATGATTGACAGCTGTAGGGGAGCTATGTATTTATTCCTGTGATTCTGTAGCTGTCCTTTCAAGGGCCTTGTACCTTGTCATCTGCATTGTGCTGTATATATAGGATTGCCTATTCTTCACACTCAAGCTCGACACTGCAGAGACACTGGCCCTGGAGACACTGGCCCTGGAGACACTGGCCCTGGAGAGGGTTGTGAGCCTCAGTGCCTGGCTGACTTGTGCCTCACAAATGCAGCAACTTGCATGTGTGACAGAGAGTCCAATCTGCTGCCCATTGCTCAGCCCACCAAAATGGCCTCTGGCCTAATAGCAGCACGCAGCCTTTTCTCTCCAGAGGAACCCCTGCCCTGTGGGGCCTTCACGCTGTTATGCTCTGAATTCCAACTACACACGGGGCACGCACGTCACTGGAGTCATTTTCCAAATGAACAAATTGTGTTTTCTTCTTCGTTGAGTCTGATATTTGAGCCAATCTGTGCAGCAATTTCCTCCTCTTTGTTTTGCTGACCCTGAGCGCTTTCTCAGCCCCACCGTAATTACGGCCTCTCCTGCCACTGGGAGTGTGGCACGTTCAGCCACAGGAATGATTTAGCTGAACATGAAGAGGAAAGAGGCCCAATTCCAGGGCCTTTGTCTCCATTTCTGATGCTGGTTATTTACAAAGTCAGCTCTTGTGTATTGAGTCAGAGAGCATTTCCTGGTGTCATAGGAGAAACAGGTCTATGGGGCACTCACCTGCAGCCTCTTGCTTATGTGACACCCCATGATACTCAATGCTTACCTGGCTCTTCAGCTCTCTCTTCCAAAGAGAACAGGGCTATTTCCAAGGAGCAGTGGGGATAGAAACATCCTGTGTGCATGCTTGTCACAGATTTCACATTCCTTGTCATTGCCTTTCCTTGTGTGACCTACCATGGTAGCTTTGTCCTTGACCTATAAAGGAATAAAATGAATTGTCTTCTTAAAAATAGGCACTCCCTAAGGATAAAGGAAAGAGTACAGCAAATATGAAGGGTCCAGGACTAGCTGAGCCTTATTCAATCTGTTCATTCTACTTCTTTCTCTGTCGCCAGCAACTTCCTTTTTAGCACACTTTCTCATTTGCTATCCATCCATCCATCCATCCATCCATCCATCCATCCATCCATCCACCCACCCACCCATCCATCCATCCATCCATCCATCCATCCATCCATCCACCCACCCATCCATCCATCCACCCATCTATCCATCTTCTCATCCTTACCTCCTACACATTCCTTTAGCACTTGGACTATCTGTTGTTAAGAGACTGAATTGTACTTCTCCTCAAATCTGTATATTGAGATTTTAATCCCCAGGATCTCAGAATGTGACTGTGTTTGCAGATGAAGCCTTTTGAAAAGATAATTAATGTGAAGTGGGGTCACATGGGCAGGCCCCAATTCAATGTGACTGGTGTCCTTCTCAGCAGAGGTTAGTGGAGTAAAAAGACAATATGAAGACACTGCAAGAAGATGGATGTGATGCTGGGCATGGTGGCTCACACACACCTTTAATCTCAGCACTCAAGAGACAGAAGCAAGCATATATCTGTGAGTTGGAGGCCAAGCCTGGTCCTCCTAGTGAGTTCAAGCATAGTCAGAACTACATAGCAAGACCCTTTCTCAAAAAAAAAAATTGGGGAAAGGGGACATATTATGGAATTAAAGTAGTGATGAGTAGGAACTTCCCAAATTGCTCAGAGCCTAGTGTGAATCCTGAGTGCTGTAGACTTAGGTGAGTAGGTAAGCCTGGATCCCTTTTCCTTTCCATCATCCAGCCAATAAGGCATGAAAGAAGGAAAGGCCTTTCATGATCTGTAAGCCAGAGGTCTCAGCAATGACCCCAGCAGGCCAATGTGGCCAGTAGCATGTAGCTGGTGACTTGATAATTCAGAGAGACAGGAGAACTCATACAGGCCCTTTCCCAGGGAATCCCACAGACAGTCTGAGGACATGCTAACTGGCTAAGGTAATGTAGCAACATGGACTACAATTGTGGGACTCTAGTTTATACTTTTAGGCATGTGACGCTTGACAAGTTGGCTGCATGAATACCATCCCATGTTTCTGATGTTAATCAGCGGTGCCTGTTACAGAGAATCTTATGTTTTGAATGGGCTGACCCTGCTTGGGCAAATAGAAGAAGATGAACTCAAGATCTGTCCTCTGGCTGCAAAGGCCCAACTGCTTTGGCAGGCTCTCAGTCTTGAGAGGGGAGGCTTACCCAAGACAGACTTAGGGCAGGTTCTGGGCATGGCATGAGTGGCGGAGTCAGTGGCTCAGACCATGGCTGTTGCTTGAGGAGGTCAGAGCTGAGGAAGATCAATGTGGGCTAGAGCAGTTCATTTAAGTAGCAATTAGTTATAATTAATCAATTATGTAATTGAGTAGCACTTAATTATTTACTGCCTTGTTCGCTTTTCCAGCTGCTCCGAGTGTCAGCTTTGTTTCCCCAATCAGAGCTGGAGCTTCCTGAAAACAGGGACAGGGTCATTCACTGGAGTCCAGTGGGGTCAGGGTCAGGTTCTCACATGGAAGGACAGTTATATGAGGAAATGGAGACCATGGGGACAATCACTTTGAGGTCAAAGGAGCATGGTTCTGCCAAGAAGTGAGTATGAGTGAGTCAGCTGCTGGGATAAACACAGAGCATCAAGGGACCAATGTGGCATAGAATGAGATGGGGAAGATGGTCCCTTTGGTAATGAATGGGGACAGGGACACTTGCAACATCTTTACACAATGTCAGGGGTGTGTCCTAGGAAGCCACCCTGCAATGGGGATGTGGGCCTCCTAGAGGACTTCAAGCTGGCCCTCTGAACCGAACTCCAGCAGAACTGTGTTGTGATTGCACAGGGCTGTGAAATGTCGTGTGACCACAGACTGAGGACAGCTAGTTCAGCCTCAGGGGCTGTCAGGACTCTAATGCGGCTGTGCTTTGGGAATAAGAGCTGCCTCATTGACACTGGTTAGGAAATCAAGGATAATGCAATGATGTACCCCTGGAAAATCAGGGTAGGGTACTTCAGGACTTCAGGCTTGGGCAAAGGGAGGCACAGCTAAGCCCCAGCCATATGGCAGCCAAATGAGTCTGAGGTTCCGTGGAATACAGACTCCCACAGTTAACACTTAATGGGATCTTGAGCTTGGGGGTGGGGGAGTTCCCCAAACAGGGCAACCTCTTAAATTCCAGGTTTCCATAGCTGGCTCAGGTCTGGCTCATTTACAGAGAACTATGGTGCCTCCTCTCTCTCCATGAGGTCAGCGGTGTTATTACCTGTATTCACAAATGGGGCAGAACACCCCGAGACTTGCAGACTGATTGCTTTCATTAACTTTAATTGGATTCTTTCGCACATGGAAAGAGAAGTGTAACCAGGGTTTAATTGGAAGAACATCTCAGACCCAGGGTGACACAGGATTGTAAACATTAAAAGTGCTACAGCTGTGTCGGTGGAAAAATGTTGAAGTCACTTGTGGAGTTTGTAAGAACAGCTCACAGATTGGGAAATTGGCTGGAAGTTCTGGGTGTGTCAAATTTGGGGAGTGTGTGTGTGTGTGTGTGTGTGTGTGTGTGTGTGTGTGCCTGTTTAGATAGAAAACAATTAGGAATCCGAGGTTTGCAAGTGAGATACATCCCAACTCTCTCTGGTGCCAAGAGAAATCAGCTCTAGCCAGGACTCCCTCAGTGCAGACTATTCTCTGAACTGCCCTGCAGCTGCATGGGAAGCCTGTAGAGTTGAGTCCAACCTTGATAACCCATCTCTCCACTTTATTGAGTTACAACTCATCATGCCCGGGATGTGCCTCTCATCAGAGTGGGCAACGTCCCACTCAGCCTCCGGGACCTGGGTTTTATGTTCTCACTGTGAAGACGTGGCCAACACCTCTGGAAAAGGTGACTGCTCAGTGCTCTGTGGTTTCACAGAACTGTGTTCCTACCGAGAGTCCTGAAGCCACCCTGAAACAGGGGAGAGAGAAGGAAGGGCTCCCAAGTCCAGAATTCCAAATATCAACTAAAGCACGGTTACTTGGGGGTGGTGGAGGAGCTTCTTATGGCAATAACTTGGGACCCTAGGGTTCAACGTACCTTTGGGGAACCTATGAATAACTAGGTCAGTGAACTTGAGGTTTATTCAGGTCTCAGTGGGGGAGTTTGTCAGTTAGTGTTGACATTCTGTAGGTGATGGCTCTTGGCCTGTCCTGAGAGAACCTGAATAGACTGTTGCCCACAAGACTAGCTTAGCATTTGCTGCTTTCCTGCATGCCTAACCCTGAAGAGTGTGCCTGGCATTTCAAGGGCACCCTGGCAATGTCTACCTGTTACACACCGTCTGCCTCTATTTTTCTGCACATATATTTCTTGGAGCTTGTGCCTAGATCTTTCCTTCTGTCTGGGTGGCAACACCTGACGCCTCCATGGGGTTCCTATCTTTAGGTTTAGGTAGAAGTACTAATTGAGGTATTCAGCAAGCCCTGGGTGGTGATGATAGTGGCCACTGAATAATTTCTGATGCCTAGCAGCCACTCTAGGTACATCAGGGTCTGATACTAATACACATCATCGATTTGATTTGAAGAAATGTCTCAGGCACTTAATCCACTAAGAGCCCACCCAGTCTCTTTGTTTTCTGGAGTCTCCTCTACTGACCTACAGCTGAGTGACTGGTCTGAGGGGGGCTTGGCTCTCAATTCCCTACATGTGCTGAGGGATCCTTCCAGAGGTCATGGAAAAGGGCACTAAGGTCACCATCAAGGGCTTGCCTTTTTCCTACTTGACTGCTCTTTGATTTAAAATATAGTCTTTTCTAATTCACACAAAGAAGTAAGTCATCTTCCCAGATATTTTTAAAGCAGATATAGCTGTTTTAGTAGTACACAGACTGATTGTTCCAATGGGAAAGTTGAGATAAGGAGAACAAGCTTGCTGGGCTGAGGGAAGAGTGGGCTCTGGCCACTGGCCAGATTTTCCTGGCTCAGTTTCCTGGGTACCAGTTTGGATGCACAGGTGTGTTAGTTACTTTTGCATGGCTGTGACCAAAATACCCAATAGAAAAACAGACAGGTTTATTTTTGCTCATGGGTTCAGAGGGTCCCTAATTTGGAAGGCATAGCATCACTCTATCACATTGTCCCCTCACATCTTGACAGACCAGGAAAGCAGTGTCTATGGCCAGAATCTGTGTGGGAGTAGCTTTCCAAGGTCCACCCCTGGTGACCTCCTTGTGCTAGCTACGTCCCACATCCCCAAGTTCTCTGCAGGCTTCAAAATGTTACCACCCACCAGGAATCTAGATAGCATTTGAGACATGATCCTCTGGGAGACATTTCAGATTCACAACATAAGGGCAAGTGAGGCACTTGGGCAAATGATAACCAGCCAGGGTGGGAACATGTAGCCACAGAGCACACAGAATGTGGTTAGTCTTAGTTAAAATGAGCCCTACCTCCAGAATAGATACTCCAGAGTTCAATGACCCAGAGTTCAATTCTTTTCTAAGAATGACATGAAAAAAAAAACTTAATAGTTCTTATATTGATTATATGCTAAATGGTAGTATTTTGAATATACTGGTTAAACAAAATACACCCTTCAGTGAATTTTGCTTCATTTTATTGTCTTTAAGGAGAGCTACTGGAAAAATCTGAAAATTGATATGGCTTGTAGTTCTTTATTATAGAGTAACACAGGCCTGGGTCCTTAGACATAGAGGACGGGGGAAGGGAGGTGGGTTCCAGGAGTATAGAGACTGCTTTTGACCTGGCATCAGATCTTAGAAAGCTGATGGGAGCAGAGACCTGGAAGGACATGGTCTTAGTTTGTTCTCTATTGCTGTGACAAAGACTATGACCCAAAAAAATTTTTTGAGAGGAAAGGATTTATTTTAGCTTATAGATGTAGTCCATCATGAAGGGAAGTCAGAGCAGGAACTCAAGGCAGGAATCTGGAAGCAGGAACTGAAGTAGATGCCATGGAGAATGCTGTTTACAGGCTTGCTCCTTAGAGCTTGCTTAGCCTGAATTCCTTCACAAGTCAGGACCACCTTCCTAGGGGTGGCACCACCCACAGTGGACTTGGCTTTTCTACATTAGTTGTCAATCAAGACAATACCCTGCAGACTTGCCTACAGGCAGACCTGATGGAGGATAGAAGCATTTTTTTTTTCAATTAAGATGCTCTCTTCCCAGATATGTTTATGTTTGTATCAAGCTGACAAAAACAACTGGCACAGTGTGTATCTTCATAGGATAGACATCTTTTTGTAGCTTGTTCTGAGACTGAGTGAGGTAAAGTTCCCTTTAGGATATCAACCCCCATTCCAGATCTAGGCTAGTGTGAGGTCAAACATGCATTTCTATACAGGACTGGACTGTCTTTAGACATCATTAGGGAGGAGAATTAGGTGAGTTGATTTGTCTACTTGTGGCTTCATTGTCCCGACCCTTGTTGCAAGTTGGGTTTCCCTTATTGAGATGTCCATCTGCAAAAATTCCCCACCTGCTTCCCCAGTGCTGTATATAATGACAACAAACAAACAAAACAAAACAAAACAAAACCAAAACCAAAAAAAACCCATTGTATATAATTAGGGCTGTAGTTCACTGGTAGAGTAATTGCCTAACATGTGTTGAGGACCTAGGTTCAAACCCCAGTGCTGACCAGAAAAAAAAGTCGTAGGGAATGTTTGTACTAATAAGAAGTGGACAATGTTTACTAGTTCATCAGTTTTACTATGAAGGCATGCAAATCCTTTATGAATTTTGGTGTTTGATTTAATGTCCAGTTTTCATTTGCAGTGGAATCAAAGAACCTCTTAGAAATGTTTGATATAGACACCTTTCTCTAAGCATCCCCTTGCTCTGTATTCTAATGCCTTGGCTTTATTTCCAGTCAATAAGAACTTCTACATTATCTTATGCTGTTCCATGGTCTTCTTAATTCTGTACCAGAATGGTCGTTTGGAGACTCCTTGGTCTCACCCAACATGGTTTCTCAGGGTCGTTGTTTACTTTGTGTCTTTATCCAGTGTGCTTGGCCAGCTCATCTGGCACAGGCTTCTATTCATACAGGCCTCAGAAGCTTCTGTTTCTCACTAAGACACCAGCAACATGTCGACCTTCTCTTTTTGCTGTGGAATTTAGAAATGACTTAGTCTCCTCTGCTCTGTAGAGTCTTTTGTTTTGCTATAGCTGAGCCTCTACAGTCAGTCCTGGATTTGAAGGAAAGGGGAGTCATGTACAGATTGAGGAGATCTGCACTTTCTCTCCCTCTGAAAGGATATCATCCATTCTTCCTGGGTTCTTAGGTGAATAAGAGAGCGGATCTCATTCTCTATGTGATCTGGGGGAATTCTCCCCCACCCTGCTGTGTGTGTGTGTGTGTGTGTGTGTGTGTGTGTGTGTGTGTGTGTGCATGCGCATGCACATGTGTGGGTTATGGACAGATGCATGTGCCTGGACATGTGCAATGTGCATGCAGAGGCCAGAGGTTAGTGTTGAATGCCTTCCTTAGATTGTTTTTGTCTTTGGTTTTGAGTCAGAGTCTCTCTCAATGAACCAATAGCTTACAGTTTTGGCAAAGTTGTCTGGACAGTGAGCTCTGGGGGGCTTCCCCTGTCCACCCACACCCAGGTGGGCTTGTATATGTGTGCCCCTGGTCCCGGTTTTTACACAGGTTCCGATCAAAACTCAGGTTTTCATTCTTGTTGGAAGCAGTTTACATACTGAACCATCTCCCTGATTGGGAAGGAGTCTGTTAAACTACCTATTAAGCAGATCTTTCTTATGGATCTATTCCAAGTATATGAATATATTCCAAAGTCCAGTAACACAGGCATATTTTCTCTTTCAGTAGAATTGTCCTTGACAGATGTCTAAGTAGGAGAGAGTCAGATACAGCAAGCATGATTAGATATTCTTTTTTCCTACTCAGATAGCCTTTAGGGGACTAAATGCTAAGCAGACAAAGGATCCCTTGCTATGTAACTCAATATATATATATATATATATATTAAATTTTAAGCATTTACTTTAAAATAATGACCCAGATAGTTTTTGAAGCATTTCAAATGCTAGATTTTTTTTTGAGCATATATTTGGTGCTCCATTTTTTTCAGTGACCCGATTGTGCCTTGGGTTGGCTAACAGGAGCCCAGTCAGAACTGGGAGACAGGGTGTGGGTGACATTTCCATGCTGAATCCTTGGCCTCTACCTGGACATAAGATTTTGGGAGATTCAATAATCTTCAGGAAGGAGGGTGTTGCTATGGGAAGTAGGTACCAGGAGTCACATGTCCGAAGGTCTCAAGTCTCTTATTCTGTGCTGCATGTCCTCCATGAATTCAACTATTTCCTCTTCTACACACTCATGACACCATGGAGTAGCACCTTGCTGTGGGCTTAGAGTCAGCGGGGCCAAGGACTACAGACCCAAATCTCTGAAAACATGAACTAAAATAAATCCTTCTTGCTCTTCAGTTGTTTCTGTAAGACACTTGGTCATAGTGATAAAGTCTGGTTAATACAGTGACTGAGAGAGATAGGTATCCAGGGGAGCTGTTGAGAACCTCCCCTGCTCCCCCTAGTCAGCTCTGGTCTTTGCACTTCAGAATTCCTGGATTGAATTTTACTGCTATTACAGATAGAGGAAGAAAACCTTGCAGTTTGGTCTCACTCTGTATTATTTTTAGTGATCCATACCAAAGTACTTATTATGGATCTAGCATTCAAAAAAAAAAAGAAGAACAAAAGAACAGCATTGGTGTACCATGACCAATGTCCTTCTTTTGGAGGATATGAAAGCATTCACTTGACAGAGATCTGGAAACAGAGCATCTAAGACCCAGGGGTTCTGCTCAGCCACTCATTAGTAAAGAGAAAGTGAATCTTAGGAATTCCTTGCACAGTGGTTGGCATGAATGAGTGAATGAATGAATAAATGAATGGTCTCACCCATAATGGCTTCAGAAATACAGTATCATTTCCAGCCACATACTGGGATACTCAAACCTTTTCATGATAGACTAAATTTCCCAAAATGAGAATAGATGCCAAATATTTATTTATCTAGTAGATTCTTAGAGCAGCATCCTTCATCCTTAAACCTCAGGGTGCATTCAAATAAAATTACAAATAATTAAAATCTTTTAAAAAAATCCCATAAAAACCTTAAAAAACAAAAATGATATTTTATGGTTAATAAAGCTAGAATATAGGCATGATTACAATGCTATGTAATCATGTACATAATTATTACATAAATAATATATAATCATCCTAATAAACCATGCAATTCAGCCACTCCTTCCCGCGAAGCTTCTCTATTTATAGGCCTGATGTGGTTGGCAGGGAGGGCAAAAGATAGATTTGGGGGATGCTTGAGGATTAAGCACAGTGTGTAACTTGGAAGAGTCTTGGTGGCTTACTAATTTAAGAATCTACCTTGGAATGCAGAAAATTAGCTTTGGGCTCAGAGGTGCCCTGAAAGGAATAGCTGGGGACCTGTGAGCTTGTCTTTATCCATCTTTTGTCCCCACCATCCTGCCGTCTACTTCAGTCCTCATGTTTACTTCTCTGTTCCCAAACACACACAAAGCTCCTCTGCCTTTCTACATGCAACTAAAGTTCCCATCCAGAGATCCATCATGTGCTCCCTACCCACCAGCCTCTGTTGCAGGACACGCAATCTAGTGATCTTGGGTCATTTGCTCATTCTCCATGGAGGCCCTTCATGCTTCCACCTAATCTGTATCCCTCCCAAACCGGGGAAGATGGTGGCCTCTCTTGTCTGCAGCTCTACCCTTCTTCATTTGTCCCTGGTTGAGGAGGCACAATGGACTAAATCAGGCAGTCAAGGTCATAACAAGGCGGAAACACCCGCGGCAAGTTGGCAATCACAATTTCCTTAAGGAAGAAGTCCTTGGACTTTAGTGTATGGAGTAGAATCCTTGTAAAGGCTGACTAAACACTCATTTCTCCATCTTTGAACTCTTCCCCGGCTAAGCATTCTGATTCAGGAATGGAGGGCTTGATAGTCAAGCTACTGGGAAGACCATTCTTTGAGGAACAGGAGTTTAATGAAACATCTTAAGTATGGTTTGAAGATTATGATGATGTCCAACAGAAAACAAGCTATGTCCTGCAGTTGTTTAGCGTGTTTCTGTAAAAATAACAAAACAAAACTACTTTTAAGTGTTTATGCGATCTTCTGCATGTACCACATGCATGCCTGGTGGCTTCAGAGGCCAGAAGAGGGTGCTGGGCCCACTGACACTGCAGTTATAGGTTACAGGCTGTGAGTTCTCTAATGGATGCTGGGAACTGAACCAGGTGATTTTATCTGCTGAGCTACATCTCTAACCCAAACACATTGCCTTTTTATGGGATGTTTGTTGAATTCTGTTTATCACTTGTTTGTCTAACTATAGAGAGGTAAGAAGATTTTCCCAAGCCTCTAGGCGTCAAGCAGAGGAGCTCTAACTATAGCTTAGACCCTCTTCCGTATCCCAGGGCCTCTAAGACTTGGCCCATTGCTTCGTGTGTGTGTGTGTGTGTATGTGTGTGTGTGTGTGTGTGTGTGTGTGTGTGTGTGTGTGTGTGTGTGTTTTGTTCTGCTGGCTTTGCTTCATAGGGAACCCTTCACTCAGTAATGCAGGCAGTGGAACAAAGCACTCTCAGTACCTTCCAGAAGGGTTGAGTGCTCCGTGCATGTTGCAGAATCTATCATCACAGTCTCTCTTCTGTGAGTCACAGAACATGTTCTCATTGGAAAGGAAACCAGATAACAAGAGTGTAAGATGAAGCCTCATTAAGTGTGGGCCCATCTCTAGGGCAGTGAGCAGCATCCCATCCCATCAGGAGATGGGTGACACCATAGGTTGTGTGGTGGTCCACTGTTCCTAATTTAGAGTCTCTCGGCAGTGAGGTCAGGCTGGGTGCAGGTCAGACATGGGAGACCTAGGACTCAGATTGTCCATACAAGTTAGCAGCAGTGTGTTTATCATCTCCATCTGCATAGCTAGCAATCAGTCCAGGAAGCATAAGTCTCTCCCATCTCCATGGCCCCCAAATAACGGCAGTGAACCTGGGAACAGTTACAACACCAATCTCCTCTTCATTTTAATTGGCAAGTCCTGTTCTCTCCCCCTATCTTCCCCATTTCTTTCCAACTATGCTCACTAAAATTTGAGTTTACTTCTATTGTGAGATGGTCTGTTTGGACAGATTTTCCTGTCCCGTTAGAATAGAAACACCACAGTTGGGTAGAGTTTACCAAAAGATCATTTATAGCCCATACTGTTGTATTCTAATCCCGATGTTTTCACACTCAGAGGTACCCGATGCCCTCCAGATCATGGCAGATGCCTGGTGTTCAGATCCCAGAGTGACACTCAGCCAAAAGAGAACAGCTGAGATCCGAGATCTGTGTTGTATGGCATGGCTCTATTTTGTCCTATTTAGAAAATACCAGGAGTGAGTGTCTCAGAGATGTCTGTATTTTCAACAGTGATTCTCATACTGCAGGAAAAAAAAATCTAATCAGTGGCTACTAGGTGACGATAGCCTGGGTTGAAAATCATTTGCAATGAACTACTCAGTCTGAGCCCTCCACTATGAAGGGGATTCACACATTGTTTCCTTGGCATTGATCATATCTAGGACTCGGAGGTGGCTTTAATTGTCACTGTCACATTGTCCCATCTTGCCTTTCATGGTGCAATGGATGCTGAGCTGTCTGGGCTTGGATGATGTCTTTTTTTTTTGCAGGGCTTACTTATCCTTGGGCTCTGCAGGGAGCTGATGATTCTTCCAGGAGATGCAGATGCCTCTAGCACCAGTTATGGAGGGATGGACAATTGATGACCTTGTGGTGGCTGCTGTCCTGCAGAGGGTGAGACCAGGGTTATTCACAGCTTGGTAATTGGCACTGATCCTGAGCTCTTCATCCTCAGCAAATACAGGCATCAGGAGGGCAGCTCCCGATCAATGCAGGGGCATCGAATATACAGAACCCCCAGGAAAAAAAAATGCCAGAATCAAAAATGGATTTGTGTTTAGCATGCCTTGTATATCCTGGTCTGGTTATGAATAATTTAGCCTTTCCTAGGCTGAATAGACTATATTTAGCAAGCCTATTTTGCTTATAATACATCCTGTCCTTTTATGAAGAAGCGTAAAGCATGAGAGCTGCTTAGAATTGGGGTGACTTCATTTTGTGGGAGCAGGAGTGCAGAGGCATCTTCATCTGTGGTCTTATGCTACCATGTACCTGGGAGAACTGAGGCAGAAGCTCTCAGGGCCCATGCAGCTGAAAGCATCCTGGAGGGTGCATTTTCTCTGTTGAGCATAGGGCAGGGACACTGCCTATGTGCTGATGGCTCTTGGCTATGCCTTCTGTCTTATAGAGAGGATGATGGCAAGATTTAAGGGGCACCAACAGCATTGATTCTTGTTATTGGCCCAATGGAAAAATGATAACAAAAAAAATCAAGTAACTTGAGGGGACTTTACTAGACTCCTGTCAAAAGTGTAGGAAAGTTGAAGGAACTCTCACGGGATAGATCCAGAATAGGAGGAATGAGCTCAACCATTTCTAGGTGTGTAAAAACACAGGCAGAGAGCAGTTTCCAGAACCTGAGACGTGGAACTGTATGTATGAGTTAGCTGCTTAGAGGTACTCCATCTTTGCTTAGGCACTGTCCATGGTGGCATCACATGGAGAGAGCAGAGATGGTAGCCATGCCAACCAACTCTCTTTATTTCTCATCTCTTGCAGATACAGATATCCCCCTTCCCCACTGATTGAACTTAACAGAACATTAGAAGCAAGAGAACATCTTATCGAATCCACAGAAGCCTGCCTCCTGGAGAGTGAAGAGTGGAGAATGGACTTGGGGGTACAAATGAATAGTCTCAGTGTACCCTGTCAGCACATCTTGTATCCAGAAGCTCCAGCAGTGCCTTGCTGTGGGTTGCACTGCATTATCTCTAGAAGGCTCTTGTCAAACGTGCAAATATAAGCTCTGGCAAAGTGACATATCCTTTAGTAAGTGGTTCAGGCCATTCCACTGGATTGTCTGACTCTTATTTGTCTTGAAGATGGGACACTGAACAGGTGTGGTGGTATTAACGAGAGTGGTATTAACGGCTCAGACATGGGGTGTTTCAGCAGGGAGCACTGTACCTTTGAGGGCCTTGTGTAGCTGCTGTGGCTACCTGGATAGTGGGAGAGGGGAAGGTTATGGAACTAGGAGGCAGACTCTTTGACCTGTTTCTGAAGCTGCTGGAAGCAAATCTTCCAGCCCACTGCTGAGTGTCAGGGGTCTCCTAGGAATTCATAGCCATGTTGGTTTTTCAGAAGGTAGAGAACATACTTACCCATAAATAGGGACAATACTATGAAAACTGATTAAGATTCTCTGCTACTCTTCAACAGTCTATTTAAATGCTGGGTGGTAAGTAAGGGAATTTTTGTTAAATTGTTTTCTGTTGGTTGTTCTCAGTATGTTTGAAATGTATCACATGTAAAAATAAAGTAAATTCTAAGTTCATTTTAACACATAAGCCGATCTCCTTGAGCCTTGGGAGAGCTGTCAAGGGCAATGAAGAAGTTGAAGAGGGGGGAAATGTGGTCCCTTCCTACATTTTGTTTTTCTGGACAGAAAAACAAAAACAAAAACAAAAACAAAATCCCCTGGAAACAGGCAGATACAGTTGACCTTGGCTTGTTCCCCTGCTCCCTTTTGCAAGTCCCACACAATTTCCATCCAATTTCTTTGTTTCATCCAAGTGACAACTTCATCTCCCAGGCTCTCTGACCCCTACACATCTGCACTCTGGATGTTCAGCCTTCAGGATCACTACATGACTTCCCTTGAAATGTAGGTAGAAGGTATTCCCATCATCTACTGATGCTCAGTAAGCTATATTAAAACTTAGTGCTTTAAGCTGGGTGGTGGTGGCACACGACTTTAATCCCAGCACTTGGGAGGCAGAGACAGGCAGATCTCTGTGAGTTCGAGGCCAGCCTGGTCTACAGGGCGAGATCCAGGACAGGAACCAAAACTACAAGAGAAACCCTGTCTTGAAAAAGCCAAAACAAACAAAGAAACAAACAAAAAAAAATCCACCCCTCCCCATAAAAAACAAAACCAAAACTAAAAATAAAAAACTTAGTAGTTAAAATGGCCACCTCCTCACTGTTGTTGCCTGTTTATGCATTTCAAAGTGTCTGGTTTGACTTGAAATAGTATCATGGGATTCCCTAATATAGATTTCTGTTTGTTGGGTTTCTTTTGCCGCTGGTTCTGGATGTTGGTGGAGTTCTCTGATTCTCTTGTCTGTGGCCTCTTCTTAAGGCTAACTTAGACTTCCTCACATCATATGGTCTCAGGATAGTTTGGCTTTCTACATGGTGTTTGTCTTCCTCCACAGAAGTAGGGGTAGACTAATAAATGCAGAATCACTCTACCTTACACCATATTGGTCAAAGCAATTGCTTTGGCCAATCCATTCCAAAGGGAAGGAAAAGAGGCATGCATGTCACAATGGAAGTTGGTATCAACAGGGGCCATCTTTGAAGACTCCCCCCCCCCATTTTTTAAACCACATATAAGTCAGGCTGACTTCAATTTGCACTGTGGCAGATGATCAACAGGAATTACTAAAAATGTCTATGAATTAGTTGATGGCCTATCCATAGAGACGTGATTATTTCTCCTTGAATCTAGACAGGTATGTGGCTGCTAAGTGGAACATAGTGGACATTACTCTGGGTGGCTTCAAAGGCTAAGACTAGATTACATGGACTGTATAAGCTTCTGTGTTGTCCTCTTGAAAGGTATACTTTGAAAAAAGGCAGGTACCATGTGAGAGTCTTACTATAAAGTGGTACCTTGCTGGAGAGACACAGCTGAGCTTCTAGATAGCACCTGGCACTGCCTGGCCCTGTATGAATGGGCTAACTTGGATGTCTAGTTCACTTGAAACTTCACGTGACATACATCTCCAGCTGACACCTCCCTCCTAGCACCTGAGAGACATCAAATAATAACTGCAGAGATGTACTCTTTCCTGATTCCCTACCCACAAGATGGGGAGTGAAATTATTATTTAAGCCATAAGGTTCTGAGGGGAGTTGTTACACAGTGATGTTACTGGGGTACTTCTGAAATCTCCTGGAACTCTATCAGTTTAGGGACTTGAAATCCAACCATGAAGTACAAGTTAAGAAAATGAAGGAAGGGTATTTCTGTGGGCAGTGATAACAGGTGGCCTAGTAAGCTGCAACTGTGAGTCAAGGTCCCCGAAGAACACTTAGGTTCACAGATTCTTTTCTTCTTTCAATTATGAACCCATAGGCAGAACCCAAGCCACTTCCCCTAATGAATTTGATGACATCATCTGAAAATGGCCCCATTCAAGACATTACTGGCATGTCTTGGCTGGCATGTAAGTGCCCACCAACTCAGTCATCTAGCATGTATTGACAAAGTAAGTGGTTTGTGGAATCTTGGGTTAGTTCTCAGAACCAGAGATTGTCTTTATGTCCTGATTGCTTTTCATACAGCTGCCGTGCACACAAGGCTTCCTCCATGCTGAGTTTCAGGTTCAGGGTGTGGAGAAGGACTCTCATTTTTAAGTGGCAGCTTGTTTTTGCCTCCACCTATAAGGCATATATGGAACATGTGATCTAGAAGAACCCAGGGCTTTCAAGCTAGGAAGAGATTAACCTGCTGATTCAGAGGTTGAGTATGTGAGGTCAGAATACAGGAGCCCTATGCTGGGTTGGTTGCCAATTGGACGCAAACTAGAGTCACCTGGGAAAAGGAGTCACAGCTGAGGAATTTCTGCCGTTAGACTTGTGGGCACATCTGTGGAGTATTTTCTTGGTTAACAAAATAGATAGATGGGGTAGGAACCAGCTCACAACTGTGTGCAGTGGGATATCTATGGATATATATATATATATATACATATATATGTGTGTGTGTGTATGTGTGTGTGTGTGTATACACATATATATGTACACACACTGTGCAAGCAATGGGAAGCAAGTCAGTTAGCTCTTCTATGGTCTCTGCCTCAGTTCCTGCTTCCAGGTTCCCACCTTCAGTTCTTGCCCTGGCTTCCCTTGATGATCGACTATAACCTATGAAGCCAAATAAACCCATTCTTCTCAGTTACTTTTGGTCTCTGTTTTTATCACAGCCACAGAAAACCAAACTAGAAACAGGCCTCCGTTCCAGAGTTTGTACTTATTAGCTGATTGAACTTGGATGAATTATTTAAACACTCCTGCCCATCATCATTTTCCCCTCATTGCAGTGGTAGTAGTAGCATAGGGCTCTGTAAGACCTATTGTAAGCCTTCAAGCTCAGCACCGGGAACATGCTAGCATTTAGTCTGGGCCAGCCCAGCTCTGAGGATAATGATGATATTGTCATATTATCATTGTCATTATGCTTGCCCTTGAGAACTCACACAGACAGAACAGGCAGGTTCTGGATCCAGGCTCTTAAGACCCCAATCAGGGTGGAGTGTAAGGGAGGCACAGACATTTCTGTGTTAAAGGAAAAGGGGAATTTCTAAAGTGAGAGAATGGCAGGATCACTCCCCTTCTCTCTCCCTCTCTCCTGCTCCCTCTGCTCTTATTTTCTCATTCCCTCATCTCTCCTCTCCTTTAAAACGATGATAGTATGTTCACGTTGTGCAAATCAAAGGCACAGATTAGAAACTGGAGGATGAATGTGCTTAGCAGACCCGGGAAGTCTCCAGGGGACTGGAATTGATTGCCCAGAGTGTACCACACAAAGTGATTAGTTTTTTTCTGCATGTGGCGAACAATAGGAATGAAGTTGAGGGTTGGAAGTACCTCTCTACGCCAAGCTACTTAACCCCATGGGCTTCCTTGTGATGGAATGGAATCATGGAGTGCACAGGCAGAAGCTCTCTTGGAAGCCTCTTTCTGGAAGAGTCTATGGTAGAGGAAAAGCAGAATGTTTTCCAGCAATTTGGAAAGGGTACCCCAGGTTTCTTGGGAGATGCTGGGATTTGGGGAACTTACACAAATGAGAGAATTGTATATTTTATAGGTCTTGATGACCTATAAAATAAATACTGATTCCTCTACCTAGATAGAAAAAAAAAATCCTTAAGTGGACTCTGTGTGGCCTCACTCAGCCCCCGTTGTCATCTAGGCTAGTTTCCATCCTCTGGAACTTAGCAGGATTTAGCAGGACTAGAGATGACTTCCCTTGTTAGGGAACCCTGGCTCAGGATTGGGCAGAGGCTGGAGGATGCCTCCCAGGCTAGAGCTTGTTTTAATGATTGGTTTTAGATTGGCTGTGGGAACCTTGCTTTAGTGAGCTGAAGTCACTGTGGGGAATGAAGTCACCCTCCCTAGATAAGCTGCTTATCCACCCATCTCAAGAGGTAAGATTCTGATTTCCACCTGCTGTTCACCTCTTTTCATCACAAAGGTCGAGATTCATTTGAATAAAGAGTGAAAATAAACCCAGCTCCCAGCTTATCTGATTCCTTGGCCCACATTAGGAAAGCAGCACCCTCTAGGACATACGGAGTTCACTGCCTTGGAGCAGGAAAGGCTTGTATATTACCTTTGTAATCATCTCTTGATCACGGATAATTTACAGAGTGCTCAGCTTGGGCATCCAGATGATGACAGGCCTCCATGGAGGGAACAACAACAACAACAAAAAAAGTCCCTAATAATACTCTGAGTCAGACAGGCCTAAGTAGCTGATTCTTGGGTCCTTTGAATCCTGACACAAATTTCCCATTTGTCTATGGAAATAGTTCTTAAAGGGGAGCATGTCTCAGTGTGTGTGTGTGTGTGTGTGTGTGTGTGTGTGTGTGTGTGTGTGTGTGTGTGTGTGTGTATGCCTGAAACAGACTAACTCCAAGTTGTAGAATTTAGATTTGGTGGAACCATGGTTGAGTCTAACATGTCGATTCCAAAGTTCAAAGTGATACCAATGCTCTTGGTCTAGGCATGCATTTTGAGCACCTCTTTGTTGGTTGCTAAGTGCTCAAGCTGGGATGTCCTGCACCCAAACACAGGTTACTTGATTTGCTTATGGAAAACCGATGATGTTTTATATAGTGCTACAGTTTAGTCCCCAGATCTATGGCATTGCTAGAACACCCTGAAAGAGGTTCTTCCTCTTTTTGAAAGAACAGTTCTTTACATTCTGGGAGCCCGGTAATGGATTTGGGGAGGGTATGACACCTCAACTGGCAGAGTGGCATAGAATCTGGCCTCCTTCTCCATACCCTGAAGGCTCATTGTGCATTCTTTCTCTGAGCATTGCATTTTGGACTGAAGCGTCACCGGCTTGATTTCAGTCTAGACATCTTTTTTTTTTTTTTTAACAGTGTGCAGAAAATATGCTCTGCTATTTTTTGTTAAAGTGTAAAACAAAATCACAAAATTCAGTGTGTTAGGAATTCTGTAGAATCAGATAGATCACAGAGAACCTAAAATAAGCAATCAGAATATCCCTACACACACACACACACACACACACACACACACACAGAGGGAGAGAGAGAGGCAAAAACACACATAGTACACACATACTCTGTGTTATGTTAACTCTGAGCCACTGTCACCCCACATAGGGCAATGATGACAGACTGAAGAGACAATACCATTCAAGTCCAGTCCAGTGAACAAATAGTTTACCAGGCGTACAGAGGCGCAGGATTATTTTCAGGAGTGTGATGATGGCATCCATCCATCTGCACTACTGGAAAGCCACCTCAGAATGGGTGACAGCTTCCCTACAGCTGCAGAGACCCACCCTCTCTCCTTCAGTTAATCTCCTGTACACCTCTAGCACCTCCCAAGACTACATGCAGTGGGGGCCAAATCATGTGCTATTGAAGGGACACAGGAGGGAGAGAGGGGCCGTAATCTCAGGTGAAAGTCAGATGGTCCCCACCTCCTTTCCGTGAAGGCATGTCAACAGACTCAGCCTTATGAGGCTCTCCCGCGGTTAAACACAGTTTTTGTGACTTTTGCAAGGCAGAGAACATGTGTATATATGTGCATCACAGGTTGTCATGTGTATGCTCAGCTGTGTGTGTGTGTGTGTGTGTGTGTGTGTGTGTGTGAGACTTGTGGATCTGCATACATATAAGAGGCAAGCATGTGCTTATGGGGGGGTTATGTGTTTACTATGTATATATTTGCATGAGTGCTATGAAACTCTGTACACACACACACACACACACACACACACACACACACACACAAATAAATTCACACACAACACCAACTTCTTTAGAGACATTTATAAGTGAAGATGAATGAATATAAGTGAAGATGAATGAATAATGGGCTGTCTGGGCATTTACAAATGCAGCCAATGAAATCTGAGCACACTGGAATTTGGTTGTTGGCATTATAATTCTCCCTCTGGCTAGTGAAACTAGGATACTCATTCTTGGAGCTGTTGGGGTTTCAAGCTCCTCTGTGGTCTTGATCGTGGCTTGGCATGCGTTCAGCTGTGGACGGCTTTCTCTCTGGCTCTCATGGGTCCACAGGACATTTTTTTTTAAAAGGTTGACCACCGAGTCACCATGTCTCGTTAGTGGCAGCAGTTATTTTATCTGTGAGAATAACTGTCCTTCTTAGCTTCTCAAGCTGTCACCTGGGTGGTGATTTATTACCTTCCAAAGCTGCAGTAATTGTATAATGATGCAAAATAATGACAAGCCGGTCTGATAAACTTTATGACCTGCAGCATCTTGCATTCTAACTGCATTCCGGCATGCACTATGGGATTACAGAGCACCCACAGGGCTGACAGGCGGTGGCAGGGCAGCTTTCCTGGCTTGAAGAAAGGAAGAGGAAAAAAGAAATGGGATTCAGACCTAGTGAATGGAGGACTAGATCTGGGCTAATGTGAATTGATTCTGTTTGGGGCATACATGCCAAATGCGGCTGCCTGCAGTTTTATTAAACACACACACACACACACACACACACACACACACACACACACACACACACACTGTACTTGCTTTCTATTTTTAAACTGGGAATATAGAATTAGCCGGTAACCATTTGTCAATGAAATATACATTCAAAACAATGGCCATAAGTCATGAGCTGCTGGACTTCAGCTTTCACTTTTGGCTTTCCTTTATGAAATGACTGAGCTCTTGTCAACAACTCAAACTCAGACCCATCTTCTCAGGAGCGGAGGGGGCAGGTTCGATACAACTTGCCAGTGCTGAAGTACAAATGACTCCAGAAAGTGATGCTACAGAGTGATTTTCAGCTTTTTTGTAAAAATGTGTGCAAGTCACAAAGCCATTCCTGTGGAAACCAGAGACAAAGTTTCAGCCAGGCGTGTCTGATAAAGCCCTTACAGTTGCCATAGTTGACCTGATTTGGGCCTGCGGTTGTTGGGAGGTCTCCTATAATCTTCTAGAATCATGGAGTAATGGCCTTGTGGAACTAACTCACTGTGGAGGTAGACTTCCTATCCAGCCCTGCCGGAATTTTCTCCCTGCTTCTTTGTAGTCACCTGTCAGTGACTATGGGTACCATAGAGAGTTATCTTGGCATTGTACAAATGGGCATAGACTGTGTCTGTGTCTTGATGCTGGAGCCTTAATAATGAGGATAAAAAAGGGGACTAGACCAGAGAAAGTACTGATGTTGTTAGCGCTGACCAGTGTCCACGCCTTTTGTCTGTATTGGCTTATATTTGGATTTCCCTCTGTGTTTGTCTGTATCTGTGTCTGTAAGTCTCTCACAATGTAGCTCAGGAGGCTTCCCAATGGTTAGGATTATAGGTATGTGCTGCATAGCTTTGTGTCAACTTGACACAAGCTAAAGTCATCTGAGAGGAGGCCACCTCAATTAAGAAAATGCCTCCATAAGTTTGGGCTGTAGGCAAGCCTGTAAGACATTTTCTTCATTAGTGATTAATGGGGGAGGGCCCATTGTAGGTGGTGCTGTCTCTGAGCTGGTGGTCCTGGGTTCTATGGGGAAGCAGGCTGAGCAAGCCATGAGGAGCAAGCCAGTAAACAGCACCCCTCCATGGCCTCTGCACCCAGTTTCCTGCCCTGCTCAAGCTGCTTTCGTGACTTCCTTCAGTGTTGGACTATAACGTGGACGTGTAAGCCGAAGAATCCCCTTTCTCTCCAACTTGCTTTTCTGTCATGGTGTTTCATCACAGCAATAGAAACTCTTAAGTAAAACAGAAGATGGTACCAGGATAGTGGTCTGTTGATGTGACAGACCTGACCATGTTGCTTTTGGGAGGATTGTTGATGGAATTTGGAACTTTGGGATAGAAAAGCCCTTTGAGTGTTGAGAGCTCAGTAAGTTGTTCAGTAGGAGCTTGGAAAATAAGAGTGTTGAGGGCAGTGCGGCTGATGGAGGCCTGGCTTGTGAAGTTTCAGAGGGAAGCAAAGACTACCCAGCCATTTGAGTTAAGAATCTGTGGTTATGGTTACATGGAGCTGAAGAATCCACTGTGCTTAGCCAGATACCAGAACCACTAAAGTGAAACCTTTGCTTTAGTGGGGTAATGGATGTTGCTCAGCTGGGGCTGAAGAATCAGATGTGATTAAGAAGAGACCAGCGTCATTGAGGTGAAATCTGGAGAGTGTGCTCTAAGGGTCAACACATGGAAGCTGTTTTCCAGAGATGGCCAAGGTTGTACCTCATGCTGGCAGCCGAACTTGGTAGTGTAAGAATCACCCAGGTGGTCCCTGTTTTGGAGGCATGAAGAGGGTCATGGGGAGCAGCTGAGGCTTTCGCTGTGTGACTGGGTTGGAGGCCCCAAAATTAGCCCAGGAGAGGCTATTGGTGAAAGTGCAGCCCAGCTGTAACAAGGGGTCCCAGCAGTTTTGGCAATGTGAGTGCCATAGGATTTCCACTGAGAACAGCAGCAGCTGTGGAGTGGAGCCAGCTGGAGCCTAGAAGACAAATAGTGTGTGCTGAGAACAGCAGAGCTGGAGAAGTCACCCAAGCACCCTGGAGGGGCCCAGAAAATTGGACATTGAGTTATTTACACTCTTGGAGTATGGTTTTTGCTTTGTTCCGATTGTAACTGTGCCCTGGTTCTTCCATCTTGAAGTAAGAATGTAACTTAATTTTGATTTTTACAGGTGCCTACAGTTGAGAGATTTTGAACTTTTAAAAGAGATTTTGGAATTTTGAAGAGATGATATTGTAAAGGGACTGAACTTTTAGTGCTTTTGAGATGTAAAGATGGCGTTACTGTTTAAGTTATTTGTTTTTATTAGGAGATATTGAGGATGAATGAGAAGGAAAGGTTGTTGCTCAACAGTGATGTGTTTGTGTGTCAAGTTGACGAAGGGTCTAAATTTCATGAGTTCCCACTAGTTTGGTTTGGTTGTCTCTGTAGGCTTTCCAATCATGATCCTGATGCACTTGCTCATAGAATCCCTCTTCTCTGTCTTCAACTGGACTCCTGGAGCTCAGCCTGGTGTTTGGCTGTGGATCTCTGCATCTGCTTCCATCAGTTACTGGAGAAAGGCTCTATGATAACAGTTAGGATATTTACCGATCTGATTCCACTATTGCTATTAGTCTAAGCTGGGGTCATCCCTGTGGATTCCTGGGAACTCCCCAGCACCCGTTTTCTCCCTAATCCCCATGATGTCTCCCTCTATCATGGTATCTCTTTCATTGCTCTCCCACTCTATCCATATTCCAGCTCGACCATCCCGTTCTCTTATGTTCTCATCCCCCATCCCCTACCTTCCATTACCCCCACCCCACCCCCAGTTTACTCATGGAGGTCTCATCTATTTCCCCTTCCCAGGGCAATCCATGAGTCCCCCTTTGGGTCCTCCTTGTTAGTTAGCATCTCTGGAGCTGTGTATTGTAGTCTGGTTATATCTAGTATGCACTTATGAGTGTGTACATACCACATTTGTCCTTCTGAGTCTGGGTTACCTCACTCAGGATGATATTTTCTAGTTCCATCCATTTGCCTGCAAATTTCATGATGTTAATGTTTTTTTACTGCTGAGTAGTATTCCAAATGTACCACATTTTCTTAATCCATTCTTCAGTTAATGGGCATCTAGGTTGTTTCCAGGTTATGGCTATTATGAATAATGCTGCTATGAACATAGCTGAGCATGTGTCTTTGTGGTATGATTGAGAATTCCTTGGGTCAGTGTTCTGGCTAGTTTTATGTCAACTTGACACAAGCCAAAGTCCTCTGAGAGGAGGGAACCTCTATTAAGGAAATGCCTCCACAAGATTGGACTGTAGGCAAACTTCTGGGGCATTTTCTTAATTAGTGATTGATAGGGGAGGGCCCAGCCCATGGTGGGTGGTGGTATCCCTGGACTGGTGGTCCTGGGTTCTATAAGAAAGCAGACTGAGCATGCTATGAAGAGCAGGCCAGTAAGAAGCACCCTCCCTGATCTCTGCATCAGTTCCTACCCTGCTTGGTTTTCTGTCCTGACTTCCTTCAGTGACAGACTAAATGTGGAAGTGTAAGCCAAATAAACCCTTGCCTCCCCAAGTTGCTTTTGATCATGGTGTTTCATCACAGCAGTAGTAACAGTAGTAACTATACTTAAGACAAGTTAGATAAGGTATGTGTCATCATAGCTGGCCCTAGCCTTTCTTGCAAGTAGAGGTGGGTTCATGTAACTTACTTATTCTCCAAATGGAATGGTAGGCATTTCCAGGACTGGACAGAACACCATCCTAGCAATGTGCAGCTTGTACCTTCTGTTGCCTTTCAGGTTGGGATGCCAATATGACATAATAGAAAGACAAGACATAGGCACACACACAGAAGAGGGCAGAGTTTGAGAATATAGTCACTGTTAGAGGAGACTCACTTCAGACCCCAGGTTTGGAATGTGAATGAACTCTCTTCTGTGAAAAGGGCCTGGAATCTCTGAGTTAATTGACCGGTACAGCATACTCTGGCCCCTTTGGATGTTTTGGCTTCAAGAATGCATTTGAGTGGTTAGTCCCATGCCCACAGCTAAATCTCAGGCTCCTGGAAACTTGTTCAAGTTCTTTCTGTTTCACTGAAGCTGAGTGTTTTGCTTTGGAGCCCTCAGAGTTGGAAAGCATCTTGGAGTATAAGGCTGATGGTCAAAATTCCAACCCAGGGTCTCAACCACATGTGCTTCGGGGCTTTGGGGGTTAGCTTTGAGTAGGATGGATCTTCTTAGTCTTGGATTCTTGATACTTTGGGGGTATATCATTCCCTCATGTAGAGGTTGAACAGGATTGTAGGAGGTCCAGCATTGTCCTGAGTATCACTGCATGTCAGCTGAGTGCTCAATCTCAATCTCCAAACTCAATCTAAGAGACAGAATGAGAGAGACACTGACAAAAGTCCCCTGGGGTGGGATGCAAAGTCACCGATCATCTGATCATCAAAGGCCACAGAGATGGAGACTTGGAGGACTCAAAGTCACTAGTCATCAAGGACTACTGAGATGGAGTCTTGGACTACAAGTGTTTATTTTTCGTCTCTGCAGTCAGAGGCAGGTTTTCTGTTCATCCTTCCTGTCATGTGTTGAGATAACCCTCATTTCCTCCTCTTACATGAAGACTGAATCTGATGTGTTGAGCTTTGAGTGTCTCATGAGAGAAATGTGCTGCTTTATTGTTTCTTCCTCCTCCTCCCATGTAAATCATCCATAGATGCAAATTGCCCTCAAACTCAGTGGCTTTAACTAATCCGACATATTATTGTTTCCATGGATGAGTGAGTTGGATGGCTTTGCTGGGTGGCTCTGTCTTGGGGTCTTTTGGAGGATCACAGTTGGGATGTTGAGGTGACTTTATCTGAAAACTTGACCACCACAGCTGGGAGGATTTGTTTCTAACCTACCTTCCTCATTGGATGGCGGGCGGTCTTCATTTTCTCACCTTCCAGCCTTCTTCATAGGTATGGCAGCTAACTTCCTGAGACTTCATCACGATGGTTAATGTTGACTGTCCATGAGACAGAATCTAGAATCAAAGACAAGCCTTGGGGGAAGATCTGTGGAGGATTTTCTAGATTATGTTAATGGCGCCGGAATGACCCACTATAATTGGGTGGCGCCACTCCATGGGTTGCAGGTCCAGTTTGCATAAAAAGGGGAAGGTCATTTGAGCACTCCTTGCTCTGCTTCCGGACTGCAGGTGGCAGTGTGACCCGCAGTGGCATGCTCCTGCCACCAAACCTTCCCCCACCATGGTGGACTACAGCCCCCTGAACTGTGAGCTAAAGCAAACCCTTCCTCTCTTTAGTTGCTTTTTGTCAAGGGTGTTAGCACAGCAATGAGAGAAGTAATACCTATGTGACCTAAGAGGAAATGAGGACAAGAAAGAAACCTCAGTGCCTTCCATAGCTGAGGCTCTGAAGTCATGTGCAGCCGCTTTGCTTTCTTTTATTCCTTAAAAGCAAGCGCGCAGCCCAGCCCACATTCAAGGGAATGGCCTCTGTCCTCTACCTTGAAAGCACCCAAGAATCTGCACTCACAGCTACCAAGCCTTATGAACCCTTCCCCCAAATAGCACAAATGTATCTCTCGTTTTACAAACTGGGTTGCTGGCCAGTCCTAGCTACATGATCTGCACCTCCCTCCACCAAACCTGCTGCCTACAGAGAGGTGATACAGAGTCCCTGGTCTGTGGCTTACCTGTGATCCTTTTAGAAAGATCATCTGATAAATGTGGGCAGTTGTACATTAAGAAAGTCTGGAAATTGACCTCTTTCGGATCTATATGGCATTTCTCCAGAGCATTTCTGAACCCAGCTTTAAGGCTGGTGCAAGAACCTAGATTTGTGTTTCCCTTTCATAATTTAGAATGGTGAATGGGAAGTAAACAATGGTCCAGCCGGGACTGACATGCTGTGGATATCGCTCTGTGTAAATAAAGTTCTGATTGGCCAGTGGCCAGGCAGGAAGTATAGGCGGGACAAGAGAAAAGAGAATTCTGGGAAGTAGAAGGCTGGAGACAGACACCTCCAGCCGCTGCCATGAGAAGCAACATGTAAAGACACTGGTAAGCCACAAGCCATGTGGCAAAGTATAGACTAACAGAAATGGGTTAATTTAAGATAGGAGAAGTAGATAACAAGTAGCCTGCCATGGCCATACAGTTTGTAAGCAATATAAGTTTCTGTGTGCTTTCTTGGTTGGGTCTGAGCGACTGTGGGACTGGTGGGTAAGAGAGATTTGTCCTGACTGGGCCAGGCAGGAAAACTCTAACTACACTGACATTCTCAGCTCTTGCTTTTATCTCAGAATATGGATGGAAGTGATATGCATATACTCAGGTATACTCAGGTATAGCCTGAAAACATGGCTGTCTCTACACCTAGAGGTAGATGTTCTGTGAACAGCACCAGAGACTGCCTGGTGAGAATGGGACGTGGAGCTTCTTTCAATAGAGTGCTGAGTGTCGCCCCCTCCCAACTACCACCAGGCTTTTGATGAGTGAGATACAAACACTGACCCTTTCAAATCTAGACTTTTTTTTTAGTCTTTATTTGTTACAGCAGCTACCATTACCTGACACTCACTTTTGCCCCGTATAGCTTTAGGGAAGTTACAAATCTTTCCTGTCTCCTCTAAAAATTGGAGATAAAAGAGACCATCAGTCACCTCTTAGGATTCTTATAATGGAGTCAAACACAATAAAAAATGCCTGGGTCTTCATGCTCAGTTAGGTTACCAATTTTTTTTTTTTTTTTTTTTTTTTTTTTTGTTACTAGCTGACTAAAATGCCATTTGCCCAACTCTGTCATGTAGGAAAGACTTTTGCTTCAAAAAAGTTTCCTGTCCTGCTATGCCAGGTTCCAGCTAGGGTTGAGCTGCTGTGTAGTTGGGTTTAGTGAAAGTTCTGGTGAGTGGTGCCCCTGGGGCCATGTGATTTTTCCTTTAGTGCCCTAGCTGTCACAGACTTGAAGGGTGTTTCTTACGGTGTGCATCGGAGATGTCCTCATTAGACAGATGTCTTCTGAGATCCATCCCAGAGCACTGAGGGGACAAGTGGCTTCTATGTGTCTGCTGATGTCCATAGAGCTATGTAGGAACCCTTGCCTGGCCTCTTCAAGCTCTGGTACACAGAGGCTGAAATCATCCTTTGGTTTTCCCTGTTCTACAAACACTGGAGTGTTGCCTAGCTTAGTCTGAGTCACTACTTGCAGAACTGTGGAATGGCCATTTTTGTTTGAGCAGTTCAGCTGGGTGGTGGGGATGGGTTAGTTCCATTTCCACTCAGCTGGGTGTCTCTAGCACTCGGCTGGTATTTGTAGTATTGAGCTGGGAGAGGCACCAGGGAAGTGTTTGCTACCTCAACATTTTGGCTACTTCTAAACAAGCTGGGGATTTACTGAGGTCAGCAATGGCTGGATGATCAATAAGGCATTTCAGATGAAAACCCCATTTTTTTGCCTCTAGCAAATTCTCAGCCTTGCTTTGCCTTTGTAAACAACTTCTTAAGGAATACTGATTGTAAATCATCTCTGATGCACCTCTACACCCCTCATACCATGTATTCCTCCTAATAGTTTTTCATGGCAGGCAAGAAGAGATACTTGTACCAATGAAGGCACCAAAGCCCAGAGGATGAGGTCGATTCCTCTAAGGTCAGTGTGAGTTTGTGGTAGGGGAGCAGATGAGGATCCCAGGCTCTCAGATCCTGGACCTGCCTGGCACAGTGTTCAGCATCTTACTTAGTAATGCGCTCAGAAACCTCCCTGGCCTGGGTCAATGCTCACCCCTCCACCCTCACATCTGAAGAGCAGTGTTTACTGCTGGGTGGGCTGCAGGCAGCCACATGTTCAGTGACATTGTCAGGGCTGGGGGGTTATCTCACCTGCTCACCTGCTGTCTAGGCAGGCTGATTAGTGATCACATTTTCCTCTGGACCTAATTACTTGAGAAGAAAAGACTATTTCATTGTGACTCCATTGAGCTTCCCGCTAACCAGCCTGCAGGCACATGCAAGCTGAAGCTGAGTCTTGCCCAGGAAGGAAAAGAACAAGCATGGACGATCTGCCATGCAGGACCTTATGCTAACTGTATGGGTCCAGAACATCTTGGCAGGTTTCTCACCAACCCAAGAGAAGCATCTTCTGAACTGTGCTCCGTGCGGCATCATCTGGATTTGATGATGATGATGATGATGATGATGATGATGATGATGATGATGGAGAAAGGGCCAGAGTTACTCCGGGACACTTGTGGAGAGGAGAGCTGGGGAGTATACTGACATCCTCAGGCCTGGCTTGAAGCTTTCAAAATAGGGGCTGAAGTTGTTCCCTCTGGGATCTGCTTCTCAACTCTTACAGTTTCCTGTGTCTTGGAGTGAGTGGCTCCAGTTACTTGGAGAGCCAGGCTGAAATCTCGTTGTCATTAAAAGCTACAAATTCACATAAAACACATAGCCAGGTACCAGGGTAGATCAAACATTGAGCAAGAGGACGTTTATATCTTCTAGCCTGCTGTGGCCAGGGAGGGCAGATGCGGGTTGTAGACAATGAATATCGCCTGCTGTGGTTTGGATGCAAAATGTTCCCCAGGGACTTATGCGCTTGAACACTTGGTGCCCAGCAGATGGCGCTGTTTTGAAAGGTTGGGGAACTCTGTAGTGGGTGGAGCTTCCCCGGAAGAAGCCGGTCACTGGGTACCTACCTTGAACTTAGGCTAGGTCCCACTTGCCATCACACTCTGCTTCCTGATTATAGGTACAATGTGACCGCCTACCTCCCACCCCTGCTGTCCTGGTTTCTCCTTCCTGGCGGGCTATATTCAAACCGCAAGCCAAAACGAGTCCTTCCTTCTTTACGTTGTTCCCTATTGGTTGTGACAATGAAAAAAGTAATGAATGCTGTCCTTTAGGGCTCACTGTCTTCTTGTCTGTCAGTTACGATTCAGCATGGGTTCGAGCCAGTGCCTAGGCTCACAAGGATGGACTTTTTTTAGGAATTTGATGAACTTTCCCTCCCTCCCTCCCCCTCTCTGTTTCTCCCTCCCTCCCTCTCTTCCTCCCTCCAGTAGGAATTGAATGCAGGGTTTAAGTATGCTAGGCAAGCACTGAGCTATATCCCCAGTCCCAGAGCTTTGTAAGTGCCAGGCAAGCATCCCAACTGAGCTAATCCCTGACCTGATATACTCTTCATCGGTTCTAACTGGCCCCAGTAGGGATGCATGCAGCAGGGATGCATGCAGCAGGGATGCATGCAGCAGGGATGCATGCAGCAGGGATGCATGCAGAAGGGTCAGTTGCTAAACAGCACTGTAACACTAAAGGTTGCCTGGGAGGATCCTTTCTGAGCTCAATTCCAGGTATCTCTAGATTTTGCTGAGCCTTACATTTACATGTGTCCTATCAATGACTTCTAGGAAACCTCACTCCTGATTTGGGGTGACCTATGTTCATTCTCTTCTTTACTCTGCTCTGGCAGGTGCATGGCAGGTTGCCGTGTCTGCCCTGCAGGTTGGGAATTCTGTGTCCTCTCAGTTAGGGGAGAGGCCCATCAACCTTCAGGTGGCAGTTACTATTTCTCTTGGCACTGCCTGTCAGACATGTGTAAAGCTGGTTGCTCTGACCTCCAACTTCCCCTTTTCTTCTGGCCATGAGCATGTTGCCTCCATCTAAGCCCTGTTGCGGATTGCCACCATCTGCTCACTCTCCTTCTTTGCTCCCAGGGCAGTCCCTCTGCTGGGCCAGCATACGCTGTCAAGGACCCATGGGGTTGTGTCACTGACCAATGTTAGTTGCAGCTTTTGGACGTATTTATTTATTTTTCCTCTAAGATGATCTGAAGGAAGTTCTCTAACTTTGTTCTCTTTGGTCCTTCCTCGGGGACTATAAATCCTATCCCCTATTTGGGGGAACACTCACCATGTGTAATAACGGACCCATGGGCATTCTGTTCCATGCTCTTCACAAGGACTCGTGAAGGAGACATTTCTCTTAGCCTCCACGTTGCAGAGAAGGCACAATCGGCAGCTGTGAGATGGGGTTTCTAACACAGGCCTGGATGGTTTCACAGCTCAAATGTTCATACCTGTGCCACTCCGTCTCTTCATTCTAGGCTCTGCCCATGAGATGGCATGATGGTCAGGAGTGAGGTAGAGAGCTGACTTGGCTGCACCTACAGGTTGAAAGCTCTTGGTGACTAGCGGGGTTTGGTGTCCATGAAAGATTTAAAGGTGAGTTCTCTGGGGGTTAGGATAGGCACTGAGTGGGACAGTCTCGGGATCTTTCCCTCGCAGGGCTATAGTTAAGTGGCAGTTGTAACAAAGTTTCATAAACTAGGTGGTTTCATGTACATAGAGTTGTCTATGTATGGTTCTTCAGAAGTCCCACATTTGGGTGTCGATAGAATTGGCTTCTTGAGGTCTATGTCTGCTCCATGTCTCTCCCCTGGTGGTAGCTTAGCTGCTGGTAGCTTGGTGACAGCCTGTGGTCTTCCATAGCTTATAAAACATTGCTCTAATCTCTGTATTCATCTTGGTGTTCTCTATGTCTCTACATCTGCATTTAGATTCTCCCTTTTTATATTGACACTAGTTATAGAGGATTAGGACCCACCTTAAGGATTTTATCTTCATTTATTGTATCTTCATTGACTCTCTCCAAATAAGATCACATGCTGAGGCACTGGGTGTTAAGTCTTCAATATATACATTTTAAGGAGACATACTTCAACCCATAACATGTTTGTTCATATGAGCTCTCAAATAGAGAGAAATCTTGATTTTTCCAATTTCTTATTATAAACATGTTTCTGCATTGCACTTTTTGGTCAAAATGAGGGAAATCCATGCCTATCCTCTAGGATGATTCCTGTATCCTTAAGGTCACACAAAGCAAATCCTTAGTTATCAAGTGTGTTCCTTTAGAGCCCCTAGGCTTCATTTTTGAGGGAAGACTGAGACATATATGAGCAAAGATTGCCCCTCTGCAGATGTCTGAGGAGATTCCTTCTCCACACATGGTGTGGTTTTATTTTGGCATTTTCATTTTGAATATTTTCTGTCTTGCTGGCAGATCACTCAGCCCACACAGCTGAGATCTTTGGTCACGAATATGCAAAGTAGCAAAACTCGGGTAGCTGCTAGGAGCCATGCCTGTGCAGTGTGGTCCCATTGGTGGACTAGATCTTCATAGACCTGGTAGGTCATGGTCACCAAGGGAGAAGAGGAGAAACCTTGGCCAACTGGGAATGCTGTTTTCCAACTGGGACTGAGGGCCTTCAGAGAAATGGGAGCCAGGGAAGGGATGGAAACTACTTAGCTCCTTAGTGCTTCTGGGCTCATCATTCCAAGTGTCCTCTCCCAGGGACACACACTTGAGGCAATGGAAGATCTTCCCATGCGGCAGATTTCTCTTCCCATCATAGGCTGTAAGACCTTGGAGCCTCATGGTGATTCTCAAGCTCTGAGGTCAACTGTTTCTTTCTCCCAAACACTCACAATGGACATTTCCCCTGATCTCATCCCTTATTCACCTACTCTTTGCTCAGCCAAGGACAAACTCGGCTCGGAATGGGATGAAATGTGGGAGGAGAGAATATTCTGGACCAAGGTACAGAGGGGGCAAAGTGTCATGTGGATGACAAAAATGAAATTGGGTAGATCTGGCTGGGTTGAGAGGGACAGAAGCGAGAGAACAGTTTGGGCCCTTCAGGAAAGCCAGTCCCTGAAGACTGCATTTACCCTGAAAGTGTGAAGGTTTCATGTCTGAGAGGGGTGTGATGGATCCCTCTGGATTTAAGACAGGGAGGAATTGGGGGCTGGAGATGGGATCATAGTCAGGTGGTGATTGAAGAGATTGCAGTAGTAATACAAACATTGACTTCCTCACTCACCAGCTCCTGAGTCTCCAGGCTGGGTCTGTGGTGGTGGAGGCGTCAGGTGGAGGGGGGTAACTTCATTCACTGTTTTTAGGGTTGCTCAGCCTCCCCTTGGATTGGGCAGCCTGCTTCAGGCTGAGCCCTGCACATTTTTCTCATCCTGGCAAAACCTCTGGGGGGGTCAGGAGGCCGTTGGCTGTGTTTCCTGCTTCACAAGGCAAGCTTTGTTTGAAGAAGTTTCAGAGTGCAAAAGTCAGATTGAATACAATGGACACACAAAATGAAATTGCTCTTTACAAGAAATACAGGTGCAATAAAATGGAAATACACTTGTTTTAACACGGCAAATGTCCTGAGGATTTCTAAAAGCTACTGAGCGGGTTAAGCAGAGCTGGATGGGAAACAGGAAGGCTGTTTGGAGGAGTTGTGGGAAGATTGAGTGTGCGTGGGGTGGGGTGGGGTGGGAGTGCATTCTGTTATTGGGAAGTGTGGTTCCCCCTCATACCACTTACAAAAGCCAGTCCAGTGCAGAGTCTGCTCTGGGGCATGAGGACCAACCACAGTTCCTCAGCTCCTCTCTGCTCCTTTGCTGTTCTTCCCAGCTCTGTGCTCAGCTCGACTGACAAGTGGCTTTATGGACACCTTCATGCCCCCCTGGACTCAGGGTCTCAGCGAGAAAGCAGAAAGTTCTACCCACTGTACATGGAAATGGGAGTGTCCCTCTCTGGAGCCACACACTTTGATAACTGGTTAAGGCTTCTTTCTGGGGTCTGAGTGAGTACTGTCGTCTAATCTTCATCGGTTAAGAAGCATTCATTAAGTGCCTGCTGTTTTCCCCACATTGCTGGAAGGCTCATTTTGCAATCAAGGCTCAAGCTGCAAACTGGCACTTTTCAGGTGTAGAGTGTTTTGTTTGAGTGGAACGGTGCCATTTATATTTCTTCATTTTAGTCTAAATGCCATTTGAAGGAAAAAAGCATTTGCCAGCACATCAGAGCCACCTGACCCCAGACACTCCTTTGCTGGGAGTCTGTGTAAGGAGAAGATACCCAGGTCTATGAACAAGGTGCGTCCCTTCCATTCCAAGGTGTGAGTCAAGGCTCTGGGTAGACTGTTGGAGTTGGCAGCAGGTACCCGAGAGAGCCTCAGGGTGTAGCAGGGAGAGAGCAGCAGCAGCATACTTTCTGAAGTCAGAGCGAATAAAGAGCCACCGAACTTTGTGCTTGATATCGTTTTCATTGCAAGAGCTTTGGACTTGGGTCCCCAGACAAGTTGAAGTTGAGAAGTGATAAGTGATTGGAATGACTAAACAGAATGCTTCCAAAATGAATTTGGGTCTATTTTTCTAGAGGAGGAGGGGTGGGGACTAATGGCTCAGCCTGAGTCTCTCCTGAGCTGATTCCATCCTTTTCCTGATTTGTTCTCGGCTTTATCCCGTGATGAAAGACGCGAGCTGGTGTTTTGAGCAGCTGGGTCATATACCTCCTGCTCAGGAGTTCTTGTGCCTTCCCATTCATTCAGTCACTCATTAGACATATGTTCATTGAGCACCTGCTATGTGCCAGACACAGTCTCAGATGCTGGAGTACAGCAGTGAATGGAACAAGAAAATAAAACAAAACAAAGCCTTCTCATGTATATATAGGAAGGGGGCTTCAGTGAAAGAAGTTAGTAAGTTGTGTGGTGTATTACTCTTCTCACTGATTTAACAAAACACCCAGCAAGGGTAACTTAGTGATGGCGGGGTTTATTTTGTTTCATAATTATAAGGAGTATGGTCCAAGGTAGCAAGCGGGGAAGGCATAGCAGCAAAAGCATGTTGCATCTAGTCACATTGTGTCTGCACTCAGGAAGCAGAGAGGACTGATGCTCAGTTCATGCCGTACCTTTTGTTCAGTCTGGAACTCCAGGGCATGGTGCTACTCAGAGTTAAGGTCAGTCTTCCCACATGGATTAGCCCATGATATAAACTCCTCCTCAGAAACGGCCAGAGATTCATCTCCCAAGTGACTGGAGATTATAGCGGGTTGGCAATTAACACTAGCCATCACATAGGTGGAAGCCAGGAGTCAGTGTGTGTGTGTGTGTGTGTGTGTGTGTGTGTGTGTGTGTGTGTGTGTGTGGCATTGCTGCAGCAGGCTGAGATGAGGATGGCCTAGATGTGAGCAGTGCAGTGCCCGTAGGGAGAAGAAGCCGAGTCGGTGATGGATGTGGAGACAGAAGGACTGTAGACCTCCTGCTTAGTGAGGTAGGCAGGGGTTCTGTTCCGCATCTTTCCACTCTGAACACTTTCCTGGACCCCACATGTAGTATCAACTCATCTAATCGTCAGACATCCCTTTGAGTTTTATTTGTTCTTGTCGGATTTCACAGGATTTGAAGGCCATCCCTACCCACCCAAGGTTGCTGGATGTGTCACACAGCTCCTGAAGAGCAGGAGTGGGGTACATTTTTACCTTCACTCAAGTTGAAGCAGGTTTCATGGTTTCTAGTCCCGATGAAAGACAGGGATATGATGCTGGATGAGATCAAATGCCACTCACCTTGGCAAGGCTGGGGATATCACAGACATGGATCAAAGCTCTGAGGGTACTCACTGGCATTCCCAGGTTCTCACGTCCTGCAACCAAGAATTAGATCAGGGATCTTTGGGCAGTGGTTAAAAACAGGGACTGTTTATTGATGGAAAGAAGTACTTCTGAGAATGTAGTAGACCGGTGATGAAGGAAGGTCCTGGTGCTCAATGATGCTGGACCATGAGAGCCATACATCTGCCATATCCTGCATTTGAATGCTAGGGGCTTTCTTGAGCATGTTTTACAGCCCAGGTGGGAAGGGGTTTCCAGTTTTCCTGCCAACTGGTTTCTTTCATATTCAAATCTCGATGCATCTCTTCACCCTACTCTTCTGCAACCAAATGGAACCTTGATGGGGACCTAGATGCCTCTACCATTGTATTTCCTTCTTTCCCCCACACCCCCACACTATGCCCATCCTCTGTAGTTTGGCTTTCAGTGGGCTTTACTCAGCACTACTTTTTCTTTCTCTTGTTTCTTCTTCTTTTTTTTTTCTTTTGCTGGTCTTGGAGCTTCACATTTTAACAAAGGCCTGGACCACAGGAAACCAGAACTAACTCTGGTTGTGAATCAAAAGAACCAAGTCCAAAAGAAATAGAGGTTCCAATTGGACACAGTAGTCTAAATGCGTGCAGATGATGGGACGCTTACTGGATTTTCCCACTGGTCCAAAATTGGTGCCCAGGCCTAAAACGGAGGATAGATGAGTCCTGGGGGCCAGTGAAGCTGCTCATATATAGGGACAGCTCTCATGTTGCTGCTAGCAGCCTCGTCCTCTGCTTCTCCTCAGTCTCTATATGAGATATAGGAGGAACGAGAAAGCATGAGCTTAATGCCATCGCAGTACTTGCCTCCTCAGGACAGGAGAATCTCTCATCTTTTATTTCCCGTCCTCAAATCAAGTGGGGGGGCTTTTGACATCAGAGTGCTTCCAACCAATGTAACAACAGCTGGTGTTCTAATTCCCATCTTAAGTGTTGCTGGTCACCAGCTCTTTGGTTAGGTCCTGTGTCTTCAATGGCAGCAGGAGGAAAGCAGGCAGGGGTGGCCAGTGGGAACACAGAGTGGCCGGAGAAGAGGCCACAGGTTTGTGTTCGACGGGTGTTGTGGAAGGTGGGTGGACTAGACCTGTCCAACCTATTGCATCACCTGCTCCCTGGGGCTTGTACACCCTGCCTCAAGAGACAAGACAGTGTGGTTGTATATAGAAACAAGGGGAGCAGCCCATCTAACATCTAGGGACATAAGCAGGGAGGGCAAGGACCCTGTTGAGAAATTCCTTGTTGACAGCTGAGGTAAACAGGATGGAATATCAAAACCTGCATTTCTGTTCTCCTGGCGCTCCCTGTCCTGATAGAAGAGCATTCAGATCGTGCAAAAGGTAGTAGGGACTGAGGGACCAGAGTTCCTAATCAAGTTGCCAGGATCCCTATCAGCCTTGTTTGGAGGTGGCAGAGGAGAGAAGATGAAATTTAAATTATGTTTGAGGTTAAAATTTTAAGCTGTATCTGTGACTTTTAATAAGCACAAGTGATCAGAAAGTTATGAAATTTGGTGAAGGTACTGTTAAAGGATGGAAATGGGAGAGGTGTTTGATTAAAGGCAGAGAACTGGGAAGGTGCCTGTTTGCATCCAGCACTCTTAGAGAGGCATTTTATAAACCCTATAATGGAACAAAGATAAAGTATTCATCATTTCTAATCTACCCCAGACTGACCTCAGTTGCCAGTGAACAGTCTGGGTCCCTTCAACTGTATCAGCTACCTAAAACCCCTAGAGTGCATCCTGCCAGAATGTAGACTTCATCATTGCATCATCCGAGACACAGAAACAGGGGGTCAAGATCTGCACATGTGTTCACTGAATGCTGATTGATTATCACATGAGTAAAGTGTATCCCATGGGGAGGCACCAAAGCCAGGCTTGCAAAAGCATCTCTATGTTGGGAAGACTCCAAAGAGGGAGCAAGCAGCTGCCACATGACAAGAGCCTTCTCTACACAGGAAAGTTTCCTGGGGAACCTGTTAGGACTGAATTTTATGGAGTATGTAGAAAGTGACAGCTAATGGGGGCTGTCCGAGTTTTAAACCTCCAGTATGAGGGAGTATATCTAAACAGCTGGGAGCTGTCTATGAAAGAAGTCTTAAGACACGTCTCTTCCTGATGAAACAATGATGAATTTTTAAAGATGGAAAACATACTTTGAATCCCTCAATACTTCAATATTCTCATTCATTCATTCATTCTCTCTCTCTCTCTCTCTCTCTCTCTCTCTCTCTTTCTCTCTCTCTCTCTAACTGGATTCTTGGCATGTGGTGTGTGGTGTGTTCTGGTCACAGTATGCATGTTTTTATATGGACACAATCATAGCTGCAGATGTCATCTCAGATGTCATCTCAGTTCCCTTAACCATAAGTGTAGACTTATAATCATTTCCTCTTCATAACTGAAGGATATTCTGCTGTAAATTGCAAGCACATTACACATTAAACAATTCTTACATGACTATCACAATTTTGAAAATGACACATGCCACACTACACCAAGTCTCTTTCAACCCATGGAATTTCTTCCTTTTGCGCCATCTCCTGGAGATCCTTCTTGGCTATGGGATTACAAAGCCTGACTGGGTCACTGTGGTCACCCATGGTGGCACTTCATAGTGGTCATGGCCCATACTGGGTACCATGAGCAGAGACACTATTGAAGGTGTAGGTGGCATGTCCTAAAGTGACATTTCATGGCCAGAAGACATCATATCATATATAGAAGAAAGAAATGCTCAGACCTTTGTAGACAACTTGTTTACCATGAAGTGCGTTGAAGGAACTCTTCAGGTTCCTGTATCTAAGTAGGTTGGCTTTTATGTCCTCTCCAGGACATTTATCCATTCCTTCCTCACCTGTGATCAGTTAAACTCTCTAGAACTCACTTTTTCTCTGTCACTGTAGAAGCCAATGTCCTCTAGAAAAGAAGGCCCAAGTCTCTCATTCACATTAAATTATTTACAAAGCAATGCTTCTGCCTAGATTGATGGTGGGGTCACATGTCAATCTGTTAACTTTTCTATTGCTGTAATAAAATACCATGGCCAAGGCAACTTATAGAAGGAAGAGTATACTTTGGCTTAGAGTTCCAAAGGGATAAGAGTCCATTATGGCCTGTTGGTGGTGGCATGTGCTTTTAATTTCAGCACTCAGGAGGCAGAGGCAGGAGGATTTCTGAGTTTGAGACCAGCCTGATTGAGAAAGCATCACTATGGAACTGTGGTATAGTGTAGTTTGAGTTATATTACCCAAGCCACCCCACAAAGCCCCACAGTTACTTCCAACTCAGGTATCTATGCCAAGAGGCACAGGGCATGTCATTTCTGACCTCCATGGGACTAACCTGTGCCCTGGTCAGTGGCATCTTAAAATTAAAGACCTAGATTGTTACCTGAACCTCCAGATCACACCTCTACCATTACACACGCTATTCCCAGCTCCTGAAACTTTGACCAAAATGTATCAGTCTCAGGCAGGTGGCCCATTCTTGTTCTCCCTGTGTGTCAGGGGATGTCTTTGCTTCTCCTCTTGAGGCTGTACATCTGATGTTTCCTTTTCCTACTGTGGATCACATGATGTTTTGAAAAAAAAAAAGGATTACTATGTGCCTAATTTCAAGATTCCCAGAAGTTTTAATACAGTGAGTAAAGGAGTAGAAGCTTGGACTGCCTCTGGATGAGGCTTTGCTTCACCCTTGTTCTTTGGTGAGTGTCTTTAATATAGATCCATACATCACATGTATCGCTCTTACATTGTTTTCACATAACTGTACTTGACACCTCATTTGACAGTGTCAACATTCACAGTGGTTCTTCAATACATTCGACAGTATCAGCCCTTAAAATGTTTTCACAATACTTACCCGTAAGCACCTTTGACAAGATCAGCATTTGAAATGTTGCACAGAGCTGTGCATTCAGTTTCCCACACCAGCACCCACACACAATGCTTTCATAGCACCCACACACAATGACTGCTTGTTCGTTCAGTGAACTTTTCCTTTTGAAAGCATAGGAAACATCAGGCTTTGTGATATATCTACACACACACACAAACACACACACACACACACACACACACACACACACACACACATTTTTTGGACATTGGAGACAAAGATCAAGATTTAACAATACTTTCATAAAACTTTTAGCACACTCAAAATCAAATAACCACCAACCAGTGTTTATTGAACACTTGGTATGTGTCAGGCAAACAGGTCAGGCGTTGCCATATCGCAACTCACTTAATTCTTCCAACTAACCCTAGACAGGCCAGGTCCTGTTACAGCCAATGAACTTGAGTGACTGCTTGGCTTAACAGTTTAAGCACATGGAGTTAGAGGTGCACTTGAACCCAGGCATTGTTCTTAGGACTTTGGGACTTTTCCTCCTATTGTGAACTTTTGGTCACACCATCATTATGAGAGTACATGAGGGAAGAAGTGCTCTAAGAGCACATTAAAACAGCCATTTATTTCATAGGGTATTGAAGGAGGGAACCAGGAAAGGGAAATATTTGATGGGGCTTCAAAGGTTCAGCATGAATTGGGCCAAGTATAAAGGCTGGGAAAATGAACGCATATAAATTTCAGATAACAGTTAACAGGTGACATTATCTAGGTCATGGAGTCATGTGTGGAGAAAGCAGGGAGTGCATGAGATAGAAGCAAGATTAGGAAGGGTCTGACCTTGTCAAGGCTCCAGTCCTGCATAATAAACTAATAAGAGACAGGTTTACAGGCACACAACTTTTATTGATATTGGCATGAGCAGAAATTCACAGAAAAGAAATGAAGCCCAAAGAAGCTTGAGGACTCTAGGGCTCAAATATTATTTTAACAAAGGAAATAGAATTTGGGTTTCAAAAGGAAGATAAATGGTAGGGGAAAATGCCTAGCAAATATGTGTGTGTGGGGGTGGGTGAGTGGGAAGTAGTGGGTAGGGGCTAATTATGCTTATAAAAATTTATCTTCTTGTTGAGTTCCTTTTCCAGGGATGAGTTCCTTGACCCTTCTGGAACAGGATGGGAAAATTGGTGCCCTGTTTGCAAGCAGATGTGGAGAGGCAGAGGACTCTTTCTGCCTCTGTGGATTCCCTTCTACCTTCAGTGAACATTCCTTATTGAAAAGTGGCCCATTTTGGGGGTGGTATACTCTGATTCACTCCAAATACCATACTAAGGCATCAAGGTTTTAATGACACAACAGTGAGAGATTTTAAGCTTTAAGAGGTATGGTCCTATTTGTATGCATGCAAATGCATTCTGCTTGTGGCCAGAAGGTGGTAGTCTCTGAGATATTGGAAGTGGGGAGAGCACTCTCAGTCTGGGTTTCACTTTGTAGGGGGGGAGAGAAGAGGGAATGGGGGAGATGTGGGAGAGAGAGAGAGAGAGAGAGAGAGAGAGAGAGAGAGAGAGACTATGACAGAGACAGAGAGACAGAGACACACACAGAGAGACAGAGGGGAAGGGAGGGGAGGGGAGCTGTAATTTCAATCTCCTTGTTTGTGTGAGGTTTCTGTGGCCATGCCATGTGTGTAAGGTTTCTCACTACTGCTTTCCAGACTCAGCCCTGGAGAGGCTCTTGGGCTTCTCAAAGACCGACTGTAGAAGATAGTGCACATTCATCCCCCTAAGCCTTTGTATGATCTCAGCAGCTGCACACCATAAGTTGCCTCTGTTTAGTAGACCCTTCCTGGTCCTCAGCCAGCCCTGTCTTGCTAAGTGCTGCTTCTAGAGTCCTTTGTTGCTGTTTTGCAAGTGTTTGACACAAAAGAGACAGGGCTCTGGGTGACATGCAATGACAACTTCCCCTTTGTTTTAGGCCTTGGGCTGTACCCAGAGATGCATGTGGGCAACAGGAAGGTGGAGTCTCTTTACTCCTTTCTTGGCACAGATAGGAATATATGACTCCCTACTCCTTGGTTGGTCCCAGGACAGCCCCAGAAAGCCACACTTCCTGCATCTACCTCCACCTCTCCTCTCTTTTTTTAGCTCCTGGGAGACTGAAAGCTCAGCCTAGTGCAGTTCTCTGGGACAAGCTGTTTTCCTCCTGGAGAGAATTTCTCTCTGGAGCTGGTATTATAGCTTAATGATGTTCCACCAATAAGGAGAAGGTAATTGATTGTTAAGTGAATATATAAATTGTAATTGAATCTGTCACATTTCAGTTTTTCATTATCCTGTGACAAGTCTCTTAGTGCATTGGCAAGGGCCGCAGGGATAGGATAGGGACTGAGAGTCAGAGAGGGATGGGGACATTTGACTTCTCCTCCAATTCCCAGCACATGGCAGTGGTAGACATGCCCTTTCTTTCTTCCTTTCTTCCTTTCTCCCTTCCTTCCTTCCTGTCTGTCTTCCTTCCTTCCTTCCTTCCTCCCTCCCTCCCTCCCTCCCTCCCTCCCTCCCTCTCTCTCTCTCTCTCTCTCTCTCTCTCTCTCTCTCTCTCTCTTTTGTTTTTTTCAAGACAGGGTTTTCCTGTGTAGCTTTGTGCCTTTCCTGGAACTTGCTTGGTAGACCAGGCTGTCCTCGAACTCATAGAGATCCACCTGCCTCTGTCTCCCAAGTGCTGGAATTAAAGGTGTGTGCCACCACCGCCCGGCAGACATGCCCTTTCTATCCTGTCAGCTGCCACATTATGACTCTTGCACACTTGAGTGTACACAGGTGCACATATAATCACCTATGCCATATGCAAGAGGGAGTCATATGGAAGAACACAAGTGGGGCTCTTGAAATCTGTGGTTGCCACATGTAAGCCTAGTCTGCGCTTCTGAGTGGTGATTTAAGCTTCCTCTTGCTTCTGAGCCTTTTGTAACCGAATATGGTCAGAGGCTCTGTGTTACCATGCTTATTGATTCAATCTGGTTTAATATTAAGGAGAAGGTACAACATGGGCATTAGGAAGTAAATAAGAACCAAGTTGCATGGATTTGGTTTATCATTTTCTTTTATACCAACTGTTGCAACCTTGGGCAAGTTAATGACCTCTCTGGCCTCTGTTTTGCCTCCTATAAGATGAGGATGATAATACATATTTATCATTTAGAGCTTTGTGAAGATCACATAGAGTTAATTTAGGTTAAGCACTTAGAAAAACACATGTGTCAAAATTCAATAGTAATGAAAAACAACTCATATAATTGGTTCCAATACCAGGTGTTCAGTGTTAGTATTAGCCCTGAAGACAGAGCCCGAGGCCAAACTTCTCATCAAGTGGTAGCTTGATTGAGGCAGACAGGGTTCATCCATGGTTAGCAGAATGAGATACAGCCAGTGTCTCTGTCACCAGGATTTCTTTGGAGGGGCCCCATGGAATGAGGTTACCTCCGAGTAGACCTCTAGGGTCAGAAGGAAGGGCTAGAGCTGGATTTTGTGGCTCTTTTCTGTTCCTTCTCTTTTTGCAGTTGACAGTCATAATAGAGGGTTTTGGATGTCTTGCATTTCTTGGAATATAGCGTCTAGTTTCTCATAGCTTCTAGAAGATATGTTAACCGGATTCAATGTTGTGTCTCCTCATGCCACTGAAAGTGACTGAGCTGTCCTTATAAATTTGTTCCCACTTCTTTCATTTCCCTCCTTTTTAAAAATCACATATGATAAAAAAAAATACATACCCTTAGTCCTTAGATGAAAGAGAAGCAGCTAACACATTTTGCTAAAAGGATGACACCTCAGAAAGAAAATACACTCCCCTACACACACACACACACACACACACACACACACACACACACACACACACACAGAGAGAGAGAGAGAGGGGGGGGGGGCACACACAAAGACACAAAAACATTCATATAAAATCTGTCTTTATTTAGTATAGTATCTATCACACAAAGATGTCCAGTAAATGTGTCGAATAATAATATTCTTCCATATTTCCACCCACTTGTAGTATTTTGTTGATATTTGATTAACGTAAAATGAAATGCTTCGATCTTTAAGGTTTGAGCCAATGAATGCTGACAATTTTATACTCTTGCACAACCACCATTGAAAACAATATGTAAAAGAGTGCTATCATTCTGGAAGCTTCTATCATTCTCCAAGTCCAATTTTCTCCGACCAAAGCACCCTCCTTCTGATTTTATCATTTCAATCATCTTTGATTGATTTTTATCCATTCTTGTAGTTCATAGAAGTAAAATGACACAGTAGCTGTTCCTTTGTTTCTGGACTATTTTGTTTATCATGATACTTTTGAGATTCATCTGTGTTATTGTGAGGATCAGTAGCTTGCCATTTTTCTCATGAATAATATTCCATTATATGAATATATCCAGACTGTGTTCATCCATTATTCTGTTGATGGACATTTGGCTAGTTTTCAGTTTTGAGCTATTATGAATACAGCTGCTATGAAAATTCTTACATAAATCTTATTGTAAGCATATGTCTTCATTTCTTTTGAGTGTATGTTTAGGAATAGAATTGCTGTGTCTTAGGGTAGAGATATGCTTGCCTTTTTTTTTTTTAAATAAGGAATTGGCAAACATTTCCTCAAAATGGCAGCACCATGCTACAACCCTACCGCAATGTATGGGTCCAGCTGTTCTGCATGCTCAAAAAGGTTTGTTGGTTTTGCTTTCAGCCAACTCAGTAGATATAATATGGCATCTTACTGTATACTTAAAGTGTAGTTTTAATGGCTAATGATATGAAGAACAGTTTCATATACTGGTTGGACATTTCTATGTCTTTTAGAAATTTATCTCACTCTGTTTTCTATATAAAAATCCTGATATAAAGGTAGAGAGAGAAAGGAGAAAGGATATATCTTCAGTGTGGGGAAATGTAGGATAATAGGCTAAGCCACAAAAAGAGGGTAGGGAATGTCACTTAAAGCTTAAAATATTCTGGGGGAAAGTTGAAGGAGTCTCCATGGCTTCAGAGGCAGGGAGAGGTCACCTTTTCTGTAGGGCTCTCTCCAGTCAAGTGTGCAGAAGTCAGAAGGGCAGCCACTTTGATGGTCACTCCATATAACCTCCTTCCTTAGACAGATAAAGAGTGCTGAAGGGCACAGAGGCAGAGACTCTTTTATGAGAGTTAAATGTCAGCAACTCCAGAACCACTGGGTGCCAGACTCCTCTGTGGCCATTGTCACCTAACACTCCACATGTCTGCAGGTGTTACACATAGGTTGTGGGGTATAATAATCACAGATCTAAGAGCCATCTGGTAGCTGTAGCTATCTATGTAGGCCAAAAATAAGCCAGCTTGACTCTCCCATTACTTATCACTAGACTGTTCTATCTATCTATCATCTATCTATCTATCTATCTATCTATCTATCTATCTATCTATCTATCTATATCTAGGCCCTTTCTATATCTTGGTGGAAATTTTGTGCAATTTTACATGGAGGAAATCCACGCCTCTTAGAACCTGCCACACAAAATCCTTGATAGGCTCAGCTGGTACAATTGGTAGAGGTGCCTTATGCAGATGCGTCCTTAGGTCTTGGTCTATGAGCTCAAGCAATAGATCATCTTGGTTTCCTGGCCAGTTTGGGAAGACATCCATCAGTGTGGCATCCCTGAGATGCTCAAAAGTTCCAGCCACCTCACTAAGGTTGCTTCACTGTGGTGAACTCCCATAGTCTTGAGAGCCACAAAGTGGCTGATTTTCTTTGTTGCAGATCTGTTTCCAGGGCATTGAGTTTTATTCTTATCTATCATTTTATTTGTTTTGCCTGCTTTTGGCTAATTCACCTTTTTCCTAGCTTATGATGATGGCTTATATCTTCAATGCCTTCCACTTTTTTTTGGTTATAGGTCTCTAAGCACTGATTATATATGCTTATATATGTATGTATCTATATGCACATGTTCTTTATATCCTGATACTACTACCACTTCATTTGAAATATGTTTTTTTTTTAAAATAATTTCCTCCTTTATTTCTTCTTTGACCACTGTGCTCGTTGATTTTGTCAGCTTGACACTTACTTAGACATATTTGGAAAGAGAATCATTTGAAAAAAATGCTTTCCTAAGATTGTCCTGGAGGCAAATGGTGGGGGGGATATTGTCTTGATTAATGATTGATGTGGGAGGGTCCACCAATGTGGGTGGTGCCACTCCTGGGCAGGTGGTCCTGGATGGTATAAGGAAGCAGGTTGAGCAAGCCAGGAGAAGGAAACCAGTAATCAGCCCTCCTTCATGTCTTCTATTTCAGTTCCTGCCTCTGGGCTCTTTCCTGTGTTCCTGCTCTGGCTTCCCTTCATATTGGACTGTAACTCGAACATGTAAGATGAAATAAAACCTTTCTTCCCAAGTTGATATTGGCCAGAGTGTTTTATCTCAGTGACAGAAACCATAACTAAGACAATTACCATGACTATTAAGTACTTTTCCAAATGTTCAAAAATTTTCTTGATACGTGATTGTTATTAGTGTCAAACTCTTAATGTTGTTGGTATTAACTTCAACCTGTTTTATTGCCCAGTAGATGATCTTTTGGAATATTTTCTATTTACTTAAAACATGTTGTGATGGTTTGAAGAAGAATGTCCTGCATAAGCTCATATTTTTGAATGAGTAGTCACCATGGAGTGGAACTGCTTGAAAGGTTTAGGAGATGTGGCCTTATTGGAGGAAGTGTGTCACTGGGGCTGAGATTTGAGGTTTCCAAAGACCACACCAGGTCTTTCAGCCTCCAGATCTGGATGAAGCTCTCAGCTACTGCTCTGCCACCATGTGAGCTGCCATGCTCCCTGCCATGATGACAATGGACTAAACCTCTGAAACGGTAAGGGACAAAAATCTAAATAATTATCTTTTCTCAGACTATAGGAAAAGCTGCCATTATGTAGCGATTTTGTCACTTTCATACATGAATCCAATGCATTGTGGTCATATCTCCCACTCCCACTAGCAATACCCTCTCTCATTCTGCTCCCACTGACCTCTTTCTTCCTCTTAACTATTCCACTTCCAACTTCTATATATTTTTGAGCAGGTTCAGGTCTTGTGCAGATTTCCACAGCGGTGAAGTGCTCAGAAGCTGAATGACTATGTGTTGTTCAGGTGATAACATTTCATAGTTCTCCTCTCCATCCTCTGGCTCTTTTTGATCCTTCTTCTGAGATGTTTTGGGTCTTGGAAAGGGTAATAAAAGATATGCGATTTAAGGCTAAGAACTCACAAATCTCTTATCCTTAGCATTTACAAGTTGTGCATCTTTGGTTTAACTGTTGCCTCTGAAGAAAGAAGCTTCTCTGACGAAATGACACCAGTCAATGGGTATAAACATTCATATCTAGAAGACAGTTTAACTTCATGTCCATTTAGCAAAACATCAATAGTATATTTCTTCCTAGGGCTTGCGACCTCCCCATCTATAACTTTGATCAGGTGTATAGTCCCAAGTATGTATTTTTTTCCCCAGGAAATGGGCTTCAGATATAATAAGAAAGCTGCTGGTCACTCCCTTAACAGCCATGCCATTATTGCATAAGTAGACATATCTTGCCTAACAGGTTGATATTGTAGCATGCTGGGCACACAGCTGGATAAACCATTGACAAATTTTCTCCCCTAGCATAGCACCCTCTGGAATTACAAAGGCTAGATAGCAGAGAGGAAGCTTCCAGCTCTGCTCTAGCTTGGTTTCTCCATATTCAAAGTATGTGGAGCCTTTAGCAATAGTGCCTTTTTTAGTTCTGGTGGGGGGGGAGAGAAAGAGAGAGAGAGAGAGACAGAGAGAGAGAGAGACAGAGAGACAGAAAAATCTATTCCCCTTGTCACTGTGGGTGTGTCTATTTATCCTCTGTGTTTCCTGATATTTGAAGCAAATTTTTTTTTTTTTTTTGAGCTGAGGATCGAACCTGGGGCCTTGCGCTTGCCAGGCAAGTGCTCTACCAATGAACTAAATCCCCAACCCCTTGAAGCAAATTTTAGGTGCACACACATTTAAGATGTCTTTATTTCCTCAGTGAATTGAACTTTTCATGATGGTAAATGTTCTTTATGACTTCATTAAACATTTGTATCTTGAAATCTACTTAGTTTTCCATTCATTCAGCTACACCCTTTTGTTTTGTGCATACTATTTCTATGGTATATAGTTTTCCATGTTTTTACTTGAAACCTATGTGTGTCTTTATATTTAAAATATGTCCATTGTAAGCAAAATACAGCTTATTATGCTTTTTATTCAGTCTTAGAGATTTGGAATTTTATTACTAATAGTTCATTAATATACATACTGGCATGGTTGATTTCAAGTCTACATTATGTCATTGTCTTGTATTTTCTACTATCTTTTGTATCTTTTTCTGTTTAACACTTTTTTCTTTGTTATGTGTAACTGAAACATTTTTAGTATTCCATCCTATTTTTTTCTATTGATCTTTTTTTCATTTTCTATTAAAATTTTTTTCATTTTACACACCAGAGATCCCCCTTTTCCCTCCTCCCATCCTCCAGCTTTTCCCCCCAACTGGCCCCCCTATCCCCCCACAAGAAGGCAAAGCCTTCTAGGGGAGGCACATCCAGTAGAGGCAAGTCCAAGCCCTTCCCCCTGCCTCAAGGCTGCACAAGGTGTCTCATCATAGGTAGTGGACTCCAAAAAGCCCCCTCATGCACCAGGGATGGATTCTGATTGTACTGCCATGCCCCCTCTCCCAAGCAAATCGAGCTACAAAATTGTATCACCATGTCCAGTCCCATGGAGGCTCCACAGCCATTGATCAAACCTTCATGAGTTCCCACTAGTTTGGTTTGGTCATCTCTGCAGGTTTCCTCATCATGATCCCGATGGACTTGCTCATAGAGCCCCTCTTGTCTCTCCGACTGGACTCCTGGAGCTCAGCCTGGTGTTTGGCTGTGGATCTCTGCATCTGCTTCCATCAGTCACTAGAGAAAAACTCTCTTGGTCCAATGAGAGCTGCTTCTATTGATCTTTTAATTATTCTCATTACTGTTACTTGAAGAATAGTAGTCCCAGATATGTCACTATTCTCCTTTACCTTGTTATCAGTTTATTGTCAACTAATTATTAATCCCTGAATGATGCCAGGAACTCACACGATTAAATGCCTGTTTTCCTTCCTGTTATTTTCTCTTATATTTTTATATCCATATAGAGTATAAGCCACATAGTGCCTTTGAAATAATCTGTGAATGTTAAAAGTTTATATACATATGTACGCATAAATGAATTCATGAAGGAGGGGAGAGGGGAACTGATAAGGAAGAAGAGAAAAAAGAAAGACGTGTGTATGTAAGAGAAAAACATTTAAAAAATATTTTAGAATAATTACATATATGTTTAAGCTTTGATAGTCCTTCTTATGTCCTGAAAAGAACCAGGCTTTTATCTTCTATCCTTTTCTGCAGCTGGAAATAGTCCTTTAAATATTGTTTTACAGTAAAAATGTGTTAACAAGATATTCTCTCTGATTTTTTGTCTATCTAGAATGGTCTATATTTTGCCCTTACTCTTAAGTGATATTTTTTCAAGATATGGAAGTCTAGGTTAACAGCATTCAATTTTAAAAATAATCTAAGATATGTCATTGCCTAGTTTTATGAACTATATATTATTTTTTAATATATAAACAGCCACTACACAATATTGGTGATGTATGTACACACTGGGGTTGCTGTATGTACTGAGTGTCGTCTTTGTTCATTTTGGGCTGTTCTTGTTGACTTTGACTCTTGGCAATGTTTCCAGGTGTCAGGATGATGATATTCTCTTTTTCACCGTGAACTCGTTTAGTAGGCTTTTTGGAACCTCCCATTTGATATCTCTAGTCAGTTTTATGAAATGCTTGACCATTATCTTTTCAGATATTCTTTTTTGCTTTACTCTATTTCTTTTCTTCTTCTGGAACTCTAATTTCATATGTGTTGTATCCCTCAATTGTCTAGAGATCTCATTACTTAGTTCCTTTCACCCTTCAGCTTTCTCTCTATATATTTTAGTTTGGATAATTTTTCTTGTCTTGTTTTCAAGTTCACATATCCCCCTTTGTAATGAATCATTTACTTCTGAAGTTGTATTTCTTATTTATAGCATTTCCACTTTGTTCTCATTTGTACCTTCCATTCCCTAATGAAATTCTCCATCTTTAAATATATTGTCCACAGTTTTTCATAGCTTTTGTAAACATGTTTATCATAGCTTTAAATTCCATATATAATGGAGGCAAGCTTTGTATCTTCTCTAAATCGTGTTCCATTGCTTTTTCTTTGACCACAGTCAAATTGCATTGTGTGTGTATGTGTGTGTGTGTGTGTGTGTTTATCTCCGAATTTTTCATTTTGTCCAAGAACATACATGTTAAGGACAAAAGAAATAAATCAACTTTCACCTAGAATAGGGCAAGCATCTTTATTCATCATGGAAACATATGTTGATTCACTATGCAGTTGAGCAGGGCCTGAGCTTTGCTGCAATTTTAGCTAGATGGAGTTCTTGTATACTGCTGTTTTGAGAGTATGATTGAAGCTTTCCTGAAGCAGTGTTTAGATGAAACGTTAGCGATCTCTAAATTTTATGGCTTTCTAAACAAGATAGTCTTTTTTTTTAAATTTTTATTTTTTAGACTGCCTGTCTATCTTAGGGGTCGTTTTGAAGAATTCTCTACCTTTCCAGTATTCCTGGCTCTCTTTCCTTGGAGAAATCTCTTTCCGTCATGCTATCCCACTCCCAGCTTTGGAGGAGGGGTGCTGCCTGTGTTGGGCAAAGCTCTCAGATCTGGAGTATATTCTCAGATGTCCTGCCTTCCTTGTTCATACCTTCAGTCAGATGCAGTTTTTGCTGCTAGCCCTTCCTCCTTGCCTCTCAACAACTTCATCAGGTCACACTCTTTTATATTGTGATGGGGAGCCTTCTTTGTCCCATCTCTGACCTTTGGTTTACCACTTCCATTACTTGATGCAGGCCAAGCTAGGAGATTTGAGTCATTCACTGGAAGTGATGGCATGGACTTCTCATTTCCCACATGGCTATGGAGATGAGATGACCCAGTGGTCCTTCTTTACTTTTGTGGAGTTTCTCTTTCTATAATTTGAATAAGGATGAGAGTAGCTCCAGATCTCTACCCAGAAGGACTTGCTCTTTCTCAAATGTAGTTGATTTTGACTTATTGATACCCTCAGCTCTCTATGGGCTTAACATTATAATTTTATAACTTATATTTCTTCCAATGTCAAGATGGAATGGCATTCCTTCACAGCTCTAACTCCTGGGCAATTATACCTATTTTATTGTTCTGCTGGCTATAAGCCTACATTGAGGACAGTAGGTAGTTTCATATTTGAACAATCCGAGATTATTTGATTCTAACCAATGGCCCCCTTTGCTTTTCTGACATCTAAAAGTCCATGCATGCTGATGCAGACATCAGCCCTCTTAAAATAAAAAAAAATTTCCAGGTCATTGCTTGTGACATTTGGAAGGCAATATTGGGAGATATACTCATTTCAACCATCTGATGTTTAACTCTGTGACATTTAATACAGCAAGCTTTTCTCTTTGGTTTTGAGCAGTGACTTGAACTAGTTCAGAAGAAGCACAGTGGAGACCAAAGAATTTCCTTGTTTCTTTCTGCTAGGGCTACACCCACTTTCTGGGGAAAGAAGAACATTGCCATAGGCCAGGAGAATATTCTAGGTCATTTATTATTGTTGTTGTTGTTGTTATTATTATTATTATTATTATTATTATTATTATTATTTTGAGACAGAGTTTCTCTGTGTAGTTTTGGTGTCTGTCCTAGATCTTGCTCTGTAGACCTGGCTGACCTCGAGGCAGCTCACAGAGATCTGCCTGGCTCTGCCTCCCGAATGCTGGGATTAAAGGCGTGCACCACCAATGCCTGTCCATCTTTTATTATTTCTATAGGTGGTGATAACTGGTCTTAAAGACTCCCACTATTCGCCGACCATTTTCCATAAGAGCTCCCTTTCCTTTCTCTGTGCTTTGACTTCTCCTGCCTTTATTTGAATGTAGGACTCCACTTCTCCCCCGTCCTTTGTCATCCCATGTTGTCTTTTGCTAGGAATGCTGCAGAACCACCACACAGGGCAGTTTGAGAGACAACTGGCCTCAGAAAATTAGGAAGGAAGAGTATGTGCACACTGTCAAAAGTCATACTTACTGCTAAGAGTGCTACAGACTCTTGAGCTCCATTAGGAAAAAAACACTGAAGGTAGGCATGGTTACAATGGCAGAGATAATGAGATACTTTTCATAGTGTGGTAATAATAACCTTAATTAATCAAGATGAATGTGTAGCCCTTCACACTTTGGGATGTGACCATTCACCTAAGATGTGCTCAGGAGGAATTATGTCTGGGCACAGGCAGGCTGGCTCTTTGCACTTTGATTGACTGTGTATTGAAGTTACCTTTGATTTGTGTTTAGACTGTGATGAAGCAGAGGAGACTTACTCCAGGGCTCATTCCTAGTAAAAGATATCAACAGCTTCATCAGTAATAGGCACAAACACCTCTGAAAGCCTAGGCAGTCACCGCCTCCACACTCCATTATGAACGTATGATTGTCCCAGGATAATCAGCATAAAATATTGAGATGTTGTTGATAATAGAGCACGAATCCTGACTTCTGTATTAATTTGCCACCAGATGTGATAATTGTTGGCATTATTACAAGTAATTGGAGATTTTCCATTCTAAGTTTTCTTATTTTTTTAAAAAAAACTTATGTATATGAATGTTTTGACCACATGGATTTGACCATATATATACTACATGTATGTCTGATGCTTGGGAATACCAGAAAAGGCCATTAGATACCCTTGAATTGGAGTTACAGATAGTTGTGAGCTGCGAATTGAACCTTGGTCCTCCAGAAGGGCAGCCAGTGCTCTTAAGTGCTGAGCCATCTCTCCAGCCTCCTAATTTTCCTGAACTTTTAGGAAGTGTTAAAGAAAGCATCACCTATGTTTCTATTATCACAGCTATATTTTCGGAATTCTCATGTCCCCACTCTACTATACAGCCAGCTTCATAGGCTTATTGTAGAACTCCCCTTTCCTCCCTTTACTCCATTCAACTCTTTGTCTCATCCTTGCATTCTAAAACCACAAATCTAAGAAGTCTTTGGATTTTTTTTTTAAAAATATTCTCCATATGTAATAAGTAAACCGTACTGGCATTACCTGTATCCATTGACAATGTGAATTCATGTGTGTTTTATATACATGCACTTATTTGTGTTTGTGCTAACTTGCTTTCCGTCAGTGTGAGAGATACCCGAGGCTGTTAGCTTGCAAACAGAAAAGATATCCTTTAGCTGGCAGTTTGGGAGGGCCTCGTCCTAGTTCTGTTGGTTTTGCTGCTTTGGGGTTTTGATGAGGCCACACGTAACAACAGTCAGGTGGCTGGAGCCAAACCTCTTGCTTCAGGTTTGGATGCAAGACAGAAAGAAGATGGGGCTGAGGTTTCACTGTCCTCTCTGGAGCGTGTTTCCAGAGACCCGAGACCCCACTCTTGGCCCTTCTTGGAGATTTGATGAACTTCCCAATAGCACCATTCTTGGAGGGGGGGGAACCTGTAAGACATGGGCCTTGGGGACAAACTGTAGCAGCACGGTAGGTTCATATGGATATAAAATTTATCTCTACCAGCCTTACTAGATTGTGAGTACTATGAGAACAAGAACCTTGAAAGTGTGTGTGTGTGTGTGTGTGTGTGTGTGTGTGTGCACACGCAAACATGTTACACACCTCTACATTTGAATGTAGAGCTCAGAACTCAGTATCAGATGTCTTCCTCAATTGCTCTTTACCCTTTTTCCATTTATTTTTTTTATTTAACTTATTTTTATATGTATGGATGTTTTGCCTACATGTATGTCTGTGTACTATGTGGATACAATGCCAGAGAGGGCATCAGGTGCCCTGGGACTGGCATTACAGATGGTGGTGAGCTGTCATGTGGGTGCTGGCAATCAAATCCATGCTTTCTAGAAGAGGAGCCAATGCTCTTAACCACTGAACCAGCTCTACAGGCCCTCTACTTTGTTTTTTTCCTATCTATCTATCTATCTATCTATCTATCTATCTATCTATCTCTATCTATCTATCTATCTATCTATCTATCTATCTCTATCTATCTCTATCTATCTATCTATCTATCTATCTATCTATCTATCTATCTATCCATCCATCCATCCATCCATCCATCCATCCATCCATCCAAGTATGTGAGTGGGTATGCAAGTACCATAGCATATGTATAGAGGTCAGAGGACAACTTCCAGAAGTCTCCTTCCACCATTTCTGTTTCAGATATCAGTCATTTCATCAGATTTGATGTCAAGTGCCTTTAACTGTGGAGCCATTGGCAATCCCCTCCACCTTAGTTTCTGAGACAGAATCTCTTGCTGAAACTAGGACTCACAAATAGCTGTAGTGGCTGGTTAGCAAGCTTCTGGAATCCTCTTCTCTCTGCTTCTGGAAGCTGAGACTTAGGTGAGTACTTCTACACTCTGTTTTTATGTTCATTTTAGCATGTGAACTCAGATTCTGATGACTGTGTAACAAGCACTCTACACAGTGAGCAGTCTCCCTAGCTAAAGGTCAAGGTCCTTAACAGTTAATTTTGCATCTCTAAGTGATTAGGATCCAGAATAGCTGATGACACCTTGAAATTTCTTTGTATTGTTGTAGTTGGGAATGAAATATTTTCCAGACAGGGGCACCATGTACTGAGAGACAGGAATGTTTATCTAATTTCACTGGGGACAAAAGTTCTCAGTTTAGATGGACTCTGCTTGATGATGGTCAAGGTCATAAATTTAACAGACATTGGATCAAGTTGGCCTACTGATGTCCCTGTCTACACAGTGCTTTAATGTTTTAATCACTTGACAATATTAAAGAGACAAGTTTTCTGGATCTCCAGAGAGCCTGGCCCATCAGGCTGCACAGAACTCACATTAGCATTTAACAGCCCATGGATGTTGCTGCCCTAGGGCTGGGTCCCTGCTTTCCAGTTGGCTGAGGGAGGACCTTTCTCAGCCCATTTCACTTCTTTGCCAGGATAACTGCCTGGCTGTTGAGAGCCTCTGAGATCAAGACCCTAGCTAATCTGGCTTTTAGACTATCTGGAAGGGTCAAGTTCTCCAGTCCCCACCAGCCTGAGGTCCATCTCCAGTTCCACATGGACCCACAGAGATTTGAGGGCTAGTACTTGGTTGCCATTTTGGCCTATGTGTGTAGGGTACAGCTAGTATCTTTTGCATCTTCTGTCTATGCCCTGGACATTTTCAGAGAATCATGTTGGAGAGAAAACACATGGCAGATGTTAACTAGCCACAGCTTCTACTCTTACCAAATGACTCAGAATTCTGCTTTATGGTTATTGCTAGCACCCATTGACTAGAAGAACTCATGGTCCAAGCATGATCTGTAGCCAGAAAAGTTTCTCCTTCATGTTTCTGGACCAATACATCACTAGCATCAGGCATGTGAGTCTTTGAAATCAACTGTCCACCCTGCTGTACTCTTGTGCTCCAGAAGTTAGGACCTTTCTGGAAAAGGTGCTAACCCATCTGGATCAGAACTCGGTGTCCCTCATGTCACGTTCTTGTTCTCTTCAATGTGTATGCAGTTGATTTTCCAGAGATTACATATTTCTCAACGGTGGCAGGAGGTCGGTCTTCTGTGAGAAATTACCCTGAAAGATGAAGTTGCAAATCAGAATTTCTCTCAATGTTTAGACAGCCATAATGTGTAGCTGTGGGGTCCAGGAGATTTCCCTTGGGTTAGAAATGCCTATTCATTTTGTTATGTTAGGAGGTGATTTCTAAGGCATGGAAGGAATACAAGTAAATGGACAACACAGAGCCAGCCCATGCACAGCATAAAGCTAGGATCTTGATGTCAACTTCGGTATTCCACCCTGTTCTCATTTATCCAATTGCTATTTTAGAACATTCCAATGATCAATAGGTATAGTGCCTGTCTGGGGGGCTCCAGTGGTGAACATGAAGCATTGACTATGGAAACACCACTTTCTATGTCAATGAGTAATTGGCTGGTTTTCTCAGAAGAAAGCCTTTAAGAAGGTTTATTGAAATGTCTTTTTCCTTTCCCCCAGTATCCCTAGCCATCGATTACACTCCCCATTTTCCATTGGTAAATTTGTTAGAAACTCAAATAACGTGGCAGACACAGTGCTGACAACAGGGATGCTGTAGCGTAGCTTGAGTTGGTCTGGGATGTGCTCAATGTCCAGCTCTCTGGAAAGCAGCATTGATTAGGAACATTTGCCCACATTGGGTCCTGGGTGTGTGTCACTGGTGAGGCTCATCTTTTATGTTGATTTCTATTAGTGAATATATAAATACAGCCTGGGGAATGCTACCTGTCCCTCAGCTCTTGAACCATCAATACAATCCAGAATGGTGAATTCTTTGTAGAAGTCACCTTGGTTCAGCTGGGGGAAAAATTACTGATGTTCTTTGAAAAGGTAGAGAGTTTGAGGTTTTTTTTTTTTTTTAATGTAGCTGAATAGGATTTTAAGAAAGCAGAATTATAATGTGGAGTGAAAAGAAAAGCAAGAGGTTGGGTCAGAAACTGGGTTATCAGTACAATGCAGAAAGGCAAAATAAATGCTAATAGGCTACACATGTGCCCTTCCTGCTAGATTAGAGACCAGGAGGGCGCCTGCTGAATGCGGACCATTGTGTGGCTGCACAGAGCAGAGGGTCTGGGCTATTATCCCCTGCTCAGCCCCTGTGCCACAGATGGTTCCTCTTGCTTCTCTTATCAGGGGCCTGCATTCAGTCTCTGCAGCTTGATCTCTTCCTCCTTCTTCTGCTCATACAAAACACCCGGATTGATCTGCTGAAAGAGAGGGGCTAGGAGACGGGCTGTCTCTAAGGAAAAGGGGAGGTCTGGGAAACAAAAGAAGGGGAGGCCAGGTGCAAGGATGGGGCGGGGCAGCAAATCCAGATGCTCCCTGAGGTGATGGGGACAGCCCCGTCGGCAGCATCCTGTTCCCTAGGCCTTTGAGCTCAGCCACCTGGAAAATGGCCTTGCCTTTTGTGCTCTGGAGACCTAAAGCTCTCAGGTGTTGAACAAGCAGTGCAGGTTCTCCTTACTTCCCTGGGGATACCTAGCTGCCAGACCAGTCTTGCTGTCTGTCTTCTTTGCTCCTGTCCCTTGAGACTGCTTCTGAGCTGGCTGATGGAAGCTGCCAGTGCAGCGTAGACAAGCCAAGGACTGAGGCCTCTGAGAGCCACTTCTCCCAAGACCCGCAAGAACAGAGAGACCATTCTCAGGGTTGAATCCTGAGTCCAGGCCAAGTTAGATTGAGCATCTTCCTGGTTTGAATCCACATGTGATGCCATGGCTTAGTCACACTCAGGCTTTGTCATCCACCAATGGTGGAATCACCAGAAACTTACTGTGCTTTTCTTTCTTTCTTGTTTTTATTATATTTGTGTTTTAATTTTAGACATCAGCCATGGGTTCCCCTGTACTCCCCACTCCCGCCCCCGCCCCCATCTTCGCCCCAGCCCCTCCCCTCCATTCCCATCTCCTTGGGGCCAAGACTCCCCTGGGGATTCAATTAAACCTGGTGGATTCAGTCCAGGCAGGTCCAGTCCCCTCCTTCCAGGCTGAGCAAAGTGTCCCTGTGTAAGCCCAAGGTTCCAAACAGCCAGTTCATGCACTAAGGATAGGTCCAGATCCCACTGCCTGGGTGCCTCCCAAACAGTTCAAGCTAATTAATTGTCTCACTTATCCAGAGGGCCTGATCCAGTTGGGGGCTCCACAGCTTTTGGTTCATAATTCATGTGTTTCCATTAGTTTGGCTATTTGTCCCTGTGCTTTTCCAATCTTGGTCTCAATAATTCACACTCTTACAGTCCCTCCTCTTTCTCAACAATTGGACTCCTGGAGCTCCACCTGGGGCCTGGCCAGTAACCCAGACTCAGAAGGACAAACATGGTATGTACTCACTCATAGTAGGATACTAGATGTAAAACAAAGATGACTAGACTGCTACACAACTCCAGGGAGGTTACCTAGAAAATGGGACCCTAGGAAAGACACAGGGATCACCCAATGACAGAGAAATGGATGAGATCTACATGAACAACCTGGACGACAGTGGGAGTAATGAAGGGCAAGGTTTGAGGGGAAGAAAGCTTAGAGGAGCAGGAGATCCCAGCTGGATCAAGAACAGAAAGGGAGAACAAGGAATAATAGACAATGATAAATGAAGACCACATGAGAACAAGAAGAAGCAAAGTGCTAGAGAGGTCCCCAGAAATCCACAATGATACATCCTCTGTAGACTACTGGCAATGGTTGAGAGAAAGCCTGATCTGACCTAGTCTGGTGATCAGATAGCCAAACACCCTAAAGGTCATGGCTGGTACTCTCATCCAATAACTGATGGAAGTGGTACTGTGCTTTTCTTGTGGCTGCCTTTTCAACTATAAAATGCTACTTAATTCATAGTGTTCCTGGGAGGGTGATATGAATTAATTCTCTCTCTCTCTCTCTCTCTCTCTCTCTCTCTCTCTCTTTCACACACACACACACACACACACACACACAGAGACAAAAAAAAACTTAGAAAAATGAGTGGCTTAGAAATGATACCATAAGTTAGCTATTGCCATCATTATTGTGATTATTCCACATTTGTACTATTATTATGATTGTCTACTTTAACTACATGCTATCATCATGGTAACATAACAATCTAGAGGAAATGATGATATATTTGAGCTTGGACTTTGGGGCCAAGGCCATCTGAGACTTTATTCCAACACGTTCGTAAAACAGACTTTGTTGATTTGGATCTATCACATTCAAACTTTGGTCTCCCAACTGTGATGTGGGGTTAACAAGAGTGATAGTTGTGGGTGGAGGGTTGAGATGATGGATGTGAGTTATCAGACACAGAGTGGGATCAGTGAAGAAGCCCAACAAATGAAAATGAAAGCTGTTACTATTTCTACAAGGTGGTGCATGCCTGTAATCCCAGCACTCGGGAGGCAGAGCCAGGCGGATCTCTGTGAGTTTGAGGCCAGCCTGGTCTCCAAAGCGAGTTCCAGGAAAGGCACAAAACTACACAGAGAAATCCCATCTCGAAAAACAAAACAAAACAAAACATAAAACAAAAACAAAAAAAAAAAACCCAAAAACAACAACAAAAAACAAACAACAAAACAATCCTGTGCAGTCAAATATTGTGTATACCTTTGTGCTATTTGGGTCTGGCTGGTCAGTTTCTGTTTGCCTCTGTTTTATGTATATGTGTAAGCATGTAAGCTGTGTGTGTGTGTGTGTGTGTGTGTGTGTGTGTGTGTGTGTGTGTGTGTGTGTGTATGTTGGAACCATCAGTTAGTTAGCCAAGTCCTACCTGGCTCCTGTGTGCCATTGATCAAGTTTGCATCTCTCTCAGAACGAGCTGCCTGGTAGAACTTGAAATTCCATTATCTACTTCTCAAGGATGAGCCTTGGTCAGGTCTAAGAGACCTGATCAATTCTGGCTTCTCATCAGTGGGAAGTAAGGCATAGGATACTGTGTTTCCCTCAATATGTCTTGTTTTCACCACCTATAAACCAGAGGACTGGACCAGGTGAACCCCAGCCCTTCCTGTTTTCTATGAAGATCTAGGATGTTCTGTTGCCATTGTTATCTTTACCATCATCTTTGTGGCTTTGTTGCATTGTGATTCCCCCACCCTCCCTCTTCTCTTTCCTTCTTTCCCCCCTCTTCTTCAGTTTTCTGAGGCAGACTTACTCTGTAGCCCAGGCTGGTCTCAAACTTCCAGGGAATCCTCCCGCCTCCATCTCCTGAGTGCAGGGTCAGTAGCTACAAGCCACCAGGCTTGTTTATCTGGTTTTCCAAGCACCTCTTTTGCTGTGTTTTATCAAGAGAAATTGTGAATGTCAGATGGCGAGAAGACCAATTGTGTCTATTAGTAGATCGGGTTGGAGGAGAGTCTGGTGAGAACCGATACAGAGCCAAAGAAATCCGTACCCCTGCCCATTGTACTGGTTATGTCCCCCTCCACCCCTTGGCGATTAAAGTGCTCAGATACTCAAAGATTCCTCTTCTAGTGGGAAGGCCTGAAATTCCCCAGGTCCCAGATGCTGTCCTCTTAATCAGCTATGGAGTTGTGCCTTGGATGCTGGGCTTGCAGTGGACAGGCTCCATCCCTGGTCATGCACTATCTCTGCACAACCCCAAGGAGCAATACTCACATCCACAGCCATCCTAAATTCATCATTATTTATAAGACTTTCCAGCAGATGGCCATAAAGGGTCTTAAGAAAGCAAGGCCCGATTTTTTTTTTCTCTGATTTACAGGAGGTCACCATGTTGGCCAGCAAAGGCCCTGTGAGACTACATTGTCTTCTGTGGTACCCTCAAGATAAGCCTGCTGCCTCCATGCTCTCTGGCCCTTCTTCCCTGCCCTATTCTTACATGGCCCCTTTCACAACACCATTTTTTTTCCCTTTTTTGCCCTTTCTTAGTTTATCTCTATGATTTCCATTTAGAAACTGTGGGGATCTGTTAGGGAAATTTAATCGTCACTGGATCATGGGCACAGAGAAGCTTCGGTATGCCTTCAGGCTCACTGTTCCCCCTGACTGGCAGGAAGAAATGGGCCTGAATCAATTCCTTTGGGTCTCAAGCCTGATGTCCCCCTCTATAGTTCTAAAAGTAACAACCCTTTTTGCTATCAACTTCTCTTATCAAACATCCCAAGCCAGAGGAAACTTGATCCCACCCCCTTCCAGGATGTATTGCTGCATTGCTTGCCCTTGACTATATATATATATATATATATATATATATATATATATATATATATATATATATATGCTATTGTGTATGTAAATCTTAATGCAAGGCCTATGGATCTAGAAGTCTTTGATGAGAGTTGGTTATAGCAAGATGAGGGCCTAGGCAGTCTCCACAGGACTTATCTTATTCACTTAGACTCTGACCCTGGAGGCTCTAAGAAATGAAGTTATGAAACCCATAGGCAAGGACTGCTGTTAAAATCAGTACCCTGAATGGGTGAATAGGCAGCTCTTGGTCTTCTGGACCCTGGTTCATAGTTCTTTTAACATTTCCTTTTGGAAAAACTTCAATTAGGAGCTAGTGAATTGAAATCTGAGTATTGCCAAAGCAAAACATATTCTGAGAGGAAAAAAAAAATTCCCCAGCATTTTGAACACATTGATACACAGGTAAAGGGAGCCATTTCCTCCCCTGCCTACCTTTGGCATCATAGTTTTACATTTTGAATCTTACAGTTTTCATTGTCGGCAAACTGGGAATATAGTATTTAGCTTGCCTAAAGAACTGAGGTTTTTTTTTTTTTTTAAGAACAAGGAGGCAGAAATTGAAAGAGAATTTTGGGGATTAGGAGAAAAATGTCACATGTGTGTCAGGAATTCCTAACCCATTCCCTTACTTACTGTGCTTATGTAGTAATATAATTTTGAGACCCAACAGTCTTAGACCAGCTGTCTTCACCAAGAAGAAGCAATCATGTTTATGTTTGATCATTTACACCTTTATCTCTCCAACATTTGGTAATAATCTGTGAAACACAGAGCCTGTTGTAAAGAAGTGTGGTATGCTCACACACATAGGGGATGCCTATTGTAGCCCTTTATCCCTCCAATTGTCTTTGACCAATGTAAAGATAAACCCAAAATTAATGTGAAGATAAACCTCAAAGGAGGTGCAACTCTCTATTTTTCACATGGTACCACTGATCTCAGCTTCTACCTCAGGTAACAAATGTGCCCATCTCTTTACTGCATGTTTCATATACTTTCCAGTTCATTTTCACAGGCCGAGCTTCTAATTGAGAGATAAAATTTATACATTGAAGCCTGTGGCTTTCCTTCCAAGCTTTCCTCTTCAATTAGTTTACCAAGCCATGAATCTGGAGATGATCCATTTCCCATATCCAGAGCCCGACCCTAATGAAGCTGGGCACCTCATTCATGGCACTTGGCTCTGCTGGGGGTTTCCTTTGAAGGACAGAGATATTTGCCTAGAGGAACCAGGAGGCTTTACCCATCAAATAATGGCCTCACTGTGGGGCAAGCCACGAATGCGCCTGAATTACTTTTATCTGTGATTTTCCTACAGAATCACTTGCCAAAGCAAAACATACGCTGAGAGGAAAAAAAATTCCCCAGCATTTTGAACACATTGATACACAGGTAAAACAAATCAGTCTCAATATCCCCTACATTTTCACACTTTACTTCTGAATAATAAAAAAGTCCCTAAAGCAAATACTATTTTGAGACTAATTTCTGGAGATTCCTAGCAGGCAAATCACTCACTTTTCCTCACCCTGATGTTCTTTTTGGTCTGAAAAAGAAATGATTTAGGGGAGGATGAGGCCTTTTATTCTTCAAACATTGAGCAGATATCTTCAGGAGGAATCCTGGATCCTTTGGTAGCTACAGGGGGTGGAGCAACAGGTAAGAAGGCTGACAGAGACATGGGTTGGAAAACAGAATATTCCAGTTCAGCAGTTCCCAGCCAGGCTGTGCAGTAGAAGCTCCTGGGAATGCTTTATACATTTCAGTTCCCACACCTCTTGGATTTAGCTTGTTTGCTGTAGGGCCTGGGAGCCAGTGATTATGTAGAACCCATTCTTAGACCTTGGGAATCAGAATGGCCATAGAAGAAATATGAGAGCCTGTTTAAAAACTGGCACAGTGATTCTGGGACAGCCTGGTATCAACACACAGAGGCATTTTCCAAAGATATCTCTGTATTTCCAGTTACTCTGTAAAGGCTTTTTTGGAATGATGTGTTCCATCATATACTAGAGGTCTCTAGTAGGCACTCATATATGTAAAGCTTGAGGATGGATCTCCACCTCACTTAAGGGTAGAACTGAATGTGGGATTTCAGAGACCTCATCTGACTTTGCATTGGCACTGGCAGGCATCCTCCTGGTTCCCAGAACTCTGATGTAAAGCCATGTTCTAGTTCATGGGCAAGGCTATTGGAAGACACAATTTGTAGAGATGGTGGTGGTAACCTTTAGCCCACAACAACTTTCACTTATTCTGTTCTGTCAATCCTCGATTTTAACTCTGACTTTACTACACTAGCACTTTTGTTTTATGCAGTCTTTCTTCATGATTCAAGCACAGTGCACTTCATCCCTGGGTTTGCGTTTAACTACCCCTGAAGAGTTACCTGCTGTTCCACCTCTCCTGAAACTTACTTTTATCATCTGTGTCAAACATGTATCCCTGTGGAAGAATGAACCAAAGGACAGTCAACAATTACCCTTGCTCACTCAAAGCCTAAGAATGGCACTAACCTTGTGAGATGGGACTAGGTTCTAGCTGGGGCCTTTAGATGTAGGTTAGAGCTGGAAATCCCTGGGTATCTGGAGGTCATCACATCTAACATACTTAGCAGTGTTGACTGTTTATGGCTGATAATGAAGTATCCACATCTTTACCTATTACAGACAAGCAATGAAGCCTCACCAGTACCAGGTGGCAGGCAGCTTACTTCATTAAACCCCAGGCGTGTGAAATGTTTTAAAAATAAATAGCAGGGCTGAGGAAAGATCGCAAGTTCAAGTTCAACCTGGGCCATGGTAGTCAGCCTGAGGCTGCAGTGGGAAACTTATATATATATACACACATACATACATAACAATCTTTAAATCCCAAGTTCTCTATTTGAGCCAAAGTTACATTTTTTTTTTTTTTATAACTACAGGCCAACCAAAGTTTCAATTATCAAATTTTATCTTTACTATTGGGATAACAGTATGTAACAGGATGTTGAAAGAAGTGACATTATGTTCACTGTTCCCTAAGTGATAAAAGTCACCGGACTGAGAGCAGTTGTTGTTAGCTACATCTCCAGTCCTGGAATAATCCTGGAAACCCAGCATCTGCATCAAAGAAATTCATAACATGTTCTGGATCTTCAGTTTCTGATACAAATTAGTCCAAATTGTTATTTAGGCTGTGGCAAAGGGATGCCTCGAATTCAGGGAATGGTCAAAGGATGGAGTGGCTGAGGGTAGGAACAGGAAGATCACTGGAAGGAATTCTCTGGGAAGATGTGGAGGTGTGGAGAGCATCTCTTACAGGAGAGACAGTGGGTATTTGGTTCAGATTGAGGAAATAATCTAAGCATGGATCAGGTTTGTATAATGAGAAGAAGGGCCTAGGTTAGCAATCAGGGGAATTCTGGGCTGGGAATGATCATTGTGTACTTGGGTTCTTCACATCAAACATGATGAGAGGACTAGAGTGAGGAGGGGGGTCTTAAAGGATTTTGACAGCAAGAGGTGTTGACTGTAACAAAATGGGGTTTGACACAGACCCATATAAGACTGCTTTTGTATCCCAAACCTCAGCTGCCTGTGAATAGGATGGAGGAGACAGTGCCAAGCTGAGGTATGCACTGAAAAAAAATCTAGTACTCTACCCAAAATGATGTCATCTGAAAATAAGATTTACCCCCAGAAGTCATCATCTGTATGATTCTTGTTAAAAAAAACCTTTTTACAGGTTTTTAAGATATAGTCATTGTAGAAAACCATTGTTATATATTCCAGGTGATCAGCCCAGTAGTGCTTGCTTACAAATGATTAAAACTGTCAATTCTCTAGTCACTAATGTATCACTGTACAGATGAAAGGATGACCGCCCATCTCAGTCCCTACTAGATAGCTGTGCAGGCTACATCCTGATGGGAACCATCTCATCAGAGAGAGCAATGGACTTGCCTATCATCTATGGAGACTGTGTGCCCAAAGCCCCACGTGTAATGGCAGATTTGTCCATTTCTTCCTTAATGGTGACAAGTCTCTTTGTGTTGTGTATTTGAGACTGTGACCGGATGTATAGGCCTTCATGATTGTTACATTCTCCTGACAAAATTGACTCTTTCATGAAACCAATTCTTTGTGAATTTAAAATCTGCATTTAAAAATCAACACCTGCTCTCAATCAACACACTCCAGTCTTTGTATGCTCAATGAGAAATGCTTTGTCAGCCATTTATTTTCAGTCTGTCTGTCCCTTTACCTTTAAAACCAATGTCTTACATGTAGTCGATGGTTTTGCTTTTTTTAGTCATTCTTATTGGTTTGCTATTTAGTTGAATGTGATATCTACCTGTAACATTTTACTATTTTCCATGTTTTTCTGTCGGATTAATTCTTAGATCATCTTTTTTTTTTTCTTCTTTTCTGAATTATTTTGAATTACTATCTTACAGAAGTCATTTTAAGTTGATTTCCTTGCATCTTTAGCTCCCCTCTTCATATGATTTTTTATTCTGGTGTTGGTTTTTCAATATAGATAATTTTGTCTTTTAGGGGAACTTGGAGATATTTTGGTTGTCACAGTGGACAGTACTAATGGCGTCTAGTGGGAAGAGGTCAGAAATATGGTACAATATCCTCCTCCTATCTAAAGATCAGTAGTGGTGAGGTTGAGAAATATCGTTCCACAAATTGCAACACATATCTTTACTTTTCATAAATTACTTAAGAGTTACTACTTATTTGATGAAAATATCCTTGAAATTGTAGAGGTACACATACTCCTGCAATTCTTAAAGCTATGCACACTTAATAATTTTTGTTTTTCATAATTATATGTATTTTGTAGAAATAAAAAAGAAGTGCTATTATGTCTATCACCATATTGATGATTCCCAGTGTTCTCTATTAATTAAAGATCCAATTTTTTTGTCTGGTGTCCCTTCTTCTGGAGTTGAAGGACATTATAATACTTTCTTTGGTGAATTTCTTTTATTCTGGTCATACGTTGTCTTGTTTTTGTTTATCTAACAATGTTTATTTTGATCAAAATACATCTTATGAGATTCTCAAAGAATCAACACAAATATATTTTCAAATATTTATCTGGTTTCTACTATAAAATGATGTTTTTGCTTGCTATAGAATTCTGTATTGGTATGTAAAATGAATAGAAAAACCTTTAAAAAAAAGAATTCTGTACTGGAAGATTTTTCTTTCAGCATTTTGAGGGTGCCACAATGGCCTGTATGAAATGCTGGAAGTCATCAAATACTGCTCTGTGTGTGATGTATCATGTCTTTTGGCTACGTGGAGTCTTTTTCTTCTTTCCTTTGGTTCTCACAAACATAACTGTGAAGTACTTGCTCCATTTTCATGATATTTATTCTGTTTGTGGTTTGTTCAACTTTATCCATTGACCCTAGCTTCACTGATATTAAAAAAAAAACCTCTGCATATTTAATGATTAATTTAGTGAGATTGAACGTGTGTACCCACCCATGAGTCCTCACTGTAACCATATATCAAGACACCCACCTCCTTCACTGGTTTCCTGGGCCCTTCTCTTCCTTGTCTGTGGGAAGACATTGCCTCTAATTATTCCACACTATGTAACAGACCTCAGAGACGCACTCATCCTGTAGAGGTGGAGCTTCATAGTTACTGGACATCACATTTCTTCTCCCCTAGTACCTGATCATCATCATTCTATTTTCTATAAGAGCCACCTATAGGTGTGTTTTCAATAATTCATATGAATGGAATCATGTAATATTATATTTTCTCTTCTGTAACCAACTTATGATGTCCTCTTAGTCTTTCCATGGTATTGCAAATAATACGGCTTTTTTCCCCCCTTTTTAAAAGGCTAGATAATACTCCATTGTGTTTATGCCACACTTCACATACTCCATCCACAATCATTTGGGCTATTTCTGGATAGGGATGATGGTGACTACTGAGTGCATACAGGAGTGGGCACTTCACATCGCTCCCAACAGTGGACCAGTGTTCTAATTTCTGCACAAATGTGGTGGTACTTGTCTTTTTAATTAAATAGCTATCCTAAGAGGTATTCAGTGATATCTCACTGTGGTCTGAGATTGTGTTCCCTTTTTGGTTGGTGGGGCTTAGTGAGTGCCTTTCCCTGTATCTATCAAGCAAACTCCATGACCTTTTTTTTTTTTTTTAATTTTTTGTCTTGTGTTTTATTTATTTTTCATTTTTCCTTATTAAGAAATTTTCTACTCACTCCAATGCTATCCATTGACCCCCCTCCTCCTTCTTCCACCCCCAGCCCTCTTTCCCAAGCCACCCCGCATCCCCACATTCCCCAAATCCAGGTCTCCCATGGGGAGTCAGCAGAGCCCAGCACACTGAGCCTAGGCAGGTCCAAGCCCCTTCCCACTGCACTAAGGCTATGCAAGGTGTTTATGATCTTCTTTAGAGAAATGCATTCATACCCTTTACCCCTTTACATTGTTTTCAGAAACATTTATAGCTATTGGGTACTAGTCCCCATATATATTTTTGAAATTAATCTCTTACATGATGAATAATGTTTGCAAATATCCTAATACTGGTGGTTTTGCTCTGTGTTGTTCCCCATACCTCTGTATGAATATTTTCTTGTTTGTCCTAGCTTCTTGAGCAGAGAAAACATGTTTGACAAAATGAGGGAGATTTTTCAACAATTACTTCTTGGAACTGCTCTTGGCCCCGTTTAATTCTCTTTCCATTTCTTTTGTTTGTTTGTTTCTTTGTGAGGATGACATTTAGATGGTGTCACATAGATCATCAATGCTTTTCTTTATCCTTTCAGCAACTTTTCTCCTGTTCCTTAGTTTGCATAATTTCTATTGATTTATCTGTGGACTCTTTTTTTTCCCCCTACACTATGTGGCTAAGTGTTTTTGGTGGCTGTAATGTTGGTTAACAGCTACATTGAGGAACAGATGAAACATAACAAATTGCACACACATGAAGTGCATTCTTTGATATGTTCTGTCATCCAAACACACTCATCCATGAAACCACCATCATGGTCAAAGTAATGAATACAGTCGCCAGTCCCCAAGGCTTTCTTAAGAGTCTTCAGTCATACCTCCCTTTTGTGCCCCCATCAGCCCACTGGAGGAAAATGATTGATTTTCAGTCACTATTGATGGAGTTTCCATTTTCTATATTTTATACAATGGTGTGAGACCGTTATCTCCTCTTGTCTTCATCTTTCTCTCACATAGTTTTATACAATCCTTTCATATATGTGTGTGATGACTTCGTTCATTTGCCATGCCCAGTAACATGGTCTTATGAGAATATATCACAGCTTGTTCACGTGTTCATCCCTTAAACACTCCGTTACTATAAGTTTTTGGCTCTTCCACATGAAATTACTAGGAACACGTTCAAGTCCTTGAATGAAAATATACTTTCCTTTTTTTTTCCTTTCCTTTACTGAACAATACATTATTTCACACAGGATACCAACTCCAATTAAACAATTACCAAATAAAACCAATAGGATCAAAGATACTTTTAAAGGTTTTGGATTTTTTCTTGTTGTTTTGTTTTGTTTTTGTTTTTGAGATGAGACTCACTATGTAACCCTGGCTGACTTTGAGCTCATAGAAATCTACTTACCTCTGCCTCTCAAATGCTGGATTAAAGGTGTGACCCATCATGCCCAGTTACAATCCCATTCTTTTTTTTTTTTTTTTTAAAGATTTATTTATTTATTATGTACACAGAAGAGGGCGCCAGATCACATCACAGATGGTTGTGAACCACCATGTGGTGCTAGGAATTGAACTCAGGGCCTCTGGAAGAGCAGCCAGTGCTCTTTACTTCTGAGCCATCTCTCCAGCCCCTACAATCCCATTCTTAATGCATGTGTGTATGTATTTAGACACATTCATATACATACTATGTACACACACACACACACACACACACACACACACACACTTACCACTGACAAGGATGGTAAATACATATTGACATAACACAGATACTATCAAGAGAGTAAAACTAATAGGATGATAGAAAATAACCTGAAAACCAGGTAGCTAGTAAGGGTTTAGTATCCATACTGTACAAACTCCCCAGGCATGGCGATATACATGTGTAACTCTAGCACTAGATAGACTGAAGCAGGAGGATTATAAGTTCAAGGTCATCCAAGAAACATGCTCTCTTTCAATAAATAAATAAATGTCTCTCAACACTACCCACAGCCTCACATACAAACTAGCATCTGGGGATGTAGCTCAGTAGTAGAGCACATGCTTCAAGTGCATGCTTTCATTTTTCATGATCAATATCTATATCTGAGTTAAGTGTGCTACACACACACACACACACACACACACACACACACACACATATATATATATATATATTAGGTGTGCGTTTATGTTTTTCAGAAATAGCAAATGTGTTTGCTAAAGTGATTGCAGCATGTTATACCAGTCATCCGTATATGGGAGTTTCAGTTGCTCTATATACTGACTCTCATTTGTTATTGGAATGGTCATTATTTTTAATTTTAGCCATTCTAGTTGACACGTAACAGTATCTCATTGTGGCTTACATTCGCATTTCTTTAACTACTAATGAGGCTGAGCTCTCAGAAGGTGCTCTGTGAGTTTCATATATCATTTTGCTGAATTGTTGGCTTCCATCTTTTGCTATTTTTCATTATTTTGTTTCTTAATATTGAGTTGTGAGAGTTCATTGTGCATTCTGATATAAGTCTTTTATCAAAATCTGTGTTGCAAGTATTTTCTCCTGGTCTGTAGTTTGTCTTTATATTCTTGTAAGAGCGGTGTCGTTCATTGAAAGGCAGTTGTTTTAAAATTTTGATAAACACCAATCTATCAATTCCTTTCCTTTTATGGAGTCTTATTTTTTTAAATGTCATTACTAAGGTAAATAAAAAACTCTTGATGCTTTCTTTTTTAAGAGAAGTATAACTTTAGATTTTATACTTTTCTTATGTCCCATTTTTATATGATTCAATCCTCATGGTTAAAGTTTATAGGGCTGATGGACTGAAATGAATTACCTACTTAGTTGAAGCATGTTGAAGTCTAATTATATAGTTACATTTGTAGGGAAGACTATCTCTATTGGGTTGCCTTTAAAATTTTTTTCCAAAACAATGGCAATCAATGTGCAGATCCCTTCCTGGGAAATCTACATTTCATGAGTCTACCTGTTATGTGGCTTTGCCGCACTGTCTCTTTTTATAGCTTTATACTATAGTTGGGAGGCTAGAGTGCCACTCAAACACTCATGTATTAAAGGCTTTGCTCACAGCTTGACAATAGGGGGACTGGAAACCTTTAAGAGTGAAACAAACCCTTTGAAAGGTTTAAAGTCATTGGACAGGGTCCTAGTTTTAAAATAAATGGGGAATGCCTGTCTCTTCCCCTGTACCTTAGCTTGACCATGCATCTCAATAATGGGCTACCTTACCTAAGACCCCAAAGCAATGGGAGACATTGACCATGGACTTTAGCTTTCAAAATTGTGAGCCTCAGTAAAATTTTCACCCTCTTAACTTGGTTATTTCACTTACTTTGTTCCAGCAACAGAAATCTGAATTCTGTGCTTTTTCATAAATTTTGGCACCTGGGAGTATGCACCCTTCAATTTTGTTCTTTTTGAAATTATTTTGGCATTTTATAGTCTTTAAGTTCTCATATATCTGTCTTAGATCTCCTCTCAACCAAGCTATTTTTGTGATATTCGACAATTAAATTTTCACTTCAGGCATTCTACAGAGTGTGTGTGTGTGTGTGTGTGTGTGTGTGTGTGTGTGTGTGTTTATGTTGAGTCTATAGATTATTTAAAGAGAATTGAAAAGAAACAGTTTTCATTTGTTTAGGCATTCTTCCATTTCTCTCAGCTAAATTTTGATTCAGATTTATCTATCAGAATTCTATATTTTCAGTCGCCACTGTACATTATATTGCTTTAGAATAAAAAAGGTTATTTACTACTAGCAAATTCAACATGATTGATTTTTATACCAAGCATATATCCTCTAATGTATTTGTTTTTAGTAACTTTTCTCTTGCTTTTGTACAATTTTCTCTATGATTCTGTTAACTCCATTTAGTGACTACAGACTGACTGTCCCGGGATTATGAGGAATTTGAGTTATAAACTTTTAGAATTATGATGGTTCACAAGTTATACACATTCATTTGATAGAAAGTGTGCTGTGGGCTTTGAATTCTCCCTTTTCCTAGACTTTGTGGTGCAGGGCAGTGGCAGCAAGCCACAGATCCTAGCCAGCTCTACACCACTGTGTGGGTTAACAGCCAATGTTCTAGGATGTGGCTATGCTGTGGTGTTTATCTACGTTAGCTGTATTAGGGGTATTTTCAGGCTCTTATATTGCTGCTTTACAGTGGTACTTAATGGGTACAACCTTGTCCTAAGTTAAGAAGCATCTATACTGTGTTTCAGTTAACTTAAATTTTCAGTTATGTAATTTCACGTGGCTCTTTTTTTTTTTTTTTTCTTTTTAATAGTCTTTTTTCTGTGCAGAGGCTTTCTGTTTTTAATTACTTGGTGAACATTGTTCTTTATTTTTTTGGGCATAGTTACAACAGCTGATTTAAGGTAATTTTTCCTTGAATGTCAACATCCTCTCTGTAATCTCAGGGTCTGCCTCAGTTTTGCTGCATTTTAATCTGTCTAGTGGTTTCAGTTTTTATCTAGGATAGTCTGTAGGTACTTTAGCTTATTTTCTTTACCTTTTAAGAAGGTTTTCTAATGTATGCATATGTGTGTGTGCTTTTAAAAAGATAAACTTTATTATTTCTCTTCCTCTTGTGTGTATGTGTACGTGTGTGTGTCTGTGTGTGTGTGTGTGTGTATGCATGTACATGTGTGTATGTGTACATATGTGAGTGTGTGTGTATGTGTGTGTCATAGAATCTATGAGAGCTGGACTTAGATGGTTGTGAGCCGCCTGACCTGGGTGCAGACAATCAAACTCAGGTCCTTTGCAAGAGCAGCACATGCTCTTAACTGCTCAGCCATCTCTGTAGCCCCTGATGTGCTTATCATTAGAGCAGAAAATTTAACTTACTGGGCTGGGCAAAATTATCTCCCCTCAATTGGGTTTCCTCTTATCTGTCCTCTATGTGTGTAACTAAAGAGAAAGACATTCTTAAATATATGTAATACAGGTCCTCTCAAATTTCCTTCTTTTAAAATTTTTGAGAATTTAATCCATGAGTGCTGTATTGACCTAATTTCTATGTCTCTATTTTGCTCCTCCTAGTCCTCCTGTGCCACCTTACTCTCCAATTCATGAATTCTTCTTTAATTATTATTCACATGCAGATACACACAGAGACATTAACACACACACACACATACACACACACACACACACACACACATATGTATACATACTTGGAATTGGATAGCCTATTAGGGGCTCATCCCTGGAGGAGACCTCATCTCTCAGCATCCATAATTGCCTATAAGTCTTTATCTAGGGGCGGGGCCTTGCAAGATTGCCCCCATTCAAGACAGCATGTCGACTGGTGTTGTGATTATGTCGGTCTTGTTTAGACAACCATATTGTTGAGGTTGTATTGGTGCAGCTTCCTTGTCACATACAGAAGGTTATCTTTGAGGACATATTCTGGTCCTATGGCCTTTGCAGTGTTTTTGTCCCTCTCCTATGGTGTTCCCTGAACCTTAGGTGTGGCAGCTGTATTGTAGATGTATTCGTTGGGGCTGGGCACCCCAGGTCGGTTGTTCCTTGCATTTTGATCAGCTGTGGATTTCTGCAATGGTCGCCATATACTGTAAATGGAAGCTTCTTTGATGAGGAGTAAGCTTCACACTTGTCTGTGGATATAAGGAGCATTATTGAGAAGAAAGTTGGGATTTATACCGGTTTACAAAAATTCCAATAGTGAGTTCTCCTCTAGTGACCATGACCACACCAGCCATGGGTGGTTGGCTAGGCTTCCAGTACTAGGCATGAATTATCTCCCATTGAGTAGGCCTTAGGCCCAAATAGATGGCTGTTGGTATCACAAAGAAACAAATGCCACCATTTTGGCTAGATTGGCTGGGCAGCGAGCTCTTAGGATCTGTTTTTCTCTTGCCCACAACCCATGCTAGATTACAGGCACATGCAGCTGTGTCTGGATTTTAACTTGAGCATGAGAAATTCAAACTTGGGATCCCATGCTTACACAGTATACGCTCTTATCCACTGGACCCCCCCTCTAGCCCCTCTACTCATCTTCTTGAAAGCTCTGTCATTGGTACGATGCATCGTACCAATGTTTCCTCTGGCTTGCCATTGCCATTTTAGCATGGGTCCCAGATTAAACACAAATAAAACCTAGCAGAGCCCAGACTTCATTTGAGATATTTCAAACACAGCCTACTGTGCAGCTTACACTAGAGCTTTCCAGCTGAGCCCAGAATAGGTTAACAAATTCACAGCACACCTACAAATTTAAGAAAGAACTACTTGTTTTTCTCTGTAACTGAGCTTGTGACTGTTCATTACACAGAGCTTGCTGACCATTACAAAGCTGTTTTATTTCTGTTTCACTGTATCTCACTTTATATCTGCCCATCTTGTTTCCATCAGTAAACACTGGACACTTACCTGTCCATCAGAAGTGTCAGTGTGGCTGCTGCATTAGTATTGTATTTACTTAAAGGATTTCTCAGCTTCAGATAGCATTTATTTCATGCTGACAATGGGGGGAAAGGCAGCCAGTTAATCTAGACACAATTGAATTCAGAAATGTCTCCAATCTAATTTTACTCACTTCTTTTTTCCCAAGTTACTCTTTCTGCTCCCTTCGGTTATGTGGGTTTCAAATCATTTCCCACTGTTTATTTTTAATTTCTACTTTATTTTAATTATTTAATAGGTGCCATCTGTATAGCACCTGTCATTCATTGAACAGTTTGTTTTCTGCTTGTGAAATGTCAAAAGTATTGGATGTGCTGCCTCCTTGGTGCCACTACTTTTTAGGTTTCAGACCACAGGGACCAGCCTCCCTTCTCTTTCTGAGTGCTTGGAAGGGACATGATTCCTGGAGGTGAACAGGATACTTACTTCAGAGATACAGCACCAAACTGTATGTGAGCAGTAACAGCAAGCCAAAAAAAAAAATTCCTCATTGTTCACCTGCTGATTGTGTACAAACGTAGATTTTTAAAGGCATCATGGCATGCTCCATCACTGGTATTAGGGGTCATTTCACTGAGTGACTAATATTTTTCCAAGCAAAGTCATTTCTCTTCCTACAGTGGAGGTCACCAGATAGTGTAATGAAAATGGGGATCTGTCTGATGATATCTACATACGCACTAAAGACCTGGCCCTAGAAGCCATGTTAGTTTTGAACCATGGAAGACAGATTTCACAAAGGGGAAGAGAACCAAAGAAGTAGAGAAGATGCTTCTAGAAGTCTCAGAAACAATAATAGTGATGGTAGAGTAGTATATCAACACCATTCCAACCATTCCTGATACATGTTGCAGTTTTACAGTTTATGACGAACCTATTTCTTGGGGTTCTCTGTCTACACCTATTTTGGAGGCTTCGGTTCTCTCTTGAAAGTGAGTTGTCTCAGTGAGACATCCCTTTAGCACTTTGTCATCCAAAGCGCTGGATATATCTGAAATTATGTTAGAGTTAGAAACTCAATACTCTTTCCTCTGATCTGCAACATTCCTAACTGGGGGGGCGGGGTTCCTTAAGACTCAGGAAGTAAATCAACTTAGAGGTCTCAGGAGGCTCCTAAAATTGAGAAGATTTACAAGGTTTCTCTCTAAGACTGTGTAAACAGTGATGGTGGTTGAGAAGAGATTCTGACCGACAGAGCAGAGTTGTAGAGGGAGCTGCAGGGGTGGAGCTCTCAGGAAGCATGTGTTGATGATGAACATTTTAGTGTTCATGTAACTACTTTTAAGTCATCCATGATTCTCTAAGTAACTTCTGACTCTATAATGACCAGCTTACTTGTTTAACTGATCTAGGCTTAGGTGGAGTCTTTTCTTTGGCCCATCCTTGGTTCCCTGTCTCAGATGGAGAGATAGCTGTTCCTATCTTCCCAGGAAAAGTCATATAACATATGTTCTCATTTTTTAAATCTTATTTTACGAGGGGCCCAACATCATCTAAATACCTTGTATGATATTTGTTGAGAATTCTGAATGGATGGATGTTGCCAGAGCTCCATGCTTTTGTAATAAGCACTGAAGAAATGTCCCCTGAACAGGTTTTGAGACTACACATGCCATACACAAGAGATTATACCTTAGGAAGAATCAGCGTGGGAGATTAGGTAGCTAGTATGGCACCATATGAACAGAATTTGACCATAGAAGCAGACAGATTAAATGTTTGAGGACAGGAATAATGCCAAGGAAATGGTGGGGTGGGTCTGTTTGGTAGGGTTACAACGAGAACACATCAGCAGGGGGATGTAGGGAGGTTTTTTTTTTTTTTTTCCTTTTCTGTTTTTGGCTCTAGAAGGTTCTTTGGAGCCAAACAGCAGGGTTTCCAGATAGACAAGTACAGTCTGCCCTGGAACAGACTACAGCTGAGCTGGGAAAATGGCACAGAGGAAGTAGCAGGAACCAGCAAGGGGGGCTATTGTCTGTGCTTCCAGTCTCCACTCTTGGCCATGCACCATCTGTTCTGTTTTCCAGAGATGCTCTTGTGAACACTGCAAAGCTTGTATCCAACAATGGATTCCTCAACAGGTTCCTAGCACATCAGCAATGCAGATCACCCTTGTCTGCAGGCCTTCCTTTCCTAATATCTGTCTTGTCTCTAATTTTGCTTCCGCTAAGCTGCCACTGTTTTTCAGCTGTTCAAATCTTGGCTTTGATCACTTGATGTAGAAGTAATCTCCTCTCCCAGCCCTGGAATGAGGGGTTGTTCCCTCAAGGAAATAAGTTCTTTTAGATATTAACATTGCTTGTCTCTCTATTCAGGTCTCTGCCCAACTGTCACCTCATTAGACTCTTTCACTATCTATACTTTGATATGATTTTATCTTTTCTCAAATCAAATACCACTGTCTCATCTTATATCCATGCTTATTTCTCCTTAGGTTGTCTATAGTTAGAGCATAGGCTTATTGAGCATAGACACTTTACTTGTTTGAATACCTGCTGAACTCCAAATCTAACAATGTCTGATGTGTTGCATATTCTCTAAATGAGTGAATAAACAAGTGGCTTCATTGTCTTATTGTAAAGTGTGTGTGTGTGTGTGTGTGTGTGTGTGTGTGTGTGTGTGTGTGTGTGTGTTTTCCACCACTGTGACAAAACACCAAAGATAAATCAGCTTGAAGGATGAAAGATGTATTTTGGTTCACAGTTTTAGAAGTTTCACTTGGTATTTGACTCAGTTGCCTTTTGGAATTTCAACAAGCTAGAATATGGTGATAGACATGTGTGGCAGAGGAATTTGCTCATGTCAGCAAGGAAGAAAAGAGAAAGGACCTGGATTCTCCAATCCTGCTCAAGAACACTTGTATTCAGTGACTTACTTTCTCCAAAAAAGTTCTACCTCCTAAGGTCTCTACTTCCTTCAGTGGGTCCAATGTCTGGGCATCAAGCCTTCAGCACATGAGCTTTTGGAGGGATATTTAAAATTCAAGCCATAATATAAGTCTATTCACTACCTGCATTTGTGAATGCTTAGCTTGCTTAAGCTTCGTTTAGCTGGTTGAATGCTAGCCAAGTTTGTTTAGATTTGCACAGAATGGGCTAAAATGGGGACTTTGTAATAATAACTGGGGTTAATTGGCACCAAATTACTGAAGCAAATATTAATAGTAGATATTGTTGCTGAAAATCATAGTAACCAAAAATATGCACTTCTGTTTGTTCTCAACCCATTATGGCACTTAATTGGCTGAACCTGTGATTTTGTTTTGTACATTCTTAGGACATGAAATAGTCCAAGAGTCTTGGGGAAATGACAGTGATAATTGCAAAGAAGATTTTGATCCAATAAGGCAAAAAGACTTTTTATTTTATTTTTCTGATCACAAGATGGTAGCCTCTGATGACCAAGATTTGTTGGGTTAGTTCAAGATCTCATGAAAAGCTTGGCTCTCAAAGGAAAACAAAATATATAAACTTAACAATTCAATCTACAGCCCTATAGAGAGTTGAGAATGAACACTGGCCCTTGCTCTCTAAATGGCGTAGGCTTTAACCTTATTGAAGGAACTTGAGTTACAAAATTGTGTAATAAAGATCCTTTACAACCTTTGCCTTTTAAAGGTACATTGTGCAGTCACTGGGTTTGTTAAGCTTTTTAACACAGTAAAAGTTACTAAAATAATTTGTCTTGGTTTCTGTACTTTCTCAGAGTGGTGGACACCACAGGATGGAGCCTGCTAATCTTTTATTGGGCTGGTTGGATGAATGCACTTGATGGAGGCAACGGAGTGGAACTAAACAAGATGCCTGCAGAATCTGGACTCTTTTGTGCCTCATGGTATTTGCCAGGATGGACCCTAGAGCTGACTCAGAGGCAGTCTCACCCACTAGGCATGTGGGTAGACTAAGCTGCTGAATTCTTTGTCACTAACCCTTTTTCTCATGTGGCTATGGAAGGATGAAAGCCCACCTGGAGGCGGCGGCCAGTCTCATGAGGCTTATGCCAAGACTCTCTTTGTTTCCTTCCTCCAATGGTGTGGTCACTTTTGGGGGTCTCTGACTCTCCAGTAAATAGGTTTCCTTTTGTCTGCTAGAGTGTTGAGTACTTTATACATTTAGGAGTAAGGATGGCTCCCGAATGTTTCATCTCTAACAGCTAAGTTAGTGTCATAGATATAACTCCATCAAAGTCCTAGGATGAAGTGGAGTTATCCACCCAGCCCAGGCAGTCCTGAAATGGAGTAAGTTGTGTATGCACAGAGGCAGACTGCCCGTGTCAGTGTTTGGGCAGAATTCCTGCTCTCTATGGACTGGCTGGCTCCTGAAAGTGATGAAGTAAGAGCATTCTTAGATAACTTTTTGAAAATCCACTAAGAAACCAGTCATAGAAGAGGGAGAGGGACAATGTGTCTCCACCATGTATAGTCTTCTTGAAGACACCCATCTCTATCCTTCAAATTAGATTATACAGACAGGTCCTTCTTCCTGAAAAACCAATTTCTCTCGGGCCTGTCTGCTCCATGTGTCCACCCTCTCTGTTCTGCAGCCTCAAATTTGTCATGTAGACAGTGATGCTCTATCTTTACCCTACTGTGCTAAACATTGGTGCCCAGGTAGCCAAGGCAAATAGAGGGATGCATAGCAGGAAGGTGGCTCTTAGTTCCTCTCTCTGCTGTGTTTCCCAAGGCCTCTGCCATGCCAGGACTGATATTACCTCCCATTTGCCGCAAGGTACCTGCCTTCTAAGGGGCATCCTGGAATTCTCTCTTCCACACTGTAATTCACACTGCGTGCTATCACTGGGCTAATGTTCTGAAAACACCACTCTTACTGAGTCACTCAAGCTCCCCAGTCTCCATTTCCTCACTGCAAAATGGATATGTTTATGTTTTCCCTGCTTGCTTACCTTATATTGTTGTAGAAAACATTAAAAAAAAAAAAAGACCATGGTAGAAAATGCTTTATGAAGAGATGCATGATGTGCATTTAGAAGTAGTTTAGCCTATCTTGGAGATGAGGCTCTCCTATATCTTACTGCCTACCAAATCAAGTGCACACAGTGGAACTTGGTATTCAAGGCTTCCATGATGCTCCAAACGTATTTGTCCTTAGATTCTCTACAACCTTGGTTGTCTTGTCCTTCCCCATCTGTCATTTTGTGAAGCCTTCCCTGAATGTTGCTCCTCTCAGGGACCATCCCCCTCCTTCCAGACTGGATAATGCAGGCTCTGTAGCTAGAATGAGTGGTTCAGTGTGGTTGTACCTTTAAAGATCTCAGAACACTCTTAAAGGACACCACCCACCTTTGATTGAATTAGTTTGGAATGAGGTCAGAGTGGCTGCGTTCCCTTTAACATTGTAATGACTCTAATGCACATCCACATTGAAGAGAGCCTAGTTTAGGCCTTTCATTCAGCATTGAGCTGTTTGGATTTCTTGAGTAAAATATTCTCCCCGGTTACTCCCATTTTCCGCAGACCAGAGACCCTTCTTCATCTCCTTTGTTGAATGTTACTTTCTGTCGACTCAGGACACAGCTAGGTTGCATACATAGGACATATCAAATCTGGGTGTGAGCACACTTTCATCTGTTCATTCTCTCTGTCCCTCCCCCACTCTGTCCTCTGTGTCCAAATCCAGCATTCCTTATCTCTGTGGGGTGGGCCAAGCATAAGCCTCATTTGTGCTTACCAATGGGAATTCGAATTTGTTGTGTTTGCTTGGTAGACCTGTGGGGGATGCCTGCAGGAAGCCCGTTTATCTGGGCAGCTGATTACAAGTTTCTTTCTTGGGGTAGGGCCCATTTTGTGGTGATGGGAGTTAAAACAAAACAAAACAAAACAAAACAAAACAAAACAAAACAAAAGAAAAAAAAAACAACAAAAAAAAATTAAAAAAAAAAAAACCAAAAAACCAGAAGTAAAATTTTAGAACCAAACATCCAGAATGAAACAAGGAGACAGTATGAGGCATTTTCATGGACAACCAAATCAAAACCATATTTTATTTTCTTTTGGATACGTGTGTTTAGGGCCGGCGTGCTCAAGACAAATGTCTCTTAGTGATGACATAGTAGTTTATTAAACAGTGTTCTTTGACCCTCACTGATGTGTGTGCCAAACTCACTGTTCCCATTTGCCACAGGAAGCTTATGTGGGGTTTTCTCAAATCCTTCTGTGGACTTGATGGTTTCAATTATGGGAGGGAACTAGGAACTCTTGGACCTCAAGAATGAAATTATTGTTAACAGGCAGGTTTACAATTACTCGTAGACACTCAAATGCTGCACAGAAGTGGTTTCTACACCTACCCCCTCTGCCCTTTGTGTGTGGAGGCTTTTCTTTTTTTTTTATTAAGAAATTTTCTATTAACTTTACATACCAACTGTAGATTGCCCCCTCTTCCCTCTTCCCACCTCCAGCCTCCCCCCACCCTGCCACAACCCACCCCTCTTCCCACATTTTCCAAATCGAGGTCTCCCATGGGGAATCAGCAGAGCCTGGCACACTCAGCTAAGGCAGATCTAAGCCCCATGCCCTGCACCAAGGCTATGAAAGGTGTCACACCCTAGGCGCTGGGCTCCAAAAAGCCCGCCCATATGCCAGGGACAGATCCTGATCCCCATTTCTGAGGGCCCTCCAAACAGTTCAAGCTAAACAACTGTCTCCCAGCATCCAGAGGGCCTAGTCTAGTCCTATGGGGGTGTGGAGGCTGTGCTTATTGTGGTCACTCAATCTCAACCACTCAGCAGCAGGGGCTTGGTTCCAACATCCATAGAATGCTCCTGTTCATTTCTGTTATTCTCAACAAGTTTTAAAAAGTATATTTTATGTGTGCATGTGTCCAATACACATATGTGGTACCGTGTGAATGTGGAGGTCAGAGGACAACTTTTGGGAATCCATTCTCTCCATCTACCATGGGGTTTCAGGGACCAAACTCAGGTGATCAGGGTTGGTGGCAAGTATCTATACCAGGTGAGCCATTGTGTTGGTCCAATGAGTTGTCTGGATAAACTATGCTCATACCCTAATGAGCATCTTTCATGCTGGGAACTGAACTCAGGGCCTCCACACACTTTGGACAAGCATTCTACCACTGAGGCACACTCCAGCCCCTCTGTTATTCTTTTGTATGAATTAGAAGCATTAGGTATTGCGCTGTCTACTTTCGATTGTCTCTTGAATATTTGTAGCATTTAACTTCTTCCCAGAGCACACATGATCTCTCCTGGGTCTTTGCTTAGTCATTTTGCTTCAGGCCATCTCCCTTTTCCTAAGAAGTCTTTTCTCTAGTTTATGGAGAAAAACAACATTAAAAACAAAATAAAATACCACCTTGATTATACTGTGTTATGACTGCTGAAAATTTATCTTCTCACAGATATAACAAACCTCAGGCTGTCTGTCCACTGTACCTCATATTCAGCTTTCCCTATCACTCTTTAAATCTCTTTCCTAATCAGTCAGTTGGCAAGAACTCAATAGAGGACTTGATTTGACAGGCTCCTAGTTAACGGTGACCAAGGCAGCTACGGATGCTAGTTGTGCCTTGTCTCAAGCCTGGGCCACTCTGTATTTGCTAAATATATGAATTTTAAGGACTGACCTCAGGATCCAAGAGTGAAGATGACACTTGGGTTTGTAGAGAATCCAAACTGTATTTGCACTTGGTAGATGGGTGGGGTGAGTCATTCGGATGCACATTTCTTGGTGTTGTGGGGAACCCTATTCTGACTATGGACTCCCAGTCTTTGTGACTTGAAGATTTGGCTCTGGTGTGACAGGAGCATCGATACTCTTCATTTGCCCTGACATTACGCATGTGTGCGTCTGTGTGTGGTCTGCAGTAATTACAGTCTATGCCACCTGCCGCATCCCGGAAGCATGGGGGGGGGAGCATGAGAGCATTTGTGCATTTGTGAGATGCTTTTCAAAATTCATTTATTTCAATAATTTCTCCTCCCTCGCTCAGGGTCAGTTGGCACATCTGCTATGACTACTCCCCTCCTTTCCTGGCACTGGTCTCAGCAAAGACACCTGGTTTCTTCCTGCTCTGTGCAGAGGGAGAGGCAGGAGGGTCTGTGGGCTCAGCATCGAGCATCTGAATCTTGCAGAGACATTTCAGCAAGTGTGCCGGGAAGACATATGCTGGGACTTATTTTCCCAGAGTCGGGAACACAGCCAAAAGTACTTTATTTCATTCATTCCTTTGTTCAATATGATTTAGGTTATGCATGTATGTTTTTCCTTGTGTGGAGAGTTATGGGGGCAGGGAAGGCAGAGCTTCATAAAGCATATCTCCCCTCAAATCTGAGAACACACACACACACACACACACACACACAGAGAGAGAGAGAGAGAGAGAGAGAGAGAGAGAGAGAGAGAGAGAGAGAGAGAGATATGCTCATTAGTCCAGGTGATAGGGGCTGTCAGTCTAGAGAACTGGCCCCCTGGATGCTGCCATGATTGAGTCTTCAGCCCTATATTCATTCACAGGCTGAGTCTGACTGGTCTAGCTGTGAATAACATTCTGCACATAGAAGGAAAAAAGGAATACTCACATCTATGTTGAATACCAGAACCTGAGCATGAAATAACTAAGGCCTGTTTTGAATCAGTGTTGTGGGACTCAGTTGTATCCTTGGTAAATTCTTTTTGAAGGTAGCCTGCAGTGTTTGGGGCCCTGGCACTAGCAAGGAGGTTTTTGATGGAAATTCACATTCTTTACAAAATATAAGCAATAGCTTAAGGCTGTTGAGTGGTCAGCCATTCATGGGACATTCATAAAAATACCTCTAAAGACTGGGAACATCTTAGAGGAGAGAATGGAAGGAACAAAAGACTCAGAAGAAGTGGAGTGTTGAGGAATACTGTCTTCCAGAGGTCTGGGGGAATCTAGCTGTAGCTGAGCTGCCCCAGGGAATCAAGAAAAAGGGACATTGCTAGACAGCCTTCCTCAGTGGCACTCACGTCCCCACAGAAGGCAAGAGGTTACAAGGGAAGTGGTAGTGGTGGGCATCAGTTTTGTTTCTTTTCTTTTTCTCTGAGACAGGGTTTCTCTGTGTAGTTTTGGTGCCTGTCTTGGATCTCACTCTGTAGCCCAGGCTGGCCTCAAACTCACAGAGACTCGCCTGCCTCTGCCTCCCGAGTGCTGGGATTAAAGACATGCATCACCACTGCCTGGTAGGCATCAGTTTCTTGGGCTGCTTGGTTTTTAGTGTACAGGGCTTCCCTGTGTAGTTTAGCCTGATGTGGAGCTTATGCTTCTCTTGTTTTTGCCTTTTGAGATTTCAGGCTTGCTTCCTTACACCCAGCAAAAACAGTGATTTTATATCTCCCCCTTTTTTTTCAGTTCTTGGGATACAACCCAGGTCCCCCTTTCAATGCCCAGGCAGCATTATACTACTGAGCTACATGGCCAGGTGAAGTTTTTATTTGTATAGTTCTTATATGTTGTAATAGTTGGGGGACCCAAACCAGGGTGTTCTGCATGCTAGACCAGCATGCTTTAGCAATCACCTGCATTTCTGAGTGGGCTGTCTTTTGTGGGTCCCTGTACTCTGAAAAAGTGCTAGCACTGGTAGCACAGATCCTGGAACTGGAGGGAAATGCAACATCAGCATGATGCCTGTGACAGGATGACCCCAGTATTCTGGAAAAGAAGGAGCTGAGCGGGCATCCCTGCATTCCACTGGGAAGTGGCTCTCTAATGGGTATTCACTTTCTGATCTTTATCAATGCTTATCATATACTAGGCTCTGTCTTTGGGAAATTACTTCTATTTAGTAAACTTAATTGCTGTGGGTTTGCTGCACTTTAAATAACTCGTTAAAAGATGTGAGGAGATTGACAATAAAATGTTTATCAGGTGAAATATTCTTCACAGATTTCACACACCCACGTCTGTCTTGTACATGCTGAATTGGAAGGCCTAGGAAATAGCTGGCAGGTTATTGATTTTTTTTTATATCCATTTGTCTATAGAAAGAAAATTATAGAAACAATAACAGTCCTATGTGTGCAGTTTTGAACACCTACACTGTGTTAAACACTCAAATTTTACATCAAACTGAACAAAGATGAAAGAACAGGTGATTCTGTTCCTAGAGACTCTGATCAGACCAACTTACATGCGGCTTCCAGAGTCTAGTGGTGCCCATGTGGACAAGTTACAGGGAATTCTGGGAATATTTCTCCTTGCTCCTCATGTTCTGTAAGGATTCTCTAGTTAGCATTCAAGACCAGAGCTGACCAAGACGCTAAACCAGAGAGGCTTATGTCCAGCATGTGAGCATAACTGTCACAGACCCTCAAACCTCAGTAAACTGGAGCTGCCAAGCAAATAGGAGAGAAATGACCATAGCATCTGCAACAAGGAAGCTTTTGAAACTTGGCTCTGTGCCCCAGAAGTGACATTCAACATTCAACTGCTTCTAGCTATGCATTGAAGGATGTGCTTCCTTTTTTTTTTTTTTTAACATTTCCTGTTACTTGAATCTGCTGACCTCTTTCCAGAAAACATCTGCATTTATTAGAGCAAATAAAAAAAAACTACCTGCTCATTCATTTATAGTTTTTTAATTTTATACTTGTTTTATTTTTAATTACTAACAAATGATTTTATTGTTAGTAGTATGTACAATATATCACATATTCAAATCAACCAAATTGACTTTTAAAATCTTGACACAGTCAATATTTTTTAGTTTGTTTCCCTCTAAGAATCAGGGTGAGGAGGTGAAGAGGAGGTGGAGGTATGGATTGGGAAGGAAAAAGAGACATTCACCTTTCTTGGGACATCATGCATAGTTTTAATAGTTGCTCATGGTGGGAGGTATCACCATAGATAGGCTTAACATTAGTATTCTGAGCTGAAATGTTCAACTTTCTTTAATAATGGTATCTTCTAGAAGAGGGATGAAACACTTTCCAGCAGGGGTCCCCAGATCTATGTATCACTATGCTCTGCTGTCATTGTTTCATACCTATTTTGTCATTTTTTTCTGGAACCCCTTGATGGGTGGAGAAGTTCCAAGTGTGTTGTATGATATTTTGTTTGTGTTCTGACAAATAAAGCTTGCCTGGAGATCAGAGGGTTAGATCTAGTCACTAGTTAACCATAGAGGCCAGACAGTGGTGGCACACACCTTTAATCTCAGCACTTAGGAGAAGAAAGCAGGAAGATCAGGAGTTTAAGGCCACTCTAGCACATAAGATTGAACCAGTCTAAAAGAGAAATGGAGCCTTTAAACTCAGCACTTAGGAAGGTGGCCACAGGAATATACAGTGGGTGGAGAAAGGATCTTGGCCCCCTTTCAGTCTGAGATTTGGAGAGGTAAGAAGTTTCTGGTGGCTGGCCATTCTGATCTTTCAGCTTTTACCTTTGATATCCTACTCCAGGTTTTTATTGTTAATTCTAATTAGGATCGTGATTCACAAGTGGGTATTTGATAACTAGTGAAGTTATTCAACTGACACAGTGATATGGGAAGGAAGGCCTGGGATAGGTCTTGCACATGAAGGATTTCTTTTTATTCTATATCAATCTTAGAAAACTCAATGGGAGCAGGAGATCCCAGCTGGATCAAGAACAGAAAGGGAGAACGAGGCATAACAGACCATGATAAATGAAGACCACATGAGAACAGGAATAGGCAGAGTGCTGGAGAGGTCCCCAGAAATCCACAATGATACATCCTCTGTAGACTGCTGGCAATGGTCGAGAGAAAACGTGATCTGACCTAGTCTGGTGATCAGATGACTAAACACCCTAACAGTCGTCTTGGAACTCTCATCCAATAACTGATGGAAGTGGATGCAGAGATCCTCAGCCAGGCCCCAGGTGGAGCTCCAGGTGTCCAACTGTCAAGAAAGAGGAGGGACTGCAAGAGCATGAATTGTTGAAACCAAGATTGCAAAAAGCACAGGGACAATTAGCCAATTGAAAGAAAGCACATGAATTATGAACCAAAGGCTTTGGAGCCCCCAGCTGGATCAGGCCCTCTGGATAAGTGAGACAATTGAATAGCTTGATCTGTTTGGGAGGCACCCAGGCTGTGGGACCAGGACCTGTCCTTAGTGCATGGGCTGGCTGTTTGGAACCTAGGGCTTACACAGGGACACATGCTCAGCCTGGAAGGAGGGGACTGGACCTGCCTGTACTGAATCCACCAGGTTGAATTGAATCCCCAGGGGTGTCTTGGTCCTGGAGGACATGGGAATGGAGGGGAGGGGTTGGGGGGAAGGTGGGGGTTGGGGCAGGAGGGGGGAAGACAGGGGAACTCATGGCTGATGTATAAAATTAAAACATGTAATAAACAAAACAAAACAAACAAACAAACAAACAAAAACCCCAAAAACAAAAAAAAAAAACTCAATGGGCATCACAGTAATAGAAAGCCTTGATAATTAACGGAGCCTAGATCTTAATTATACCACGTGTACCACAGGGTATTTGGTATATAATTGTGGTTAAGTACCAACTTTCCCAGGAAAGACATTTACTGCATAGACTAAAAGAAGACTGGGAGCTATTTTGTTCAGGAATTTATGGAGAATTTCTCACATTGTGCTCACCATGGTAAATCATGCTCCCCAATGGTTATATTGCTCTTGACATGAGAGATGTCCCACCACCAACTTATAATAATGTACACTCCACATTATCTATTCTTAAGGGGTTTATGTGAAGATAAGGTAGGGTTAGGGTTAGGGGGTTTATGTGAAGATACAAAGTGTGTGGCCACTTCATCATGTTTTCTAGGTTGGTCATCCTCTGGAAGATTGACAAATTGAAACATGTATTCTATTGTGTACCCTTTCCATGTATTTCTCCATAGCACTGTATTGAGGACATTATGCTTGGTAATTGTTTTTGCACATGTGTTATCAATGGTGCTTTTATTTAAGAATACCATTGCAGTGTTGAATGTGATAAAGTAATTATTTTGCTCAAAAGTTTACCAAGAGTCATTTGCTAGTTTGAAAAGTTGGTTCCCCGATGGAAGAAAACGGTACTCCAAACAATCTGAGTCAGGAATCCATGTGTGTTCAGAATCAACCTGTTTAAGTGTTTGATTTATGGCATTTATCCTTACACGGGTGAGAGTATCTGATAATTTTACTGTTTTCTAGAATGGTCATACCCATTTACAAACTAAGAGATGTATTTTACTATAAATTATTTTATCTGATCTTTCCTTTACAAGTAAGACATAGTATTTTTATTTTTTAAAACTATGTGGGTGGGCTATATTATCCATGGCTTTCACAGTGGGCTAGCTCAGGGACCTCAGGAATAGTGGCTATGAAGGGAGACCTGAGTTAGATAAGGTTCATATGAGTGACTAGGTAACAGTTTCATGCAGCTAATACCTGCCGCAAAGAAAGATAAGTCCTCCTGCTTCAAGCCTCTGTGGGCAGTGGGCATCCAGCTTCCTGTTTTAGATCCTTTCCCTAGACAGCTACATGATTTGGCTCAAGACCAACTTGCTAATTACCCATCAGTGATTTATCAACTGAGCTGATTCCAGTTTCTCCTGAGTGTTTTCTTTCCCACCCAGAGGTTCATTATCCTTTTGTGTCTTTTCCTCCAAAATCCACTACCATATTTACCTTAGTATTCCCTTTAACTCTCTCATTTTGTGTATAGTCATCCCTTGATATTCCTTCCAGAACTTTCACTAGATACCCACATTTATCAAGTATGATAAATATGTGGCATGATGTTCACATTCTCCTGTTTGCTTTAAAACACCTCTAAATTACATTACCTAGTATTATCTGTACCTATATCGTTATATTGCCTACTGCAATATAAATATGGTGAAAATAGTATTATATTATTATACTAGGAAACTAGGGACAAGAAGAGAAAGACTATACCTTTGGTACAGATTTTTTGTTTTGAAATATTTTTGATCCACAGTTGGTAGAAGAATTCATGGAAGTTTGATCCACAGTTGGAAGAAGAATTCCAACAGGCAGCTGTATGTATGTAAACACACACAGATACATACATTCAGGCATGTATGCACATATATATCTCACTTTTTTTTTTCTAATTTGCAGAAGTTTGCAATGGTACCCCATTGCATTGAATATCAAACCACCATCACACACACAGACATTTGAAGACCTGCTTGACCCAGGGATGATCTTGATAGCTGCAGGAGCCAATCCAGTGCCATCCACTGGACTTTGTGATCCTGCAAATTTGAGTTCTCATTGCTGTGTGGTAGTTTTCATTGTCATGGCTTTGATGATTTTGAGCACAGATCTGTTATGCAGAAGACTATCCCATAGTTTGGGGTTTGGACATTTCATCAATAGGTTCAGCTTCTACATTTTGAATAGGAACCCTACAAAGCAGAAATGGTGGTGTTTTTCTCAGTGTATCATTTCACAAGGCACTTGACATCTGCTTTCATGTCTGTGCATGTACATATTTCACTATGGACTCCTGGGTTCAGTCTATTCAACAGGAAATAACTGTTTACGAAAATCATTTATTTCAGTGCTTAAGATTTCCCCAGTTTAGACCCCGGAACTCATGTGTAATTAAATCCTGCGTCTTTTGGATATTTTCTCTTTCATTCCAACAAAAGATAGTCTCACACATTCCTTACCTCCCCTTGGAATCAACCTCTACCCCCCCCCCAGGAATTCTTGATTACTTTTAGAAACAGAGGCCCCATGTTGGACTTGCTCATTGCTCCTGGTTTATTTTGCTTCTAGGAATTCTCAGCAGACAAAACTACATCTCTGGATCTTTCTGTATCTGTAGCTACAACTGTATAAAGCATATTCATCCAGCTGATAGAAACCCCCAGTACACATCAATATCTCTAAAAGCTATCTACTATCATGCACTTATTCTAGTCTTTCCCTTTTTATTTTCGACAATAAGAAACTTGGCTTGTATGGAATTACTTATTTCCCCAGTCACCTTGTAGGTAACTAATGACCTAACCATCTGGCCACGGGGACTGTTAATTCACAGTGTCCCACTGATGCCAAGGGAGTCACCTCTCTTCCAGGCTTGCCCTGAGAGGACAAAGGAAACATTCTGTTATTTATAAAATTCATTTCAGGGTAATGGTGAAAATACTTTTATAGTATATATTGACAACCTTTCATGTCTACCATACAACCATTTCCTGTACATCGTATCTTACACTTACATCTCTTTTCAATTTGTTTTTATGTCTGGAAAGTGGCTCCATTCTTTGTTTCCTCTATAATAATGCACACTATGCAGTAGTGGGCACTGTGTGTCATTTCTTCCTTCCGTGATATCTGGGGTTCATTGTGGTAAGTTTGCTTTCGATCTGTGTTGGATAGTCTCCTTAAAGACACAGTTGTAAGATTTCCTTTCTGTGTTCAGTATTCTGACGGTGATTAACAATGGACTTATTTTTACCTTTCTCATCTGACAAGTGATCAGGATTTAATTTCTATTATTCCAGAAAACTCGCCTCTGAATGTTACTTCTGCAGTATTCCCCCCTCCCCATTCTCTTCTGTAACTCTCCCTCAACCTACACTGTGTCTCTCAGTCTATCCCTTCCCCTGTACAGGTCCTTTGTATGTCTTTTCCTTTTTTTCTCAGCATGGCCTCTCCTTCACTAGTTTGCTTCCCCCTCTATTGTCAGGCCAGAGTTGATTCAGGGTTGATGTGAAGAAATCATATACATCCATATACTCTAGTTTCCCTTTGTGAGGTTCATCACTGGCTCATTTTCATGCTTCATTTTTGCCTTTACAATGTAAGTTTTTACTCCTTCGAATAAGGTTATCTTTTCGTTAATTCATGCAGGCCATTATTTCTACTTCTCTAAAGGGCTATAGGCTGGTTTGGAGCTTTTCTTTTTTCTTTTTTTTTTTTTAATCTTTTTTTTGTTTTTATTCTTACTCTTGTGTATTTTTTAAATGGTTTGGAATTTTGACTTATGGAATCATTTTCAGGGATGATATTCTGTTCTTAGTATTCCAGCTCTCTTTTCTCTTGTGCATGCTCACTCCTACCTTGGGACTTACGTTGAAGAGACACTATGATGGGTGTTTTAGTTACCTGCTCAACTGTATAACCATAGAAATAATTGAGTCTGTTGGGAACCACAAGGTGCCTTTGTTGGTTCCTCGTCTTTGGGTTGGAGTAGTATTTCTGTGATCCTTAGCTCCAAGACCTGCCATAGTTCCTAGCCTCTGGAACACTCAGGAACAGAACCTTTTCTACCTATTTTCTCAAATAATATGTATTTACAAGTGTCTTAGTTACTTTTCTCATTGCTATGACAAAATACCCAAGAGACAGATGTAATGGAGGAAGGATTCAGTTGACTTCAGTTTCTTAGTGAGGAAGGAATGTCTCCTGTCTGTAGCAGAGAAGTAAAGAGATTAGGTTCAAGGTGGGACTGTCACTCTCAAAGCCTATTCCTCCAGCTCCCTATTTCCCTGGGTTTCAGTCCCACCTCCCCAAGATTCCCCAGCCCCTCCCCACATGCTCAAACAGTGTCCCTAGCTGGGGACATATTGTTTAAACATGTGAGCCTTGGAGGACTTTTCAAACCCAAACCTACCAATGGAGGAGGCTTTGAGGAACTCTATGCTTTAAGCAGTGAACCTGCTTCTTAGTCCCGAACCCAGAGGAACTGAATGACACATACTCACTGCTTTGGTCTGACCCTGGATCTCAGTAGTCTACCATGTCAGGGTTGTTTATAGTATGGAGTTGCTATTCTGGTTCTGATTCCTTAGAACATTTTTTTTTTATGTTATTTTTTTGTTTTGTTGTTTCTGAGCCTGGCTGTACTTTTGCTTTGTTTTGTTTTGAATATATCATTGCTACATGTTTTGAGCCAGGGTGACAATGTCAACATGTAGACTCACAGAGCTGTTTTGACCGAAAATTTCCCATTTCTATTAAGCAGAGGTAACATTTTGGTAGAAGACAATGTGGTTTTTGACTTATAAGAGCTGCCAGCACAGTTTCAGGTTAGAGCTTTGGGAGAATTTATCTCCATCCCTCACTGAATCCCAGACTCTGCAAACACACCACTAGGCTGGACCTTGTTTATCTCTCAGTCCAGCAACTAATTCATGGCAAGTCTATGCCTATGGCTACCTTTCAGTGTGGCTCACTGTGCAAAAAGCTTCTCTGATGTGTTTCCTTACCTTTATGCATAACAATCATAATTAGAGAGATAATGTTTTTGGGAAAGGGGGCATGGGATGGAGGAGTTGGAAGGAGGAGAAGGGGGAGTGATATGGATGCAGTACTTATGGATGATGTTCTCAAGACAATACAATTACTTTTTAGGAAAAGGAGGAGGAAGGAGTTGATGAATTGTGGTGGGGAGAATGCAAGTGCCTTCCATGTCTTGATTGATGCACAAAGGAGAAGGGGGAAATGGGCTGCTGTGGAGGGATAGAACTGGAGGGCAGCTGCTGAACAGTTCTCAATCCTTACCACAGAGTTTGAATAGTCATGACTCAGTTGAAGGACCATCCTAAGGATCTCCAAGGGGAAGCGTGCTAAGATGAAAAACAGTCTTCCGAGACAGAGGTCCCTATCTACTGGCAGACATCCTTGAGATCTCTTAAGTCCTGGCTTCTCCCTCCTGGACACAGCACGAGGCTCATGAGTAAAGTTCTTTGCTGGAGGCTACCCAATCACTAGGTAGTCATTAGGAGATATAAACTATTGATCATTATTTGTCTGATGTTTGTTGGAAACAGCAGGCTTCCTGCTAATATATTTATCCACTTCTAAGGCTGTCAGCTATTGACTTTTCTTCCTTAAACCAGATGATTGGAGTTTGAGGTGCAGAAGAAATTACCTTTAACCAAACAATGGGAGGTTTGATCATGACATGTGTGCAGAAAAGCATGGGAAACTTGCAATGATCCTTCTCTCTGTTAAAAGGGCAGGAGGTGGAAGCCTGTTTGTTTGGTTTCTCTTATGGTTTCCTTGTTTGAGTAGATTACAAACAATAAGAATAACACAGAAAGGAAGGGTTAGTGGTCTACACACCATGAGTCACCTGGTATCCCTGGCTTTGGTTCACATGCCTGGGTGAGGAGTAAGTGTGTTTTGAGGCGATACTGGCAAGAGGGAGGGCTGTGCACCATTCCCCGTCAAGGCTGCTGAGCTTCTGGCTTATGTGAAGCACAGACCAACTGCAGAAGCCTTGGATTTCTGCAATGAACTCTGAGTTGTAGCCAGCTGCAAGGATTTCTTACATAAACAAATACCCAGGACCTTTATTGAAGCTTTGTGGTTGCCATACAGAGGTCTGTGGTATAGACCTGGGCCAGACAGGCACAAGATACCCTGCTTCATTTTTAAAACCAAATACTGTGTCATCACAGAGTGAAAAGCACCCACTTCACAAAGGTTTTTACAACCACTGGGGGTTGTAGCTCAGTTGGTAGAGTGCTTGCCTACCATACACAAATCTCTGAGTTCAATCACCAGCACCAATTACAACTAGATGTGGTACATATTTATAGTCCAAGCACTGGAGAGGTGGGGGCAGAAGGCTCAGAGAATACAAGGTCATACAGCTACATAGGAAGTTTGAGGCCAGCCTGGACAATACTATGTGAGACTTAATTTAAAAAAGGAAAAAGGGAAAGGAAAGTTTCCTTTACTGTTAACCTATTTATGTATTTATCTTAAAAATATATTTCTCATAGAAAGGATGCATTTGGTCTCATGTTTTTAAGTGAAACCTTAGAATCTCTGATATGAGAATACTTTAATTTGAGGTGAGCATCATTTGTATTTAACAAAAGCATGGTACCCTCTGTCCATTTTCCCTTGGTGATATCTTCTAAAATTATAAGACATTATCACTGTTAAGATGATTGACAATCCATCAAATTTGTTCTGATTTCCAAAGTTTTACTTGAGTTTACTTTTTATATGGTTTATTCAAATGTAAAGTTTTCAGGAATGGAGTGTCATGTGCCTACTGCTATAAGGTATAGAAGAGGTCTATCAAAGTCAAGGCCCTTGGGTTTCCAACCTTACATCCCATCTGCTTTAAACCTTTAAACCCCCAGTAAACATTAACCTGCTGTCCTTTAATAATATTCAGGCTTTGCCATTAACCATGATCTCATCTTTGAGTTTTGTGTAAATGTTCTGTATTAACTTGAGGTAATTTTCCTCAATTTCTAAGTCTGGAGTTCTTTTCTATTAAATAATGAATGTGTATTAAATTTTATAAAACCATTTTTCTACATTATTTCATATAATCATATAATATTTGTTCTTTAACATGTTGGTTCCATGGCACTAGCTGCTTTAATTTTTAATGTTGAGCCAGCCTTTATTTCTGGAATAAATCCACTTGGCAATGATACTTAGCTATCTTCATGCATCATTGGATTTGTCTTGCTAGTATTTTATTAAGTGTTTTTGTGTGTAAGTTCATGAGAGGTATTGGTTTCTTCCTTTTCTTCTGGCAATTTTTGGCACTGTCTTTTTCTGGTTTTATTAATCTCCACTTTTTATTGAAGTGTTTAGATGACTTATATTTAATGTAATTATTAACATGTTTAAGTTAAAAATTAGCATGTTAATTTCATTTTTTATTTGATCCATCTATCTTTTGGATCTTCTTATCTTTGTTGTAGCTTATTTTAGATTGAGTTATATAAAATGGCTTTACCTCCTTTTTCTACTTATATCTATAACTTCTTTGTTCAGTTATTGTAGTAGTTCAGTTAAAGTTCAAGGAACATGTATTTGAATTACCACAGCCTACTTTCAAATAATATTAAGTCAATTCAGAAAACCTTATAATAGTAAACTGCAAGTATTCTTAGACCTCCAACTCTGCCTGATTAACTAGGCCCTGCCTACTTTCCCTGTCTGTAGGTCTTGACCTAGAGACTCAAGTTGTAAGCTGGGACATCCATAGCGCTCTTCATTTGTTTCTCTTCTGTCAGACTTTATTGCTTTACTGATGATAGAGTATTGCAACCACGCTTCATATATACTGCTTGCTTTTTTTGTTTGTTTGTTTGCTTGTTTTTGTTTTTGTTTTTTTATTTCCAAATAGGAGGCGGTGATAACTAATGTGATTGCCAAACAAATTGGGTTAACAAATGCCTAGGACATTGGTGAGATATATGTTTGGGTGTGTATTGGTGAAATTATTAAGGCCACTCCATGTAGTTAAAAGGGAGGTTTATTTTGTGGGGTAACTTACAAATGAAGGGATAGGTTGTAGGGTCTGGCAAAGGTATGGCGCAGTCTGGCGGTGTTCTCTGCAGAACTCTGCTCGGTCTACCTGCAGCGTCCAGGGTCCCAGAACCAAAAGAGACCTCTCCTCTGGATCCTGGGTCTTCAGCTTCCTCCCTCAGCCCTGCCTTGTGGGCGTGACCATTACCCAAGCCTCAATGGGGGTTGGAACTTCCAGGCCAAGGCTGGGATGGCTACCCACTACAGGTGTGTCTGCAAGGGCAGTTCTAGAGTTGATTAAATGAGAGGATAAGACCTGCTCTGAATGTTGGTAGCACCATTCCATGGGCTATGGTCCTAGACTGAATATAAAGGGAAAAAGAAAACAGGTGAGTACCAGGATTCCAATATTTTTTATTTTCTGATCTACCCAGTGTGATCAAGAAGCCTTGTAAGCTGTTGTACAGAGAACAACATGCCTTCCTCTCCATCCTGTACTGTGAGCTTAACACATAATTCTTTCCTTAAGTTGCTTTTGCTCAGGTATTTGGTCAAAGAAAAATGGCTAATACACAGGATCAACTTTCTCCTTTCTCACTTTACAAAGGCAAATTGTTCTTTGCTGCTTTGATATGAACTTTGCAGATTTCATGACAGGGTTAAAGAGGGAATCCTTTCAAAGAAGTCTCAGTTGTTGCCCAGACAGAATTCAAACACCAAGGCTATGTGGCATCGGTTGGAACCTTACTCTTAGAAATATTCAGCTTTTGCAGCAGACCCTCCTGGTGTGGGTCAATAGACAATCATGCGTGCAAGATGATGGAGCTTATACTCCAGAAGGAGGTGATTTGTATATAAGGATTTTGTAAAATATATACAAAACCATTCCATTCATATGGGTTTGTAAATGGGATGGAATTCAAGACCAGGAACCCCCCCACACACACACACATACTTCACATCTAACAAATAGAGCACTCTACATCAAAAGCAAAGAAAATTGGAGACAGAAGATGGCATTAAAGCTTAGGGAATCACATAGTCTTGGTTCTGGAGGGCCCTCCAGAATAGCTCCCTGGCTTTAGGAAAACAGGGTAACTTCACCTTAATTTATGTATCCCGGCAGTTTGAAGTGTTAAGTGACTTCCATGGGGCCATACAGTGCCCCAGTTCTCTTTCCAGGTGGATCAGACAACTACTTTCAACACTGATTGCTTGTAGCAGTTTCCCTTTTGCTCATTCTACTGTCTCTTGTATAGTCCCCTACCCCAAGTTCTGTCTGTCCTCTGACTAGTTAGAAGCATGCTGCTGAAAGATATTTACTATATCCTGCCTCTCTGGCTGAAGCAAAAACATTTCCCTCTCAAGTTTCTCCAGGTAGGCTGTAAAGCTACACAATTAACAATTCCCCAGTTCCTTTGCCTTGTGGTCTTGGCCTCTGATGGATGGATGACTATATCATAACCCAACCCCTTCCCCTCCCCTTCCCCAACTCCCGCATCATTTGTCATGTCCTGGCACAGTGACAGCAGCTTCTCTGTTTCTAGAAGTCCAAGAGCTAGAATGTCATGCAGGGAAGCTAAATAACTACTGCCTTTAGCACACAGTTCCTCCTTTTGAGAGTCTCAGGGCACTGAAGGCTGGTTTGAGACTTTGAGCTACTGAAGCAGGGAACATACCAACCAGTCTACACTGTGATTGTGAAGGCTTTATCACCACCATGCTTGGTCTTAGGAAAATGATGTTGATGCTTGGGAGAGGATGGGAGCTATCCTCTTCTACAAATCAGAGAGCTACAGTGTTCAGGCTTCTTCCAGGAAAGTCCTGTTAGAGAAGGCTTAATGGGGGAGAAGGATGTTGATATGGGAACACTATGATTAACAATATTAATAATAAACAAAATGATTGAATTGCTATGAGATAGCTCTAAGTCTTATAGGTACACAGGCAGAATAATGTTAATCCAAAGGCCAAAAGCCCCAAATATTTTTGGGTACTGGCATGCTACCGCGAATGGCCAATTATATCTGATCTCCTATGATGGGTTACAGGAAAAATACAGGCATGGTAAAAAGATTGTAAAATGTTATATTTAAGCTATGTGTGTTAGGAGCTCAGGAAACAAAATAGACTTCATGTTTAGACTTGGATCTCATGTGTAATGTAGCCCATTCTATATATCTAAATACAGAACGATCTATAAAAACATTCCTGAGATCAAGAATGTAACTAGTCCCGAGCACTTCTTAAGGGATGGTCATGCTGTATTATAGTTAGTTTATATGTTTGAGGTAGATACTGCCTCCCCCTTAGGCAGGATAAATGATTTGCTCTAGACTACTCAAGTTACAAGTACTGAAGGGGAGATTCAGCTCCAGCATTCCCGTGATTAAGAATGTAAGATTCTTTTTTTATCAAATTTCAACAAAGGAACACCTGGGTCTATAGGCAAGTAATAGGTGGTTTTCAATACTGGACCAAAGAGAAGAAATTCTGTTTTCTACAGAGTGGAATGGGTGTTCAGGAAATAGTCCTGCTGGGATTTCTACAGGTTTCTCTATTTTTTCAGACCCCTGCCCCTTGATTTAGAATTATCATCTGATTAATTCTGGTCAACAAGATGTGGGCAGACACAATATGGGTCAAGTTGAGAAATTAGTCCTTTGATTACTCACTCATGGTTCTTTCTCTCCATCTATAGCTGACAACCTTGAAGGGCATCATCAGGGGAATGAAGTAGAATCATAAATACAGCAGCCTGGATCCTTGTATCACTGCTTGGAGGAGGTTCCCTACCAGCTCACATAGATGTTGGACAGTGTTAGGAACTGAATTGCTCCTCCAAACTCCTTTGCTGAAGTTTACCCCACTAACGTGACTATATTTGAGACAAGGTCTATAGAGAAATAATTAATATTAAATATGGTTCTAAATGTGGTGCCTTATTCTGATAGCGTTAAATGTCCTTAGTAGAGAGACATCATTTGGATGATGACTCAGGTAGTAAAGTGATTGTTGCTCAAGCAGAGGAACTGGAGTCTATGTTACTCAAGTACCCACCAAGTGGGGTGGTACAGCTGCATGTGCCTATAATCTTAGTCATGGAGAGATGGGGATAGGGACTCCTATCTCCCTTGGTCTCATTGGCCAACTAGAGCAATTCTGGGTTCAGTGAGAGACTCTGTCTCAAAAAGTAAGGTGGAAAACTTCTGACATTGATGTTCATATATGTGCCTTGTATGTACACACTGACACACATAGTGGGCACCAGAGTGCTCTTGTGGTCCCCTCACCATGCTTTGAGGAATGACGCAGTGAGAATTTTAAGAAAGCAGCTCTCTCTCAAGTCAGGAAAAGAGGCCTCAGCAAAACAAAATCCCAGTGTGCCTAGGCCTAGGATTTCTATCCTCTCAACTGTGAAAGGTAGATCTCCTTTGCAGTATTTAGTTATGGCATTCCAGGCTAAGAATGGGTAAATAATAACTTTGTGCTCCCTTACTCCACTGATACTTCAATTTATTTATTACCACAACCAAATGAATCTCCCTGGCTTAATTCCTTCCTAGACTTGAATATCCATGTTGCTTAATGGGTATTCTTTTAATGGCTTTTTCTTCTGAGTGAAGACAGGCTATTTTGGTCTTACAAAAGAGAGATGTTGCCTCAACAGTGAGAAGGAGCTGTTTTCTTTCAAGTATTGTTCAGTCTTTTACTACACTCCAATAGGCAATCAAGAAGTAATAGGTTGGGAAAGTGAGTCTCAGATTCTACTGCAAAAAAAAAAAAAAAAAAGAAAAGAAAAGAAAAGAAAAAATGATGCGGTAACATTGTGTTATACTTTCTGGCTCTTGAACCTCTGTCTGTTGGTGAATGCAGTCATATACTAGGTTATAAATAACATGTTATTGGTTGCTTGGAATTTTAGTAGATACCCAAGTATGAAGAAAATACATGCCAATGGCCCTTGTGTGTTAAAGTGACTTACCAGTCCATCTACAAAGAACTTGAAAGGGGTGATCTCAAACCTCAAATAATCCTGTAATGATTAACACATCACCCATCTCCAGGGTATAAAAAGAAGAAAGTAGAAAAGGGAGGTGATGATCAACAATTCTTTGGAAAAAAGATATTAACATTTGGTCAGCTATTCCTCCATACTGGGGATAGGAAGGGATGCAGAGGTTTCTTCCAGTGATGAAGAGGTGGATCAGAAGCTTTATGTGTGTTCTTGGACCTTTGATGGTCCCAGGGGATGAACTCCAAGGGTCAACTTGAATGGATGTTATAAAGAAGGATCTTGCTCCTGTTTCTCCTCTCCCCTTCTGTCTTCTCTTCTCTTCTCTTCTTCTCTTCCCCTCTTTTCCTCTCCTTCCTCTCCCTTCTTCTTCTCTTCCCCTCCCTCCCTTCCTTGTTCCTCCCTTCCCCTCTGCTCCCTCAATCCAGAACTGCTGTAGAAGTGGCCTATACGTATGACCAGGCTAAACATACATGTTTATTATAGAGGGCAGGGATTTCTGAGGAGAAAGATCTGCATGGGTTCATCTGCCCAAGTAAATCTGGTAGAGAAGTGAGGGGTGCAAGAGACACAGGGACAAGGGTGGGCGACAAGATTTCATAGACTGATGGAATGCAGTTGACCATAGGAAATATTACTCTTATGAAGGGGTAGAGGGTTAAGGTTCTCATAAACACCTCACAAATGAAATATGTAGCTTTGTACATTTGTCATATTCTAAGAGCATTGGTGCCAGATTGCCCCGCACTCATCACTGTAAGAGTTCCTTGTCAGATTCTTCCTCTTTGTCACCCTTACACTTATCCTGAGCCATAGACTAGAACAACACAGTTGATGTGCTAGTTATGTTTGCATTGACGAGGCAAAATACCCAGAAAACTAACTTAAAGAAGGAAGGGGTTTTTAAAATTTATTTTTTGAGATTTTCATACAGTGTAGTTTTTAAAAAATATTTGTGTTTTAATTTTACATATCAGCCATGGGTTTTCCTGTCCTCCCCCCTCCTGTCCCCACCTCCACCTTTCCCCCAGCCCCTTCCCTCCATTCCCATCTCCTCCAGGGCCAAGACTCCCCTGGGGATTCATTTCAACCCGGTGGATTCAGTACAGGCAGGTCCTGTCCCCTCCTGAGCATGTGTCCCTGTGTAAGCCCAAGGTTCCAAACAGCCAGCTCATACATTAAGGACAGGTCCTAGTCCCTAGGTGCCTCCCAAACAGCTCAAGCTATTCAACTGTCTCACTTATCCAGAGGGCCTGATCCTGTTGGGGGCTCCACAGCTTTTGGATCATAATTCATGTGTTTCCATTAGTTTGGCTATTTGTCCCTGTGCTTTTTCAATCTTGGTCTCAATAATTCACACTCTTACAGTCCCTCCTCTTTCTTGACAATTGGACCCCTGGAGCTCCAACTAGGGCCTGGCCGAGGATCTCTGCATCCACTTCCATCAGTTATTGGATGAGAGTTCCAGCATGACCATTAGGGTGTTTGGCCAACTGATCACCAGACTAGGTCAGATCAGGCTTTCTCTTGACCACTGCCAGTAGTCTACAGTGGATGTATCATTGTGGATTTCTGGTGACCTTTCTAGCACTTTGCTTCTTCCTGTTCTCATGTGGTCTTCATTTATCATGGTCTGTTATTCCTGGTTCTCCCTTTATGTTCTTGATCCAGCTGGGATCTCCTGCTCCCCTAAGCTCTCTTTCCCTCGAACCTTGCCCTTCTCTCACTGTCATCCAGGTTGTTCATGTAGATCTCAGCCATTTCTCTGTCATTGGGCGATCTCTGTGTCTTTCCTAGGGTCCTGTTTTCTAGGTAGCCTCCCTGGAGTTGTGTAGCAGTCTAGTCATCTTTGTTTTACATCTAGTATCCTACAAGTGAGTACATATTATGTTTGTCTTTCTGAGTCTGGGTTACCTCACTTTCTAAATATAATACAAGTAGCACAGACACTGAGAGAAACAATCAATCAATGGGACCTGTTGAATCTGAGAAGCTTTTGTAGAGCAAAGGACATGGTCAATAAGACAAAGCAATAGCCTGCAGAATGGGAAAAGGTCTTTACCAACCCCACATGTGACAGAGGGCTGATATCCAGAATATATAAAGAACTCAAGAAATTAGACATCAAAATACCCAACAGTCCAATTAAGAAATGGGCTATAGAACTAAACAGAGAAGTCTCGACAGAGGAAGGTCAAATGGCTGAAAGACATTTGAGGAATTGCTCAAAATCCCTAATTATCCAGGAAATGCAAATCAAAATGACACTGAGATACCACCTTAAACCTGTCAGAATGGCTAAGATCAAAAACACAGAAGACAGCTTATGCTGGAGAGGATGTGGAGCAAGGGGAATTCTCCTCCACTGCTGGTGGGAATGCAAGCTTGTACAGCCACTTTGGAAATCAATATGGCGCTTCCTTAGAAAATTGGGAATGCATCTCCCCTATGACCCAGCTATAGCACTCTTGGGCATATACCCAAGGAATGCTCACTCATACCACAAGGGCATTTGTTCATATCAGCATTGTTTATATACAGTGTTTTTTTTTTATCATACACTTTTCCATTCTCCAGGTACTCTCCTCCATTCTTTGCCCACCTAAATTCATATTCTCTCTCTCTCTCTCTCTCTCTTAAAAAATATCCAAAACCAAACAATCTAAACACACACACACACACACACACACACACACACACACACACACACACACACCCTACACATAAAAATCCATGGAGTCTGATTTGTGTTGCCCAACTATTGCTGATCATAGGACCTACACTGGAGTGTCACTGATATATCCAGTGTTACTCCATTGGGAAAAAAAACCCCTCATTTTTATCTCTCTTATCAACTCTCAATTGTGAATAGCTCCTTGGCTAGGAGTGGAATTTTGTGCCCACTTACCCTCCTCCATGCTGTGATTTTTTCTGACTTTAGTTTATTGAAACTCTTATGCATGATTTCACAATCTCTGGTAGTTTATATGTGTACCTGCCCTTTTGTGACTGGAAAGTGCTGCTTCCTTGAAGTCATTCACCACCTATGGCTCCTACACGTTCTCTGCCTCCTCTTCTATATAGATTTATGAGCCAAGGCTCAGTGGGGGTTTGATAGACTTCTCATTCAGGACTGAGCACTCTAAAATCACTCTGTATCTTAACCAGTTGTAGGTCTCCGTGTTAATTACTATTTACTGCAGAAAAAATTTCTCTGATAAGGGTTGAGCTATTCATCATTAGAAGTTGTTTTATTGCAATGTTCATTTAGCAGAATAATAGTAGGGTGGCTTTTCCCTGGGTTCATCCTCTATCTAGTCTCAGAGTCTTGATCTCATTAGCAGTATCAAATACGAGTTTCATTTCATGGAGTGGACCTCAAGTATGATAAATATAGTTGGTTACTCCTCTACCATTTGTGCCATTATTGTACCAATGGGTATATCTTATAGGTAGGTTGTTATGATTTTTGATTCTCTTAGTAGTCTTTGAATTCTCAAAACACAGAGACTTGGCCCTCCTTATTTCTATATCATCTCTGGGGGTGTTTACTGAACATGTTAAGTGGAATTCATTGCCAAGCCATCATTTATTGGTGAATTCTATAGGATATGTGTGAAATATAAGGCACAAAACCATAGTTATTTTTTAAATAGGTCTTAAGCTTGACTATATGTTAAAGTCTACTGGAGCAGAGTCCATCCTGTATTCAGGTATATAGTCTTTTTAACTGTGTCATATGGTAACCTAGAGAGACAAGTATATATTCTGACTGGGAAGAGTGGGAAAGTTGATAATTGGCTAATTATCTGTATGATGACTTTATCTTTTCCCCCAAAGAGGACAGCTAGCTAATTGAGGAATTAGAGGCAGTTTTGAGAGGGAAGGGTAAGTCCAGCTCATCATAATTCTGGATTGGCAAGGATCCTTGGTATCACAAAAGAAGGAATCATGTATACCACAAAGACCTTGGGAGTTGAGGAATTTAACTCAAACACACAAACATGAAATCTTGAGCAAAGTGGTATTCAAGTTGGATTGTATGCCAGGAATAATGCCTTCTCCTTTAGCAAGAGGTCAGGAGTTGATATTACCTGGATCTCCCATACAATGTACAAGGGGTCGCAGGTGTGAACCTTGCACATGGAAGTAATTTAAAAGCCAGCTGTGCTTGGTAACCTGCTTAGAGGTCCCAAAGGCAAGGTGGCTGGCAATCTGACAGGGCACATGGATTCAGTTTTAACAGGCTCAGGCACCATTATTTTGTTTGCCTGCTGCTCCTGATCATTTTTCTCTTCTGCCTTTTATTTTTCCCCCAGACCTTTTGATACCCAATGATTTTTGATTAATTTATTTACCATCGCTGGGTGATTGATGCTTCTTGGTGCTAGTACTTTGTAACTTTCCAATTCTCCTAGGTGTCAGTGTGACAGCTCCCCAATGATGGATTAGACCCCTTATCCCTGCTCTTTTCTATTTCCCTATGTGCCAAGGCTCTCAGTTTCAGCAAATATAAATATTTCTAAATGCAAATTCAATGATTAAGAGCACCCAATAAAATGCACAAAGACCTATGATATTTCCATACATCTTTACTCTTACATAGAAACCTAAGTAATCAAAGGGTTTTGTTGTGTTTTAGATTTAGGGATCTTATTTCCTTTGGAGAATCCCCTAAGGTCTTTTTCAGACTTTTGATGTCTCCTGGTATCTCACATTTCTTACCTTTTCATCTGTCTTGCTGATTTAGGTAAACTCACTTTCCTTATGTGATACATGAGCTCGGCCTAGTAGGAGAAAGAATACTTATAGTTAAGTCCTTACTCATTAAGCACACAATAGGGAAGACACTTTTCTACTATGTTCATATATGCTTATTGAGGATTTGTATGCAAGAAAGACTTGAGAACCTTTGTATAGGGTATTAATTTTCTTCTGTATTTTATAGAAAAGAAGGATGAGGCTCTGGGAGAGTAATATATATTTTTTAAATAATATCAGTAGGAAATGTAGTGTAAGGGTTTGAAATCAGCCATTTCCAATTTATGAAATTGTATTGTTTCCCATGGTATTACCCAGAATAGATGAAAGAACTCCAAAATCCAGTGGACATAAACCTGTGTGGGTTCAAACCCCACTCCTGATACCAAAATTTGTATTAGGATTTTCTAGAGGAACAGAGCATATATAGAGAATGGATCTATCTGTCTGTCTGTCTTTCTTTCTATCTACTATCTATCTATATATCTAAATATATATTCTATATAGATCTCTCGCCATATATATGGAGAGAGAGAGAGTGAGTGAGTGTGTGTGTGTGTGTGTGTGTGTGTGTGTGTGTGAGAGAGAGAGAGAGAGAGAGAGAGAGAGAGAGAGAGAGAGAGAGAGAAGAGGAGAGGAGAGAGTTTTTATTATGTATGAAGTTCCTAATATTTCATTGGATGACTTTACCCTACTGCACATACAGGCAGCATGAATTAGACCCAGTGGTTTTTTTTTTTTTTTTTTTTTGTTTGTTTGTTTGGTTTTTAAAGCACATGATCATCTTTGGAGAGGAACATGGTGGTGGGGTGTGAGAGAAATTGGAGGGGGTTGAATGGGGAAAAAGAAATTATGTTCATGCTTGTAAATCTCAAACAGTAAATAAAAAATTGTGGGAAAACAGTGGGTCCCAGAGTCTTTCCAAAACTGTTAAAGAAGTGGAGGGTAACCCAAACTCCGTTTTGGCTACAGAGTAATACTGTATGTCTTTATTCTCACCCTCAACCAGGTTAATGAATCATTGCAGGGCCTTCTTGACATCTCAATTGAGTAAAGGACAACACAGAGCCTCTTAGGTGTTTATTGTGCCCCAAGTTGTACTCGTCATAAGTGAGAAGGCTTATAGAATTCTGGTGAGTTCCTCCTCACAAGGATCTGTCATATTCTTATCCCATGGTGCCCCCCATGAAAATTACATGAAAATTCTTATGCTTTGGGACCTAAACTGAACATGGCGGTATGTGAAGGATCAGCATCAGTGAAAGTTTCCCAGGGTACATGGCTGAAAATTGACTTGGAATAAGACTGGTCATGACTCAGAGTTGGTCTGGCAGTGCTCCCCCATGGTTTGTCATGCAGCTTCACTACAGCCTTGCTTCTGAACACACATGTGCACTTTGTATTATTGTATGTTGTCAAGATGCCCAGTGCCAGTAAATACTTCCAGGGTCACTTTGGCTCGGATTTAAGGCTCTTGTGAATGTTATGAACAGTACTGTGCCTTCACCGGACACAATTTTCTGCTCTTCAAGAAACATAACAGCAAGATTACAGAAAAAGACTTCTAATACTTTGCTGTTACTCTTCCTCAGCATGTAAGTACCAAATTAGTGTGCCTTGGGATTGCATTGTGTTACAATGCTTGATTTTAAAAGATGGCATTTGAGTTACTCACTTGTGGTTCATAAAAATATCATTAAATGGTTTCTGGCTTAGGGTTAGGACAGAACTTCCAATAATTTCTGAAGTGGCTCTAAACATACTTCTGCTATTTTGTGCTACATATTTATGCAAAGTGGCATTGTCAACATTGACAGTTATAAAGTAAAAATATTGATCAAGTCTGAAAAGCATTGAGGATCCTCTGTGTCCTAAAAAATGTCAAACATTTAGCCAAGATTTAATTCTTTGGGTAAAAGGAAAAAAGTATTTACATTTTATTAGTATTCATAATCACTTTATTCTTTGATTAATAGTAACATTAAATGTATACCAAAAAACTATTTCTATGACTATTATCACAAATACTTGATTTGTATATACAGGCTGTAGTTGCTTAAGAATTTCTTGAGTGAAAAGGAGTCATACATGAAAAGCTTAAGCCTTAGTATAAATAACAGGAGCTTCTTACTGGGGCTGTCCATGTGCTCAAGAGTGTAAAACACTTTAGAGCGGGAATGCCTCCCAGGGACCATCACAATTCCTCATGGCTGGTATTATTACTAGCCCCACTTTGCAGATGAGGTCATTTTATTCTGGAGACACATGTATGTTTTTCTTATATCTATTTATATTAGCTTTTCAGATATTTGTAATAAATATACTTCTTGCCTTTCCAGATGTTCATAATTTAGTGTGATCCAAAAATAACCAAGAACTGACATTTTCTAAGCCAAGATGCTGACTTAAAAAGGTAAAGACTATCTTCAAAAGGGTCTGTAATCAAGTGAGGGGGAGCCTTGTAATCTTGCATGTGAGCCTTATCTCTTTAACTAGAGTATGAATCCAGGAGGGCAGAGCCTTCCCATCAACTCCCTTCTTCTCCCACAGTGGCTAGGAGTAGTTGTCTAGTGAGGACTTAGGGGAGACATATTATCTGGGACACAGTCATCAAAGTATCTTTTTTGTTCATGGTGTTTCCTGGGTGAGTCAACAAAGGAGGGAATTGAGGCTGAGAAGATGGCTCAGTGGATAATATACTTATGAAGCAAGTATGAGGACCCAAGTTTTGATAAAAGCTGGGCTGGTATGGTAGCAGCCCACCTGAAATGTGATTGCTTCAGAGATTGAGAGAGGAGATTTCAGGGAAAATCTGGCTAGTTGGATTAGACAAATTGGTAAGCACTGAGCTCAGCAAGAGACCCTACCTCAGTAAATAAAGATAACCGACCACAACCTTTGGCCTCTACACATGTACCCACAAACACATGTAAACATATGCATGAACACCACATACACACATGTACAAATGTACACATAAAAACAAAAAAGGAAAAGGGATGTAATCTTCTTCCTTGATCATTGAAGAACAAGTGTTTGAGGTAGTTTAGAAATTTCTTTAGAGTTCCTGTTTCTGACAAGTGGGAAATGTCTCCCTTGGATATAATAGCTGCCTATGATAACCTATGGAGAAAATGTAACACATTAGATTAAGATGTAAGGACATCTAATCTAAATATATATACTGCTGATTTTCCTCCAGGATCTTAAATCTACCATTATTATTGTTGTTGTTATTGTTATTTATTTATTATTGGTATTTTGCCTTGACTTTGCTCATCTGCCAAATGGGAATACTGGTTTCTTATTAGTTCTCAAGGCTGTGTGTAAGGAATGAATTAGCTATTATTAATGTACTACAAACGTCTTGGTGACACTAGCTACATAAATATAGATTGTTCTTGTTTTAAACAAGTGATGCTAAACAAAACCAAGGAATATTAAATTATGAATTTACAGAAGAGATAAATTATGGAGGTTGTTATTATTTAAATTGGAGAAATATTTCTCATTTTCAGCCCAGGGTTCTTTTACTAAGCAATCTGTCTTGTGCTTTTTTTTTTTTAAAAAAAAAAAAGTAATTCAATTTACAAAAATTTGATATGTGTGCAACTTTTTAGGAACATTTATCATGCAAAGTGAGACATCATCCGACTAAATTAGAGAATTTACCAGTATGTTTTGGCTTAGGATAGATATCATTTCCTCCAAGAATGAGAATATTGGCAAATTGAATCTCACATCTCCCTTTCTCAAACCAAGACTATCCAAGTCCAGTTTTGAAGCATCTGGTCTGGCAATTAGCAGTAGCGGTGGAAATACTTGGATGCATGCTTTTGATCTGTCAGGAAGCCAGCGATGACCTCAAGTTCACAAGGGCTCAGAGTTCTCATCTGGAAAATGAGATTGGTGGAGACGATGGTCTCCTCCAGCCTTCAAGTTCATTGCTAAGAGTAGTGATGCAAGCTCCCAAAGGACCGGAGTTGGCAAGCTGTCAGTGTGTAATAAATCAAAACATAGATGGATAAACAAAGTCTTGGTTTTCATTTCTTTCCACCCAATTCTGAAAACCCTGAAGCAGAGCTCCAAGTTTACAAAGAAGAAAATAAAAACCAGCTCAGAAAACCCAATTCTTTCTTCATCGGCTTAACCTCTCCTGACTGCTCCCGCACCTATAAACCCGGTGAAAAAAAGAAAGGGAGATCCCATGACACTATCTAGATGGCTCTTTCAGAAAAGAGAGATGCAGCTAGAAGGTCATGCCAAGTTGATCCTCGGAGACTGCAGCACTCCTTATACATTGCATACTAGGGTTGCGAGGAGTAAAGAGACACTAAGCCACGGTGGTAGTCACCCTGAGTCTCTCACTCAGTCCCACTACATTACCCCACACAGGTCAATGCTGCCATGCCACTGGGGACCCATGTCCTACTGTTTGTGACTCTGGCCCCGCATCCATCAGTTAGTCAGACTCTGTTGTCTGAGTCTCAGCCCAGGCGGTCCGTGGGTTATCAGTGCTCTCTGGGCTCTCCCATCCTGGCAGAGGTAGTGCTCCCTTCTCAGAGTGGAGGGAGAGTTGCTAAGGAACGCCGTTAGCATGCCAGTGGCACACGGACCTCACAGTTTTGGCCTCAGCCGTTTGACTCTAATCAGAAAATCATTTTTAGAAAGATTTGTCAGTGTAAGAAAACAAGCTCCTGAGCTAAATTAGGATCTGGATTATTCTGCCTTCCTTCTCCATGTGCAGGGCAGATGGGGAATCATCAGTTTTGTGTGAGGTTCGTTCATTTCCCTGTGCATTTTCATCTGTTGCCCTCGAAGGTGGGTAAGCCTCACAATGGGAGAGCAAGTCTCTCTGGGGTTTGGGGTGTGTTCCTCTCCCCCTCTTATGAGTTGACATTCTTGGCAACGGATCTGGATCTTGGGCTTCTGATTTTTGATTCCGTCTTTCTCCTCCCAGATCTTTACTTCCCACAGCAGTGAATTCATGGCATGTCTCCAGGAAATTAAAGTAATCCATTATATATTGTCTCCCCATCATTGAGGAAGGGATAATAGCATTTAACCCACCTTTTCAGTATACTGAGTGGCCTGTCAGGATCTCTTCTTTCAAAGGACAACTTGGAAACACTTTAATAAATGCTCCTTAACTTGGTGCTTTAAAAATACATGGGGTCAAATGGCAAACGGTTCTGTAATAAGTTCTTCAGCAAACAAGACTCTGGTTGTCATTAACTCTACTTCTACATCTCTTCTCTTCTTCTCTCCATGTCTCCACTGAAACACTATCTCTATCTAGGCGTATAGTCTTTGTATTCAGGGGGTGGCACCTTGATCCTGTTCACTACTGAGCAGTCCTTTCTGTTCCTGCAACTCTCTCTCTCTCTCTCTCTCTCTCTCTCTCTCTCTCTCTCTCTCTCTCTCTCTCTGTGTCTCTCTGTCTCTCTCTCTCTCCCTCCCTCTCTCTCTCCCTCTTAAGCTGGAAGTGGTAGGGTTGTGTGACCCATTGCACCATCAATGAATAGACAGTGCTAAAGAACAGAGAGATGGGACTCAGGTGGTGGTGCACAGCGTCGGTGTGGAAGTGGGCTGATGGCATCCTTTGCATGCTGTACATTCATTTTCAGTGCAATTAGAAACCCAGACACACACTTTGGGGAATCAGCTTTTGAATGTCATACTGATTTGCCCATCACTGTCATCACTCATGAACCTCTAGCCCGAAGCCTGTGTGTCACTGCTAGTGAACAGGGCAAGAAGCGGTTTCTCATTTTATGGTTTTAACTCCTCTTCAGGGAGGATAAGGGGCCACAGACGTTCCATGGCCTAGGGAAGATGCCCACCAGAATGTAGTGTGAACCTTTTCTCTCATCCTAAGGACAGGGAAGTAGGTTAATGATACGCTTTGTTGCACTTTGAATCTGAGATATCCCCGTGTTGTGTGACACTATTCCTGGAGGGACATGAACAAATATCTACTCACTCTAGATGGGGAACTGAGATTCAGTCAAAGTGTGGATACCACCAAAGTCCAACTTGAGTTTTATTAGGGTTATGGACAGGATTGTGGGCGAGGGTTTCCAGGAGCAAAAATAACTTGAAGACAGCTGTATTACCAAAAATTCCATCCCAGTATGGATGATACAAAAGGAGGAAATGTGAAGCATGCTGGATAACCTTCAGGCAACTCAACATGTTAGATAATGTCTGTTCCAGGTAGTTCAATTGGTTTAAGCCTCTCCTAGGCAGCTTGGATTTTTTGGCTGTCTCTCGGTAACACTTACTGCTTCTATTTGAGGAGGGAGGTACCTAGTGTATAAGGTCAGTTTCAGGGACTTCCTGAAGCTGTTTTGAGTTGTTTATTTCCTGAGCTTAATAAGCTTCCTTGCAGGATGGAATGCCACGCCCTCCAGACATCATTCTATTGACTTCCCTATAAACATCCTAAATCTTAAGAAGCTTTCACCAGACCACAACCCACAGCTCCAGAGAAGCTAGCTAACAAAGAAGACCCTAAGAGGGATTCATGGATTGCCCTGGGAAGGGGAAACAGATGAGATCTCCTGAGTAAACTGGGGGGTGAAGGGAGCAATAGAGGAGAGAAGATGGGGGATGAGAACATAAGGGAATGGGATGGTAGAGCTGGAACAGGGACAGTGGGAAGAGCAATGAAAGAGATATCTTGATAGAGGGAGATATCATGGGGATAGGAAAAACCCTAGTGCTAGGAAAATTCCCAGGAATCCACAAGGATGACCCCAGTTTAGATTACTAGCAATAGTGGAGAGGGTGCCTGAGCTGGCTTACCCTGGTAATCAGATTGGTGAATACCCTGTCATCATAGAGCCTTCATGCAATAACTGATGGAAGCAGATGCAGAGATCTACAGCCAAGCACCAGGGCAAGCTCTAGGAGTCCAGTTGAAGAGAGGGAGGAGGGATCCTATTAGCAAGGGGCATCAAGATTTTGATGGGGAAATTTAAAGAGACAACCAAACTAAGCTAGTGGAAACTCACCAACTTTAGACCAACAGCTGTGGGGCTTGCATGGGACTGGACTAGGCCCTCTCTGCATAAGCTTGGTTTTAAGGGGCCACTGGCAGTGGGATCAGGATCTATCCCGGTGCATGAGCTGGCTTTTTGGAGCCTATTACCTATGGTGGGATACCTTGCACAGCCTTGATGCAGGGGGAGGGGCTTGGACTTGCCTCAGCTGAATGTACCAGGTTTTGCTGACTCCCCATGGAAGGCCTTACCTTTTTGGAGGAGGGGATAGGGAGTGGGTTGAGGGGGGAAGCTGGGGGAGAGCAGGAGGAGAGATGAGGAGGGGGATCTGTGGTTAGTATGTAAAATGAACAAAAAAATTTCTTAATAAAGAAAAAATTATACTTCCCACAAACAAACAAACAAACAAACAAACAAACAAATAAACAAGGAAAGTTTCCTCCCAGATGGAAAGTTTAATCCCAAAAGAAACTGCTAACAGCATCCCACAGCTTCACATTTGGAACTCTTGGTTTGGGCAAGAGCTATGGTACCGTAGGAAGTAGTTCTTGGCTTGCAGAAGTATACACCACTATCAGTGGCGGGTCTTTGAAGGTCATACCTACTCCTCATTGTGTCTGGAATCTCAGCTTCCTTGTCCAGCAAGGCAGAGTCTCTCTGCCACATGTTCTCACTATGATAGAGCCCTGTCTTCTCCACTGTGATGGTTCCCATCAGGTGTTTTGTTAGGCACCAGAAAGCCAACTACTGCAGCTCTCAGGATGTTCTCAGTTGCATTTGATGGCTCTCTCACATGCATAGACAGAACTCAATTCAGCTGAGGGCTGTTTAGGGTCTTTCCAGAAACGCCATTATGTCAGCTTTCTGCCGATTCTTCTTTTCAATTGAGGTGCCTGTGTTGATAAATGCCCCCACCATCCCCTTGGATAGGAGACTTTTTGAATAAAAAGTACCTTAATCATAAGGGATGCCTCTGATACCAATGAAATGCTAAGAAAATCTGAATGTTTCCCTATCTTTACTTTGTAAGAACCATGGCTTAGAAGAGCTCGGAAAGATGACCTCAGTGAATTTATCACATAAAATTATGGGATGCAGATATTGTTCCTGCTCTGCTGCAAAAACAGTGGCTGGTATAGAACCAACCAAGGTCAAGCCCAACTCTCCTGTGAAACACATTTGACAGCGTTTTATGTTCTGAACTCCTGGGATACTTACTTTGGAGAATCCACAAACATTCAAGCTCTCTGACCAAGCTTGTGGGCTATTGAATGAAGGTTTCTCTCCACTCCACAGAAAGACTGAGGAAGCAGACCTCAGAGATTAACCAACTCAATAGATTCCCCCTCTCTTATACACATACAGCACACACACGAGAGAGAGAGAGAGAGAGAGAGAGAGAGAGAGAGAGAGAGAGAGAGAGAGCTTAAGCAACAAAACCCTTTTCTACACTAATAATATCTTATATGGGATAGCAGTGGGGGCATCTCACTGGCATGGTAGGGCATAGGGAATGAGAATCATGCCACTGAGTGTCCTTCTTGTCTGTCTGATTTCTGCATGACCCCTTCCCTTAGCAGCTCCCCAGGTCCACTTGTGGAACCCTATCATGAAAATTTCTGACAAAAACAAAACAAAACAACAACAACAAAAAACTTCTGGTCTCATTTACCATTTGTATTTTGCAAGGTTGGAAGATGTGGTTTAGCCCTGTATTCTCGTGTGCATAGGAATTGGCCAATGGATGCATCAAAAGCATTTATCTTCCTAACTGGGATGTAGAAGAGTTACACGACAGGAGCCAGAATGATGCTGTGGATGTTGATTTTCGCACTCAGGGCAAAGGGAAAGGATTTCTGCTCTCCTCTCAAAGTGCCCTCTTCCTTGAGCCCTTGTTTCTTTCTAGGTCTTGGCTGTTTACACAACCTAGCTGGGGCTGGGGATAAGCCCACAGGAAGGGACTTTTCTTCTGTGCTAATGCAGGAAGGAACATGGCATTGATCTTGCTGCAATTATAAGCTCAATGTGTTTCCCTTGAATTTTTAGAAAAACCAAAGGTACTTTGCAAGTGCAATAGAGCTTCCAATTAGGCATTTAAGTTCCCCATTTCTGTTTCCCTAATGACTTGACTTGCTCTCTTGCTTTATGAAATGAAAATAGCTTTATTTGGGCGTGAGAATGCTGCTGATTGCATACTTAATATGCCTTTGCAACAAGCTGCAATCTGTTTCTAGAATATGCGATGGGTAGAATAATACATTTCTGTGCTCCTTTCTCCTACATATTTATGGTTATCTCTCCAGCTCCAGACCTGGATTGACTGAGGGCAGTGCAGTCTGGGTAGAAATGTCCAGAAGTCTGGGATGTTAAGCCCACAAAAGGAAAATTATTTTTGAAGTGAGTGCACCTGTCTTAGGGTCCTGATTGTGAAGAGGGATACAGGGTCCTGGACTTGTAAAATATTGAATAGTAGGAAGAAGTGATGGTGTTGGGGGACCAGAGATGTGAAGATAAGGAAAAGAAACAGGATGCCTGTTGTACTTTAACAGTGGAGCAGTGGGACCAGGCATGGTGGTGCACCCCTTTAATCTCAGCACTGGGGAGGCAGAGGAAAATAGGACTCTGAGTTTGAGGCTAGTCTGGTCTCCAGAGCAAGTTCCAGGATAGCCAGGGCTACACAGAAAACCCTGTTTCAGAAACACAAAAGGAGCAGTGGGAAGAACTTTTTTTTCAGACCCCATAAAGGAATAATGTCCTGCGTCAAGGGGGAGATTGATTTGCCAACAAAGCAGGTGTCCATTTCTGACTTAGTCTTTGCACATTGCATGGAGATGGCTTCAATTTCCAGGAACCCAAACGTCGTTCCTTCTCCCACTCTCTGAATTACCAGACATCAATAGACGTAGCTCTTAGAGGCTTTCCTATGACTGACAGCGCTTCTTAAAATGCTTCAGTGACCACCATTCTTTTCGCTGCTCAAATCTTGCCCATCATTCAAGCCGTACAGAACCCAGAATCCTCCAAAGACATCCTGGCAGGCCTCAGCATGCCTATTCACCCTCTCAGCCTACACGACACCCCCCACTTGTTGTTTCCTGGGTCCTGCATGAACTTGTACCGTTTTCTTCATTGGTTGGATCTAGATCGGTGTCCTTGGTGGCCTGTCCTTTGACTCTCAAGCCATGGAAGCATACATGGGAACTATTAGAAGCAGCGTGGCCTCTTTTGCCATCCTGGCCAGCTGCTGTGGGTGAGGGGATGCCCTCAGGTTCCCCACTGCTACTGTTGGGCAGACTGTATGCTTATTACATGCAGAGAGGGCCAAAGCCACACCCCTGGCATCTGGGTGCTTTGCAGCCTGGGGAGAAGCCTACCTCTGCTCTAGTTTAGGATGTTCCTTAGCTAGCTTTCTTGTCTAAAGTGCCCTTGAATAGAAGTGAGATTATAGAGGACTGTGGCCCTTGCTACAAGGCAGCTGTGACTAAAATGTAGAAACAAACAAACAAAACAAACAACAACAACAAAAACAAGTAAAGGAGGTCTCCCAGGGTTCAGTTCCTTCTTATTTCTGGGAACACTCTGGGCCTTCCTTAAAGCCTATCACCCACTCAGCAGTGCTAGCTGGCCTGCTGAGGGAAAGGCCTGCTTTACCAGTCTGAAGGAGACCCTGAGGTCATTGTGTCCATTCCCCTGCCTTCAGGCAGGATTAGTGATAAGCTGGCCCTGCCAGAGGATAATCTCTTCTACTTGTAAAAGCTTCCAGAGCAGTCCTGACTCTCTCTGGAGACCATTCATTGCAACTTTTAACAACTTCCACCATCAGGAAATTCCCCCCATAGCTATCCTAAATCCCCTATGCTGGGGATTAAGCTCCTTTTCTTATTCTATCCTCAGTAGCCACTGCCAAGACTTAGCCTGCACTGCCTAAGAACTCTTCTGATACCTGAAGATTGTATGAAATCCTGCCTGCCCATCTTTCCCTGATGAATAATCCCAGTTTCCTTTCCTCCCAGGCTCTGCTGCCCGCCTGCTTATCATCTTTGAGGCTGCCTTCTGAGTCCAACTGAGAGCTAATCTCCCCCATGGGAAGGGGGGCCCATAGGGGGTAAGGAGTCTAGGAAGTTTCTAGTCCATCTTAGGTGAACAGAAAGTCTTTCTGGAATTCATGACTGGAACATGACTTTGCTGTCCATGAACCTGAGTGGTACTTGTGTTAGCAATGATAACTTGGCCTGTGGTAAATGGTCAGTTCTTATCCTGCCAGCTGCCAAATACTTTTCACTCTCCTATGAAGGCAAAGTGTGTCATCCCCACCAGCAATATGGATGTACATCATTTCCTCTGGACCAGTACTGGCAATTGTCACTTCTAGAAGTAAGGATTAGGGAGAATTGGGCTGATCTGCAGTCCCTGTGGCTCTCTGGGCAGTGTTTAGCATAGCATGTGACCTTGAAAACTTGACTGGATGTGGCGACTAACTGCCGAGGTCCTGTTGGTTTCTTTCTTCTCCTATGCTTTCTGACCTTTGGATATTTATGCCTTTCATTTCGTAGGTACCAGTATCCTCAGTCTCTTCCTCTTTGCTTGCATAGCACTGGTGAAATTCTCTATTTCCCCATCCCTCTTTTCGTGGCATACTCTGCCACACGACTACCTCCATCACGGGCTAACTCCTATTTCCTGCTTGCCATAGATCCCAATTTTAACAACCACCAAACAGCTTCTTGGAGATATTCACAGCCAAAATGTGCTCATTCATTTGGTAGGGACAAACATGGGTGGGACAGACAGATGCCTCAAGAAGCATGAGAAGAGAGAGAGAGAGAGAGAGAGAGAGAGAGAGAGAGAGAGAGAGAGAGAGAGAGAGAGGAGAGGAGAAAGAGAGGGGAGAGGAGAGAGAACACGAACATTTGATCCTGTGCTCCATAACTGCAAGCAGGCATCAAACGTCAGTTGTGTGGGGTATGAAGTGTAGAGGACATGGCTAGGGCATCAGAACATATATTCTGGGACAGGTTGGCTTGGATGGGTCTTGGGCACAGGTGAGTGTTGGCAAAGGTGGTAAAGGTGGGTCTCCTAAGGGAAGGAGGGAAGAAACACTTGATTGGCTCGTAGTCCCGGCTGTGTTCTGCCCACGCACTGTATTTTCCAGTTCTCTGCATCTGCACTTTCCAGGAGAAATCTCCCTTTTCCTTTCCCTTTGCAAACAACAATAAAAGACCTAAGGAGTGTTTCTGTGCTGGGACTCTTCCAACCCAGGGGCTCCCTGTAATATTCGGCAGATACTGGTAGGGTGTGATGGGTTTATGTTAGATGGGATTTTAATTTTTCATGTTGATTGGTTGAAGTGGCAGGAAGCATGTGGGCTGGCCATACTTCTGGGTCCAACTCATCTCTAATTGTTGAGCAGTCTCCTTGGCTTGACCCACTGTTCTGTATAGCAGTTTTATTTTCTACATATACTGTGTAGTTAGAAGCACTATTCTAAACTTGGGATTTCAGAGATAACAAAGTAGGCAAAGCTGTACTTCAGAATAGTACACAAAATTCGTATATGCTTTTCCAGATTCCTATTCCCAGATGTACATGCCATATATAACCCTCTTCTCCTGAGTGTGGCCACAAAGTGAGATCATGATATGACAGCCACTTCAGTCATTAGCTTATTTCTATGGCAACATTGACTTCAAAGTTGACTGACAGGAAACTCAAAGGATCATTCTTTCTAACAATGAAAGATAATCTATGAGAGGGATTCATGTGAGGAAGATTCATTGCTTTTAGCCTTGAAAATAGAGGTCTCATGTGACAAGGAATGAGGACAATTTTTTGGAGCTTGTAGAAATCTTAGTCCTATGAACCTTAGGATCTGAAATCTTCTTGCTGTGGTGTTTAAGTATGGCCTGCAGCCTCCAAAACCTCATGTTGAGACTTAATCTCTAGTGTGAAGTATTAAAATAGCAGAAACAATCCAAGTATCATGTTTAGAAGTGGGACATTTTGATAAGGACTAGACAAGGCTATCAGGATGGATCCATCCTGATTGCATGGTGGAGGCTCTTTACAAAGAAGGAGAAAGACCAGGAGAATTATACAGCCAAGCTTCTCATCATTTGTTATATTACTTCCATGAGATTCTGTCAGCAAGACCATCACTAGATGTGGTCCTTTGATTGTGGTAAAATAACGCCCTTCTCTTCATCACTTACTAGCCTCTGATGTGCTATTAGCAACAGAAGGAGGACAATGGCTTTCCCACAACTCAGAGGCATAGAAGAACACTCAAAGCTCCAAGATGAAAATAGTTATTATGGATCCCTGGTTTTAACTTCGCAAACTCTCAGAAGAACACTAAGCAATTCTGTGCCCAGACTTCTGGTCTGTAGAACTGGGAGCTAATAAGTGGGTGTTGTTCTCAGCTGCTAAGTCTGTGGCAATTTGTTTTTGCAGCAGTAGAAAATTAATACATGAGGGAATACTGAAAAGTAAGCATGAAAAATTCAATAGTGGTAAATGTTGTCGAGAAGATTAAAACATGGCATTATAATGGAGTGTGGGCCTCCTGGCCACTTTAGAAGTAGTAGTTTCAGAAGGCCCTGCTGAAATGATGCTCAGACTGAATAACAAGAAGGAGAAGTCAGACGAATACAAGAAGGAGGGGATCAGACGGAAGGAATATTTAGGACTAAGGTGCCTCAGTATGCTCCTTTCCCAGAGGAAAGTGTATGTAGAAAATTCGCACGACTGTCCCCCTTGTACTAGTGGGGTGGCATAGTAAATGCTTATAGATATATGATAATAAAGTTTGCTCTCAAATTGCTGTTGATAGAACTATCTCTGTCCAGAAACTATCACATGTTGATTTGATTATTGTTCTATAGACACTTCTGGAGCATCCCCATGTATCCATCTTATACAAGGCTGTGGACATCTTATCCTGTGGGAGTTCATATTTGTGTCTACCTCCTCAGTGCTGAAGCTTTGACCTGAAATGGGACAGAGGTAGGCGGCAGGGCCTCTGGGAGATACTGAAGTAATGAGGCTGAAGATGAGATTAATATCAACACAGGAGGAGTAAGGAACACTTACTTCCCTTGCTCTCTACTGTGCAAGGGTACCAATGATAGTGTTCTGCAAACCTTGAAGATGGACCTCATCAGCCACTGCATCCATGGGCACCTTAATCATGCATTTCTTGGCTTCAAAAACATGGTAAATAAATTTCTACTGATTAAACTGTCTGGCCTGTAGGATTTTGTATCGTTAGGCCCAGTTAATGGAGATACCACATCAGCAGGTGTTGATATTTCTAAAGATGAGACTTAAAAAAATAAGTAATTGAACTAAAGGAAATAACAGCAAATAGAACTAAATTATTTAAAGGATATTAACAAGAAAACTAAATGTTTGGATTCAGAGATTCACATTCTGAAGGCATAATTTAATGGGCAAGGACATGTAGGAATCAATAAATTCTGTGCCTCTTGCTTTGCTGAATTCCATTCACTTTGCTCTCTCTGAGTTTGCATTTCCTGGAGGACTGCGAGAGTGGGCAGACATTCACCCAGAGGGTTTCAGGAGAAACAAGCTCTGGTGAATACTTCAGGCACTGAGGTTGACATGGGCCACATGTTATAATGAAGGCCATTCCATGTTTGAGGATGGCGAAGAAGTAGGGAGGAAAATGGGAATGAGAGACCATTGGGAGACATAGCCTACAGAGGTTCACTGGCTAAGAGGGAGGGTGTAAAATGAGTAGTCTTCACTATCAACTTGATGGCATTTAGAGTTACCAATCACTGTGAAAACAGACGTGTGTGTGTGTGTGTGTGTGTGTGTGTGTGTGTGTGTGTGTGTGTGTGTGAGACTGCATGTGGGATTTTCTGGACTAGACTAACTGAGGTAGGAAGGTCCACCCCCTAGGTGTGGATGATTCTAGGCTGTGAGGATCCTAGGACTGTAAGGAGGAGAAAGTAAACTGAGCACAGGCATTTATCTCTTCCTGCTTCCCAGACTGGGATGCATTGTGGCTAAATATCTCATGTTCCTATGATCATGATGTGCTGTGGGTTGTACCTGCAATGGTGAGAGAAAATAAGCCCCTCTCCCCTTAAGTTGCCTTTTTTTTTTATATTTTGTCATAGTAATGAGACACATAATTAATGTGGAGTTTGAAGGTCAGGGGTCATGGGATTTTTCCAGGTCTCAGTCGCTGTGGGCAATTGGTTGGCTAGAACTGTTAGTTCACTATGAAACATTAAGGGTGAAGAACCAAGAGGGGCACTTTCAGGAAAGTTGTTGAAAGCTTTTGTTAGATGCATAGGGCCAAGAGCTGAGCTGCAGTTCAGGCATGAGGGCTACTGGCCCATGGACATGGAATCCAGGAAAATGAGCTAACAAAGAGAGGAGGGGAGGACCTAAGGCTGAAGAACCGATTTTAAAGATAGAAAAGAAAAAAAAAAAAACCTGACAGAGAAATTACGTGCATGTATCAAAAGATGGTGCAATTAATTAAAAAAAAAAAACTGACTTTCCCTAGAAGACAGTGGAAGGAATTCTGTAGCACATGTGATGTTATTCAGATGTGGCCAGGGGACCTCGGGGATCTGGTCACTGCAGGGAGATGCCCCTTAGACACTGTTTGGGCTTGGAGTGGAGAGGACACAGGGTGACTTAATAATTTTTTTCTTTTTTCTTTCCGTTTCTTTTCTTTTCAAGAAATTAAATTCTAGCACAACAAAATGTTACCAGGGAGGATCCTGCACTTCGGGAGAGGTAGAGGGTGTGGGAGAGAAGAGGAAGCTGTGAGGCTGGGAGAATGAGGAAGGGTCTCCCCTTTCATATTTTCAGGGTGAATAGTGGGTAGAGATGTAGGCATCAAGCCTGTGTGTTGCCAGTTGTGTCTATATGTTTTGTATATGTATTGTATGCTGCATATATATTGTATGTGGGGTTCATATATACTTGAATGTGGTGTCTGTGTGTGTACGTGTGTGTGCGTGTGTGTATACATGTGATATGAAAGTCTCAGGGATTTGCACTTGTGGCCTTCTGCAATTTTTGTGACATTGGAGATGAGGTTACCTCTTGGGAAGGCTGAGGACAGGAAGAGAAAAAAGAAATGAATGAGTGGAGGGCCCCATGGAGGACGAAGTAGGTGGCTAGGAGTCCTGCACATGGGTTAATTCTATATGACACACTCAGCAACGATACTGGGCCTGCTTCTAGAAATTCTTTCAAATCTAGAACTGAGCTGGTTAAGAAGATGGGATCTGCCATCCTCCCCACCCCCGAGACTTCCTAGGCCTACAGGGCAGAGGCAAGGGCTGCAGTGGAGAGCAGCCTGCTGTACCACTTTTCCTGAAGTGCAAGGTGGGTACCACATAGGGAGCCAGTAAGGCAAGCATCTGTGAACCTTCCTGTCCTTATCTCACTGCTGCTTGCCACCTGTCTCCTCCTCTTCCCCAAATCTGCCCATAAATAATTAATGACTGCAACCGCATGTTCTGTTCCTATAATTGAAGACACCTTTTGGCAGCTTTGAATCACTGGTGTCTTTTTTTTTTTTTTGGCTTCACTTGTAGAGCTGCTCATCTTGTGTTTAAACGGGGGCTCGGAGAATCTCCTTTTGAGGGCCTTGGTGTTACAACAGGCCAACCATCCTGACAATCATGCGCGTCTTAACTTTTAAACCTGAGCAGTCTGCAGCTGGAGAAGTCTTAGATGCTAATGCGGGAGAAAGTACAGCAAGGGTCAGCTCCAACTCAAGGCACTAACTGAATTCTGTGTAAGCATGTGCTCCAAGAACAACATTCCCCCCAAGAGCTGAAGCAGAGCCTGGGAAAGCGATGCTTGAAAATGTGAAACATTAGAGAACACCTTCAGGGGGTGAGCAAAGAAGGATACAAAAGGATGGATTCAGCTTCCCACCATCATCTGCTTCCTCGATGTCTGAGGAGAGGCACTGTAATTCTTCCTCAGGTCCTGCTGGAATCAATCTTGGTTGAGAGAACTACCAATGGTTTTCTTATGTGTAGTAATCTTTGTCATCTGTTAAATTCATTCATTCAGCAACATATACTGAGACTGACTCTTCTTTCGCCCCCCACTCCCCAATCTGGCTCATTCAGGACACATTTTTCTGTAAATTCTGAACTCGTCACCAAGAGCCAAAGGATTTTAAACTTTCAGCACTACTAAGAGACCTCTCCTTTGTTGTTGAGTATTTGCTGGCTCTAGCTTACCAGTGTATTCTTGGCATCAGTACCCTGTTTAAATAAGTTTACAAGCCTCAGTGGGATGGAAAATGAAGAGAGCAGGAAAGCACTGGCTGCACAAAGAAGGAAAGGGCGAGAGGAGGAGGCTCTGTTGCTGGCAGCATCCCGAGCCTTACAGCTGCCGAGCACAAGCCACATGTGAGATAGGAAGCGGTGAGGGATGCACAAGCTTTGTGGATGGGTCTCATCTATCTGGCCGAAATGATGCCAAGCTGAGTGAGCGTGTGGGTTGGTCCATGGTGTTAGCTACTTTCCTCATCACTTTGACTCAACTCCTGAAAAAAAAAAAGCAACTTAGAGATTTATTTTGTCTTACAGTTTGAAGAGATACAGTCCATCAAGGTGGGGAAGGCATGGGGGCATGAACACTAGGTAGCAGATCACTCGGTGCCCGTATTCAGGAAGTGGAAAAGACACATGCTGGAGTTCCTTAACCTTTCTCATTCCACCCCCTTTATTTAGCTTGAGCCCTCACCTGTGGGAAGGTGCTGTCCACATATGGTGGATCTTCTCATTTCAACTTCTCTGCACATACCACCACAGATGCATACATTTTCTAAGGGAGTCTAATTTCAATCAGGTTGACAATAAAGATTGACAATCAGATATGGGTGTCTATTGTGAAGGGATCATGAATTCAATGTGAAGAATCTCTCTTCAGGGCCTGAATATCATTTGTGCTATTGGGAAGACTTCTGAGCTCACTGCTTCTCTTGGTATGATGCCAAAGAGAGGCTAGCCTACCAGTCTCCACCCTGTAACCTCCATGTGTAAGCTCACTTGATCCTCAAACTCCTTTCCAGGGCTATGAGTCTCTATCTCAATAATTCTTGGTGCAATTGACTTAGGACAATTAATATAGGCCTGAGGGGACATATTTGCTGGTGTATCAGGAGACTTGGTCTATTCAATATTTATTAATAATTTAGATGGCGTTCTCCTGTGGTTTAGAAGGAATTGATACTGGTAGAGAGAGACTTTGTTTGTGTCAGAATTGAGCATTGAAAAGCCTGAAAATGGACCTGAACTCGATAGATAAAATGCTGTGCTTTATAATTGTATAAATACAGATTAGGGAATCCTGGCCCATAAGCGGTTTAAGTGAGTTGCCTTAGGAGTCTCAGTTTAGGATTCACTGCATTCATTTATAAGTTCAATAAATATCTATGGAACCTCTGGTACTACTGCAGAGGTGAAGGATGAAGCAGTGACTAATACGACGTCATTGCGAGGTGGCTTACATTCCGACGGTGTAATGTGGTAACATTTGCAGCCTATGGCATGCCACACGAAAGAGTAGGTTCTAGGATGCAAGCCAGAAAGAGGCAAATGATAAAGGTGAGGAGGCGAAGCAAGGCAATGAGCAATGAGTTGACGGGTCACTGTTTGTTTATTTAAAGCAACTGTGTCATGGCCGCTGAAAAGCAGCGACATCCTGAAGTCTGTGACAAATGTGGTCAAACCAATCAGAGTGCTTTATTCAGAGATTTCTACCTAGGTACCTACCCTGACCTCATCCAACTGCAGGGTCACCCATGAAGGTCACTCTAGTCCTTTCCGTCTTTTCTGGCCTTGGCCTCATTTCAGCAATCTTACATCTTGTGCTTTGGTGAATCATTGACCGTGGACAGAGCCCCTATTGTAGACCACTTTCAACATTGCTACACACCATCTGTGCTAGCATGGGAGATGCTGAGACTGGCTGGATTTCTTCTGGCCAATGTGGGGCCCACCCACAGGGATCACCTCGTCACCTTGAAGTGTCCAACTTGACCTATCCCAGTTCTCTCCTTGTTTCAAAGTCCTCCTCTGGCACTGGCTGCCAGATAGGACTCAAAGGGAACATTTTTTCCCCTGTTTTATTAATGTTCTTACTCCTAAGTTTTGCACAGTGTGTGAGATAAATGCTAATTTTTCTAGGTGGGGGGAAAAGTTTTCTCCCAAACTTCTTGCAATTTTATTAATAATGTAGCAAATGAGACAACATATTCTGAGGGCTTAGAGAATCCCAGGGAGGCAGCCTGGGCCTCTGAGCATCAGGGCTGTTCCTCCTGCTGTCTCTCTCAGGCAGGGAGCTGCAGCACCGAAGAGCAGAGGGCAGGGGAATTATGCATGAGCAGAGAGAGGAGCCGCTGACCTTCTGTGTTTAAAGGTTAAAACGATTTCTTGGGAAATGGAGCAAACTCACTAATCAGAGGCTGTTCTGAATTTTTCTGCAAAAATTAGACCTAGTAGCTCTCCTCAATGCTCAGTTTGAGTGGCTGTATATCTATATATTCAACAACCAAGTTACATTAGGTTCAATCTATTGAATACCCATTATGTTCCAACCCTAGCAGAAGTTACACACACACACACACACACACACACAGATAAGAAGTGCATTCTTATGGTTACTGATAATTCCAGTAATCAGAGTGCTCAATTAGCCAGCTTTCTTCTTCACATGACTTAAAAGGAACACAGTAGTTATTCCAGGGATTTACCAAAAGGGAAACATGATCATGGCACACCATCATTTTCACAGCCATGGTGCCAGTGGTGAAGCATTGCTCAGGATGAAGGTGATTGACATGAAGAGGTGAATTCTTGGCCATTAGGCTGAATTGATGGGAGTCAGGACTTAGGACACATCTCTCATTTATACATCCAGTGAGCACTCCCTGAGTACATTCGCTGTGCTTAGCATTGTGGTCAGCACTGAGTGATGGATATTAGAAGGTGACTCTCCTCCTAATATATCAACATGGTAGAGATAGAAACTGTTTCTGTTTTGTTATCTGCTATATTTCTAGGATACAGAGAAGTGTGGCATGTATACAAATATCATTTTATTTGACTAATGAATGAAGGAATGGATTTGTTGAAATGGTAGAAATGGGGGTGAAGAGGGAAGTGTGAACATACACATATGTCTTAAAGTGTGAGTGAGGTGTCTGGGTGTTGGTGTACAGTGAGCATGGAAGATGAAAAAACTGATTTTCCCCACTAGGTGAGAATGGGATATGAAAAGAGAATTCATGGGTATACTATAATTTTACTTTTAGAATACTTAAATGAACTCTTAGATTATGCAGAAAAATGAATTTGTTAAAAATCAAGGAACTTAGAATTTCTAGGAGTGGAGGAATTCTACACTTAATGTTATAGACTCATTAGTTATACTTATAATTGCAGCACTATGTAGTATGGAGGAGGCATCATTGCTCCTTTGATGAGCATAGTCGTGACGATGTTCACTATTCATTTGATAGTGAGGAGCAGTGGTCCTGTCAGAGACCCTGCCATCTCTGCTTCATTCACACAGAATGAGCCTTCCTTGTATTGTGTATGTTCTTTCATGCTCCTATTCTCAGATTTAGAACTTGACTTGTGTTGCTCTGACTTGAGAGCCCTCAGTTGCCTTAGGCGACTTGAACTCTAGCTGCAAGGGAGGCTGGGAAAACAAACTACTGGTTTGTATTTCAATCTGAGAATTCAGAAATTCAGAGTTGAGACATTTATTAAATATCAGAGCATGTCCAAAAGGTATGACATGGTCAAAAAAGAAAAACAAATGATTGTGGCTATTGGATATAAGGTCCTACATTACATGGGATTAAATTGGAGATGGGTCAGGACAAATCATTCAGAGTTTAAAAGTCTGGATTCTTACCAATAAGCAACTGAAAGCCCTTGAGTTTTAGGGAGTAGAGTGACATGGCCAGATTTGAGTTTTATAATGAAGACTCTGAAGGTAGAGTGGGAGCAGGGTGTAAAGGATTGGGCCCTGGAGTCAGGATGATTATTTGTTGTTGAAGTAAAGGGACTTGGGGATGTGGTAACAGCTAAGGAGGACCTGGGATAGGCAGTGGACATAGACACAGGGGGAACAATACAAAGGATATTAAGGAGAATAAATGGGCTAGACAGGAAAGTGAAGGAGATACTATGAACACTGACTCTCTGAGAATAAAGAGAGTGATGATGGCTCTAACTGAGAAAGGTAGTGAGCAGTGGGGTTCAAGAAGCTGGGTGGGATGATACATGCCTATGTTGCCAGCCCTTGGGCAGCTGAGGGAGAAGAATCACAAGTTTGAGGCCAGCTGGTTCCACACCAGACCCTGTACCTAAAAACAAGTGTGTACGGGGTGCAGGAAAGAGGGAGGAGATGGCCATACAGGAGACAGGACAAGTGGGAGGGAGTGTTTTTGCAGAAGAGGAATCAGTAAAGATAGAGGAGGGTGCAGTCATCAGCAAGGAAGACTTGTCTTTTCTGCAGATGAGAGGGGATGGATTTGGCTGGTTCACACCTTGGGGACTTGAGCTGCTTAAGTCCTAGACCCATCTTTCTAGCTCCTCTGTGTGGTTTATCTCCACCTCCTGCTTCCTCTGCTTCAAGGGTTAGCTGACTTTCCATAAGGGGCCAGATACTAACTACTTTTGGCTTTCGGGATCTGGGGTCTCTGCTCCAATACTCTACTGCTATAGTGTAAAATCAGCCATAGTCAATATGTAAATGGAAGGATGAAGATGTGTTCCTATAACCTTTTATTTATCAAAAACTAGCCAGACCACAGTTACTGACCCCTGATCCAGCTGGTTCCGACCCATCCTGACCTATGGGACATGCCATTATTGCACGTTGTACTTCTCCTACAGAGCACTCATCTCATCTCTAATTAATTATTTGCCTAATTGTGTTATGCCTAGACTCCCATATGTGTTAAGGCAGGGGCCAGGCTTTCTGGCTTTGTGGATTTCCCTGGCTAGCTCAGGTGGGACACCAAGCATGTATCACTGAATGCCTTTCACTTATTAATGAATTCAACTTTTCCAGCATTTCCAGTAGTTGGACAGCGCTATCATGTCTATCTTAAAGATAAGGAAGTTGAGGCTGAAATTAAATAAATTATTACAAATCATACCACTGGAAAATGGAGGGGTTATGGGGTGCAGGTCTTTAAGTTTACAAGAGAAATACTTTACTAACTGAATCATGTCCTGGGTGGCATCCCTGAGGGACTCTTGACATTCTCTGCCTCTTTACAAGCTGCTAGTGAAAAGTGAACCACAAAAGTCAGAAGCTGTGTTTGTCTTTTGGTTGGGTATGGTGAGGTAGAATTCTCAGGAACATCACAGGGGAACATGGGAATTGTCTGTATAGGGCAGAGCTTTACCCTGTGCTACAGGTGATCATGGAAGTATTATTTTTCAACCTGTAAGTTTTCCTGTGGATGGATGTAGGAGCAGAGGCAGGAGAATATCTGACTAATGTCTTTGTTGATGCAACTTGGGGTTTTCCAAGAAGTTATCTGAGATCAGAACAGCATCCAGGGCCCAGTTAAGACAGTCCCAGCACTAGGTTTGAACCTGAACATTTTTAAACCTTGTGACATGGCCACATTACTTCATTTGGTCTTCATTGCCCTAAGAACAAAATAAGAATGAGAATACCTTCGTGTGGTGCTTTGGTGGCAATAAATAGAAAATTCATATGCAATGCTGACCTGTAATAAAAGCCCCACTAACTGGCTCTTGGCTCTTCTGAGAGCCTTTATCTAAAGAGCTCCATGAGAATAATATCTGGTCATAGATTGTGAAGCATGCCTTCAGCATATTCTCTCTCATACTTCATCCTGTAACCCTCTTCTCCTTTGCCTGCCCTGGCTAACATCCCTAGCTCCAACCAGATAGTACTTAGCACTGTCTACTACCTGTGTGCTATAGGCTCATCTTAGAGCAGTGGTTCTCAACCTTCTTAATGCTGTGACCCTTTAAAACAGTTCTTCATGTTGTGGTGACCCCTGACCATGAAATTATTTCATTGCTACTTCATGACTATAAATTTGCTACTGTTATGAATTGTAATGTAAACATCTGATATGCAAGGTATCTGATCTATGACCCCTACTGTGACTCACAGGTTGAGAACTGCTGTCTTACTGTCATCTGAATTGTGCATACAGCTGTGTGTTGGGAGAAGAATGCATACTTAGTCTCTACTTTATATGGGCATGAACTCCTTCCCATGTATGCATATGGATCTGTGTTCACATATAAAGGCATGTGTTTGCATCTATGTACATGCTACTCGTATGACAGACCTTAGTTCCTGATGAGGTAGTTTTTCTTATATGTAAAATGTGAATTATATTGTATTAGTCTTCTCTGTGGTGTAGGGATCAAGGTGTATCACAAACTCATATACCAGTCAGGTCATAAAGAATTGAAAGTACAGGTGATATCTGATAGAATGAATGAACTTTGGTGTGTGTGTGTGTGTGTGTGTGTGTGTGTGTGTGTGTGTGTGTGTGTGAAAGCTAGAGGGACTGACTGACATACACATGAAGCTCATTTTTACTTGGCTCTTCCATGAACCATGAAATCCTCTTTCTCTGACCCAGAAGGCTGTGTCTTTGACCAGCATCTATGAAATGGTGGCAGGTTACTTCGTCAGTGTGTGAGCAGGCTTACATCATTGCTTTGCCCAGTCCTTAGCAAGGAGAAGGGCCGGAGTGTTAGACAATGAAGAATGCGAAGAAAGGAAGCTTAGGCATGGAGAGAAAAGTCACAAAGATGTTGAAAACTGTTTTTTTTTTGTTTGTTTGTTTTTTAATCTGAATAGATTCCATGAAAGCAGATTCAACACTTCCATGTAGCTACAGAAACAAAAGCAACCCTGGGCATAGTGCATAGGGATTTCATGATGAGTGATACAGTTCACCTCTAGGGAATACTGCCTAAGATATGGAGCTGTACAGCAGAATTTCAAGATGTTTTTGAGCATTCATCAGTCTTTGCTGGAGAACATCTTAGAAGGGAATCCTTGACTGTTTCTGAAAGTGGAATAAACAGCCCCTGAGACTCACCGTGTTAGTATGCTTCAAAGTTGATGCTATTCCTAGTGTTTAGAATTCATCAGCCGAGAGGCATTATTTCAGACCTTGGTCTCAGGTGAAAATGCTCCAGGAAGAAGACACCTTGGCATAAGTTCCGTGACCTTGCATCAACACCCTGGCTTAGACTGAGAAACAATAAAGAAGATCCAGGAGAACAGTGTAGAAAACAATGGAGATCTTCCTGTGAGCAGGTTTCCAGACCCCAGCCACTTAATTCCAAAGCCTTCACCCAGATTAGTTTGACTTTCTATTTTATGATCATTAGCCAAAAATAACTGCTGTCATAGTACATGGCATTTCCAGAAGGAATTGATGAAATGTAAGTCTTAACCAATGGCCTATATTTGTATATATTTTAATTTTTTAAATTTTTTTTTTTTACAAACCATGATTGAGAACTTGCATTGCACTAAAACACAAAAGCTAATAAAGCATAATTCATTCCTTAGAGAATCTATAATTTCTTTGGAAAGACAGGATCAATATACATGCAGGAAAATATCTCAAATACAAAGGTGTTATGAGGTTGTAGTGAGATTCAAATCCATGGGACCTGCACATTAACAGGAATTGTTCTTCCCCTGGACTTTCAAGACAGCTTTTGGCTATTAACCAATATCTCTCCTACAAGAAAGGAAGAAAGCAAGGCAATGAGCTGGAGGAAGATAAGGGGTTCTGTGTGGAGAGACTAAAGAGGACATCTTTAGAATGTAAAGGAAACAGACAAAAGAGAGTCTAAATAAATATGCCTCGAAGCTACAGTCAGAAATCTCTTCGGTCACCTTGGGTGGTTGAAACTTTGCTGCTTAAAAATCAATTCCACTCAGATGGAAGGCTCCAGTTACAGAAGATGTAAACAATACTGAGAAAGACATTGGAGTGAAGAACTGAAGTCTGATTTTCAAGGTTGGGTGGTAGATGCCAGATAGAAGGATGAAGTGAGGGGGACCATACATGGTGGAGGGGAGTATGTTCAAAACAGTAGGGCCAAAGGGTGAGCATACAATTCTAAAGATCCTGACATGACCCTCTTTTTCTCTGTGCGATGTCCAACATCTGCCAAAGCTTTCTACTGAGCGTCTTACAAGATGTTGACTCCAGAGAATCCATGGATGTGCAGGGCTGGGGGTGCCTCCAGTGTATTTTGGAAATTCCCATCTCTTATTCAGTGCTCCACTGGTCTCTTCAGCTCTCTCTGATGGAGCCCCTGCTGGAAGAATCATGAGAATCCTGCCACTCTGTTTTCATTCCTATCAAGTTTCGAGTCTCCTATGTAGGACTATTTCCTAAGTGACAAAGACAGAATTGCAGAGTCACGGAAACAGATAAAATATTTATGATGAACCTGGGAAGTTGGTTTGATCACAGATAGCTCTTTCCTCTTGTGTATTAATTAATCCTGATAAATACCCCCACCCCGTTATATAAAAAAAAAAATGCTCAGAAAAGGCATACATGTAGAAAAAACAGTCGGTATATTTCAGATCATCTTAAATGAACGAACTGAATATTTCATGAGTACAGCAGATCCATCACCAGAGAATACAATTATGAAGCTTTCATGACACGCATCCATCTTTAGGTCCTTGAACAATGGCCCACACTCACTGTGTTGCGTCACTAAAACCCAGTTTAGTAGAAATGGAGCATGGTGAGACAAGTTTGATTCTACCAGAAGGAGATACTAAATGCAGCAGCACCGAGTAGGTCGTTTTCAAATGGTGTCCTTATTTTATGCCTAAGGATCAGGAGACCCTGGGAAGAAGCATCTGGAATCATGGTCTGTTTTCATAGCTGTGGTTACGAGGATGCATCTTTTTCTGTGTGTAACAATGATTTCTCCCTGAAGATGATGAATACTAACACTAATATCAATCTAGTCCATCTGCCACTGTGATAACCTGCCAAAAACTCTTTAAAAACTTTGTATTTTTTTTCCTCATTTCAGTCATCAAAGTTCTTAATATATATTTTTAAACAGAGAGGTGATATTGTACTCTGGTAGTTTAATTCATGTTCACAATGAAACATAATTTTCTGGCATCCACGAGTAAGACAAAGAACAATTAGATTTGGAAGGCGGAAGGAAACAGCAAGGAGAAGATGTTGGGTAGACAGACAATGGGTGATGCTGCCCCTTCAGGTTTCTGCAAGAATGCTGAGCAATATGAAGAGCATGGGAAAGGAAGGTGTATGTGGGGAGACCATAAAAGTAGCACAGCCAGAGGACTGTATGGAGTGTGGAGACAATGGCAAGAGCTGCCACCGCAGAAGCTGGGGCAGCCAGCATGCAGAAAGTTTCTGATGCCAGACTTCTCAAGAAAACTTCCTGGGCAGATTGTTGAAAAACACCATTGCCAAGTCTTACTTCAGACGGATGTATTTTTAATAATTTATGCCTCAGAGTGGACTAATTCAATTAAACTGCTTTCCTTCTCAATTCTAGTTTAGACCACTGAATAAATGGGAAGTTTGTTTGGGGGGACTTAATTAATCTTGTAGCATGATTAATTAATTAATTAAGCAATCATTTACATGCTGTTTTCTACGTGTTATGTTCAAATGAAGATAAGGAAGTCCCAGTGCCACGCTTTGAGGAGCATGCTGACCAGTGGGGACTAGATAAAGGAATGTACGAATGTTGCACCACAGTGCTGTAGCATCCAAAAGCCCTGCAGTCCCAGATGATCTCATTTCCTTCTAGTTCATTGTCTTCTACGGTCACAGCATTGGTGCTCCCAATGATCCTCTGTTCCTACACATTGTGGGGTCCTGTTCTGGCCTGGCTAAGGTAGAGCAAGAAGGAGGGTCTTACCCTGTTTGCATCTCTTCGGCTGACTCAAGAAGCAGTATTCTGAGAGGTGACACAGTTAGCCCAAGGGACTTGACAGCACATGGCATGCAAGATTGTCCCCCTAAGAGGAGAAAGAAAGGAGTGATGGAGGTCACCCATCGGTAGAGGGAAACTAGATGTAGGAGAAGGGTTGTGTCATGGTGAATACCAAGTCGTAGGTCACCAGCACCTAGAATCACCCAGGTAACATACCTCTGGGCATGTCTGTGAGGGAGGTCCTAGACTGGGCTAACTAAGGTAGAAAAGACCCATTCTAAATGGTAGTGCCATGCTATGGGCTGTGTCCTAGACTTAATGAAAAGGAGGAAGGGAGCTGAGCACTAGCACTGTCTCTATCTGCCTCGTGGCTGGAGACGGACTGTAAGTATCTGGCTCAAGTGCTGCTGCTAGACCTTCCCTACCAAGACCAACTGTCCTCTCCAGAGGTGAGCGGGAATAAACCTTCTTTCCTTGTGTTGCCATTTTAAGGATTTTGTCATCGCAACCAGCCAAGAAACAAATACAGGTTTGTTGTTGTTCTTTGTTTTTTAAGAAAGGATTTCTCAGTATAGACCTGCCTGTCCTGGAACTTGCTCTGTAGATCAGGCTGGCCTTGAACTCAGAGATCTGCCTGCCTCTGCCGCCTGAGTGCTGGGATTACAGGTGTGCACTGCCACCTCCTGACTACAGATTGCTTTTTAACAGTTTCTCATAACAGCTATCACGGTCTTATCAGGTAAAATTTGGAGACTGAAGTAGACTAGATACCAAGTGCTACATTCTTTCTTTGTGAAAATGTATTCCACATTAAGAAACAATCCATGAGAAACCAGAGACTTCCAGGTTCAAATAAAAATGGAGGCTATATTGATTTTTTTTTTCTTCAGCAGAAGATATCAACACATGAGCTGGCTTTTCTACCTATAGGCAAAGAAAAGAGGATGCTTATTTCCATCATCATGGACTGTATTTAAGTAATGGCAAATCTACATTTCTGACTTAATAATGCAGTAGAGTGGAGCTGTGGAACAGATGACCAAGACTTCATATCTTGGTGGTGTACACACACACACACACACACACACACACACACACACACACACACACACCCTATTATTTACTACTTTTATCACATAATGAGATTACCTCCCCTAGGAGTCTATGAATTTCACTGGAAGAAATATATTCTGTACATTTTGTCCTTGCTACAAAATAGCCTACCAGCTAAAGCATTAGTAGTGATCCACAAAGAATCAGGTTGGAATGACCAAGGAACACACATTCAGGGGCATTCAAAACTTGGTAATGGGAGAGGTGCCATGGATGTGGATGTTTGCCTGACAAGGGATGGTGATCAGTGGAAGAGGTTGAAGATAGCACATGAGAATAAAAACTGTATGTGGTATGTTAAAAATAGAAGTTCTTTGTCAAGGTATGAGGCGAGCCTCTTAAAATCAACTGAAAATGAAGTGTAAGGTATTGGCTCTCCTTCCTTTGGAATGCTATTCTCTGGAGAGAAAGGGGGGCAGCCAATGGTTCCTTTGTTTGATGGATACATAGTGGTGATGTTGGAAACCAGTTGTCATGTGGTTATGATCCACTCAGGGGTCGCATTTACTTTTGGCAGAAATTCACCTGCTTCATCACCTTTGCTACCTGCTGAGTGTTCTTGCTGACAAAGGTTAGACTGAGTAGCTACATCTAAGGTTGGGACTTTGCAGCAAAGAAGCAGGGGGATCATTGCTGCTGTAGAAAAAAATTAAAAACCTAAGCTTAATTTGGGTTAAGCATATTATTCTTTCTAAAAGGAGACAAAAACTGGCACAATTAACGATAGCAGGCGTGTTTTTATACCCCGTGCACATCACAGGCCTTACTGCGTATTGTTTGTACACATGTGTGTATACAAACACCATGGAATGGAAACACTCATACAGCCTTGCACATTGTTTCTATAGAGCAGTGGTTCTCAGCCTTCCTAATGCTGTGGCCTTTTAATACAGTTAATACAGTTGTCATGTTGTGGTGACCCCCAACTATAAAATTATTTCACTGCTACTTCATAACTATAATTTTGCTACTGTTATGAATTGTAATGTAAATATCTGAAATGCAGGATATCTGATATGTGACCTCCAAAGGGGTCACACACAACCCACAGGTTGAAAAACCACTGCCCTAGAGTGAATATCATTTCATTTGTTTATATTTGGGGCAAGAAACCTACAGTGCACTGGCCTTCAATAATATGTTTTCCTTTCCTAGTAAAGATATTTTAACTATTTCATTTAGTTATGTTTATTTGAATGTTGTGTTTGAACCATGTCTGGATGTTTACAAGGCAAAGGGTCATGGAAAGCATATGCAGTCTAACTAAAAATCATAATATCTGAGCCTTAGAAAGATAAGAAGCATCTCTTACTCCAAGAAATACACCTGGGTGGGGAAGAATCCTCTTTCCACCCTTGATCAGATAAGAATAAGTTTCAGTGTCTGAGCTCATGAAGCAAAAATCTTGTATCCACAGTTTCCACATAAAGAGGAATGAAATCAGATCTTTTTTGCTCATCCTGCATAAAAACCAATTCAAAATGGATCAAAGTCCTTAATGTAAGACATGAAACTTCTGCTAGGAGAAAACACACATAAAATACTGAGACCTGGGCATAAGCAAGTGGTTTTCTGAAGGAAAAAAAATAAAGACTCCAATAGCACAGGTAATAATCCCAAGAATTGGCCAATGCGATGATGTGAAATTAGAATGCGTCTAATATTGTCACCAGAGTGAAGAGACAACCAAGGGGATGAGACAACTTCCTCTGTCTGCTGCACATCAGAGAGGAGATGGAGATTTAGGTTAGATGAAGAAATACAAGAAGTAAACACTGGGAAAAAAACCCACATATCACCCAACTAGTAAATATGACAACAAACTGAATAGATAGTCCTCAAAAGGAGAAATATGTGTGGCCAGTACACATGAGAACAATTATTCAGAATCTATAGCTATCAGGGAAATAAATGCAAATTGAAATCACTCTGAGATCTCATCATATACTGGTCAGAGTGGCTATCAGAAAGGAAACAATTGACAAGTGAGTATGTGGGGAAAGGAGGGCCTTTATTTACCACAGATGGGAATGTAAGGTTGTGCAACTACTGTGGAAATAGCACACTGTTCCAAACAAACGAACAAAACCTGAAAATAAAAACCACCAAATGACCAGGCTGTATTACTCCTGGGAATTTACCCAAAGGACTCTAACATACCGCAAGTATTTACTTGCACATGTAGGTTCCTTGCTTAGCTGTTCCCAAAAGCCAGGAGCAGAAAGGAGCCTTGCTGCTAATGAACATAATAATGGATAAATAAAATGGAATTTTATGCAGCCATAATGAACCATGAAGTCATAACACTTGTAGGAAAAAAACTGGAAGTGGAGGTCATGATGTTAAGCTAAATAAACCAGGCTCAGGACTACCTTGTGTTTACTTTTAAATGAAACATCTAGATTTAATATATATTTATTTATTTACCACAGGTAGGAATATAAAGTTGTGTAACCCTTAAAGTATTGCCTCTTGTTTTGAGTTTTTGTTAAATCAACATTATACTTTATTTTCATTTGGTTTAAGTGATATGGGAGGTTCACTCATATTAAATGAAAATCTCCTGGGGTAAGAGGAAAGGGGTAGCATGAAGAAAATGTAACCATTAAGAACAATACAAAAAGCATTCTTGGTTAATAGCAGTACTTACAGAATAATCTTTCTCATTAAAAAAAATTATCTCACCCCCAAAATATTTCAGATGGTTCATAGATTCTAAGAGAAGATTGTTTTGTAAAGAGATCAGCTAATGATAGGAATCTAGAGGAAGAAAAACTAAAATATAAAGAAAAAAACATATCTGAGGTTTCTATAATATAGAAAAACATGGAAGAGATTAAACTCAAATTTTGAGAGGTCAAAGGAGTCAACCTAATTAGCATACAAAGCAATGAGTGATAAAATATATGTTTTATCTGTTTGGTATAATGCCCAGTATACCAAATGTGTTAGTATATTTTAAGTGGAATCAACAATATTCTCTTGCTGCTGATACAAAGTTAGTGTTATCACTTTGGAAACTCTATTGACTCTTTACATATAGGAATTCTGTTGCGTTGAGACAGGAAAGGGTTCACTGGACATCAGTGTTGCAGTGGAAATAATCTCTCTTCCCATAGTGAAAAGATTTCTTGCTTCTCATTGGGATAATCGATTCTAATGTTATTAAGCAATGGCCCAATAAATCTGCCCTCGTATTTTTCTGATACAAATACAATATACCTACCACTGTTCAATATCTTTCATATGTGAAGTAATAAAACTAATTCAATATGAAATCTTGTACTTTACATGTAAATTGGATCGCTATGGGCCATTAGGCTCCTTACATAAACAATATATTTTGTTTTAAAGAAAGAAAATACTGTGCCCACTTTAACGTTCTGAAAGTTTATAATGTGCAAAATCACATCAATAGAGCAGATGATTGTCAAGGGTGTGGCTAACAGTGACAGAAAATAGAAGTCTTGACCTTTTAGTAAATAACCTTTCATTCCACAGGCAGTTTCTGAGATGACTGCCAACAGGTGAATGCTCACTGATGTCAGCTATAATTAAAAACTGTAACTGTAGAATTATTCTCTAAAGTATACACAGAAGGCAATGTCCAGTGACTGATGCAAAGAAGCTCAATCATGGCAGCAAAATATTTGGCTCTCTAAGAAGATGACTATGGCTCCCCAGAACGGTGATGGTATATGAGGTCAAATCTGGCCATGTAGTATGATGTCACAGGGCCCATTTTATTTTTCATATTAGCTGATTGCTTTTATTGTAGTCAGTCAGTACTGTATGTTTGGGCTTATTTTTTTCCATTGTGCACAAAAATCTGCAAACCAGAATTCAGTAGACAAACCTTACCCAAGTGTACTGAAATATTTGCATCTTGGCCTCCTTTGTAACACGGATCCTTGTGCTCTGCCACAGCTGTCAGAGTAATGGCTCCCCGCCTTTTTTGTCTGGGTTGGCTTTATTCCCAGATTCCAAATGAAAGAGACAGCATTTTACTTGACCACCCCATTCCAACCGTTAAATACTGTGCCTTCAGGCTCCGATGCTCTAATGGTCGATTAAAGTTGATAACAGTCTGTCCAATTTCCACTTTTTTTTTTAAACATCCAGCTTGCTGAAATTGTAATATTGTAAAAATCTGAAGTCTTCAGGACCTGCCTGAAAGTGTGTCTGGATGTCAACACATACTAATAAAAAAGGGAAAAACAGTATTGTCAACAACCCTTTCAAGTTTGCAGAGTTGGGTTAGCAATGTGGTTGAGCCAAGTTTATAGAGTTGAACTATTCTACCAAATGGGATTTATCATGGAGCTAGTCACAGTGTGGTTTACATCTGCATAAGGGGAAGATCCTCAATAACTTTTGAAACCATTGAATAACATATAGTTCCCTCCCTCCCTGCCTTACTTACATGTAAACAGGTGTTTTTTGGCCTTATGAAGACCTTTCTTTTTTGGGAAGACACATATAATCACATTTTTTTAGGCTTCGTTGTTTGAGTTGAAATCTCACAGTAGTGCAGATCTATGAAACATTTCTCAGATCTAACATCTCAGTGGGTTGGTATAAAATAGCTTGAAAGACCCCCCCCCCAAAACCAACAGCAGGTTGGTTCTCTTGAACCTTGGAAAAATGGAATTAGGACCAAGGTTTCAGACACGGATCTGTAGACCAGAAGAATTTCAAGCAAAGCAGTTTGATCCTAGTCATCTGAGTGAAGGAAAAAAGAATCAGAACTTCACCATGAGCACACTCCCTGTATCTGCAGTGTGCAGTGTCTACTCAGTTCCTTTCACAGTACCAGTCAGCTTGCCTTTCTTAGCCACGCTTGGATTCTTTCTCTGAACATGAATGAGCTCCCAGAGTTCTCATCTTTGGTAGGCTAGTCTCTTTTTTTTTTCAATCAATTGCTCAACTCCAGGATGCTTTTATCATGTTGGAGAAGCAATGGCCCATTTTCTGAGTCTTTGCTGCTAAAGTAAGTGTAGACGAGCCCTTCAGACTGCCAAATTTATCACTGCTGATAAATATGATATTTCTGGGAATGTGGCTTCAATCTCCTTTTCTATCCAGGCTGAAATGAAGACTGGAGAATTTGAAGGCCAAATATCTGGTTCTTCATATTGTCACCTCATCATAGAAGTAGTGCACACTTTCTTTAGACAAACAATCTTTGTCTCTGGATGAATATATATTATTGCTCACATCCTTGAAATGGCTTCCATCACTAACTTGAACTCTAGTTTCAACCACTTTATCCTGGCTTCAGAGGGCTTTTTCTCTAAGGGTCAAGAGAATGGCTGTTTTCTAATAATGTAATGAGAGAAATTCAGCATCAAAAATTGATGTGATGACATATTCTGATTTGGGTTAGGTTAGCAGAAAGTTTGTCCCACATAGTATTCTGTGAAGCATATGTTTATTGTTTGTTTTCTTCAGGATATTGAAGATGTTGGTTGTGATGGTTGATGTTAATTATCGAGTTGACAGAATCTAGCATCACTTGGGATACAGGTCTCTGGGCATCCCTATGGGGAAGACTTGTCTACTGTGGGTGGCACAATTCCCTATGAGGAATCCTAGAGTATATAGGAGCAAGCATCCATCCATTCATGCATCCATCCATGCATCCTTCCATCCATGCATCCATCCATCCATGCATTCATCCACGCATCCATCCATGCATCCATGCATCCATCTGTGCTTTCGGATTGTGGATGTGATGTAACCAGCCACTTTAGGCTCCTGATGCCTTGACTCCCCTGCCGTGATAAAGTACCTAAAGTATCTAAACCCTGAGCCAAAATAAACCCTTTCACCCTCAAATTTCTTTTGTCAGTCTTTTGTGACAGCAATAGGGAAATAAACTAAGACATTGGTGCTTACTGGTTTTTTTTTCTAAAATGTTTTTGAACTCCAAGGAGCCCATACTTCAAACAATATGAGTAAGTTAAAAAACAAAAGCTCCATCCTCAAGCACTGTCCTTACTTCCTAGAATTAGATATCAGTAGATATTTACAAGTATGTGTCAAAAATTCACTTTTGTTTATGTCAATCTTTAGCTTATGAATTTTCTTTTATGTCTTTAGACACTCCTGAAGAAACTCCTATGACAATAGACAACAACAGTAATAATAACAATAATTAATAATAGTAACAGCAGTTTACCAACTAGTACTTCTTCAGGTGTTAGATACTCTGTCCTCGCAGAACTCTGTGAGACAAGTGACGTGAATCTTACTATTACACATTACACAAACAAAGGAGCTCAGAATGTTTGGTCACAAAACTTTTCTAGGTTTGCAGAGCTGGATGAGATTCGGACCCGGGAAATCTGACAACTAATATTGTATGTAGCTTACCTTTTGGTTGAGCTTATTTTTCTTGACCTGGAATGGAATGAGTGGTTGTTCTGAGCTAGGTATTACTGAGGGGTATTTGAGTCTTTGGTGTGCCTATGAATTGTAGAGTATTTCTCCAGTTTCTGTCGGGTGTGTTCTCCTGATGAGTTTTTTGAGTTTTTCCTCCATGTGCTTTCCAGGTTGTAAATCCAGGCTTCACATGCAGGAGTTAGACTGAATGCTCAATTTGTGTTCTGTCACTTGACAATGTTCAGCACCCCCTGCATCTTGATCCATCTCTAAAGTGCCTTCTATAGTTCTTTAAGATGAGACTTGACAATACAAGATGAGTGGGGAAGACAGAAATTACAATAGGAGTTTGGAAGAAAATAGAAAATAATTAGAATAATAGGTAGAAAAAAGCAAAAAAAAAAGAGTCTGTTATGTAATGTCTTCTGAATTGGATAATTTATAGGAAAGTACTTGAAAAGCCTTTGATGTTCTCCAGTGGGAGGTGGCATTATTATGATAATTGTTGCATTTGTTTTATCATTTTCACCTTGGGATTCTGGTTTCTGCCAAAGTGGAACACAGAAATAAATCAGTAGATAGATTAGAAATGCTGCGAGCCGGTGGCTGTTGAAGGACCATAGGTTAAGATGCTGTCTTCCTAGGGCTCCTGCTGACCTAGTGAGCATCTCAGGTATCAGGGGGATGTTGTAGTTTGTGGCACTGCCATCAACAGCTAAAGAGAAAGCCACAGCTGTGCTGCAAACCAGAGAAGAAAAGGTCCAATTCTCGAATCAAGGCCATGCAGGATCAGTTCAAATCGAAGAGAAAAGACACACAGGCTACTAAAACACAGAACAATCCTAACCTGGCAAATAAACTTGAGAGAATCTGAAACAATCTTGCCTGAGTATCAGAGAATGAGGCAAGGCTGCAGAGGAAAATGGGCCCAATAATAAGTGTGAAGGGGGATTGAAGCCAGCAATGACCACAACTGGCTGAGATGTGGAGCCTATTTAAAAACCTGCTCAAAAACAGAAGCAAAGGAGGAAAGGAATGTAGAAGGGGGAGCACAGGCATGACCTTGAAGAATAATTAAACCAAAAGCCGAGTGAGAGGCTCGGTTGCAGCTCAGAACCTAGAGAAATCAGTATTGGATGGCAGCATTCCGAAGGCATTAAGGGAGCTCGTACTCTCTAAGCTAATTACTTCACGCACTCACAGTTATTTGGGGGGAGAAGGGGAACGACTAATAAGAATCTAAGGATGTTAAGAAGAGAAGTGATTGTAAAAGGTGGTTTAATATTGAACCTAGACAGAAACATTATAGAAATGCAGTTCAATACAGCTAATGTCAACATGCAATGGGGGATATGAAGGAAGGACCCCAGCATCCAAAGGGTAATGGGATCATTGGCTAGAACCATGATTGATTTTTTTCCCCTAAGAACAAAGCTGGTCCAAAAATTGATTTTTTTTTCCTCGTGCACAGGAATTGGCTAACTGTTAAATAATAGCATAAATCTTGGAACTTACACATTTGGCACTGGGGTTCATGTCTTTTATTTCAAAGATGGGGTAGCTTGACTGTATGAAGCCTTGCCACATGGCTTGAGAGAAGACCACAGTAAAGGCAGAGACAGGTAGGAATGTAGCCAGATCATAGTTGAGTGGGGGACACAATGTCCAGTTGAATGGAACTTTTAGGTTTCTCTCAATCAGAGGACTCTGACACAAGCTTGAGAATAAGAAGTACCGCCAACAAAACTAGGAAGATGTAAAGTGAGATTTGACTAAATAAAGCTGGACACTGTCATAGTAGAGGCACTGGGCTTCAAGAGATTCTTGCCTTGAATAAAGAAATCACTTACCCGGTAATTTTGATAAATTTCTGGAGGCTCACAGTAGACTAAGACAGCATGAAAAACTGACAGAGTCCACAGTCTTAGATGGATGGTCTCTATTTTTGTGGGATTTACTTGAGTGAACTCTACCAGATTCTTCCAGTGTGGAATGAAGCAAGAACTCACAGATCTGGCAGCCGAAAGTAGAAAGCATCCTTTGTTTAAAGAGAGCCCACCTCTTAGAGACAGTGGTTTTAGCAATGACTTGCTCCACTTGAATGGTGACTATCTGTCTGGCTTCAGTCACCTCTAGACTTCCTGTCTCACCTAAGAGAAACATTGTAAGCTGTGAATGTCATAATGCAGGACACAGACTTTGGAAGACCAAAGTGAGGATGAGACACCTCTGTTCTATCACATTTTCTTACTGTAGCAGCAAAGCTCCAGGAAAAGGTCAAGATTTGGTTATGAAAGAATAAGACATGAACTCCCTTTAAGACCTAGTATAAAAGGAAGCTTGAGGAACACAGGGAAGACAAATCAAAAATACCAGAGGAGCTTGAATTATCTTAAAAAAAAAAAAAAACATTAAATATAGGCAGCTCATAGCCATTACAAACTGAGGGCCATCTTACTTCATTTCATATTGGTCCATACATCATGCCTGAATTTCCACTTGACATCTTGAGGTGAGTTGAAAGGAAGAATAGTAAAAGTCAGAAGAAACAGTACTGGCATTGGAATCATAAAATTTAACACCAGATAGAAAAGAATCACAGACTGGCATTGCAAACAGGCATATGGAAACTTGGTTACTCCCATGTTTTGCCACAATTGCACCACTGGGCATATTTTACCAGATTAGTCATTATTATAGCTTTCAGGCTTTAGAACTGGATATGATTAATGTTTACTTTTTTCTTTGGGTAATGTGCTAAGAACCTTACTTGCACTAAGTGTGAAGTAGTGTACTGCTACGTAAATATGGACTTCCACAGATAGCAACATGCATCTTAAAATTTTAAACACTAACTTTAAAAACTGAGACGACATAGTAGTCATTTGATGAAAAGGATATGTCAAAAGTAGAGAAAAATGAAAAAAATAACAAACTCATTTAAACTAAGAACAAAAACTACAAAATGAAACAGTATGCATATGTCATGAATAGAGGCACTTACACACAAACTGTTGATCCAACTGTATTACTAATTGCTTAAATGTCAATGGTCTAAATATGAAAATTGAAAGACAGAGCTTGTCAGAGTGGATATAAACAAGACTCATCTTTGTTTTGCCTACAAGACATTCAGATATATTAAAGCTGAAATGATGGAGAGACATGCCATGCCAACATCTCCCAAAGACAACTGGGATAACTATGGCAACTCTAAGGCAGACTATAAATCAGAGAAAATTATTTGAAGTAAAGGAGAATGCTATAAAGGTGTCAATTTTGCAAGGAGACATAAGAATATTTAATGTCTGTGCAACTAACAGAAGAGTGCCAATATACATGAGACAAAACTAATGGAACTTTAAGAAGAAGTGGTTAAGTCCATTACTGTAGCTGAAGACTTTAATACCTCACAGTAATTGGAAGATCAAGCAGGCTGAAAATTAGTAAGGGTATAATTGGAAAAGCACCGTCAATCAACTGGTTCAAATTGACATTTATAGAAGAGTCCATCCAATAACAATAGAATTCGCATTTTCCTCAAACTCACATGAAGAATTATAAAATAGACAACATTTGGGCTACACAACCCATCTTTACAAATTTAAAATAATAGAAGCTGTATCAAATACGTTCTTGGATAATTTGATTAAACTAGAAATTTGTAATAAGAAAACAGATGGAAACTACCCAAATACTTGAAAATTAAGCAAAACATCACTAAATAACTGATGAATGAAAGAAGTCTCAAGAGCACTTAAAACTTGTTTTGAGATAAATGAAGATGAAAATATACCTCACCCGATCCGTAGGCTGCAGTAAAAACATGCCTTGAGGGAAGTATCTAGCATTGAAACCATGTTAGATACAAAAAGAGGGCCTTAGGTTAATAGTGTAGGCTGCTACCTCATGAATCCAGAGAAAGAAGAGCAGTCAAAAACTAACTCAATCTTGATGAAAATAATTTTTCTAAAACCAAAGCAGAAGTTAATAAGACAGGGACACAACAACAAAACTGAGACAAAATTGATAAACATCACTTGAGCCTATCCCAAAAATTGGATGGATGGAGGGAGAGGGGATTTATCAAAACTAAAGTCAAAAAAGGATCATCACTACTGATTCTGTGAGTATGTATTTATTCATATAATTATGTGAATGTGGATATATTTGTGCATCTGTGGATGTGAGTGTAGGTGTTGTAGGTGATCTTGGAACCTACAGGTGTTGAATTCCCCTGGAGCTAGAATTATAGGAGGTTATGGGTCACTTTCTATCCAACATGGATGGATAGGACCAATTCATGCCCTCTGCAAGAGCTGTACTTACTCTTAACCATCTTGAATAAAATCTCCAGTACTGAGGCTATAAGCATTTAAAGAATAAAAGAGTACTTGGTATAACTCTATTCCCACAAATATATTTTAGTTCTTTGAGATTCCCATATGCTTTTTGATTATATTCATCCCCATGACTCTTTCCAGATCCATCCCCCTTCCAAAATGTGTGTCCTGAAAGGAAGGAAGAAAGAAAGAAAGGAAGGGAGGGATGAAGGAAGGAAGGAAGGAAGGAAGGAAGGAAGGAAGGAAAGAAGGAAGGAAAGAAGGAAGGGAGGGAGGAAGGAAGGAAGGAAAGAAGGAAGGAAGGAAGAAAGGGAGGGAGGAAGGAAGGAAGGAAAGAAGGAAGGAAGGAAGGAAGATAGGAAGATCAAGACCAATTTGTGCTTCCCAAATAAAGTTAGATATGTAGCCTTCCACTGGAAAGTGGTTGACTTGCCAGGGTCTACACTCTTAGAGTAAACAGTCTTTCCCTTCCCCAGAAGATAACAGTTGATAATAGACTCATGGCTAGGGGGTGGGATTTATGTTCAGTTCCCATCTCTATGCTGGGATTTGATGTGGCTTGGGCTGGGACTTCACATGTTTTCTCAACCACTGTGAATTTATATGTACAGCTGCCCAGTTGTGTTGAGAAGACATTGTTTCTTAGTAGTCAAGAGTCTACTGCTTCTGACTGTTAAATTCTTTCCAATCCCTCTTCCTCAAGGATCTGTAAGCATTGAGATGACAGGGTGCGGGATATATGTTCAGTTTTGGCATGAGCACTCTGTAGTCTTTTATTCTCAGTACCTTGGCCAGTTGTGGTCTCTGTGTTAATCACCACCTACTGAAGCTTCTCAGATGAGTGGCGAGAAGTATAATGATCTACTGGTATGATGACAGGTCATTAGGATTCAGTTTAATACTGTGTCCATTTAGAATAGTAGTAGTAGGTTCTCTTCTAAGGCTTATGGCCTACTCAGCTGTACATCTTGATCTGATCATGGTGCCGGATATGGGTTCCTTTTTGTGCGGCAGAACTGAAAGCCAATCAGAATGTCATTGGATACTCCCATGGCGTTTGTGCCAATATTGTACCAGTGACTATTTCCTGCCACATGAGTCATTATTGCATCTCACATAGTTCACAGCTAAGTAGAACTGATGCTAATTTTTCTCCTCTGGTAGTGTGCCTAGTACCGTGTAGTACCATGGAAGCTAGCCAATAGGAATGAAGCTTCTAGGTAAGTAACAACTTGATTTCTACATGTCCTAATTCTCAAGGTATATGGTGTCTTCTTCAACAGAATCTTACTCTAAAGTTTTACTGAGAGCTATGGAAATAGTCTGTAGTGTTTAGAGATCTGTGATATTTCACTGCCAACAATTCCAAAAGAAGGAATCCACGTCTGACGTGGGATTTTTAATTTGTTAACTTCTTTGCCAGGTTTCACAAAGACAAACTATTCTAGGTACCCATTAAATAAGTTAAACAATACTTAACTATTCTTTCAAAACACTTCAAACAAAGCAGCTGGCTCAAATGGTTTCACTGGTAGGTTCTGGTAAGCACTGAGTGATGAGGTTATGCTAATTTTCCACAACTCATCTAGAAAAACAGAAAAAGAAGAAACACTTCCTGGCTAATTCTCTGAGGTCAGCAAAACCCTGATCCAAAAACTATATGATGTCTTAAGAAAGAAGAACTACAGGTAAACACATGGTCAACATAGGAGTAAAAGCTTCAGTAAAAGATTAACAAGTTGAATCCAACATTGTGTGCTAAGAATTAAACACCACAACTAGATAGAATTCATTTTGAGTATGGAGATTAGAAAGATAGTCAAAGTTCTCCTTGATGAATGTGGGGAAATCAATGAAAAAAATGAATCTGTGTTTGTGAACTATAAACACAAATTAGGGAGAAACTGAGGAGAGGGATGAAAATAAACCCTTACTTTTTAGGTTCCATGCCAGAATAAACCTTTAACTGGAAGGGCAGGGCCTTGGTGCCTTTTAAACAGAAACAACTCCACAATTAGTCAATTAGTAATCTTAATTGTTTGTCTTAGTTTTGGAAAGGCAATGCATGCTCAAGGCAAGATTTCAAACAACAGCAAAGGTCATAAAAATAAGTTTTACTTCATTTCAAGGTGTTATCTAAATTGTGTGTGTATATGCTTTCTTTTTCCTTTTTTTCAGTAGTGTTCCAATCAGAACTTGTGCATAAAATTGCTAAGAACATTTTGACTGACCCATTTATGGACTCTTCAGAAGTCATACATAATCACTCATGTTTATGTTATTATAATTGCTTTTTTAAAATAATGAACATGACTAATTTCCAATTAAGAGTCAACCTATAAATACTAGCATTATAGATAATGTACCAAATATATTGCCTTTTATTCATTTTGGGTGAGCAAACCGAGAGTCGGACTAGGATTGATGAAACTTGACCAGCTTCTCTGTATTGAACATAAATGTATGTGCAGAGTCTGGCAAGGAGAAAATGTCTAGAAAAGATATCCTAGGAGAGAAGCTATGAAGGTCCTGGTCTTCATCTGTCTCCAGGGTATGTGTATGGGTGTTTCTAGGTCTTCTCTGTGGATGTCAGTGTGCTGACGTTTTCTTAGTTCCTCCTTAGTCTGAGCCTTAATTTGCAGTGTGGCTTTTGGACCTGATGCTATGCTTTGGGGTATAAGTCTGTTGAATTCTCCAGTCTCTGTTTATGATTGAGGAAGTATCACATCATGAAAGACATCTCCGCTTTCCCACAAGTCTCTTAGTTTCCTTCATTCAGCAATACCAGGGAGAAGGAAGTAGGGAAATAGACAGAGTCCTCAGATGCACACTTGCATTCATTAATCTTAACATGAATACCTGACCCTAATTGAAAAGAGTTCAGCCTTCCTGTTTTTCATGTTTTGAATTTTTTGAATCATAACAGACATTTTTCATACTTGAGAAGGCAAATTGCATGCCATGTTGATGAACTTAACAGATCCAATATGGTCAAATAAGCAGGCAGTGTGACATATGGAAAAGAGTGTTGTAGCAACACTGGACTTTGGACGTTTGCCTTGACCATTGACATAAATAGAGATGTTTCTTCTGGGAGTGTCATGTACTCTGCTGTTAAATTGAAGGAGACTTGTTCTCTTAGCCACACATGTATCAGATTGGGATCTTTTTGCTGGGCGTTGCCCTGAGCTGAGGATTGGAGAATGTTAGGCCTGAGTTAGGAATTTGACAGATAATATATAAGAAAAGAGAGGATGACTTTCTTTTTGGCCTGAAGACTTGAAATTTAGGAAGGAATTCTTTGGCAATCTAAAAAGTAATATCACAGCAAAAATCAACTAATGCATTAAAAAAATTGTAATGTGTCAATACCATGGAGTATCTGGAAGGGTGCAGGAACTTGTGGGAATCCAAAGAAACACTGCAATGTGATTGGAAGTCCTCTCCCAACACATCGGTTCCCAAGGGGAGCTTTTCTTCTATGGTTAGCTGACTGTACCAGGGAGTCTATTTAACAATGCCATGCTCCTAAACACTCCACTTTTGCTGTTTAACCAGGTGTGGCTACTAGTTTTACTTGGAATTTGCTCAAAATCAGATGACCTTTGGCTTAGTGACATTTCCCACAATGTGACCCTCTACAGCACCCCGGATTTGCAAAGCTGTGTGCAGCACACTGATGGAAAATCCATGGGGACACTGGTGTTTCTGGTGTTTCTCCTGACAGGCTTTAGATAAAAGGATGCCTCTCTTCCTGGACAATGCTAGCTTTTTATCTCTTTACTGCTTCTTGTTTTGGTGAAGCTAATGTAATTGTTGTTCTGAGCCCTCATTCTTTCTCAGAGGAGTAATTGTTATTTTCACAGCCCTATAAGGACTGTTCTGAAATAGCACTATCAGAGGCTAGTTGTCCATCAAGTATGTAGATATGTGCAAGGGCAGGCTCAGCAAGTCTAATGCCTCCCATCACTGAATGAATCACCTGGAAACCTTATTAGGAACTTTCCAGTGACAAGCTAGAATATATTTATTTGACATTAGTAGGCTTTTCTACATGAGTTTGTTCCTTTCAGAGAAAGGGGTAGGGTGATGCTGAGCAAGGCCAGCTGTTGGGTCTTTTCTAGGGAGAGAGTGTTGATCTGTTACTGATGGACTTGTATAGTGTAAAGTTCAGTGGGGAAAAAGTTTGATGTTGGAGAACAGAAAAATACCTATTGCGAGCCTCCAAGTAATATTTTGACCCCTACTTTGATACTTTGAAAAGTTCTAATTTAGTCTAGGCTCATTTCAGAGAGTTCACCCTCAGGGTTATATTCCAGACTCTTAAGGAAGAAGTGTTTGGTTTGGGGAGTGGACTTTGAGGTTAAAGTGAAATGATTTGAGTCATGTATTACCTCTGTTTCCCTCCTCACAGTCTTTGCTAAATTCACCTTCCACCCACGGTTTTCCCCAAACACTTCTCACTACCGATTTCTCTCTTATCTGTTGATTTAATCCAATGGGGTCATATTGATGGTTCTTTCTGTGTTTTTTAAATCGTACTCTTAATATTTGATTACAACTAGTATTCCTGTGTGGCAAAGATATGTTTTATGTTGATGGTGTTTGTTTATTTCATGCTAAGCACATGTTTTTTGGTTTGGTGACATCCATAATCAGAACTCTGTTCAGTACAAGTGTGGAGATACAGTTGGGGTGTTTCTGCACTAAGATCCTTGTACGCTTATGTAATTTGATTAAGACAAGCTATCTCTCTGGACTTTACTTTAGATCTCAATAAACCAGGGATCATTGATGAAGCAAACTGGTCTCATCAGCTCAAGGCTGTTCAGAAGACAAGAAAAGTTAATAGTACATGTGAATGTGTTCCCAAAGAATTTGGGGATATATGCATTGTAAAGTCTTATCAGGAGGGGCACTGACCCTTATCTTTTAGCCTCCTGCCTTTTGCTCCTGCCCAAACAGTCCATCTTGCATACTCCCATCTTACATGCATCATCATAACTCTCTGAAACTCCCCTATTGCCTCACCTCTTGTATTCTTTTGATGGGCCTGCTGTTGTACTACAGCAGGTGCTACAAACAGGACAGGTGACCCATGACCTTGCTCTTCTTGAAGACAGAAGTCTGATGTTAAGTTATCAGCAGGTTTGGGTTATTCTGGGGCCTACTTCTTTGGCTTATAGATGGCTGTTTTTGTTTTGTTTTATTCACTTTTTTTTACATTTATTTATTTGTGTGTGCATGTGCATGCACATGCACGTGCCGGCTCCAGCACACATGCCAACATGGTCCGTGGCATATTGTGGAGGTCAGAGTGCTTCTTGCTAGAATCAATTTTTCCCCTCCTACCTTATAAGTTCTGGGAATTGAACTTGGGTATTCAGTTTTGGCAACTAATTCCTTCATACACAGAACCATCTTTCTGGCCTTGCTTTTACAGTTTTTGAGATAAGATTTTACTTTATAGGGAGAATGATCTCATATTAGTGGCATTTCTCCTGTTCAGCCTCCTAAGTGTTGTGATTATTGACATGTATTATTACATTCTTGTAGACAAATTTCTAAATGGTCTTATTAAATAAACACAGAGCCAGAAATTTGGGTTAAAGCCTTAGAAAGATCAGGGAAATACAGAAAGCCACAAGCTAACCTCACCTCACCAACTCTGCAGCTTCCAAAGAGCATGACTTTCTGTCTACCCAGGCTCCATATGTCTTGCCTTTATGCTCTTTCATTGGCTCTCTTAGCCCAGCTACCTCACTTTCTCTTCATACATACCTCTGCTGCTTTCTGTCTGTCTGTACAGACCTCCAGGTCTCTATGGTTGGTACTGGAATTAAAGGCGTGTGTCACCATGCTTGGTTCTGTACCCTAATGTGACTTTAAACACACAGAGACTCTGGCTGCTAAGTGATAGGATTAAGGGCGTGTACTGCCTGACTTCTTTGTTTACTTAAAATGGCTGGCCTTTTCCCCTTGATCTCCAGGCAAGCTTTATTTATTAATGCACAAATAAAATATCGCCACATTTCAGCACAAATGAAATATCACCACATTTACCCTTTTTTGTATAATAAAAATTAAAAAATGTAATAAAGTTATAACTAATATAAGAAAAAGTATATATAATAAGTACAATAACTATATACAATATATACAAGCAATAAATACATCAACAGTGTACAGTCCATTTGCATTTGACAAATTCAGAGAAAATATTCCATTATCTATCCTATTTTGGTGAGTCCAAAATGTCCATAATTCACTTTCTATCCTAACTTATATTACCAACAGAAAACTGTCTTATGATGTCTTTCAAACTTATAAACCTAACACCTCTTAGTGAATTACTTTTCTGAATTTCTTAACAAGGAAAATTGTTACTGCAACTATCTAATCTTCAACTCCCTTAGAGACTCAATAATGAAATAATATTACCTAGTAGAACAGAAAGTGCAAACAAATGACTTCCAAAAAAAAAAAATGAGTTATGACAGAAACAGCCAGCTGCCTGGACAGTCACCCGAGGTTTCTCTGCACATTGGGACATCATCTAAAGGACAAATCATCTAGAAAAATATTCCAAGAAAGAGTAAATTAGCCTATTGGTATATAAAATTCCATAAGTCTTCCTAATGTTTGTTTCTGCTCTTCTCTACAGTCACTTAACACAAATGGTCTTCTTAAAGTCCCAGTTCAATTAAAAATTAAAGCTGGCTTTGGAGTTGGAGAATGGCTCTCTCCTTCTTTAAACCCAAGCATACTGTTAAAAGGAAAATGAGAAATCTCTGTATCTCCTTCCTCCTATCAATTTCCAATGTCCCACCTCATCTCTTCTGCCTCACCATTGGCCAAACAGCTTTATTTATCAACCAATCAGAGCAACATATATTCACAGCATACAGAATGATATCACCCATCATTCCCCCTTTTCTTTGTATTCAAAAGAAGCTTTTAACTTCAACACAGTAAAATTACATATAACAAAACAGTTATCAAGCAAGAATTATAGTTATAATATCTATTCTATTTGTATTTGGCAAAATTAAAGAAGATATCCTATCTATCCTGTATTTGTGAGTCTAAGGTTTCATATCTACCTTATTATCTCAACCAATGAAAACTATAACTATCTAGTCTTCAACTACATCAAAGACCCCAGAAGGATAAAATATTAACTAAGTAAACAGGAAGAGCATTGTAAGCAACTTCCAAAATTCTAGAATGAAAGGGACAGCTGGCTACCTGGACAGTCATCCAAAGTTCCTCTGCAACATTGGGGCATCCATTCTTCAGCCTACAGGTTAGCAAAAGCTATATCTGTCACATAGTATGCCATTTGGCTTAGAGATGCCACTGTGTAGTATGGCAGGAATCTGCTATGTTGTGCTCAAATCCCAAATGCTGCTGCATCTCACTGCCTGCACGAGACATGGAGCAGAAACCTGATTTTGGCTCTGTTTAGAATATCTTCTTAAGTATTTTCAGGTTTTAGGTGGAAACTTGAGCCAACCCTTTGGGCGCCATTTGTATCTGAAAGTTTTCCTGTGTCCCGCCTGGTCTACAGCCACTCAGACCCAAATAAACACACATAGGCTTATATTATTTTTAAACTATGGCCATGGCAGGCTTCTTGCTGGCTAGCTCTTATATCTTAAATTAACTAATTTCTTTAAATCTATACTTTGCCACATGGCTTTTGGCTTACCAGTATCTTTAGATCTTGCTTCTCCTGGCTGTGGCTAGCTAGCAGTGTCTCCTGTGCTCCCCTTTCTCCTGCTTCTCTAGTTAGAATGTCCTACCTAACTTTATTCAGTCTCACCTGTAGTGGGTAGCCATCCCAGCATTGGCCTGGAAGTTCCAACCCCCCATTGAGGCTTCGGTAATGGTTACGCCCACAAGGCGGGGCGGAGGAGGAAACAGAAGACCCAGGATTGAGAGGAGGTCTCTCTCGTGGTTCTGGGACCCTGGATGCTGGAGGTAGACCGAGCAGAGTTCTCCAGAGAACACTGCCGGACTGCGCCATACCTTTGCCAGACCCTGTTACCTGTCCATTCATTTGTAAGTTACCCCACAAAATAAACCTCCCTTTTAACTACATGGAGTGGCCTTAATAATTTCACCAATACTCACCATTAGCCAAACAGCTTTCTTTGTTAACCAATCAAAGCAACACATGTTCATGGCACACAGAACGATATCGCCCAGCACACATTTTGTTGGTTTGCTTTGTTTTGGTTGCCTAACCCTCTATACCTTTTGTCTTGCTTTTGTCTCACTGTGTCCTCATTACCTCTGCTGACAAGGACACTGGTTTCATTGGAATTAGGGCCATCCATACAATCGCATTTTAATGTAGTTATTTCTTTAAGAGCCCATGTCCAATATAGTCATGTTCCAATATATTAGAAGTCAGAACTTCAACATAGAAATTTGGAAGGTGATAAAACAGAGTCCACTATAACCTGGTTGCTCTTCTGATTCAACATATTTTCAAATTCTCCTATATGTGTTTCCATGGCATCCTCCTTCATTTTTCCTGGGCAGGCCACTTACCACCACTATAATTTCTCATTTATTTGCCTATGTTCTTCACAAGAGCCTAATAAATGTGAATATATACCTTCTATATTTGTCCTGTATCCCCAATGACCAAGGCACATGAATTCCTAATTAATTATTGAATATTTGCTGCAGTACTGAGCTCTTGTTACAACATGTGCTATATGAAATGAAACAAAATATGCATTTAATATTTTCATGTCTGATTGAAATAGGCTTTTAAATGTAAAACCTACAAAAACTTCATCAGGTAGATACTCTTGCTAAAATCACTGTTTTAAAGTTGAGGATATGGAAGCATAGAAAGATTAGAAAGATGAAGTAATCTACCTAATAGCAAAGAACAGCAATAATTGTAATGGTGGGATTTGAACCCATTAAGTATGGATTCGAAAACTTCATGCTTTATTACAATACTTAGAAATGTTGTGGTGTTGTGGCCGAAATAGTGTGTTTTAAAGTTATAGCAACTGGTTGAGTTCTGCCAAAGCCTCCATTGAGTCCTTGTCCTAAGTAAACCATAATTGTTGTGGTTGTTTTCGAGTTACTTAGTTGTCTCAAGGTGAAGGTCAAGGGAGGGATGAGGAAAGAGATAATATAGAGTCTGTGTTTGGAGTTAAAGGCAGAGTGTGGGCTCTAAGGTGTTTCAGTGCAGGTTGGGAGAATCCCACACATTTTTCCTTAGAGATGAACAACTTCTAAGTCTTTACAGGTTTCAAGGGATCTTTACATCACCTTAAGTAATTTTTGTATCAAATGGTGTAAGTTGAGATGGTGCTAGAGTTATCTATATTTTGTTGTAAAGGTGAGGGAGTTCTTGAGCACTCTACCCCATTGCCAGGCTAGTAATTATTAGATGGGGTTTTGAAATTCAGTTCTAACTCTCCTATATTTGTGTGTCCCTGACATTGAGTTTAATACTAGAAGGCAATAAAGAAAGAAATTCACTTCAGAGGATCATCACCACCAGGAAGGAAGAGGTGTGAGCTGCAAAGACTGACAAGATCTAGCTAGAGTATTGAATGAAAACAAAGAAAGTAAGAGTCCAGAAGTTGTGAGGAAATCCTGGAGTTGGAGGACAATGCATGGTAACAGACCCAGGTGATTCATCACAGGGATGCTTCAGCAGTTACAAACTATGAGTTCATCACCATATTTCACAACATACTTCCAATGGTGTGTTAAGGCCACATTCTCTTGAGTAAAGTTCATCTACTTTTTTTTTTCTTCAGAGTTTCCTCAAGTGGTAAAGGCACAGAATGGGCAGTTACCATTTTTTTTTTGTTTGCTTTTCTTTGTCTTGGTTCTGCCTGCCAGAGGGCACACTCCTCTTTTGCCTTCCTCCAAAGTGGATTAATGCCACTGTATCAGGCAGGTTTTCATCACCAAAGGATATCAGTGTTTCTGCCTCACTCTCTCTATCTATTCAGGGTGCTGTCCTTGTAAGCCAAATAAAATGTTTACTTTAAAACTTTAAGTTCTGAGCTACATCATCTTAATTTTCATCTTGAGGTTTTTGTTCCACTATCATCCCTTCATAATAAAAAATCAAATGTATTTCAGAAATATATCTAGATTAGAAGCAGGAGGTGTGGTGGATCGAATGAGAATGGACCCATAGGCTCATTCATTTGACTACTTGGCCCAGTCAGTGGAACTGTTTGGGAAGGATTAAGAGGTGTGGCTTGCTTGAGAAGGTATGTCAATGGGGCAAGGCTTTGAGGTTTCAAAAAAATCAGGGGATTCCCAGTCTTTTTCTGTGTCTCATGGATATGAATCACAATGTAACCTCCCAGCTATTCCTTCTCTCTAACACCATGGAGTCTAACCCTCTGAAACCATAAGGCAAATTGAATGTTTTCCTTTATAGGTTGCCTTGTTCATGGTATTTTATCAGAGCAATAGAAAAGTGTCTACAGTGGAGGTTTCCTTTCTTGAATGTTTCCCTCCTTCCTGCTAATCTGCTTGCCAACTTTGTACATTGACATACTGCTGTGTCCTCTCTGTGAGGCAGTTTGATTTATAATGGAGGTAGGATGGTATATTTGTGATGACAAATTTTCAATGGGGCCATTGAATCTACAATAGGTAGACAACATGTTTTTCATCTGACTTCTAATCTTTTCCACCAGATTTTCTTGCTTACTTGGATGAGACCTGGGTCACATGAGGAAACAGTGCTATGCTAGTAGACTTCCCAGATGGCAGTTGAATCAGAGGGTGGAGGAACATTCGATCTGGATGTTTCTTTCCACCTTTGCAGAACTATCCAGCTTAGTAACAATTTAAGAAATTGAGTTTTGACCCTGGAAACCATCCATTCACCTCAGTCCTGACTTCCACAGCCTTGTCCATTTTGCTGCCTCAACTCCTGGTGTACATGGGTAAGTAACAGATTGTTAACCTTGTACCTACATTCTGAGTCAGGGGTTCAGTTTTGGACAGAAAATCCTGCTGTCATGAAAAACTGATTGGCTCACTTCTGTCTCTCAGACTTTGGTGACTACTTTATTATCCCAGAATGTTCACATCCATCTTTTCTTGTTCTGATTGTGTAAGTCTCACCTGTTGTTTAAACTCAATTATGGTGTTCCCTGCTCTCAGAAGCCTTCCTGACAAAGGAACTCAACAATTTTCCATGTTCTGATAGCTCTTGTATCTAGCCATGGTCTAGCATATATTGCCATTTTTTTTTCTCCCTGTGCTTAATCTTTGCTACTGAATTGTAAGCTCCCCAAGGCCAATGGCTCTGCCCTTTTCAATCTTTGTGTGACCAGAAGCTTTCTGTCTCAGAGATTTGTTTATAGTACATGTGAAATGAATGTGTAAGACTTGCTGATTTATGAGCATGCCCTCTAATAGAAGACATATGGAGTTCATTGGCTTGGAGTTTGGGTGTCACCACCCCCTTTTCTCCAAGTTATCCTCTTGGCCTGGGCCAGCTGAAGCTGTGGAAAGTAGATAAATCACCCAACTCCTAGGTCAGACAGCTCAGAGACAAATGAACACAGCAGGTCGTTGCCACTATAATGATGCAGTGGCCGTTCTGTTTGCCAGTTTCTGGACAACAATAGATTGCCTTTCTTCTCTTAACTTTAATTCCATTTCTCATAAGCCTGAAATTGCACTTGCTATTTTTTAAGCTCCCCCATCCCACCCCATACCCTGCCCTAGTTCATGTCAGTGTTTCCTTAACTAACATTTTTATGGCTTGAAAATCAATTCAGTGTCAGATATAAAGACATACTCTGTCTCCAGCCTGTATTTCCTGCTCTGGTATCAGCATTCTCTTTTGCCCAGTACTGTGGCTTGAAACTCACTTGCAAGTTTTGCTCTTTACTTCCTTGGCTTCTTATTTGAGCTTTATTTGACCCTGTGTTGCTGTTTATCAAATAAAAGTTTTCCTTCCTCCTTTTGTTAGATATAATCCCAACTAACAGAACTTTTGGAATTATGGAAAAGTTATTGTAAAACTTCATTTTTTTTTTACCTCCTTGAATTTGAAGGGTTTGAGAGATTCTGGGATTAAGATGGGATATTCTGAAAAAGATGTTTGTGACTCAATCTCAATTGCCAGGCTCAGAGTAGTTCTTGAGATCCTTCAGCTAGTTCCAGGTTAGTCACCAAGCCTTTCTTTATGGCAGACATGCAGGTACTTGACTTCAGCACCATGGACAGCGAAGGGTTGCCAGGGACAGTAGCAAAACCCCCAGTTAGAGGATATTCATTGGGACACAGGAGGGTCAGTCTCATCTTCAAGCATGTCTCTATTTAGCGGCACATATCAGGTAAGTTGCTAACCTGATAGAAAAACACATTCGCTTCTGTAAGCCATCACAACTGAAACAACATTTAGTATAAAGCATGTTCTGTGGAATAATGCTGTCAAGTCTAGAATTCTAACTCTGTATTTGCCAAGTGACCAGTTTCTTTTCATGTAACTTTGAAAATCCACCACCCTCAAAAGGACTGGGCTGGATTTCTATTGCTACTCCTTATTATCTGTACATTTTGAACAAATGAAAAGTCTCCACAGCTGTTTTCTTATTTTTTAATGTAGGATTTAAAAAATAGCATTTTTTCATAGTTTTGATGGGAACATTGAAATAATACAAATAGAATTGTTGGGAAATACCTGGAAGATGTTTTAATATCTGTATCCTTAATTTAATCATAACTACTACTGTCACTATTTATACAATAATCAATATTAATATTATTACTATAGTAATTTTTTAAAACTAAGTGATACAACTTATGAGCACTGGACAGAGGGGAGGCACACTGTAAAGTGTGGTTCGACTCTTCTCACCCTGCTGATGTTGGAAGTCACTCCTCTAGTTTGCGTGTGTCAAACTTTGACTTGTACGCCTTGTAAGTACCCTTGGGAGAGGACACATTTATACAGGGGTCTATTTGATTTAATTTACCACTCACCATGAGACACAGAAGCATAAAGATTATGGATGTGCCAACAGACAAGCATGGAAGGGAAGGAAGGGTAGGGACTTGTCACAGTGTTTTCTGATTTGGTTAAGAGGCAAGTATAATTTAGAGAAGTGAATGATAGACATTCTCCTTAGATGGTTTGGCTGCATGCTGTCTATTTATACATTAGAGCTGCTGGTTTTGTAATTTGCTGTGTGACACTCTAGAATCTGGTGAGGGTAGAAAGAGTCTCAAATAATATGCATAAAACTCCAGGAAGCCAGCCTCTTGGGCTGCAGAGATGATTCTGCCTACAATCAGGTTATTTTGTTTCATTCATTTCTTCATTTATTTATAGGTTCACACATCACTCCATCAACTCATTCATATTCAATGATAATTTGTTGATTAAAAAGCTAAGGATTGGATTGGGGATTTAGGTCAGTGGTAGAGCGCTTGCTTAGCAAGTGCAAGGCCCTGGGTTCGATCCTCAGCTCCAAGGGGAAAAAAAAGCTAAGGATCATAGAAGAGAAAGATGATTTAGAAAACAGGATGCCATCAAGGATTAGGAAAAGATAAAACATACAAAAATAATCAAATGAATCAAAGAATGCCAAGTACTTTATTGTATCAGACAGATAATAGGTACTGATAATAATCTGCTTTTATCATGTTTTCTGCTATTATTTATGTGTAGAGTTTAGAGTGTTGACTATTTATATATTGACATTGGAGAAATAGTGAGGTGTTGCTATTTTGAAGGGCGACAGGAGCTGTTCTCGACATGGGCTTTGAGACAGGGGTATAGCTTAGCCATAGACAAGTGGAAAGATGAGTTTCTCCAGGAAAACAATGTGGTGTGAATGGAAAAGCAATGAGCACAACAGAATACCGGATAGAATGGAATAGTGAGTGCTTTAAGGTACCTGGAAGTTAATGGTTAAGTATTGAGAGAGGAATCTGGGAGGAAGCTACAAATTTACTCTGTGGCTCCACGTGCCAGGCTATTGACTTTGGACCTCTGGTATGTGTAATGGAGCACCACTTCTAGAAAAATAGTCTTTCTAGATACTTCCAAGTTACATTTTCATCAGAGTTTATGAGCCATCTTTTGCATGAAATGTGACACTCCAGAAATAATCTTTTTTTTTTTTTTTCGAAGAGTGACTTTATTAATGTAATCAAGAGATATCTGAGGTCACATCAGAGAACACACAGGAGCCTCTCAGAGGCTTAGCCTCCAGAGAGTGCACCATGCTATTCTCAGTGGTTGTCAGTGAAACACTCGTCTCAGAGATGGAAGGCTGGTCAGCCTTCATCCCTGTGAGGAATTAAAAATTGCAGATCACAGTTTGCTGTCTAGAATCAAGAAGAGTGCAAAGATGGAGAGGTCTTTGGGGAAACTGACTCCTCCAATTGTTTTATGTCTTTTTAGCTTGCCAATGAGATAGAATGACAGACAAGATAGACAAAGCCAGAGGTCCAAATGATTCAATGAAAGCTTCATGGGGGCAAAGATTAATAGATTTTTAGAGAGAGTGAGTATTTTTTCCAAGTAGGTGTTATTGATACTGTATTGACTTCAAGTTAGGAGGTAGGCACAAGGATGCTCAAGGATACTACCTAGAATAACAAGCTTGCCCTGCTACTCAGGGTCTGTAGCCTTTTCTCTGATGCTTCTTTCTCCCTTTCCACTCCAGCTTTGGCATCTGCTGCTAGCATGGCCATTAGTATCTCCCTCTAATCCCTTTGCTGCCCTGCCTATACCAAAAGCTGGCAGATATAAGCATGATCTGGTGCCCATGCCTGTCACTCACCTGCAAGTCCAGTCCTGTTGCACCAGATGCAGTACATCCAATTCTGCTTCCACTGGAGTCTGACTGCATGCAGCTTGCTGCTCAGATGCCTCCCCAGGCAAGCTATGCTGAGCTGGGCCTTCTGGTTCTTTTGTTTGCACACACCAAATTTGAGATGGGCTATCATTAACCAAATGGAGAGCAGCTGTGCTTACTGAGAAAATGGCTTAGTCAGATTTGTGGACATGTCAGAGATTTTTCTTTTTTCTAGAATATCTGGCTAGAGAGTCTGGAGGCCTCAGGAGCATGTGCAGCATACTTGGTTAATGTTCTAGAACTTCTTCCTTCCTTCAGCCATAATGTCTCTGGGCCAATCTATGATGAAGTTGTAAGTTCCTTAGTTTAAGGACCATATACTTGCAGTAAGCAGGGTTTTAACTGTTAAAAGGCAAGATTTCACATTAAGCAGTTCCCAGCCAGGAACACCCGCTTGAGTGTGAGCTAGTTGCTGGCAATTTCTAGGAGTTAAATAAAACTGGAGAAGAAATCTACCAGGAATGATGAGTCCAATGAGATTGTCTCTTCACCTGCAGAAAACCAGGGAGATGATCAGAATCCTTTTGATATTATGTACATAAGAATCATCCTGTAGTTGCATATAAATAGTTACTTCATTCCCATTCTGTAATGCTAAGATTTATTTCCCCATTTGATAATTTTTGGAAATGGGATTATTTTCAGGTGTTTTGAATTTTCTCTTGTGTATGCTTATATCAACATTGGCATGCATTTACTTTGGATGTGTATCTAGGAGTGGAAGTTATGAGTCATTATTCAGTTTAGTAGATCCTGCTCAACAATTTTTGAGAGCAGTTCTGTATTCTCTTCTACTGTGCGTGAGACTTCGAGTTACTCTCCATCTACTTCAAGATTTGGCATTCTCTTTTTTTTTCCATTTTAGCTTTTATGTATGCATGAGTGTCTGTGTATAAGTGTGAGTGTATGTGAGTGTGTTTGTGTGTTTGTGTGTGTGTGTGAGAGAGAGAGAGACAGAGACAGAGAGACAGAGAGACAGAGAGACAGAGAAACAGAAAGTTTTGTGGAGATGGGTAGATCTCAGAGGAGTTTGTGTTACTCATGTACTCTTATATTTGTTGCCTCCCATTGGAGCATGTTCTACCTATCAGGGGCATCCCCTTAAAGAAAGCTAAGTTCCCCTCTCTTGGTGGCTATTAACTACCTATAGCTTTTTGGCTAGAAGTAGAACTTCATGCTCACCTTCCCTTTGCATCCTGGAATTTTGTCTAGGTTGAGTCTGTTCAGGTCTTATGCATTTGCATTCTGTGACTTCATATGTACAGCCTCCCTGCTGTTAATTTTTAGGTAGTCAAACTTATCAATCTTTTTTCATTGGGATTGGTGATGTTAATATTATTCCATTTTAAAAGCCTGATTGTTCTAAGGTTATGAAAACATTCTCCTTTCTTCTAGAAACATTATTGTTTTATATACATATAAATAAAATGGATCCAGCAAAACCTTTTGAAAGGAGTAACGTGTCTTCTTTGCAATACTTTAATCTCAAGCCAAGTAACTGTGTCCATGTTGGGCTGCTTCCTGGTTTTATATTTTATTCCATTGGTATGTTTGTTGACCTTTGTGCCAATACTACACTCCCTTAATTGCCATATCTCATGATAGGTGTTGGTATCTGAAACAGGGCCATCAGACTTCTCATGGCTGGCATTTGCCTGGTTTATCTCTGTCAATCCATTTATTTTCAGCCTTTGTGTTTTCTTCAAATTCTATCCACCTAGTCCTGTGAGGTTGCACAAACCTCTGCTGTTTCTTTTGCTGCTTATCAGTGGTTCTCTGCCAGGTATGTGTGTCAAAACTGTGTATTTCTCTTCCCAGAAACATGGCCGATTTAGCTCTGCTTGCTGTTGCTTAAGGATTTGGGCCCCTCAAATCCTAAATTGATTTCCCTTTTTCTTTTCTTTTCTTTTCTTTGTATATTTTCAGAAAAGTTTACTAGCTGCCTAGAAGCATTGCTCTACTCACAAAGCAACTACTCCTAACCTCCTCGCAGAAGGCAGATTCTTCCTTATTTAGTGTGTAAGTTTTATGACAGACATGATACCAGAGAATCTGTTAATGTGATTTACCACATTATTAAATGAACGGAAAACATATTATTAATTAATAATTGCAGGATAAGATCATTTGATAAAATTTAACCCAAGTTTATAATAACAACTCTCTTGGAAAATTAAGCATAGAAAAAGAATTCATCAGTCTGGTCAAAATCATTTAAAAAACGTTTCGACTCATACGTAAAACTTAGAATGCAATATTACGTGATGTTTCTGTATAGTTTATGTAAGGCTTAAATTAAGTTGACTGTGAGCTCACTTCTTTTATAACCAAAGCACTACAACACTTTTCTTTAAGCTGTTTGAAGTGCCCGTTATGTTTTTTTTTTTTTTTTCTGCAGTCACCCTACAGCACAATAGCACAGCACATCTTCTTACACCTATATGTGACTCAGTATCTATGGACTCACCTTTTTTACCCCATTCCTACAAAGTCTCTGATAACCCACATGTCTGCTTCAAATCTATGCCCCAATTTCTGCTTCATATCTATGGGATCAACACTTTCATATTCCACCTATGTGAGAGATGGTCCTGTACTTGCTTTTCTCTGTCTGGCTTATTTCATTTAACATGATTATCTTAGTGGATGTATACTCTTCAAGCCTACAGTACACATTTAACATCTTCTGATGGTTGTTCTTTTTAAGACTGAAAAGAAGAGAGAGACATCATCACCAATGTTATCAGTTACAGTCAAGGACATCCATATTTATGAGGTAATACATAAACAGAGTTTCATATCGCACCCCCCGACTCAGGCATGCACAACATCCATGCATTAATTAGTAAGGAAGTTACAAAAACGAGTACATTTTTCTTAGAAAAACTCTAAGAACCAAGAAATAGTGGGCAGTTATTGAGACACTGCTGTTTCCCAACTGTGAAGTGACCCTGCCTGCGCTATTACTACCCCTGACAGATATGAGAGAATCTTCATGAGCCTTGCTGAGCAGGACTGTAGTGCTCTGTGTTCAAGCACACTGTTTTGGAAAATAAGACAAGCTCAGGCTGTGCTTGGACTTCCCTTGATTCTTGATGGGAATTGCCTTACCCTGTGACTGGAAAAGTGGATAGTGGTTCCAGTGGATAGTGGTCCCAGCGGAGGGTGGTCCTAGTTGTCTGCAGGTTTATGTGCCTGAGATCTATGAGAGGTTAACCTGCCTGGACCACCACAAAGATATTACCCAGAAGTGCCATGCAGAAACAGCCACTCTGGAATAGAATAAAGAGCAGCCAGAACTCATTATTTAATTAATAAAAGATGGCTCAGTGATTAAGAGCACTGGCTGTTTTCCCAGAGGACATGGTTTCAACTTCCTGCACACCCATATGAGTGGCTAATAATTGCTTGTAGCTTCAGTTCCTGGAGATCCACTTCCCACCCCCAACTTCTGGCTTTTGTGGGCATAGAGTATATAAGTGATGTTTAGTCATAGACATAAACACAAATTAAAAATCCAGCTTAATATATTTAAAAAGCCTACTAAACATCATTATGGAAATAGACAAAAATCTGTTAATCATGTACATAAATTTTAAGACCTCTCTGATATCTGATCTAAGCCTAGTGAAGACTGTTTCTTAAAACAAAATCATGAAATCAATAAGGTGATCTAGTTTTATTTGCAGAAAATATGATAGACAAAATATATAAAGTCCATGTATAGTGAAAAATAATGAAATTAAAGAAAGTATAAGACACAAATGAAAAATTAATTCTATTAGATGAACGATATGAAGACTTTCTAACAAAGATATACTTGCTATGCACATGAGGGACACTTAAAAAACCCACCTGAAAATTAATATGTGAATATTTGTGTGACATTCTCTTCAGATGGCTCAGGTGGCCAGTTGAAGGGAGGGGTGCCACTGATGGGCTAAAGGAGAAAAAATGCAAAAACAGAGAAAAAATATTTTATTGATCTTTCCCTCAAGAGATGGCTCAGAACACAACTCAGTGGCAGTGAAGGACAGAGCACTCTCCAACAGAAGAGATGGAAACACCACCAGAATTTGTAACACCTTTATTAACAACTCATGTCTGACCACAGCTGATGGATGCCCTATTTATATTGAGTGACATGAGGTGTGGCACACACAGTGATGGACCTCAGCCCCACCCTGCCTTCCACACAGGATGGTAATGGGGATCCTGAAAAGAGATAGGAGTGCTCCTGGCAAATTGTAAAAACAAACAAACCAACCAAACACCCCCAAACTGGGGATGAAATCCTGTTAGTAGAATGCTTTCTGAGCTTGCATAAACTCTAGGTCATCCCCAGTACCTTATAGACCAGGCAAGGTGGTACATGCTCCTAATCCCAGCTCTCAGTGGGTGGAGTCAAGAGGATCAATAATCCAGCAGCATTCTTGGCTACATAGCAAATTTGAGGCCAGACTGGGCTATATGAGACTTTGTCTGAAAACAAACAAACAAACCCACCCACCCCCATGAAAATAGTATGAAGCATTTTAAAGTGACATTCTGGTTCTTTTGCTCAGACAGATACTTGCTGTCTAGTTTTATGTCATCTAAAAGGAAGGAACCTCAACTGAGAAAATGCCTCCATAAGATAGACCTACTGTAGGGCATTTTCTTAATTAGTGATTGATGGAGGAAGGCCCAGCCTATTGTGGGTAGGGCAATCTTTGGGCTGGTAGTCCTGGGTTTTATATAAGAAAGCAGGCTGGGCAAATCATGATGAGCTAGCCGGTAAACAGCATCCCACCATGGCCTTTGCCTCCAGGTTTCTGCCCTGTTTGAGTTCCTGTCTTGACTTCCTTCAATGATAAACAATGATGTGGATGTGTGAGCCAAATTAACCCTTTCCTCCCCAAGTTGCTTTTGGCCATGGTGTTTTTATCACAGCACTAGAAACCCTGACTAAGACAGATAGCTGATAACAGTTCTGGACATCAGAGACATGTGGGCTTTCCATCTTTTTTGATTTACAGATTTAAATTGGAAGTGATCAGTTTAATAATAATTTCAGTAATATGGGTACCTATAGCAATCTGTGGTTTTGAATGTACTTCTGAGGTACCATCTGAGATTTGTTTCTGAGTACAGGAGCGATGGATGATTGTTGGAGGTCTATTCTTAAGTCCAGTTTTACTAGGTGGGGTACATGTAGCCAATTTTCTCTGCAGATACTGGGTGCTCACTGGAGCAAAATAACTTCCCAAGGACTCATCCTCATCAGAACTGCAGGATGTTCATTTTAAGAGGGGCTCACATGAGTCTCTACACGGGAGTGGGACAGCCTGCCGATTAAAAGGAAGCTTTGGCTGGAATTTCATGTGAAAGTGTTTCGCTAGTATCTTCTTTGGGATCAGATAAAAGAATTTGATTACGGCTATATCTTATACATAGGAATTGTGGCCCTTAGAGAAGATGAGATTCCAAGAACTGACAGAGAATCAGCGTGTCTTTCTGCTTGTCTTATTGTCACTTTTTAACTAACAAAATGATTATCGAATGCCTACTATGTGTCAAGCTTTCTTCTGAGAGGTGTTTTCTTTCAGCCCTTCGTTTATGATGTATGTGTGTGTGTGTGTGTGTGTGTGTGTGTGTGTGTGTACATAACTGTAGATGCTCATCACAGCACATATGTGTAGGCCAGAAAACAGCCTTGATTGCTAGTCCTCATCATCCACAGGATCTACTTACAGCTCCACTGTATATGTCAAGCTTGAGCTGGAACATGAGTTTCTGATACTTCTTGTCTCCATCCTTCATGTTGCCTATAGTGAGAGTACAGTGTTCTACTGCAGCCTAGTTTACATGAGGATTCGCCCTTGGGCGCCAGGTGCTTTACCCACTGAGCCATCTCCATAGTCCTATTTTTAAAACTTTAAATCTGCTGTTTTGAATCCCAGTTGGCACATCTTTAAAAAAAATAGAGGGAAATGTGCAAACCTTTTTGTCAGCCAACCTTCCTTAAGAACAGGGGCTTGGTCTCTTAGCTTGAATCTCAGATATACTAATTGGCTCTTTCTCAGAATAATGTTGCTTCTCTATGAAGACTTGACCCATATGTTGCTCACAAGTCCTTGTACTCGAAGACAGCGGAGGAAGTGGCTGCAATTATTAGAAAGGGAATAAGTAGTACAAATGAGGTTGATTTAGTATAAAAGTGAACGCCATGGAAAGGGCTCATCTTGTCTCTTATACTTTAACTTAGGAAAGGTGGCCTAAGTCAGGAAGCATGCCTTGCCTCACAGGATGCTGAAGCATGTCACATCTTCCCAAACAGCACATATTGACTTCTGCCTTAGGGGTAGAAGTGTAGACTGTTTACCGAATGACTTTGTTGACATGTCACGGCAATCCAAAATGAAGGCTGATATGGCTCACTCTTGGTGCAGTGGAGTAATGGTAAGCCATGGTTCCTCTGTTTATCTGTCTCTGTGCCAGGTGGATAAAGTGTATATATCCCCCCAGAGGTTGGGGTTGAGCTCAGTTGGCAAAGTAATGGTTATACAAGAGTACCAGGGTTTGATTTTTTTTTTAAACCAGGCATGGAGATGCATGTTTGTAGTTTAGCACTTGGTAAATTGAGACAGGAGGGTCCCTGGAGATCACTGGCCAGTCACCCAAGCAGATCAGTGGTCTCCGTGAGAAACCCTGTTTGAAAAAATTAAAGGAAGACGGTGTCTGAGGTTGTTCTCTGACCTCCATATCTATGTATATCCATGTACATGTGTACTTGTTCAACCATTTGTTTGCATAAACATACAACACACACACACACACACACACACACACACACAGAGAGAGAGAGAGAGAGAGAGAGAGAGAGAGAGAGAGAGAGAGAGAGAGACTATCAGAATTATACTTCCTGTTTAGAAGATCTTATGTGACAATCCCTTATAGGATATTACTGAACATGACCTTGGGGTATGATTGTATACAAGCAGTATGAAATGGGGAGAAGACACCTTCTAAAAGGAGAAACTTGGTTCTTCCTGTCTTTCTGTGTTACAAAATACTTTATTCTATTCTTATTCTCTCCTGGGTTTAGAGCCTCTTAGTTGGTGATTTTCCTCCATTTAATACTTCTCCCAAAAGTCATTTCTCATCTTCAGTAAGGCAAGGAGAAGGAGAGTGGAGAAATAAAATAGATTTCTACTATAGCTGCTCCTGATGGTGCCAGATTGGCACTGAGGGTGACACCAGAGAATGGAGTAGCAAGTGGCTGGATTGAGAGATGTTGGTGCCCATCCTGACTGTAAGAGGGTAGAAATATGGCAGTTTGTACACATGTTTATGTATAGATTTCTCTAGATAAAATCCTAATTAATTAGCAAAAAATTGTTTACATTGGGAAGGCATCCAGTATATAAAATGTGAAATTTAGTCAGGAAGGTGGCTTAGTGGGAAAAGTGCCTGCCTGGTCTGCCTGGGAAGCATGAGGATTCAAGTTTGAATCCCTAGAATTCAGGTAAAGTTGGATTTGGTAGAACTCATCTGTAATCCTGGCATTTCCCTGGCAGAAACAGGGGACTCCCAAGTAGTTCAAGAGCTGGTTAGCCTGGGAGACTCAGTAGCGAGCAAGAAATCCTGCCTCAAGCAATGACCAATGTCTCTTGATATTGTCATCATTCAGGTTTTGGTTAGTTCAGACAGCCATTTCTAGGAGGCACAATCTCATAACAGACTTCCTGGTCTTCTGGTTCTTACAGTCTTTCTGCCTCTTCTTCCGTTATAGTCCCTGAGTCTTAGGTACAGGGGTTGTGAAGTAGAATCCACCACCACCAACCTCCAACCTCCACATACATGTACACAAACACAAGCATGTGTGAGTACACACACACACACACACACACACACACACACACACACACACACACATATATATATATATATATATATATATATATATATATATATACACATACATATATGATGAAATGACATTCTCATGGCTGAAATGTTTAGAACAAGGATGGGAAGGCATCCAGATTGAGATATGGGTAGGGATCTGATGGGAAGGGGCACTTAACTCAAGTTAGAGAGAAACACTTGAGTTGGTTCAATTGAACCATCTTTTCTATGTTTTAATATACTTGACTTTTCCATTCAAGACTTGTGAGGAGCCTACTTGCTCTGAGGTGTAGGTCTCTCTTTTCAGATATGTTAATCAGAGATAGCATGATATGGTCCCAGGTTCCCAACAGAAGATCCTATAAGGATGTGGGTCAATGGAGAAAGTGGTTTTTGTCTTTTTATTTTTATTTTTTAGTCAATGAAAATATTTTCTGAAGGATATTAAAGTCACAAATGTGACTATGATCACTGCCTTTCTGTTTGCTGTTTCTGTCTGACCATAGCAGTGCAAGATGACATGGGAAAAAGGAACCAGAGAGAATGGTGGGAACAGTCATGACCACAGTTGGCTACCTGGGAAAACAGTCTGTCCCAAGGGGAAAGCACACAAAGGCTGTAATTGCACCCTGGATTGCAATTTGGGGCTGATCTGGAGGGATTGTTTTTGAAGTAACAATTTAGGATAAATTCAAAGGGTTCTTCTGATGAAGACTGTAAGCAAAAGCCAGGTTAAGTAACGAATGGAAAGCAGCCTTGAATTAAAGCTCCAAGAGCATCTTGGGATTTATTTAAAAATTTGCTTTTTATGAAGACTATTTACTTCAGTCTTTCAGTCTGAGCCATGTAATTTAAAAGTAGCACTTCATTATAGAGAATTTTTGAGCATATACAAAGATAGACAAAAATCTTACTCAATACCCCTGTACTCATCTTCTGTATTTGATGGTAACTTACCCAACTGAGCCCATTCTTCCCACAGCCCAAGTACCTCCCATTCTCATATATTATTTTGAAGCAAACCCCATAGACCAAATCACTCCATCCATAAATATTTCAATGTGATTCTGTAGCAGGAAAGGCATCTCTCCTTTAATAACTAAGATAAACATTTTGCTTATCCATCCAAGCCTGTGGGGAGATGGACTGTTTGACATGTAAGGTCATACTTAAGGCAATCTTTATTTGCCTTAGAATCCAGCCTTTTGGTTCCCAAACTTAGAAAATGTAAATGGCACAAACTGCATAGAAAGTAGTGTAAAGTATAATAGCTCCGGTGTTTGGAGGACCACTGGAGTAAGTGCAGAATGGTTAGTCATCCAGTCTGTACTAACTGGGCCATTGGATACCAAGAAGACCTGAGTCACTAACTGCAGAGGAGGGGAAGAGAAATTAAGAGCTGTAGTGTAGTCAAGGGAGAAGAGATGGGCTTTCATTTGAGACATACTTTCATTGTCTATAAAAGGACAAGATGGTCCTAATTAGAAATAGAACAATACAATCACAACCAGCACAAACAGGTTGGTGTGGTTCTCTGCTGTGGAGGCTGTATGCAGATTAGATGGAGTCAACTGAAAATTCTCTGCAGATGGAGAATGTTCTGGATCCTGGATGGAGTTTGGCCTTCCTTTCTACTCTGTCTAAGACCAGCTGTACATGGGAAGAGGGAGCCATGTGCTCTCTTGGGGCTTGTGTTCCTAAAACAGACCAAGGTAGATCATCAAGTACTGGCCCATGGTTCCTTCTCGAGCTCAGCAAGTCTTTGATGCTGTTTTCACTCACAGCTTAGAGCAGAAACACTGAGACAGACAAGGAGAGCAGGGGTCACAGTTGGACATGCACTCAACCACTTAGGAGACTCCCCCTCCAAATCTTGAGTTCCAGTGATGGACTAATATGGTGGAATGACTTTTTTAGTCAGTCTTTTCCAGGTTAAACCCTATGCAACTCTAAAATGGAGCAAAGCTCCCTTTCTGAATTTCTTGCTGGGCAGTGTGTGTGTGTGTCCCAGGCTGTTTGTTGATCATAGGATGTAAGCCTCAATGGGTGAAGGAGACCCTAGCTTCATCATAACCCTGGTGTCTCTGTGAAGTAGAGCTTCAGCCAACTCAGCTTTCTAGGAATAAGAATGACAATTTTCCAGACCTTCATGGAATAGGTAATGTGGGGATTTAACAAGACAACTCCACGTAGTTAAAAAGAAGGTTTATTTTGGGGTAACTAACAGCCAGTAAAAGGGTTAGTTACAGGATCCGGGAGAGGTGAGGTGCAGTCCAGCAGGATTCTCTGGAGAACTCTTATTGGGTCTTCCATGCAACATCCAGAATCATGAAACCTGGCACATCTGGATCTCTGGTCTCAAGGGCTCCCATCTCAGCCCTGCCCCAGGGGCAGGTCATAGGTAGGTGTGGCAGTTACCAGAAGCCTCGTTGGGGTAGTACTTCCAGATCAAAGCTGGAACAGCTACTCACTACAAAGAGGTCATCAGAAATTTCCCAAGCCCCACAAAGAAGAAAAAGCATAGAGATGTATTGTACAGACAGAAGGCATGTCTCAGAGGCCCAGACCCAAGACTGATAAACTTTTGGATTCTCAATAATGTCACTTGTATGGTTCCTATGAGTGTCAAATTAGGTGACACCTCTGTCATCATTCCAATTTTTCTTTTGCTAATGTTCTCATTATTAGTTAAAAATCCATTGTGTGTTGTCTTAGTTATGGTTTTATTGTTGTGAAGAAGCACCGTGACCATGGCAACTCTTACAAAGAAAACATTTAACTGGGGTTGGCTTATAGTTTCAGAAGTTTAGTCCATTATTAACATGGTGAGAACCATGGCAGCATGCAGGTAGACATGGTGCTGAAGAAGGAGCTGAGAGTTCTACATCTTGATCAACAGGAATTGAACTATGTCCCATACTGGGAGTAGCTTGAGCATATGAGACCTCAAAGCTGGCTCCCACAGTAACACACTTCCTCCAAGAAGGCCACAGCTATTCCAACAAGGCCACACCTCCTAATAGTGCCACTCCCTATGGGACAAACATTCAAACACATGAGTCTATGGGGGGCATGCCTATCCAAACCATCACAATGTATATGCCAAATATGATATTGATCTGTTTCTTTTATGTTCCTGTACTCCATACCTAATGTGGGAAAACTGACTCCACTGGCTGCTATAATTTGAATGAAGACTACCACTAGTTTTCTCTTTCTCCTAAGTGATGTAACTTCCTGATGATTAGTAACAAGTGACATCAACACCGAATTCATTCTTACTTAGTTTTCTGGGTTCCAACATGATTCTTCTGGAGTGGGCTGGCTGCTGTTTTTCTTTTCCTGAGATCACAGAATGTTCACAAGGTTTTCCTCCAAGCAAGATTTTTTTTTTCTAAAATTTGAGTATTATTAACAGGTTCTCATGTTCTCATGGACATGACTGACCCATAGAGAAAATACAGTTTAAACACTATACAGTCATACCGGGCTATGTATAAGTGTATATCTGCTAGATCCTCTTCCTTATTCTGTCCTTGGTACATGAACTATATACATATAGTTGTGTACTAGTATTTAGGAATATTCAACACTGTACTGTTTTATATTTTCTTGCCAACCTGATAATAGATTGGAAGCAAATGAAACTCATTTATAAATCCCTCGACCATTTTGTAGGAAATAGTTCCTTTTAAAAAAATTTCATCTATCCACTGGGGCTGGGCCCCCCCCACGGTCCGTTTATTATCTCTACATTATATCTGGTTGCCGTGTTATATAACAGTCTCCATTTGCTGTAAAGAAAAGTTTCTTTCATGGGAGGTGAGAGCTGCATTTACCTGTGGGTATGAGGAGGAATAAGTTGTAGAATGTGGTAAGGAATAATTCTGGTCTAGTAAAATTGTAGTGGTAGGTTTTACACCGCATCCCCTGTATCCAAGGCTCAGACAACTTCATGGAAGAGCAGGCAGTAAGATTGTAAGGGACAGAGGAGCGGGAAGTCTGCTGTGAGACCATGCTTCCTAGAAATGGCCACCTAAATTAAACAAAACCCAAATAATGATAATATCAATAGATGTGCTAACACCGAGGAGGAAAATCTCATGAGGTACCATCCCTAGATAAGGGCAATTTATGGCTCTAGAGAGAGAGAATTAACATCTCCTAGAGATGAGCTCCTTAAATTACTATAGAATCCAAAGTGGTCAGCCTTAAATCACATATACACAATAAAAAAATAGACCCAGTAGTTTGTGTGTGTGTGTGCGTGCGTGCGTGCGTGCGTGCATGCGTGTGTGCGTGCGTGCGTGTGTGTGTGTGTGTGTGTGTGTGTGTGTGTGTGTGTGTATAAAACAATAATAAAGAAAAATGGACCATCAATTTGAGAGGAAGTGAGGTGGGGACATGGGATGTGTTGGAGGGAAGAAAGGGAAGGTGAGAAGGAATGTAATTATATTTTAATTACAATGTATTTTAAAAAGGAGTTCATCTAAGCGTTTCTTCAACAACTTGCCTACCCCTTCCCTAGGCACTGTAGAGAATACATAGGTAAGAACTGGGGCTCCTATCCACAAGAAGCTTCTATGTAGAAAGCAAAAGGGAGACCAATGGAAGAATAGAAACTGTGAGAAGGAAGTCCGAGTGCTGGACTTTGCTGGAATTATGGCTGCAGCCTTCCGCCTTGGTTCTCTCCCTGCTGCTACACTCTTCTCTTTCCTCCTTCACTGCCTACCTCTGCCTGCTCCGGCTGACCTCGCTTTAGAGCCTGCTGCTCCCTGTCAAAGGGAGGGGAACCAGCCACCTCTTGTCTTTTGGTGCCATCTGTCTTATTGCCCAGGCTGTGCTATACCGATAGTGGGTTATGTTCTTGGAGGTCTGAGGGATTCCAGAGTTTCCAGACACTCCTAGAATGTCTCTAGGAGGAAGCCTGAGGGTTACCATGTACGCTGCAGCTCACTTCTCCATCTCCCCTTCTTATTTCTTTCCAGTTGGCAAGGCCACATGAGCCAGATGATTGAGTCCTGCTGGAGCAGAAGGGATGGTTGTTGAGACTTTTTGAATCTTGGTACTGCCCTGAACTTGGCAAAGGGGTCTTGGGACATGAATCTAAAAGGTCACCATCCTGGCCCCTCTTCTTCCCCAAGCTATGCATGTATGGCAGATGATGAAGACTGGAGGCATGTAAGGCCAACAGTATACTTAGGGAGCAAGCTCTTCTTCTCTAAAAAATGGGACATTTCTCACTCCCTTCTTTCTTCCTTGTTCCTATGTTAGAGTGTCTATCTCAATCCTCCCCCACCCCCTGCTTCCCAATTTTTAGCTAATATTCCCTAGCACACTGTTTAGTTCTGAGTGATCACATTCCCGTAGACCCACCTGTGTATTTGTTCTTCAGAAACTTCTTGTCATGGCTAACAAAGTCCTCACCTTCTTGCTCCAGTCTTCCTCTCAGACCCCACTCACTTCCTCATTCCCCCATCAAATTCTCTGGGAATCTCGAACCCAACCACTCTTGCACCAGATGTGCTTGCTGTCTCTGAACATCTGGTAAAGATTCTTGCTGCTTCACCCTTTTTGACTGTCTACATCTGGAAACGCTGGGCTCTGAGAGCCTGTGTCCCCTCTTTATTCGCGTCTTCTCGAACCGCTCCAGCTAGGGTTACCCCGTCACGTGAGCTCCGGTGCTGCCTCGCGTTACCCTGTTTTCTTATAATTATGTTTAAATGTGTATTATGATGATCTGTCAGGTACAGAGGAAAGGGATTACTTCCTCATCCATCACAAGGCCACTTGGGCAGCTAGCTGAGTGTACCGCTAAGTGTTTGTTAATGTAAGTAGAAAGGAGCCTCCTTGCTCTTACAGGGCCTTACCTCGCTTAATTTCTCTGAAATTCATTGATTGATGCGTGCATGCATTCCTTCCTGTGCAAACATTGACTGAGTACCTACTATGTGGGAACTCCTTTCCCCTTTCTCTAGGCCACAAAGCCTTGATCAAACAGACATAAAAGAGAAGCAGCTGCCAATCCTTCCTCTAGGAAGCTCTGCTCCCAGGGCCTTCGTTATGAATCCTAAAGCTTCGCTTTCCTTTTGTCAGCTTTTTCTTTAATGGCCAAACTCATGGTGGCAGTGACAATGGATTCTGCATTAGTATTAAAAATTTATCCGATAAATAATGGATTAGAACCTCTGTTTAATAATTATTAATGCACTGCAATTTCAGTTGCCCAAATCTCAAGATGTTTTAAACATAACTAATTGAAAACACAATTAACGGCAACTTGCAGAAATACATCTGAAAGGCAGTGCACCCTTGAAAACCTCAGAGTCTAACAGAAGGAAAAATTCCAAAGCAACCCCTTCCCCTCCTCCCACTACTCCTACATGAAGAGAGGATGCTGGGCTCCCGCAGTGAAAGACCACGGTGCTTGGTAGAGTTTGGGACACAGAAATAGGATAATGACAGCTTTTCTCCAGCCACTAAAACTCCAATGATCACTTTATCATAGGCAAGGGTCAGGGGGATGTGCCTGACCCATAGGCTATGTTCACACACTTGCATAAGATGGATCTTTGGTGAAAACTCTGTGATCACTCTGGGCTTTGTGGCTGTGGCTCCATTGGCTCCTGTGGCTCCTGTGGCTCCTGTGGCTGTGTCCTTCTTGTCGCTGATTCTGTACAGTTTGAATCAGCAAATCCCAGTGCTATTGGTTTTTTGCACATTAGAGAAGGGCCCTTGGACTTCCTTGCTTCAAAAAATCAGGAGAAAAGAGATTGGAATATCCCTAGGATGAGCTTGTGCTGATTTGGGCTCTAGAATCCTAAAGGACAATGGAAGCATTGGGTTCTGGGCTGGGTGTAGCATGGACAAGTACTGGTTCTTGGATCTGATGATTTTCCTTCTCATTGTATTATTAACACCAGTGAATTTATCTTCTTCATAATGGCGTTTGAACTTGGACATTCTGGCCTTCTTGCTTTCATCAGTAGTTCACAGGGATTTTTCTTTTTTGGGGGTTGGAGCAAGTGTTCAATAACACATGGTAAGGAAGTTAATCAATGGCAGTGATTGTCTTTCAACAAATGCAACTCCTCTCTCAGTCTTAAGCCTTGTCTGTTGCTCCTGCATGGCTAATCTATCCCCAGGACTCCAAACTCTTCTATGGTTATGCTTTCAACAAAAATAATATAGGTATTGGATGGATGCATGCATGCTGTTCCAGGAGAACACAATGGAGTAAGGGCCTGGGGAGATAGCTCAGCTTGATTCCCAGAACCCATGTAAGAAAAATGGATGTGATGGTTTGTGCTTGTAATCCCAGAGCTGAGGATAAGGAGATAGGTGGACCTTTGGAGCTAGGCAGCCAATCAACCTAGGTGAATCGCTAACTCACAAGCTAGTGAGAGATCCTGTTTGAAGACACAAGGTGGACAGCATCCTGAGAAATGACACCTGAAGTTAACCTCTGGTTTTCACTCTCACATATATGTGTAATGTATGTACGTGTGTGTATGTGTATGTGTCCATATGCACCTGCACACACATGCACATTCACATACTCTATGTGCCAAACAAGGAAAAGTCAGGAAAAAAGGGAGCTTAGAGAGCCTGGTCTAAGAATCACCATAGACAGTGGCTTGGATAGAGCTTGAGGTATGCTAAATGGCCAGACACATAAATTCAGGAATATTGCAAAGTATCTGAAGAGCCAGGCTGGTAAATTTGATCATCACTGTAGAGAGTAATGAAGTATTTCTTTTTAAGTTAGAGAGTTGCATGGGTTTTAGCTTTATCTGTTTATGTTGAAACAGTGATACTTAAACTTTATTGAGCGTCAGTACCTCCTGGAAGGTGAATTTTAATATGATTACTTACTAATGTGGCTAAGGAATTGAGTTCTGACTACCTAGCTGATAATGATGCTGCCGTTTCCAGAGATTGAGATCTGAAGCCACATCTTTTGGGGATGTCCTGGCAGTGGGCTGGCCTGGAAAAATGAATCTGTCTGTTTCAAGCAGTTCTCAACCTTCCTCACGCTGCAACCCTTTAATACAGTTCCTCATGTTGTGCTGACCCTCAACCATACAATTATTTCATTGATACTTCATACTGGTAATTTTGCTACTGTTATGAATCATAATGAAAACATCTCATATGCAGGATATCTGATATGTGACCCCTGTAGGGGTCACTACATACAGGTTGAGAACTCCTGCTCCAGAGCAAAGGGAGACATTACTGAAGAGATGCAATAGTTTGTGGCTAGCTGGATTAATGGGAACAATTGGCAAATCCTCCATGATTTTCTTCCCTGAAATTCCAAAAGATGATAATGGTTCTCATGAAGAATAATAGAATGGAATACAGACTTCCTGGTCAGGATAGAAGAAGATTGTTGGTTTCAATGCTCCAAAGCTTGAAGACTACAGGAAACCACGTGTGGCTTCTAACTGGTTTCTCAAGAGTGGTCAAAACTGCAGAAGCAATGGTACCAGGAGAAGACCACCAGCTTCTGTAACCAGGGTGAGTTCAGTAAAGTGCTAGCATCTAAGATGTGTGCCAACCCTGCCCAAATCTGAATATGAGCTCCTCAGTAAATGTTACACTTCTGGATGCCTCCCTTCACTCACAGAAGCCCTGGGGTATTGTGATGCTATTGCCTCATGCTTGAACAAGCCTGATGGAGGTAAAATTTCTGGTCTTAGTTATAATTCTAATCCTTATTGGAATCAACTTATAGGCAGCTATAATTTTCCTAAAGGCTATCACATTCTCTGTGCCCATTTTTTACTCTTTTTTTTTAAAGGTAGAATCTCACTGGGTAGCTCTAGCTAACTTGGACCTTGTGAAGATAAGGCTAGCCTGCCTGTGCTGTAATGAAAAAGGATGTACTTCCATGCCCAGCTAGGCTGCAATTCTGTTGAGTGCAATTTATGTCCACCCAAATTTTGTACCCACAGAGCTGAATGGAGCTGAGCACAGAGATAACAGGAAAGCTTACAGATCGACACAGCCCCCAGTGGATTACATGACACACTTTCTCACGGCAAAAGTGATACCTGGTGTTTCTGGAATGGCTGAGCCAGAGGACAGAACCACTCGGACTGCGGCAAGTCAAAGACTGAGTTTTGAAGCTTCTTTCTCAGACATGCTTTTAAATATAATCTTTGGGATTGTTTATTTTTGTTTCTGTTTTTGCCTTAAGGACATAATATATGGAACTCCATGATGCAGCCAAAGCAATCCAAGTTTAATCTACAAGCATTCATCTCCCAAGTTCAGATTTTTCCTTCTCTCTTCTCAGCTGGTGCATTCCCCAACTTCTGAATGTCTAAAAATACCCAGCGTGGTTCCCTCTACAAAACACCAGCACCCTGCCAGCTGTTAAATAAATAAACTCCAAACAGAAATGCTGTAGTTGTGAAATAAGATATATTTAATTAAATAAAAAAAGGAAAGCAAGTGCTATTACAAGAACATAAAACTGTAAGGCATAAGATAAAAACTAAATTACTGCAAGGCAGCTCGATCCAATCTAATCCTTGAAGATAAAGATGAAACCAGAAAATTGCATGTATTGAGAAATCAACATAAGCCCTGAGCAAATATTAACTAGAGATCTATAAACTGGTTGATAATAAACAGTAGTATGAACATTAGGATTATGGTAGAAAATGGAAATGGGATCGCATTGGGTGAAGGGGTCTCAGGTTCACCTCTCCATTCTGCTTGGAGCAAGCCTTTAGAGGATCTTTTTTTGAGGGACTTTTCCATTAGCTAATTTCAGTCAAATTGCGAGGGGGAAAATTGAATGGTGTGGAAGTACCTAGGCACAGTTCTATCCATCATCTCCCAAAAGACACGGAAATTGATGTGTTCTCATCCTACCAGGCCGTAAAATGGAGCTGGCAGATAAAACATTTGCTTTTTTTTCACCATGGGTTTCTAACTTAGCTATTGACACCATTTTAACAGTGTATTTAAGCATGAAGAATGGTCCAATTACGTGTTAAGTAGCCTTTTTTTATGGTTCTAATAAAGGTCCATTTAGATGTCTATACTGACAACTCAGTTCTTTGGAAGGGCATTTTTCAAGTTTCCTGCTGAAAGAGGACATTTCATACCAAAAAAATTCTCTCTCTCTCTTTTTCAAAAAAAAAAAAAAAAAAATTCGCTATTAGTTGGAGAATGCTGCTTTGGCTTTCAGAGGAGAGAGAAAGCATGTATAGAGGCAGGGCCTTCCGGTGGAGAAGTCAGCAGTAGGCAGCTGGGAAAATCAAGCTAATTCACAGGTGAAGATGTCCTCTTTGTCAGGGTTTTAAGTTCTGGGATAAAGACACTCTTTTGAGAGTATTCACTCCTGTCCCACCCCACACGGGGAGTTGCTGAATGCTAGCTGAATGGGAGCCCGACTCTGGAGAGCAAGGGGGCTGCTCTGGCAGACTGGCACCAACATTCTCCCTCACATCAAGGTTCAGGGACAGCTGGGGCCTCCAAGGGAACCAGGAGTCCCTTTGGGGACAGAGCTAGTGTTCTTAGGCCCCTGGGGGAAGTGTGTGACCTGGGGGTTCTTAGAAAGTAGGTTTTTCTTTGTTGGGAAAAAAAAAAACACTTTTAGTGAGACTCCATCAAAAGAATTCCTGACAAAAAGATATCCCCATGTGCTCTCAGCTCTGGACAAAGGTCTCTACTATCTCCCAGAGTCAAGGTCTTGTCCTTAATTCCTTGTAAGTCTTTTGGGGAGGGGTCTCCTGTGGCTGTCAGTAGCTTCCTGAAGACAAGGGCTGTGGTAGTTTTCTGGGCTTCCAGAACAAAGCCCCATGGATGGGAGCAGTGGCTTAAACAACACCAATAGGTTTCTTTTCAATGCTGGAGGTCAGAGCTCAAGCTCAGTGTCTATCAGGAGGTTTTCCTCTCAGCCCGGTCTCCTTTGGCCTGTCTGCCGGCCTTATCATTCCGTTCTATTTACTTGTGACCCAGCCCCAACTTCCTTTACTTATAAGGTCATGCCAGCCACATAATAGGGCCCACCTGAATGACCTCACTTAACTTCATTCCCCCATGAAAGACCCTGTCTGCAACTACAGTCACATTCAGAGCTCTTGTGGGTTAGGACTTCAACACTTAAATTTTAGTAGGAAATGGTGATTTCCTTTAACCCTCCATGTTTAAAGGTGTATGTAATATATACCTACTTATTCCTCTGCCTCCATTTGATGAGAAGAGGGATAGAAAAAAAAATAACAAACATTAGCGGTGACTGTTCTCATTTTGTTTATAGAGAACTCAAGGTCGGTTGCCCTGTATAAAAAATTCTGTTGCAAGGTAAAGAAAAATTTTACTTTCAAAGATTCTGCAAATGTCATTCTTTACCATTTGGGCTCTTCATCTCTGCAACTGCTCATGTAATTAATATGAGTTCAGGTGCAGACATGCATAATTTTTAAGGTACCCCAAATGATTCTAAAATACAGCTAGGATTGAAAAATTGCTTTTCCTAAGGTCTTTGGATACATAAAGGTGGCCCTCAATGGTGAGTTGTTTATTTTGATAAGTCACTTCTGAAACACCAAGAGACGACCCAGCACAGTCTGGAAGCAGTAATGGCTTGTAGCTGTTTGGGATGATGATAGATGGGTGGTTTTCACAGTTGCTTTGGCTACAGCTTTTCTTAGGGTGAAGGATTTTGAAATGAAATGAATATGGACAGCCGTATATTCGACTTATCTGTGGGAAAAAGCAATGAGGCTGGATAAGTCAGATCATAGTCACACAGTATCTCAAGGGCTCCTCCAGTGGGTAGGCAGGGTCAGTGACATCCTAAGAAGCAATTTCCTAGGGCAAACAGTTAGACACTGAAGGAGGGAGAGAGAGAGAGACTCTCTTCTAGAAACAGGAGCTCTAGGACACGGGTGTGCTGTGGAAACATCTTCTGTGAAAACTTGGGTGTTCTCAGTGAGTTTTATACAGTTGTAGTGCATCACCCTTAAATTTCTACTTTTACATTCCTAGCTCATCAGTGTTTCCCACAAACCTTCCTCAGATCCTTTTGAGCAACCAACTCTTGTAGAACCATAACAAGAGCCCCAAAGGGGCAGGTTCTTTTTCTTCTCTGCCCCAAGGCAGACACCAACCACAGTGGTTCTTCAATGGAGCTGCATTTTTGAAATAGGCAGAGTCTTCTGAAACTATCAATTGTGGATACACATCTGTACCAGCTCTGTTTGAAAGGATGGGAGTCCATGCAGCCTGTCCTCCACAACCTGTGATGTAGGGATAGATAGTAGTCTTGGGCCTTCGGGTAGAAAGACCTGTGACTTAAGACAACTCTGGGAGAGGCCTGACGAAGTTGAGATAGGTAGGACAAGCTGGCATGGCACATGCATTTGTAAGCCCAGCACTGGGGACACGGGGACAGCCACATCTCTGGGACTTCCTGGCCAGAGAGCCTTGCTAAATCAGAGAGCCCTAGATCCCAAAGAGAGACTTGTCTCAAAAAAGCAAAGTGGACGGCACCTGTGGTTGACTTCTGGCCACATACTCTGTACACATATGTACATGCAATCCCTCATATGCACCTAAATACACAGAAACACAGATGCACAAACTTGCACACACATGTGTGTTCTTGAGTACATTTGCACACACACACACACACATACACACACACTGAGAGAGAGAGAGAGAGAGAGAGAGAGAGAGAGAGAGAGAGAGAGAGAGAGAATATATAGAACCCCACATAAATCATAAATCCTAACTTGGATTTCTTTGCATTCTGACCTAAGTTCAGGTGCTTAGAGCAAGGATTGGCTTTGGAGGGCCAGAAAAAAAAATGCTGTGTCCTTTGAAGAGAGTAGCTTGAGCCTAACAGGATGGATATTGTTGCATTTCTAGGAAGGGGGGGGGTCTTTTTGCATATGATCACATGAAGGAAAGATGGACATGCTTCTTACGGGCATGGGAATCATTTAGTGTAATGTAAAGCATGGTTGCTATGGGGAAGATGAAGATGAAGAGTGAGGTGCTTTGGAGATATCAGGCTGATGTGGGTGAGTGGCAGGTAGGCAGGTGGCTATGCTCTATTGCAACCCTCATGCTACTGTTTCTATGGCACTGTGGCATTGAGAAGCAACAAACAGTGGTTCTCAATCTGCGGGTCTCGACCCCTTTGGTAAACCCCTGTCTCCACTAATATGTACAATATGATTCATAACAGTAGCAAAATTACAATTATGAAGTTGCAATGAAAATCATTTCATGGTTGGGGGTCACTACAGTATGAAAGGGTCTCCATTAATATTAGGAAGGTTAAGAACCACTGAACAAAGGACCTGAGGAGAACATGGAGTTGCTCTCTTGGACCCCTGAGTAGAAATCAAGATTGTGGAGGCAGAGGGGGAAGAACAAGCTATTTTGTTTTTACTAATAAGGCAGTGAAGATGCAGACTAGATAGGGGAGATATCATCCCAGACTCAAAAGCTCCTTCATGTGTTCTTGACAGTAAGAAAAAAGCAAAAAAAAAAAAAAAAAAAAAAACAACCCATGTGACCATATTCCTAGCCTACTTCAAGGAGTTTTATTTTCTCAGTCATTAGCCATTGTTGTCCTGCATTCTTAGAGATTTTGGAGTTTCTCCTAATCCCTCCTAAATCCTGTACATTCTGGAGGTAACCTGTAGAGCATCAGAGGGCCCCAGAGATGCTGAGAGAGCTCCATAGACTTTCCTTGTTGGAAGAGTTTTTTTTTCCATCATCCTCTGCATTTAATTCACTTAATGCCTGTGTGTGTGAAGGTGGTGCCTGGGTGCACGAGGCAAGTACCTGCTGAGTGTAAATAGAAGTGCAGCCCTTACTTCAGGGAAGAGAAGTGAGTGACGATGCAGGACTCTCTGCTAAGCACATTATCAAGTTAGCTATGTATTAGTGGGGGAAAAGTAACTGTGGTTTATATAGGATATAATCAGATTTAACTGACAAGCTTTTAAGAATTCACCCCTTGATAGGAAAAATACAGCCAAACAAAATCACATAAATAAAGCACAATCAAGCAAAACAGTTAAAGCAAAGAAAATCCTTGAAACGGAACATCTAGATCCAAATTGTGATGTGGCAAGAGCTTCGTGTGTGTATGTGTGTAGGTGAGTGTGTGTGTGTGTGTGTGTGTGTGTGTGTGTGTGTGTGTGTGTATGCATCAGAGGTTAACATGGATGTCTTCTTCCTTTACTGCTCTCCATTTTTTTGAGACAGGGTGTCTCACTGAACCTGAGCTCACCATTTGGCAAGTTTAGCTGGACAGTGAGCCTCTGGGGTCTTTGTGTCTCCATTGCCCAGGTCTGGGACTACAGACAGGTACATGCTGCCATGTATGACCTTTTGCTGATGTTTTAGTGTGTATCCCGTTGTGCCCTGAAGAGTCTGGTCATACAATGATGGCCTGTGGTGGCTCAGGATTTGTATTTGAGATCATATATATGTTCCTTTGTCATTCTCCCTGATCCCCTGTCCCATTCTTGGTTATTTCTGTCTGCAGCATAATTCCCAGACTGACTGCTCATTCCTCAAAGGATATAAACCCCCAGTTTCACTGTAGCCTGAAAGGGGAAGCAGATGGTTAATAAAGAAAGCTATGGCTGGTGATTTTTCTTTTTCGTCTTGCTTGGTTCTGAGGCTGAAAAAAAAAATTGCAGCATACTTCAGACTTGAGCAGTGGCTGCGAATGTATTCACTGTTGAATTCATCTGTGAGGTTATTATATGCAGCTTTGATGTTACAGCAAGACTACCTGGGTCGTTTTGTTCCAATTACTCAGTGCAGAGGAGGACTTCCATACCATGCGAAGGCACCCAACTTTGATGTCTTGCGTGGAGGGTGCCCTTCTTGGGACCAGTCTATCAGGAGTAACTCCAGGTAGCTTGGCAGGTCCAAGTGGCAGGGCTCTATCCTCGGTGCTGTGTCCACTCCCAGTGATCTAGCTGTCTCAGTGCTGAGAGGCATGGGAGGGGAGAGGCCATCAGTGTGGGCCTATCAAGCACATTTCCCATTGCATCACAGAGGATTTGGAAATAACCTCATTTTCCTCAATTAGGAAGATGGAGATTGTAATGGCTGTACTTTGCTCTCTTCAGCCGTCTTTCATCTCTGCATCGCAGAGTGCTCTGAAAGCATGATTAACAGGGCTTCCCAACTCCCCAGCCGGACAGGCGCCCCACTGCCTGCTTTGGCTGAGGCTAAATGGTTGAGGCCAGCTCTCAGGTGAACTCAGAGTAATGGGTGAGTCTGCTGACCCCAAAGCAGGGCAAGAACAGATGCTGGGAACCTCACAGGAGGGGAGGGGATGGCAGTCCAGGCTAGGGGAGACAGCTGGGCTGGGAGGTTAGGCTCTTGAATACATCCTTGGATGCTCCGCTGGTCTATTCTCACAACATAGGCTTGTTACTAACATTGCTGCCTAACCCTATCCAGGTCTTAGAATCAGTGTGCAAAAAGCAGGAAGTGGATTTTGAGGTCTCGTGCCTCTTTCTGCTCTGCCATTCTAAGTAGGTGGGATCCTGTGCCGTTGTTACGGGATCCTCAGACCATGGGTGTGTCATTCGGATGACGTCACTTCCCAGAGCCAGTCATCCTCAGTTGCTATGGGGTATCTACCCCATTGTGGCCCACGGCTTTCCCCTTCTTTGTGTTCTCCATGTTACCTTGCAGCCACGGCATAGACCTCTGCTATACTCCATGGCAGATGGTATCCAAGGACCAGCTTGGCTGATGCATGTATCACCCCACCTCCTTGTTCTCTTCTCCCTCTCCTCTCAATGTAAATACCAGCTTGTTCTGTGTTTTTGCCACAGGATTCATTCAAGTCAGACCATTCCTCTGAGATCCTCCCACCCCCCTGCAAAGTCTGGGGTTGTGTGTTGAAGCATTAACTACTCAGCCTATTGTGCTTTAGACTGTGATCACCTGGGTCAGATTCCCTGGTCTCATCATTCCTGTCTTCTGATACTTTCACATGCTGGATGTAGTCCCTCCGTGTTTCCCAGGAGCTGCTGTTCTTGGTATGTGCTGGGCTGAGAGGTGAACTCACAAGATTAAATTGTAGGTCTGTGGTTGAGGAGATGACACAGTGGATAAAGCTTTGCCTCTTGAGCATCAAGACCTGAGTTCAATCCCCAGAACCTATGTAAAAAAAAAAAAAAAAAAAAAAAAATCCAGGTATGGCATACTTGCCTATAATCCCAGAATTGCAAAAGCAAAGACAAGGAGGATTCCTGGCATTCTCTAGCTAGTTCACTTAGCCTAATCAGCAAGTTTTAGGCCAATGAGATATCCTGTATCAAAATAAATAGTGCCTGGGCAATGGTACCTGAGGTTGGTCTCCGGGTGCTATCCACGTGTACACACACACACACACACACACACACACACACACACACCTAACTAGTTGCCCAGCATTGTTGCTGGCTCCTTAGTATCACTTCTTTGACATCCCTGAGTGGAGCAGGAGATCTCTCACCTGGTAATGGATGCCTTTTCTGGGCCCTTTTTCTGAGACTATTCTGGGTGGCTGTAGTTGTAGTTAGGTTCAGGATAGATGAGGAGTGATGTAGTTGCAGAAATGAGAAAGACCTGGAGGATGAGTCTCCAGAAGGAGGCAGAGGACACCAGAGGATCCACTCCTTTCCTTCTGAAGAGGAACTTTAGAAAGATGCGAGACTTGTCCTTTATGGGTGCCTCAAAATGTTGCATTTTGGGAAAAATGAAACACAACAAAATCCTAACAGAGCATAACCAGGGTGTTCTGTCAGTGTTTGAAAACCCTGAGGGTTACCCAGATAAGAAGCCTGACAAGGTCAAATTATGCCCCGGAGGATGGTTTGCTAATTGGAAAACTCTTTTTTTTTTTTTTTTTTTTAAACTCTTGAAGTCAAAACTTGTTTTCCTCCCTCTCCCATGGAGAGAACTTGGCCCTGGAGGGCCACTCACCTGGGCGCTAGCTTGTCATGGGTGAAGGCTGCCCTTGCTTCTTCACTCCCTGACCAGCCACACACACACACAAAGATACTCAGAGGTGGGGCTGCTGTGTTTTGTTGTGGAGGTTTCTCAAGTGTAAAAAGCACAATAAAACTTAATTCTATCCCTTTTCTGGAACAAACAGAAAGAAAACTGCTGAAGTGGAAAATTCAGCATGAGAATGCTAGGACAGCCATTAAGTTTGAGTTTTCAAAACTGCAAAGGATGCGTTCGAGTAGTCCACACGGGTGGGTGGGTGGGTCTCCCGTTGTGTGGATGTTCAGTACAGTCCCGTCTTATATACGCTCGTGGGTCCCATGTGTATCCCTGTTGGGCCTCCTTGCCTATCCTTCCTTCTCCTTACTCTCCTCACCCCAAGTGCCCCCTGGATTCTTGTGACGTCACTGTGTCTCAAGCTTCACCAAACTGAACCCTCTCATAGCCACAGGCTGATGCCATCACTCCTGGGGCTCCCCACCCTCCCACTTTCTCAGTGTCCTGGCCACTTGGTTGCCATTAACCTTGGGACAAGGATCCCCAGGCACAGCCCTGGATGGGGAAGGATTTCTCAGCATCTTGACTCCTGACTTTTGACTTCATAAGCCGGCTCCCTCCAGTTTCTTTTTAAATTTCCTTTTTGGTTGTTTTGAAATAGGGTCTTACTCTGTAGTGCAGTCTGGACTTGGCCTCATGGTAATCCTCCTGCCTCAGTGCCCCCAAGTGTTGGGATCACAATGTGCCACCATATCCTATCTTCTTCTGCAGTTTGCATAGGTCAGGTTGTCATGCCTGACCCATTGACAAATGGCTGAGTCCTTGCTGATACCAGTCTCCATTGCTGGGCATGTGAGACCTGCCCTATGTGAGTGTTCGGGTAGGCATGGCTGAGTAAGTGTAGCCAGCAGGAGATTGACAGGGCTCGATGGAGGACTTCTTGTAGGAAGAAGTTTGAGGTATAGTAACTGTCAAACCTTACTGGTACTGTGCACAAATATTAGGCAGAGAAGGCTCAGATACAAAGGAAACTGAATGCCTTGCCCAGACATGATGGAAGGATACAGTGTAATGGGCCCTTAAGAGAATGACAGGGGAAAGAACAGTAACATTTCTTTGTGTATACCTCTTTAGAATATTTGTTTTTACCACTTTATTTTGCATTTCCTGGCCTATACCCAGGCCATAGCCTATTGTTTTGTAAAAGCCCTCATGAACTTCGAACTGCCTTCAGAAGTAACCAGCTGATAACCAAACATGTATGTTCCTTTCCATCCACAGAGCCATCGCTGAGAAAGAAGTGGCTGTCAAGGCAAGGATACAAACATTAGCGCCTCTCATTTAGACAGGGTCCAACAAAGCACTGTGGACAATAGGAATAGGGGTGGGATTGAAAAGCATTGCATTTGATCCAGGAGAGTTAAAATCCCCATCTGCCAACTGTTTAGAGAAATCATTGAGGACTTCAGGGTGGGCAGAGCCACAAGAGGAAAGGAACCTGGGTCCCAGAATGAGCTTAGGAAAGCATCTGAGAACTGTGACAAAAATAAGTCAGAAATCATCATGTTAAGCTGTCATGGTAACTTGAGGAAGTGGTACCACAGAGAATGCATATTGCTGGAGGTAATCTAAAGCCTTTTGTGGACTACTTGGTTCATTCATCATAGCTCTCCTCTCCCCCAACCCCCACCATGCTAGTTGCTCAGCTAGCAACTAGCTAGCTGAACAACTTTTGAATGAGAAAGTTAAAAAAAAAAAAAAAAAAAAAAAAAAGGCTGATGTGAATGAAGATGCCACACAGGATGAGAAGGTAGGTGAAGGGAGCTAGTGAGGGAATTTCTTTTCCAGGCTCTGATTTTTTTTTTTTTTTTTGTGATTTCTGGGTCTCTAGAATTATGAAAGTAATGGAGTCATGAATATAATTACCTCTATTCTGTAATTACCCAGCAAATACCATATGAATACATCGGGGGTTTGAGTCAGCAGATCTGGCAGCTGCGGACTTTGATTATGATGATTTAGCTGTTGGGAAATGCCAGGGATTAATTTTAGTCATCAGTGTAGGAACAACAAGGAAAAATGGCCCCCGAATTAGAAAAGGCGGGATATGGGGAGAACACTTAATACTCATGAGGTCAGTTAGACAAAAGAACACTCCCTCTGGAAGGGGCCCTCCAACAGCTCACAGGCAGAATGAAGCAAAGGCTCATTTGCACCTGCTGTTTGTTCCTCATGAATCTGCTCTGCCAGGATCTCACAGTGAGAACCCAGCGTGGCAGATGTCTGTGTCTGAAGTCTTTGGTGTTGACAGTGGCTTTTGCACTGTACAGTGGACTGGGCTCGGCTGTTCCCACTTTACAGATGGGGATACAAGCCTCTCAGGATGGATCATTCCAAGTGGCACCAGCAGGGGTGTTTTCCCTGTGATTGCCACATATGGTATTGGCCATTCTGAGGGACATGTGTCTGTTATGTTTTCCCAGGGAAAAAGGGTGATTTCTTTTATGACTTGTTTTTCTAATAGTTTTTAGAAGACTTTTCACCAAAACAATGTGGAAAGCCAATGCTGCTGTTCCAGGGATGAGATGCAAAAGTCGCTTAAGAACTTGGGGCCTTATAAAAGAACCAAGGATCTCTGGAACTTTCCCTTTATGATCACATCCACTTATTTCATGCCCTTAGCTATACTATTGGGTCATGCTCACTGTATCCCAAGAGCAGTCATAACTTGTGATGGGTCTAAGATCACTCTGAACTTTCTAGTAGGCCAAATTGCTCTTCCCTCTTTTGTAGTGGGATTTAGTGTCCTCAGTCTACTAACCTGGGTATTCCCCAGAGGGTGAGTTAAGACAAACCCATGGAGAGGTCAGGAAGTCACTCAGAGAGCTCTAGGGATCAACTTTTGTGGGCTGTGACCAGGTTGGGGGTCAGAATTTTGGTGATGCAGCTGCATGTGAATCATGCATGACCCTGTAAGCACCAGGCTTGTGCTCCTACAAGCAACCCCACTGGTTAAGTCATGGGTTTGCCAAGTTAGACTGATGCCATTGTCGCTTTGGTCTGCCATTTTTATCTGCTGAGAATAGACACTTGTTCATGTCTTCCCAGGAACTGTCATACTATACACATGACAGCCCGATCAAGCCTTGAGAAAAGGACAGTCAAGGACATTTGGAGATTTGGAGCTGCGCTGAGACATGTTGTCCTATGGCAGAGATAAAGGCACTCATAGTCAATTTAATCAAGGCTAGTCCTTTGGCCTGCATTAGGATTAAAGACCTCTGATGAATCTCTTGCCTTCACTAAGCAAGCTTTTCTGTTTCCTAAAGACTGTGAGGCTAGCTTTTATTGGGGCTCCCCTCATTTCTTCAGGGATGCAAGCTAGTGATCATGTAAGCATGGACAAGTGAGAACGCAAGGCTGGGTCTCTGTGACTCCAAGAGAGTAAAGGATGTAAAACCATGGATACCCCTTATTCACAGACAGAAACAACGTTAGGTAAATAGAATCATCTACACAATAAGCATGCCAACAATTAAACCCATACTATCTACTGAATTCCCATGCTGCCACAGCTCCTAACATTGAACTTTGTCAAGAACCCTAAAGCTTTCCATATTTTAAGATCTGAATTCAGACCAAAGTACCACGTTGGAATGACCCCCTGAAATTATTTTCCTGATGCTGGCATGAACCCTGAAAATAACCCTGGACTCCAAATGTTATAACCAAGCTGGACCATAACCACTTCTAATGTATAACATAGCCCAGAGGTCTGTTTAGAAGCCAGCCCCTGAATGTTTCACCCTGAATAAGGACCTAGCCTATAGCCTCATCCCGCTGTACCTTGGCTTACAAGTTAAGTATAACTGAGTCTGACAATGTTGATTAATTCTAATTTTGACCTGATAAGCTAATAAGCATCTATCTATCTATCTATCTATCTATCTATCTGTCATAATTTATTACATCTATCTATCATCTATATGTCTAACTATCTATATCTATCTATCTATCTATCTATCTATTATCTGTCATAATTTATCACATCTATCTATCATCTATCTGTCTATCTATATCTATCTATCTATCTATCTATCTATCTATCTATCTATCTATATGTATGTGTAGTTTATATACCACCATGAATGAGAAAAAACATGTAACCACAGTCTTTCTGAGTCGGGTTTGTTTTGCCTTGTTCTTCTGGTACCCGCATCTATCATCATTCCCTCCACTCTTTCTCCTTTTCCCTGGGCTCCTTGATGTGACAACTCCTATCTACTCTCCACCCAGGCAGGAGTCCAAGTTTTGATCTTTGAGTTGATAACATTGCCTTTTGATTGTTCTGGTAGAAGACTCACATATTTGATGACATACTGACTTTAGGGATTGTGTCAGTCAAAGAGACTGGGTTAAGGTATGATCCATCTGAGAACCTGTTTGTGTAAAAGATTCTTGTTTTTCAAAGATTCTGGATTATCATATCTCAGCTTATTGGGGGAAATGGAAAGAATTTTAAAATAATTATCTGACATGGTAGAGGGGTGCAAGGTATAGTTTGAGCTCATCCACTACTTTCTTAAACTCTGAAGTAGAAACATAAGAACTAGATAATCAGATATATATGTATATAAATATATATAACTACCTAGAACACCCAGTAAATGTTTATTAGTCTCATTATCATCATAATTTTCTACTTCAATCAGGAGTGCATCTGAAATCATTTAAAGTTCCACAAAATAAAAGTAACTTGAAAGTACAGGCTCCTTGGTTTTCACTAATGTTTTTCAACATTCGACATACCTTTTGGCAAAGGTATTTATTCTTCCTGGAATTCAAGCTAAGTTGTACAGACAACTTTTCTACTAAGTGGAGAGGTCAGTGGATGGTGGTATAAGGCTCACACATTTGCAGACACCTGGGTTCCATTCAGTGCGATGCAAGGAAAGGATATGACCAGACTCTGGAATTGAGGTTATTATATCCATGCGCCACTGCTCACCAGTGATAGACAAACTCATGCATTTGTTCATTCATTCATTGGCTCACCTCTGCTATATCCTGGGCACTGAGCAACTGAGCAAGGTAGGAATTGTTCCTTCCTTTGCAGATTTTTCAGTGCAGTGTCCAATAAAAATCCAACTCATGCGGAGGAGAAATGCACTCAAAGATAAAACTTTAGAAAAACTTTGGGCTATAAAAATTGGTTTTAAAGGGTGAGGTTTGCAGGAACTGCTCTTAGCCAGGGAGGAACTAAGGAAGGTCATGCTGAAGCTTAAGGGTATTCAGGAAGCTACTCGGTAGAGCATGTGGGAGAAAGTGTCTGCACAAATACGGTGTTTGGATTGCATGAGATTAGAATTTACTCTATGGTAACGCTTGCAATATCTGTGACTTGACCACCAACAGAATAGCTGTTTTTGTATCACATTTGATAGAATTATGACAGTTATTAGGCCCATTGTTGAGTTTTATTAGCAAATACATTAAGAAGCCCATATATTTATACTACATCACAAATACATATTTAAAATAGCCATTATTAGATTTTAGAGTTATTTCAAGTGCAAGGGGACACTGAGCAGAAGGCTCAGAGATTTCTCATATGTTATGTATTCTGTGCATCTTATATCACAAATGGAATAGTCCTTTGTAATCTCACAGACTTTGTACAGTAAAAACATCATGAGGAGTATCAGGCATGGTGGTACAGGTCTGTAATCCCAGGCCTGGTGGAGGCAGGCATATAATTGCAGGTAGCCTGAGCTACATGAGATCCCGTATCACAAACAAATAGACAGGGCTAGGGAGATGGCTCAAAGGGTAGAACTCTTGCCATACAAGCACAAGGACCTGATTCTGGAACTGTAGAAGCCATGTCAAAGCCTGCTGCCTGACCTATCTGTAATCCCACTGTGTGTGTCTATAATCCCACTTCTGTGGGGAGACAGAAGGCAGAGACAGGACAGTCTTCAGCTTCTGGCTTACATCCCAGCCAACATGGTGCCCACAACGTAAACAAGAGACTCTGTCTCAAGACGGAAGGTGAGGACTGCTACACTAGATCGCCCTCTAGCCTCTATGTGGGTGACATGGCACACAAATGCCCATCCTCAACACAGGAACATAAACATACAGATATGCACTAGTGAAGATAATGGGGGGAAAAAAAAGAATTTAAAGCAACAAGAAAAAACAACGACAAAAGCCCAAACCTCAAAACCTAACCATGTTGAACAAGGTTCTAGGTCACAAAGCTTGACCATGGCATAAAGAAAGTTAAGACAATGACTTCCACTAGCAAGAACAGCCTGAAGCTGTTTTAGTAAGAAGCTGAGAAGAGTAGGGGAAGGAGGGAGGAAGTTAGCCTTGGTGTAGGAGGGGCAAGAGGAGACTGGAGAAGGTAAGGGTCATTAGGAGGAACTAAGTTTGGGCTACAAATGGTGGAAGGTACAATGGTATTTTCAGCAGAAACTGATTAACGATTCCATTGACACCAGAACAATATCAAAAGGGCAGTCTCTTCGCTGTTCCCTATGACAAAGGAATGAAGGATCCGGTAAGTAATAAAACAGGGGTGCCTGCAACCTAGACTACAGTGGCAGCCATGGGAATGTAGAGAAGGGGGGTGGAGTGATGATGTGTCTTGGCGATGACATGGGAAGCCTGTGGTAATGAATTCCAGGTGGGAGGCACCCTCAAGAGAAGTGTCAAGGATGATCCCACGTTTGTTACTTAAGCGGCAGCCGATGATGGTGCCATTGTGGGTGATAAAGACGGGCGAGGAGGGGCTAGGGGAAGGGGAGTGTTCGGTTTCAGACGCGTCAATTGAGATCCTGCGAGGCATCCAAATGGATGTGTCAAGGAAGCTATTGGATAAATGAGCCTGCAGCTTACATGAGATCTGGATGGGAGATAGGAATTTAGAGATGCCAATGCACAGATGACACCGAGTCAGGGAGATGAATGAGGCTGCCTTAGGCAAGAGTAGGGTGGGAAAAGGAATGTAAACAGCTTGATGGGACTTAAAAGCGCAGAGGTAGTGCAATAACACTGGGTAACTCAGGCGATAAATGATGATTCAAACAGCTAGCCATAACTGGGACTTACTTTGTTGTAGGCAGCCTCTTAATCGTTCTGTATGCATATTTCTTGAGTTTGCAACAACCACGGGAAGAAAAACTAGGTGGTGGGAGCTGAAATATCTTGCCCTGTCACACTCAGTAGGCAGTGGAGTTCAGGGTGTGATCCCCAGACTCCAGAATGAACTTCTCTTCATCGTTGGGGACCCAGGAACGCCACAGCCAGAGTCATCTGGTAGGAGGAAGATGCTAAGTTTAATTTAACATCAATAGAGCCGAGAGAAAGCTATTCTAATGTGGAAGGGGGGTCAGTATGCTCAGACATATCACAGAGGTTAACGATGACAGCAGAGAAGGCCATTCAGTGGGGATATGGGAAGGTATCAGCGGACATGAACTGGTATGGCCTTGAGAGAAAATGAGCTGAGGACACACACATGTTCCCCAACTGACCCATAGAATAGAATACTTACTCTCCAGGGTAGTTAGAAAGTTTGGGGCAAGTCGATTTAAAGTACCTACCATGGTTCTTAGCATGAAATAGAATTGTAACACATGTTGATAGTTCTAATTCATGTCTATGTTGATGTTGAGATAAGAAAGCCCTGGATGTTGGTGGCACATGAGTGTGAATAGACTGGCTCAGTATCTGGTCCACTAGTTTAAGTCTGTGCAAGCACAGTGTCAGCGAGACAATACAGGATGAATATGGCAAGTACTCTGAGTGAACTGATAAAGGATGGAATGCATGCCTAGTGTAAGGTGGGAGGGAGGCTTCCTGTGACCTGCCTTCCCTGGTGCAAAGGCAAATGGGAGGTTAGAAGAAAGGTGTGGAGGAGAGATCTCTGGGCTTTAATAGGTGATGCAATTGATGGGAAAAATCTTACTGCTGTTTTTGTTTCTGCACAAAGAACAAGGAAGGCTGGCTTTGTCCTTGGATTGGTAGATTTTAGGCAAAGCTCCCGGTTGCACACCTTCCTATCCACACTTAGATGTCTCTCCCTCCACAGAGGCTGACAGCAGTTTCTCAACTGAGCAGAACATGTCTTTACTCCTTTTCACCACAGCTACTGGTCCTGAAGGCTGGTGGAAAGGGGCCAGGGACCTTGGTGTGACCAAAGGGAGCCTGGAGAAGCTACTCCAGAAGGGAACTTGGGCTCTGAGTTACAAAACAAGGCCAATATTGGGGTGGTTTCCAGAGTTCCTGAGTGCTCCTCAAACCCTTCCCAAGAGAGCATTTCTTTGTCCCCGGAGCTGTGTGATGTTGGTGATTTGAGGGAAGGTGGATACTTTTATATCCTCATCGAGTATCTCCTTCTCTAGGGTCAAGGGTCCCTGATGCAGCATTGCTGAAACCTTTGACCTGTGTTCTGGATAAAGTCTTTATAGATGGTAGATCAGAGTTAGGCAGGTTATAGTGGACTGCAAGACATCTGTAGGTACCCTCTTGGACCTGGTTGGGCCACCTGAGACATGACTACAAGCCCCAGATGAATTTGGGGTGCTTTGTGGCTGTCTGAATCATTTAGAACCTTCCCCAGTTTTTTTCTGATATTAGCCCATTGCTCTTCAGTAAGTATCCCTTTTCACACAATTTATATAAAGCCTTCTGCAAACATGTAGAGTGTCCTTGCTAATTTCTGAAGCCACTGAGCGCTGTGTGGAGGTTTTGGAGGAGGTAAAATGAGGTAATTCCAAGGCCAACTATGTAAGAATGTGCTGGTAGTAAACACTTAGGGTTTTCCCAAGGGATAGAGCTGATAGAAGGAATATGTATTCCAAAGAGGACTTATTAAACTGACTTGTAGGATAGAGGCAAGGCAGTCCAACCGTGGAATGTGAGAATCCAGTAGTACTCAGTCCATCTGGATAGATGTATTAGAAGCCCCAGTCTGACACTGAAGCCAAGAGGCTATTAGAGGGTCACTGCTCTTCTGTCCACGTTTTATGGAGGCTGAAAAATCTGGATTCGGATATTGGGGAATTGGTAGAAAGATGATCAGCAGCGGCAAAGGACATGCACTTGTAGACAGCGAGGAGTGAAAGCCCTGCTTCCCCTTGAGTTTCATTATATCTGGGCCACAGCCGGAAGGCACTGCCTGCTGTGGGGATGGTCACCCTTCCTTAGTCAGTCTTTTCGGAGGACACTGTCAAGGACCCACCCAGCAGTATGGCTTTTAGTTGATTTGAACTCCAGGGAAGCTGACAACTAAGACCTGTTATGGCAGGGAGTACGTCTTCTCTACAGGGCTGCAGGCAGTTCCTTCTCTACTTTGCGCTGCTGAGCCTGCTTCCGGCTTAATCCTAGCTGCCATTTAAACTCGAGGGTAAATTCCACATCTTCTAGAAATCCTTTGGCAATTTTTCTTTTTTCTTTTTTGTAGCATTCCTTTATTATCGTTATTACTGAGACAAAAATCCCACCACATAAAATGTATCAGTCAGGGTGTGGCCTTAAAAATGAATTAGTGATGGTTAGAGCATTCACAGTGTTATATAACTGCCTCCTCTGCCCATATTGTTATCACCCTTGAAAATAAGCATTAAGTATCTACTCTCTATTTTTTTCCCCTTTCTTCAGCCCCTAGGAACAAAAGAATGGCCCATCTGTCTCCATGAATTTAACTGTTCTGAATATTCACACAAATAGAAACATACACTGTTTGACTTCTTGTGTTTCATATCTTTTACTTAGAGAAATGTTTAGGGGGTATTTAGGGTTTTTTTGTTTTTGTTTTTGTTTTTGTTTTTTTTTTTTGGTCATTTTTTTTTTTTTAATGGCTGCATTCCTTTTATTGGCTAAATAATATGCCATTGCATAGATATACCACAATTTATTTATCCATTCATCTGTTGATGGACAGTGAGTTAGTTTTACCTTCTGTTTCTTGTGATGCTCTGAATGCTTATGCACTCTCTCTCCCTCTCTGCTCCACCCCCTTTTGGGCAAGTGTGTCTTGAAGAGTGAAAATATTGATTCACATGGTAAGTCTTTGTTTAACTTTTTAGGAACTACTCTATCTTACATAGTGACTATGCCATTTTAGCTTTCTCAACAGCAAACCTTGATTGTTTTATTTCATGGTAACTTCTTTGCAAAGAAAATGAGTATATCCTATGAACATGTAAGATGTCCCCTGGGTTCCCTGTCAATTTTTACTCAGCTTTAAACCTTATAGCCTCTAATATAGTATCTTATTATTTGTTCATTTATTCCTAGTCTCACTGAGTAGTCAGCAGCACATTTTTGTAATAATAATCCTGGTTCTGGAGTAAAATATCTGGATCCAAGTCCTAGGTCTGTATCTCTTCTGGCATATGATTTATTGGGGGAAGCTGGTTGAGACAGAATCTATACTATTTGGCCTCAACCAGACCTTCTACGTCAGTGGCTCTCAACCTTCCTAATGCTACAGTCCTTTAATATAGTTTCTCATGTTGTGGTGACCCTCAACCATAAAATTGTTCTTATTGCTACTTCATATCTATAATTTTGCTACTTTATGGTAATAAGCAGGATATCTGATATTCGACCCCTCCAAAAGGGTCATTTGGCCTCCAAAGGGGTTGCAACCTGCGGGTTGAGAACCACTGCTCTATGTAGATGAGAATGACTTGAATTCCTGATCATGTTCTATATTCCATTACCCTGTCTTGGTCCCTATTTTCCTGTAGACATCTAACTCTGCCTTCTTTAGTTCTATGAGTCTGATTTATTTCACATAACTTAACAATCTACCATCCCATTCATTTCCCCGTGCATGTCTTAGTTCCATTCTTCTTTTCTGTTGAATGAAAATGGATAGAGTACCACAGTTACTCTATCCATTCAGCCATTGGTGGGTATCTAGGCTGGTTCCATATCTTGGTTATTATGAATAGTCCTATAATAAACATCAGTGTGCAAGTATTTCTGTGTTACATTGTCTTAGAATCCTTCAAGCACATACTCATTAGTGGTATAGATAGTGGTCCTGTGGTAGTTTTATTTATTTATTTTTTGCTTTTGAGGAACTTCTGTAGTAGTTTCCATAGTAGTTGCCTGTTAAGGTTCTGGTTGCAAAAGGAGTTTTGAGACAGATCGTTTAAAGGAAGGTTTGCAGCTATAGCCCTGCCCGTATAGAGCTAAATGGATCCCTGTCCAAACAAAGCGACCTTCTTGCCACCTTTTATAGCTCCATAACAGCCTCATAACTGCTCCCCTTTTGTGGCTAAACACTTGCTGGAACTAGAGGCAGTGAGATTATCCAGCCCGAACTGGTTTTAGGTGCAAGTGCAGTAAGCTAACTCCATCATCTGATAAACCTTTAGGGGAAAACATCTTTTTACCTTCGTGTGCCTCTGTATAACTGGGCATGCATATGATTAAAACCAGATACATCATAGCGAAGGACTGGCGCTGGGAACAAAGGCTTATCTCATCCAGGCTTCTCAATCCTAACACAAAATCACCCACACCCACTACTACCAACCATCTCCTCCTCCACCTGGACCATCAAAGGAAGTCCTCGTAACCAAGTATTCTTGGGCAGCACTGTCACCCGGGGCCTACTAGTCCCTTGCATTATGCCTACTCAACACTTCTACCCATTTCTGAATAAATCCTGTTGTTACCTTGCTGCTTGTGTACGCTTCTCAAATACTGCTTTAATTCAACAAGATAGCAAGAACTCCAACCATCTTTTGGGATTCTCAGTAACACCTCTAGTAGGCAATAGTGGAGGACATGTCACTTTATCCTCCTCCTCATACCTTAGTCAAGGGATGAAGAGAATTCGAGGTTAAGAGCCTTCAGAAGGGAGACTCCCATGTGCAGATCCCTGGCCACTTGAGAGGGAGCGGGGGCTTTTGGTCTCGCTGTGGCCAGCAAACATTTCTGTGTTTACTGCAGCCTCCCCAGATGGGAGAGGTACAGATGTTCCCCACCCTCCTGGCAAGTGCAGGATTCCTCCCCTGTGTCTAATTCAGAGTAGCCGTGTGAATGAAGCTAGATCCCCGATGAGGAGTTGGTGGGTGGGGCTGAAGAACAGAAGGTCTGGCCCTAGTGAGACAACATGACTCTGTTAATTTGTTTCTCTTGGCCTTGGCTACTTAATCGGAAAGGATGAGTGGATCAAAGATCTTGCACAAGCCCCAGAAGCTTCTCTCACTGTATAAATAGTTATGCCAAGATATTTTTAAAGGAATACTTCTCAGATGATTCAGTTTAACAGTCTATCAACAAAGTGAGGTGCTTGGATATTGCCGTATTCTGGGTGGTTCCCTGGAACTTAGACATTGCTCATTTGGATTTGTACTGAAAGCCTTAGATCTTAGATTTTTTTTCATTTATTCACACCCTGGTTTTGCCAACAAACTGCCCCTAGGGACTGTAGGAGCCTCCAAATCTCCTAGGGTGGAGAAGAGAGAAATAGACACTGGTGACCATGAAATGGTTTCCCAGAAACACAAATAGAGCCCCTTTCCTGGTATTTGTGGTTGTAGAAAGAGGACAAGAGAAGTTGTTCTCAGAGAAACATAGGGCAGGGCCCCAATATGCAAAGTCCCATAAGGCTACCCAGAATTCATGACCTACAGGGAAGAGCTGTCCGTTTGGACTCTTTCTGGGACTACTAAATATAGAAAGGGAGCCAAAGAGCTCCGGAATGAAATGAATGCTCTCTCCTCTCCTCCCTCCTTCCCCTTCTTCCTTCTTTCTCTTTCTCTGTCTTGTGTGTTATGAGATTTAACTCTCACTATGTAGCCAAGGCTGGCCTCCGACTCATGGTTTTCTCCGTCAGCACCAACCTCCCTGGCTTTTGAAATGAATATTTTGAGTAGCTAAATGAATACTATACTACAGGAAGAAAAAGTCATGCCATGTGAGCGATAGAAAACAGGCCTGCCAGCTCCTGTGTTGGGAGAAGGGTGAAGTTGGAAGGTATAAGTCACTTGCAGAGGATAAGGTGGTAGACTCCGTGTTTGGGAAGCCATGAGCAGTTCATCTTCTGTAGAATACAAGGTCAAGGGCATGGTTCTGAGACCAGAAGCCTGAGGAAAGCCTTTTGGAGCAAACAAGATATTTGAATCAGATCTTGTGGTAAGCATGGACAAGTAGCAGGTGGAGACACACCAGGCCTCACTGAGAGTAATCTTTCCCCACTTGTTGCTATTAGGGCACACGTTCTCTGTCTCCTGTTTGCCTAGCAGCCTCAGGCTCTTCACTCAGGAAATTGTCACTTCAAGTCAAGAACAAGGAGAACAACAAATTCTCAGGAGAAATCTGTGTCTTTCCCTAAGTGTTGTTGGCAGAGTGGGAGGAAGGGAAATTGACAGGTGATAGTTGAAGCTTTGGGATAAACAGCACATTTTTTTTTCACACTGCCTCAGGGCATTGGGATGTCCTGAGATGCTTAATTGCACCCTACACAGTCTTATTGAAGGTGCTGAGGTCACTTATAGCCTGTTGGGGACATGTGCATCTCCAGCAATGCCTGATGATGTTTGTTATTTCTGAAGAGGACTTAAGACAGGTTGTGTAGGATAAGGGATATCTTTTAAATGGAATCACTACAAAGGCAATTAGAGGCAGGAGTGGAAAATACACAAGTAATCTCAGGTGGAGATGGCTCTTTTAAGTCACTTCCTGGCTGCCAGAGAAAAGGATGTCTCCTAAACCATGCTGAAAATGAGCTCAGCATGCTGGGAAAGCCTTCACCCAGGCAACGGGGCAAGCTGTACACAATGCACCAAAATGCAGCCACAGCAGCATGTCTGCAAGCACTCAAGACAGGCTGCATCCAGCTTGCTTGCTCTTTTGGAGACTCTCATTTGCTTTGGCAGACACCAACAGATGTGTCTCAGAAACTGATAGAGGGTAACGGATTTAAGGTTTGCTAGGAGCCTATTTTAGAAAGCAGGGGAGTGCTTTGCTGTCGAAGCCCCTGCTGTCTTCACCCATCCTCTATCTAAGCTCTTCCCCACTGAAGGAGGGATTCTAGCTCTTCCTGCATGCCTTCTTCCCAAGGGTGTGCAGTGGCATCCTTTCTTGTGGCCCCAAGTGACCACCATTCAATTTTTTTTTCTAGGAACTTGAAATCAGACTTCTGGTGAACCTTTTTCTTGCCCCAAATCAGAAACTCTTTTGGGATGCACTGGGAGCCTTCTTGCCTTTTCAAAGCAAGCTGAAGACATGTCACTGAGAGGAAATTCTGAGCAGCAACCTGTTGAAAAGGAGAAAAATAAAGACTTAGCTGGGAGACCATCAGGTTTTCCTGTTTGCAGCTGCTCATCAGCAGAAACACATGTCTGCTACCTAGATGGTGACAGAGACAAGAGAACCATCCTTCAGCCAGCTAAGATTCTGTCTCTGCATACATTTGTGAGCTGTGGGAGAAACAAGGCTGTGAAGTCTGTACTTTCCACAGTGTGTGCCAGCAGCTCACACTGCAAATGATGTGGTGCTGAAGGCCCACGGGCACCGGCAGGTGAGACTCAAAGCCCTGTGGAAATATTGCAGGTGCATGTTTAACTTAGGACAGAGAATAGAATGCAAATGAGGACCTCAGAGTAGCCGCCCACTTGTGTTCTTCCTCAGTGACTTGTGACTTCTGGAAGTTGAAAGGGTTGGACACCATCTAATTAGGAGCATTAAGGATGTGAGCTCCACTGAGGGTCTCAAATGACATTCTGCTCATCCCAAAGAGAGATGGTAAAATACGCGATGAAATAAAAGGTAAATGTCTCTGTAGAGCTATGTAGACACAGACATTCATTCTCCTCCAGGACATTCAGATTTTCTATATGAATGAATTTTCTATATGAACTGCAATCTCAAGCTAGAATTTATAGAGCAGGCATGATGTCTGGGCAGAGCTGGCTCCTCTTGAGGGTTGTGAGAGAAGGAACCATTCAAGGCCTTTCTTCTTGGCTGGCAGGGGGCTGTTTCTTCCCTCTCTCCTCCCTGTCTCCTCACAGGGGCTTTTCTTTGATATCTACTTTTGTTTCTACGGCCAAGTTTCTTTTAAAAAATAAGGACAGAGGTCATGTTGGCTTAAGACCATCTCTAAAGAACTCATTATAGTCTGATTACATCTGTATGCATCTTATTGAAATATGAACCTATATTCTAAAGTACCAGGGGTCATATATTTGGGGATGGGGGATAAAATTTGACCCATGTCATTGGATAAAAGCCAAAGTGCCAGGCCATGCTCTCCAGAGATGAGTTTGGATTCTATTGGTGACTGATCACATCACTCTGGTGGAGTCTTGGGCCCATGTGTTTCACAGCAGTGGCAAGGGTAGCTTCATTTGGAGGACCACCAGAGTCCTCACCCACTAGTTAGAGTTTGAGTGGCCCATGAATTTTGACAGGGCACTGGCTAGTACTCAGAATGTATGCTGGAATGTGTACTTTAGTGTGGGGATATCTGGGCCACACCTATTCCCTGGGTTGTACCGTGTGGCTTGCAAGAAATGGATAACCACTTTCTATTGTTCCAGAAGAGTCATTCCTTTCTCCTACCTTCTGTTTTCAATCTCATTGTTTGGAGAAATGGCCCTGTTTTTAGTTATAGTGCTATATTTTTAAGGCTCTCAAAATCCTGGTAAAACAATAGTTTTGGATGAAGTAGCCAAGGAATTCAATGATTCTTAGAACTTATTTGTGGTATTTTATAAACACAAACCAACTTTTACCTTTTATGGGAATACGTATTTTCAACTGGGAGAGTTTGTGCCCCGCCCTCCCCCCTCCGCCCTTTTCCCCTTTCTTCCTCTGCTCTAATTCCTAGAATAGTCTGGCAGAAATTGCACCTAGTAGAATCTTTTGTGTGTCTGCCTTTTGACTTACTCTCATTGTCTTTGCAGGATGGCTTTGTTTTTGTTAAACGATAGAGTTTAAATGTTGATCCATTTCAGCAGAATGCTGAATCCATCAGCATATAATTGCATTAATATTAATTCTCATTTCAATGAGAAAGGCACTTGGTAATCATTTGTTAGTTAACCCTGACTGCAACCTTTCCAAGAGAGAAGAGGACATGTTGACAGGTTCTGAGATGAGCAATTTTGATGTCTCCCTGTTCGGGGTCACTGTGTGGGGAGAATGGTGTGCTTCCCTGTCTAACCTGGTACAGTGCAGGCATACCATGATTTTTTATGCAAGAAAGGAGGGTGGGGAGGGTGGGTACCTGCTGCTGGATTCAGGAATCCAGACTTCTGGAGGAGAGAGTTGAGAGCTGTGGATGTTTGTCAAATACAACTAGGAGATTCTCTCAAAACAGATATCCCCTGGGTCATTTCTCATTGTGATGCTCTTCCCAAGGCAGCAGATGTGCTTGCCAAGGTTTCTTCTTGAAGAAAGGCAACTTCCCTCCCGGGATTTAGAGGAGGCTGTCTGCCAGTGGAAGAAAACTCTCCTCACAGCTCCCTGAAGTGCTCCATGAGGAATGAGGTCCAAGGCCTCCCAGGCATAGCTAGCTACCTTGGCCAGGAAACTCATTTTTGTCACGTCTTGCAATAGGAACAACATGTCTGGCGGCCTCTCTCTCTCCAGAAGCAAAGTGAGGACTGGCAATCTGGGGATAGCAGTGAGCTTGTAGACAAGTGTGTTTCTCATCATCAAGAGTCTCGCTGTCTGGCCCTGGAAGTGGTAAGACATTTGGACTTCATTTAGACATTTTTTTGATTCACACCTTTGAAACAGGGTCTCATGTAGCCTACTATGCAGTAGTTGGATTTGATTTAGAGCTGAGGAGGAGTCTCAACTTTTTCTGATCTTTCTGTCTCTACCACCTGAATGTTGCTGATATTATAGGTCTACCCCTCCATGACCAGCTAATAGGGAGTGGGGACTGAAACTGAAGCTTTTGTGCAGCAGGACCCTTCTCTCTCATGTGTGAGTACCTGGAAGTCTAAGTCAACCTCCCTAAGCTCGAGACCAAATATGGCTGACTTGTTCTGCCTTGCATTGCAGTTTATTTTAAACAGCAATAAATGCATCATAGATACTTTTGGAAAAAGCTTTGATCAGAGAAAATTAATTTTAATATAAAATCAATACATATAAAATCCTAATGGGAACTAAAAAAAAAAATAAGACTGATAAAATCATGACAGGATTTCTTATGCTTGTGTCTATAAGCAGCCCTACATTGCAGATCCCTTTATATTTTGTGTGTATCTGGGGACTTACCCCAGTGAATATAAGCCAGTTGTACTCCGGTTAAAAGAATCATAGAGGAGACCCAGTGGATGTTGAAAATAATTCTTGGTTTAGGGAAGGGGCTTCACTGGAAATCACTTCTCCATTTGGAGGGACCTGGCAGGGAACATGGGTGATCTGTGACTCCTCTTCCATGAACACATCAAGGGCCAGGTGGGGCCTCCACATAGATGTCTTTTCTGGATCCTAGAGATTGGTCATTTCCAGGCGGGTGAACAGTTTCTTACTCTTCCCATGTCTGCCTCTTGTTCCTGCCCTTCACAAGGCAGACCCAGGTCTCCATCTCTGTCCTTCTACCATCTTCCCTCAGGGCTCTGCTGCAACAAGTTCCTGATGCTCATGGAATGAATGCCTGAAACACCCAGCCCATCTTCAGCTAGTTAGCTCTTCTTCCTACCCTCGCCTGGTTATTTGGACACACAGTCCTCCAAGAGGAGTCATCCAGTTGAAACAGGAGTTTCAGCTCCAGCTTTCCAGACACTTGATCCTTACAGGAGAGAAGCTGGATTAACCTCCCAGAGCTTTCCTCTTGGAGCACCAATTCTCTGCTCCCTGTTGTCCTCAGGGAAAATGGTAAGGATGCCATTGGCAGTTTCCTGGGGCAGGAGGCAGTGGGGATGAGCAACGAGCAAGGCCACTAGTCCATGTGTCCTGTCATCCAGCAGTCATCTCTCAGGGGATAGTGGGTGTCATGCCTCCTTCAAGGCCTTGAACAACAAGGCCATGAACCTATCACTGTGCTTCCTAGGCCTGGGAACTCAGCTCCTTGAAAAAACACAAGACACCCACAGGGAAAGCTGAGTTAGCTAAGACTCGGGATTAGCGGCTGCACAGCAAGGCCTCCATATCTGTTTTGATGAATAATTCAATGAATGGAGTGCCAAATGGCTACCAGGAAGGGATGTGGGGGGCAGGGAGGGGAAGTGCTCTGAGACCTGGGGAAGTCAAAGGGGAGCTTCTAGAGACAGCTTGGTGGCCCTGAAGGACCTGTATTTGTTGAGGAGACCTTGAAGAATGAGAAAGGTCTCTTGCAAGAGAGCAAACCCCCCAGGCTGGGAGGAGCAGAACGGAGTGGAAACAGGGCTGGATATGAAAAACATTTCTTTCAAAAGCACTTCATTTTCTTACTTTACTCTTGCAAGCTCTTGTTTCCTACTGTCCCCCACCCTGAACACTCCCTCTGATTTCCCCTTTGATATTATTTTTTTAAGGCAGGCTGGGGAAGGGCTGCATTTTAAAGCCTATGTTGCCTGCCAAGTTGTGTTCCCAAGTTCTCTAAGCTCCACATGCAGCCAGAATAACTTTAGGATGAAGCTCATTAATAATGTGCATGGCAAATCACAGCCTCTGCAGGAGGCCTGCAGAGGGAGGGGGGCTCTGCCCCTGTCATCTAGCTTTCAGAAATGGCAGCACACCAATAGGACACCCCGTCCCTGTCCCCTGTCCCCACACAGACTGTAAGGTGCCTTAGCAGTCCGTGCAAGTGTCCTGTGAGGAGACTTCTTGGGTGAGATTTCTCCACCAAAGGTAGAGAAATTCCTCATGGGTAGGAATCTGGTATCCACAGATACAATTGCTTCCTGGCTGAGCATCTTGGTTGCATGTTCTTGGATAGTCACAGCTGGGGGAGGGGAGTTCCCCACCACACACCACACTTTTGCAGGAGCACACCCATTAGTTGGAATTAAGTAGGCCGTTTGCAATGATTACAAATGAACTTAGCACCAAAGGGATCCTGCTCAGCTACGCAGCCATTCTAGTGGTCTTCAGATGACAGGTCAAAACAGGCTTCCCAGCAAGCACTTCAGGTGACCACACAAAGTCTCAAAGGGCAGCATTTCCTGGGAGCAGACGGTGCTTAACTGTGTTTACTTCATGCAGCTTCTTCAAGTCTGGAGTCCGGCCCATGCTACCTTTCCTAGTAAGTCCAAGACTTTTATCCCCGCCCCCCTCTCCTCCCCGCTTGCTTTCTTCTTAGTATACCTATGCCATCCATCTACCACCTAGGAGTGGAAGAGGCCCACTGTTTGGAGCAGGCTTTCCCAGTGATCCTGTCACTCTCAGCTCTGGGCTCCTGAGGATCAGAAGGCAGCTCAAATTAGTGTTAACATCTTGCCTTTAAGCCAGAAGCCCTGTGCTGGTAGACAACAAAGTCATTACCGGCAATATCAAATCCACCCTGTGAGCCTTGTGGGTGGGTATCTCGTGGCTATCCGCTTCGGCTATTGTATTTCATGTTTCGAAAGGCTCGATCACCGTGCATCTTATATCCCCGAGGCTCCAAGTAGACAGTGCTTCATTAGACTTTTTGAAATAGGGGCACAGACTCTGGGGGTAGGAATGAGCATTAAAACCAACAGAAAACAAGTTGGGAGAGGAGTGATGGATGGCAGTCAGATTTTCTGAGCAGGAAGCAGTGAATCAAGAGGAAAGATTAGTATTTACAATCATGAAAGGGGACCTTGAGGGAACTGTGTGCCTGTTATTGAGCTAGCCCTTTGCAGGATGGAAGCTCAGCTTTGTGGTCAAGTTTAAAGACTCTGTCTTCCACTACTTGGGTCTTAACCTTGGCTTTGCAGCTGACCTTCTGGATCTCCCAAAGACAAGTAACTTAACTTCTCCAGAGATTAGTTTGCCCATCTATAAAATGGGGCTCATAATCTTATGTTTTTAAGAGGATTGTTGTGGAAATTAGGTGAGCTAATTTATTCAAGCTATACATAACAGAGTCTGCATTTTGTGAATACTAATTAATTCTATCACTCTCACAGTTTTTCTATAACCATGCCCTTAAATATGAATGTTTATAAACTTTGTAAAACCTTTAAATATTGTGAATATGACAGATATAGTAAAAAGTACACATTCAGGCATGCCTATAATCCCAGCACTTGGGAATTTGAGGCAGGATAATCAAGACCAGCCTCAGTTATATAGTGAGTTTAAGACCAGCCTGGGCTATATGAGACCTTGCCTCAAGAAGCAAAATCAAATTAAATTAAAAAAAAAATTGAAAGTCCAGAAAGCAAAAATAAAGAAATTACTATGAAACGAATCACCAGATCAAGAAATAAAGTCAGAATCTGTAAAACTATCCTGGTGTCCCTCATGCTACCCCTTGATCTTCTCTGTAGGTAACAGAGAAGGGACTTTCAGGAGGTGACAAAGCCATGGGGAGGTGATCTGCCTTATCAGTAGGATTCTTGCTTGACAAAAGGAGTCAGGGAAGTAGCCAGGCCTTTACCTTCTGTGTTTTTCAACATGAGGAGACAGAGACAGTGTTTGTCCCTCCTGCATGTGAAAGATGCTTCCTTGAGTGCAGGGAGCAATTCTCACCAGCCTTGGATATATCAGCATCTTGATATTGGACTGTTCAGTTTCAATAAACATAACTTATATTCTTATTACATATTTATTTAGTCTCAAATGCTTCATGATAGAAGCCTAAATAGGCCAAGATGGCTGCCTGGCTTCTGTAATTATACCAGACAGTTCAACCTCTATTTTGATCATGTAGCTGTGTAGTATTCCATTGTATCTAGACAGTGGGTTAATTATTTTTCCTCCATTTCTAGGCATGTGATTTGTTTCTAGTTTTCCACTGTGAGGGATAATAGTGCAATCAATGTCCTTGTACATACTTACAGAAGCCCATCATGTTGAGTACATATTTAGGAGTATATTGCTGAATTATTTTTTTGTAAGATTTATTTATTTTACTTTATATGTATGAATGTTTTGCCTGCATGCATATATTGCAGCACCTGAATTCCCATTAGAGCCCATGTAACAGGACTTACCAATGGTTGTGAGCCTATTGTGTGCTGGGGATTAGACAAGGGTCCTCTGTAAGAACAACAAGAGATCTTAGCCTCTGGGTCATCTCTCCAGTATATTCTACTTTATCAGGTAAGGTCAATGTAGGCAGATTTTTCTTTCCCACCAGCTAGTTCCCAAATAACTGACATAGAGTCTTACTATTAATTATAAATGTTCAGCCAATAGCTTAGGCTTGTTAATAACTAGTTTTTACAACCTAAATCAATCCATATTTCTTATGTAAGTTCTACCATGTGGTTCATTGCTTGTTACCTCATTTTGTGCGTGTCCTGCTTCCTCTGCATCTGGCTGGCAACTTCTAAGACTCTGCTCTTCTTCCTCCCAGCATTCACAGTTTGGCTCTCCTGACTAACTTTATTCTGTTCGGCTATTGGTCAGTTAGCTTCTTCATTAAACCAATCACAACAACATATATTCACACAGCATAAAGGAATATTCCACAGGCCAAGTAGGGTTTTCTAACTGCAACCATTTGCAAGGTCATTGCATTTAAATCTCAGCCAAATTTGTGAGATTTACCCATCTCCACATCTCTTCATATTTAATATAATCATCACTTTTATTGAGCTATTCTTAAAGAACATCTAGTGGAACCTTTCTGTGCTTTTCATTTGCACTTCTCAGTTACTGATGAAATCCAGTATATTGGCTTTTTGGACAATCTACTAAGCCTATGATCCATTTTTCTTGTTAAAACATTTTTTTTTGTTAATTTGTAGAAACTCAATGTGTTGCAAGTAACTGTCTCACTCTGAGAACTAAGTTTAAACTTTAGATTTTTCTTAAATAGTAATGTTTTTTCAAATGATAAGTTTGATACTTATTTTTCTTCCAAAATAAAGAATAAAACTCCAACTCTGTCCCAATTAAAATGTTCTTGTATCGCTGATGATAAGATTTCTCACTCTTTGAGAAACCAGCCATTATTATCACGTTTAATCTTCACAGAGAGCCTCCTTGTGCCCTTGATACCTGTGTTTTGCAGATTTAGCACCAGGGTCAGTGGGAAGTTTAATTACTCACCAAGGGACACACAGATGAAGTGAGGACTCTGATGCAGTAGCACGCAAAGCTCAAATTCCTTCATCATTGTCCAATAACTCATAGGCAAGTCATTTTATTACTTGTTTTACACTCTGGATGTTTGTGAGACCCTCTCCCTTTTTTTATATAAACTTTGTATGCCATAGAACCCTCAACAGGTGCTTGTAACATGGATAGGTTGTTAGGTAGATCAATGGAGGGAGGTCTGGGTGAGTAAAGGTGGGTATGAAAATGAATGGAAGAAGATAAGAGTAGGTAGATTGGTTTATAGATATATAGTTAGGTAAGAAGATGAAATGAAGAAGGATAGAATTGGTGGATAGATGAATGGAGGAAGGGATAGGTTGATGGATGAGTAGATGGGTGGATGTTTAAGAAAGTAAATTGAAGGAGGAAGAAGTAATTGAATGAGTGAATGAATGGGTAGGAAGAAAAATGGAGGGAGGCGTGAGTGAGTGGATGGATTAATGGGTAAATGAACAAAAGAAGAAAGGAATAGATAAAATGAATAAATGGGTTGATAGCCTGGGATAAAGAAAAATAGGTGGATGAGTAGAGGGAAGGATGGACGGGCACATGCATGGACAGATGCTGAAAGGAGGGATAAGAAACTTTCTGGAATGATGGGTGGATTGAAAAGTGGAGGTATATAAGATGTCCTGGAGGGCCAATGTTCTGTCAAACACTGCCTACAGGAAACAGCCTTCTCTTAGGTCAGGACATGGGTGTCTATACCTCTGCACCAGGCCTTACAACAACCCTAGCATGGATTCTTTCATCTCATGATGTAATGGGAGCATAAAACAAAACTGAAGTTGAAGCCAAGGTGAGGAATGAGAGGTCCAAGGTTGGAGCTGTGGGGCTTTATGCTCTCTCGCCTTGGTGTAGCACCTAGGACATGTTTCTTGTCAGACAAAGGGAAGCAGAGTTCTGCTACTCCACATGCTTGTTTAGAATGTTCTGAGAGTCAGTGCAGACTGTCCTTTATAACAGCTTTCAGATTCCTGAGTAGAGGTTCTTTTCTTCATCCTCTTAGAAGAGAAGAGACAGAGTCAATGGTGAATCCCCATGCTGATGAGACCATCATGTTTATTGGTCTCACTTCACTCATGCTTTCTTTACCCAGTGGAACTTGCCCATTGCTTACTCATACATTTTCCTGCTCTGTTCCAAGTGCCAAACTGGTTGCTATATGGCTAGGATGAGGTGGAATGTGAGACTGAGTACCAGAAGAGTACAGAGACATATTGCCATAAGAACAGCCTTACCCAGGGTTTGGTTGGGTGGACTGTTCATGAATGTCCCCACTCCTGGTCATAAATCCCTTCTTGAGCTATTGGCTGCATTCTTTTCATAAAAAGTAGCCACTGGCATTTTCCCTTAGCTGAATACTGGTGACATGCTATTCTAGACTCTGCCTGAGTGCTCATGTAGAAAAATACTTGTTGTATTTAATAGATTGCATTGACTTATTGCTTTTATTGATCTTTGAAAATACTGTGTATTATTGGAGGTAATAGCTTTCTTTTGAGAACGTGGAAGTTCTCCTCATTAGCATCCATTTTACCATGAGGCTTTGAGAGGGTGGAATACCAGATGCACAGGGTTCACTTTGGTGATATATTGAGGACCATCAGGGTGAACAATGGCTTTAACATCAATCAAATGGAAGGAAGAATTGAGCCTGTTTGGCATAGGCTTGCTAGAGTTTTTGTGATAAAATGAACAGGCTACTTTTCTTTCTCCCTGGGGTGTCAAGCTCCTCTGAGTTTTCCAAGCAGACTAGAAGTGGGTAAAGTAGTTCTTTGGGGGAGATGCATACCTCCACAGCCAGAGCAGTCTGCATTATTTTGGTACATCCCATGGAAGCCTTGCAGGTGATAGGGATATATCACTGGCCACTTACGTTCCAGGTGTTTCATCTGTATTAGTTTGTTCCATGACCTTCTCATGTGCATGTTTGTTTCCTCTTCTTCTGTATGCCTGTTGGTCTAGGACAAGCTTTTGGGCAGCACCAAGGCAGGCACTCACTGAATGCCTGTATCTACACAACACCACACATGTTCACAGTCACACAAACACAAAAATTGTGTATAATAATAGCATGTACAATTGTATAAAATTTACATAATGAATTTTAAATTTGTATGATTCAACCTGATTGGGCAATTTTGTATGGTATTTACTCCTGAGGGGTACACCTCCTACAGGGAGAGTGTGCAACTGCCTGTCATTTCAATAGCCATCACTACAACCTTGCTTTCAGAGACAAATCCAGATGACTCTGAGAGAAGTGCTGTGAAGTGATGGGTCCCCCTGCCTCCATCCTCTGTATCCCACCACTCCCTCCCTGTGCCTTCATAGAATGTTATTTTCTCCCAGAGGAGATAGCAGAATCTGGCACTGACCTGCACTTCCTCGTAGAGGTTCTGTGGGGTTAGATGGCCATTTCTCAGAGCTCTCAGTCTCGGCAATGACAAATCTTTCTGCCTTCCTCATGGATGTTTCAGTTGAGCACTCAGACCTCCTTGGATATCTTCCACACCTGGCAATCATCAGAACATACACTTCCTGGGCATCCACAAAGAATATGTCCTCATGCGGGGTGACCTTGGGCAGACCACTTAGCGTCTCTGAACCTCAGGTCATTGCTTATTTACATAATGAGATTAATAATGCCAAAATCAGAAGATTATTCTGAGGACTCAATGAGCCAGTGTTTGCCAAGAGCTTAGCAACATGCGACACATAATGCTTGGTCAAACAGTGCCAGCTCTCGTCATTAGTAGAGTTTCTTTAAGCATGCTTTCAGCAGGCGGCACTGGATGCGATGGATAAGAATGCATCAAGTTCCATTTCAACTCTGCCATGCCCTGATTGCAAGAAGCTTGTGTCTCAGGGATGGTTCTTGCAACTAAACTGTCAATCAAAGCACAGTAGAAGGTTGTCACTGGAAACATTGGAGTGCAGCGAGAGAGCCTTTGGAGCCCTCCCCAGGCCCAGGAAGCTGACTGGAAACAGCTAGGACCATGCAGCAGAGGTAGTACTGGAAGCCACCTCTTTGCAGATGAGCCCTCTCTCCCAACAAGCAGAAATCCATCCCTTTTCACACTATCCCTTTCCCCTTTAAGTATTATGTTTGAAAGAGCTGGGTAAGTTCAGTCCCCATGTGAAAAGGCCAAGTAAAGTAGCTTATCCTTGAAATCCCAGAGCTGGGGTAGTGGAGACAGGAAGAGCGTCAGGGTTCACTGGCCAGACATCCTATCTATTTGGTGAGTTCCAGGTCAGAGAAAGATTGTATCTCAAAAAAGCAAGGTTGACAGTATCCCTGGCCTCTACATGTCTGTACAAGTATGCACATCTGCCTACTCACATATGGGCCCCCATATACATACAAAAAAACTGTGCATGAAAACACCATGTGCAGTGAATATAGGCAGTGAAAACTTTTTAAAATGTAATTAAAATTGCGTATGATTTAATCTGATTCTCAGGGCAGTTATGTATGATACTTGCTACCAGAGAGTGTGCCCCCTACAGGTCTGGTGCACACTGCCTGTTATTTGCAGATTTAGGAGCTTAGGGAATATCACTCTTTCATGCTTGGCAATCATTCTTTACAAGTTAGTTGAAAAAGCAGTAGACACCGAGATTTTCCACACTCTGTGGAAATGCAGCTCTACAGGTGAGACCCAGGCCCTCCTGTCTCGCCAGGCATGGGACTTGAGCCGGAGGCTGTGTTCATGGCAGCAATCAGTATGCCAGGCCAGGCCGGTCAAAGCTAACTCTGGCCCCTGGCTTGGGAGGAAGGGTGATGGATACTCTATCTGATAATCAATGCTTTTCTTGGTCCTTATCTTCCGAGGAAATGCTGCCCAGTGTTATCACAGCCTGAATCGATTGAAAGCAGAACTTTGAACTCATCTGCTCGGTGAGGTCTCCCTGGGGTGGATCTCAGCTCTGCATTGACACAGCTCTGGTGCCTTGCCTGCCTGTTGAAAACCCAGCTGTGGTCCAGACATGGCTTTGCTCTGTGGAGGGCCCAGAACTCCCATCTTCACAGAGCTTGGGCAGCAAACATTTAATAAATGCATCTGCACAAAGTACCTTCAGCCTGTGCCCTTCAACCATTTTGTTTCTTAGTTAAAATGATTTAAACAATATAGTTTGGTCATAGCCTCCCCCTCCCAACTCTCCCTTTTCCCAAATCCTCCCTAGCTCCCTAACCAACCCAACTTCTTATTCTCTCTCTCTCCTTTCCCCTCTTCCTCATCCCCCCACCCCTCACACTCAGTCTGATCCAACCTTTCGGTTTTCATTGCTAGTGCTGGTTTTTATTTTGTCTTTTAAAAACTGTCATACAGTTTCCAGTTCTCATCATAGAAGTCCTCATCGGAGAGATGTTCATTCTCCTTTAAACCTCTCAGCAGTGGCTAGGGCAGAAGGTACAGGTGTGTACCTGGAGCACTTTCTTTCTTTCTTTTTTTCAACCCTTTCTTTCTTCTTTCCTTCCTTCCTTTCTTATTGAAAATGGATTCTTCTTTTACACAATACATCATAACCCCGTTTCCCCCTCCTTCCTCTCCTCCCAGCTTTCCCTCACCTTGCCAAAGAGGGGGAAGAAAGATTCTAGGAGTCAAGGGGTATGGAGGATGCCAGGAGAACATGGCCCAGTGAACCAACTATACACCTAGAGCTCTTAATTAAGAAATGGGGTTTGCAGCTAGATCAAGAACAGAAAGGGAGAACGAGGAATAACAGACCATGATAAATGAAGACCACATGAGAACAGGAATAAGCAGAGTGCTGGAGAGGTCCCCAAAAATCCACAATGATACATCCTCTATAGACTGCTGGCAATGGTCGAGAGGAAGCCTGATCTGACCTAGTCTGGTGATCAGATGGCTAAACACCCTAACTGTCGTGCTGGAACTCTCGTCCAATAACTGATGGAAGTGGATGCAGAGACCCTCAGCCAGGCCCCAGGTGGAGCTCCAGGTGTCCAACTGTCGAGAAAGAGGAGGGACTGCAAGAGCATGAATTGTTGAATCCAAGATTGCAAAAAGCACAGGGACAAATAGCCAAACGAATAGAAGCACATGAATTATGAACCAAAGGCTGTGGAGCCCCCCAGCGGGATCAGGCCCTATGGATAAGTGAGACAATTGAATAGCTTGATCTGCTTGGGAGGCACCCAGTCTGTGGGACCAGGATCTGTCCTTAGTGCATGAGCTGGCTGTTTGAAACCTTGGGCTTACACAGGGACACTTTGCTCAGTCAGGAAGGAGGTGACAGGACCTGCCTATACTGAATCCACCAGGTTTAAATGAATCCCCAGGGGTGCCTTGATCCTGGAGGACATGGAAATGGAGGGGAGGGGCTGGGGGGAAGGTGGGGGGGGGGGCGGGAGGGGGGAGGACAGGGGAACCCATAGCTGATGTATAAAATGTAAAACACATAATAATAAAGGAAAAAAAAAGAAAAGAAAAGAAATGGGGTTTGGATCAGGAGGCATTCCAGAGGTGTGTGATCAAAGGTTAGCTCTGTGCCTAGGACAACTGGGGATGCCGGGGGAGAAACATGTAACTCAGAGAAGCCAGGGAGCTGGCTGTCAGAGGAGGGGAGCTTGTGTTAGGCACAGGAGCATACAGACAGGCTTGGGATGGAGTTGGAGTATTGTACGACTTGATATGGCCCAGAACTTCAAGTGAGCATGCATGCCAAGGAGGCAGAAACTGCCATGGTGTCTCGGGCAATCAGGCTACACATTCTATAGCAGTTTCCCTCTAGTTGAAACATGCACTCGAGGAGGGAGGGGGAGGCTCCCAAGACTCTGGAGACAAGTAGAGGTAAGCAACATATTACATGTCTGGGAATGTGAAAACTTAGAAGATTCCAGAAACTGACCCCCACCCCCAAGCTGCCATTTGAGTTCAAGATGGCAACATCAATTCTCATCTGAATATTTAAGTATAAAAAATGCTGATGAGCAGACTCAGGCCAGCCTAAGTGCTGGAAGATTTCTTGGACCCTCAAACTAACTGCAAGTCATGTACAGGGCTCCAGTGTCATATCTTCTGGGAGTCATCATCCGTGTCTGGGTGGTCTTTCCTATAACACAGCTACTTTTGAGTCATCTCTGCCCATAGAAGTGATCCCTCACCCAACAGCCTATTTATAACTTCTGGAAAATTTCATGTTCCACCAAGCTGGACTTTGGCACCACTGGTACTTCGGTTGGTTGTGGGCTCTGTAGTGGGAATGAATAGACATGGGTCTCATCCAATCAGCTAAGGGTTTTGCTATGGTTTGAATTTGAAATGCCCCTCATGGATTTCTGTGTTTGAGCTTGGTCCACAGATGATGATACATTAGAAGATTGTGGAGCCTCTGGAGTGGGAGGTATGAGTGGTAGAGGTAGGTCACTGGGCATGGGTCTTAAGCCTGGCTACTGCTTCCTGTTTTACAAGATGTGCATAGCCATATGAAAAGCTCAGTTCAATATGAATCTAGCTATGCTAGCCATATGCCTTCCCTGCCCATGATGGACAGCACCTCCAGACTGTCAGCTCTACTACCCACCTCCCCAAGGTGCCTTTCTGTTGGGCATTTGGCCACAACAATGAGAAAAATATCTAAAACAGAACTTACGATCAAAGACAAAGCTATCTTGAAGGAGGCTGCCTTTTGTAGGCCCCTATCCAGGGATTCCTTAATTTCCAGCATGCCACCCTACAGACTTGAGTTCAAGATGGCAACATTAACTCTCATCTGAATTATCACCAGGGCTGTTGCCTAAAAACCAGTCTTGAGTTCTTTGGGGCAGGAGAATATTTGCATTTATAAGAAGTTTTTCTAAGCTGTTGAGAGACACCCGTTAGAAGGCCACTGTTTTGGAGGGTGTCCTTAGAAGGATGCTCTCACTGTCAGGTGTGGGAATAAATGTCTTTAGTAAGGCAGCTCATGGGACAAGACGCCCTCACTGTAACATGGATGGGCAGAGTAGGTTTCCACAAGGGCGGTTCTTAAGAATCTCTGTAAAAATGCATGGCTCCATCTGTCTCCTCTCTGGTCTTTGGCTTCAGATGAGCTGAGCCATTTAAAAAATCCCCAACAAGAGACCCCAGGCACCGGAAGAAGTGATGAACAGATTTTCAATTTGGCCTTAATTTGCATGAATCATTTTTTTCCCTTTGGCATTTTAAATCACTGTCTCAAATGGAGATGCTGGAGATGGGGAGTGAGTTCTCCCTCCAGACAGCCAATTCTTGGTTGGTCTGGAGATGGCTGAGAGTCTAACCTCCACTCCAGAGAGGTGAGAGATCACATGGGGGAAGATTCAGACTGGTACCCAGGGATGTGGTCCAGGATTTCAACCACCTCTTATCGTGGTGGCCCAGAACTCTTCTTGCAAGGACATCCTCCAGTGGGCACCTCCTGTCATTTCTCTTACCTAGAACAGAGAGTGAAGTCATCAGTTAGAGTCTGAAAAGGCTGTGGATGTGCTGAGACCTTACATGTATGATATTTGGGGATGGGCTTGGTGAGGATGTACAGGTGCATGATGGTAACAGAGAGAAGAGATAATGGCAGTTATGCTTGTTAAATACTTTTGTTTCATTCATCTCAGGTCCTGGCATAGACTTTTATTCTTCACCTCTTGATTGCCACATAACTTATTCAGCTGGGGTGACAGGTTAAGAAATGTGCTTGGCTACCTGGCTAGTGGGTGATGGTAGAGCTGGATTCGAACCCAGGAGGTCTGCCTAGGGCCTGTGCTCCTAACCTCAGCTCAGGCTAACCTTTCTCCTTATGCTGCCTCTCTGTCATGACATAGAATGGAGTCTCTTTGTCCGATCTAACATATGAGTCTGTCCCCTCAAGCAGACCTTTGCATACCAGGCGAAGGGTCTCCAGGACCTTCTTTGAGACAGCTGGCACTGGTACAAGAATCTTTCAACTCAGGAAGGGAGGGGCTACCTCTTACCCTGCAACGAACAGTGAGTGCCTCTGCCTTCCTCCCCCTTTCTTATGCACTCAAGGTCTGTTCCCTACCTTAAAAGCCTTGGTTCTCATCCAGGTGGCTCAGAGTATCTTTGGGTCAGAAAGTCTGAAGAAGACAGGAGTTTTCTGTGTAGCCCCAGCTAGCCTGGAACTCACTTTGTAGACCACCAGGCTGGCCTAGAATTCATAGAGAGCCACCTGTCTCTGCCTCCCAAGTGCTGGGATTAAAGCCATGCATTATGACTGCCTGGCTCTGAAGAAGACTCTTTGAGAAGGATTTTCTGCCTTGTGGAAAGCAAGCTGGATCCATATAATAGAAATAGCAATATAAACCTCTTCATCCAGATTCAGATGAAACTCTTGCCATGGATGAACTCTTTTTATATCATAGGAAGACACAGGAGGGCAGGCAAGTTGACAGTGCCCTTTTGTACTCTTTCTGCAACCTTGCCATGGAAAGCCACCCCTGGGTGTTTCTTGAATTTTGTCTTTCAGGCTACAGAAAGAAATGGTCAGAAACTGTAGCCTAGTTAAAAATGGGTATGGTGGGGAGTAGAGCAGGGACATAGGGTAGAGCCAGGGAATTACAATCAGCAAGCTACTACTGTGTGCCAGAGCTCAGTGCTCACCTGGTACTGTAGGTGGCTCATCAGCTGTGGGTCACTGATGGTCCTTAGGACACTGGCAGCCAGGAAACTGAGTAACTTGAGCTCCCAGGTCTCAATAGTTATTTACCCCCTCCCTTTATGTAGCTTCCTGTTCTGTATGTGCTGTGATAGGGAAGTACAGTGCCCCAAAAGCCTATAACCAAGGTGGTACTGCCCAGAAAGTATAAGAATTATAACAGCTTTATTAATTCAAGATTTAGGCAAAGCCTATGACCATTCACGAAGCCTGAAGCTTCTTGGTGAATTGGCAAGAATCACCCATTGCAGCTCTTGGCAGACTCATGATCAATGTACCTTACAGATCCCTTCTTGTACTGTGGGGAAACTGAGATCACAGACAGAAGTTTATTCATGCCAAGTCTCAGGATACTTGATGAGGCTCTGGATCTGTCTACATCAGCTCTTGACTTTCTTGGGGATTGACTTGAGAATAATCTATGTAAGGGTCCTGGCTGCATGGCGGCCACTTCTGATAACATTCACCTCTTCATTCACTCAGCCATTTTGACGTATTTGTAATGTGCCAGGTACCATTTTGGACATGGGACACAGTATGGATTGGACACCCATCCCTTCATAGAGGTATCTTGTGGGAGACAGACACTCAACCCATATTAGGTGAATGAACACTGTATCTGAAGGTGGTGAGGACAAAGGACAGTCATGAAGAACAGAGTCCATGGGGACAGACCTCAGTTTAGAGACCAGAAGAAGCTCTCCAAAAATGGCGAGAAGAGCTAGAAAAAGTATTGCCATCCAGCCATAGGCCTCTTCAATGGACCCTCTAGCCTGGGGGGATGTCAGGAAGGAGGGCTCTGAACTGGAGTCTGCAATTCAAAAGGCCATAGGAGAGACACAGAGAGATGGAGTCATCTCAAGGACCAAGGAGAGAGACCCAGGCAAATTTGGGACTGGTGAGATGAGGGCAAAGGGAAGTGAGGCTTGGCTGAACGTGGTGGAGACGGCATCACATGGAATTCAGAGATGGCCAACACAAGGGGCAGGTAGTCAGTCCTCAACAGGTGGCAGAGAGAGAAAGTGACAGGAGAGGAGGGACAAGACCAGAGGTGTCACTCAAGAGCAGCAAGAGGGGCTGTGGAGAAACAGTAAGTGGAGTTTGTCTGCTGGGCTCTTGTGATTTTTACAGCCAGAGAAAGGGGCCGTTTTGCAAATGTCATGTTGGCGACTGTTGGGGAGCTGAAATGTAGTGAGAAGGTGGCTGTAATCCTCAGCTAGACCAGCATCTGAGATTATAATGGGGAGAAGAATGATGTCAGGGAGGAAGGAGGACCCTCAGGACTTCATGCTTGGCTTTTGTTCTCTTAGGTTTGAGGGTATTTTTCTGGGTTTGGGAAGGACCAGCAGCTTCCTCTTTCATGACCATGAGCATGTCACAACTTTCTACAATGGAGACAGGAGAACGGAGTGCCTGAGGACATGCTCCAGATGTGCAAACTGGTGGTACTGCTGCTGTGCTCAGCCAAGTCTCTCCTTGCAGTCTCCTTCCCTGAGTATAACCTGCCCTTGGCTGGCCAGGGAGATGGCCATCAGGGACAGCTGAGGTCATTGCAGATGTTCTTGGAAGTGGAGCTAGGTAGGAGGATGCTGGTATGGAGCCTGTTCACTCTGCAGCAAAGAAGCCCAGGGTAACACTTGGGTTCCTGCAAAGCAGCAGGCCAACTTTGAGAGGCAGGCACTGGAGACTTGAGGATCCAGGATCAGATCCTTTGCTCTGTTGAATTTGGATTTTTGGAAGGAGAAGCACTAACCCCTGTCCTCAGTGTCTCTTGCAGGAAACATAGGTTCAAATCTGGGCTAGAAAATGTCTGGAAGGGGAATGATGCTGTGGTTAATTCTAGGTCCTACCACATACCATTCTGGGGCCCCCTAAGGTAGAAACAGATTGGTGAATAGGAGTTTTCTAGTTCCAGAGTCCTGGCTAGGGGTTCAAAGAGGCCCAGACTTATGAGAAGTAGAGATAGCCAGGTTGCTAAGACTAGATATATGAAATATAGATGTGAGATAGGATCCCCCACTTGGTGGCAGAACTTATGCTAAAATCTTGGTATAACGCCACTTCTAGCCCAGTACTTCCCCTGTTCCCTGGGGATGTTGAAAGGAGCTATCTGAGAAGCTACAGAGGCTACTGTATGGCAGGTGGGTTCAAGTACGAGCAATGTGCAGACACTGTGCTGTGCCGCCGTGGGCTTTCCCACCCTCTCTGGGTGGATGGAAGTGGGTGTGCACTTTGTGCTTAATTATAGTGCACACAAGCATAGAGGAGCTGCTTGGAAGCACATGTCATTGTGTTTGGGGATAATAGACATGCAGGCTGGAAAATATCTATTAGCTCATCTGTCCTGCCTCTTCCAGAGCTGCTGAGATGTGTATCAGATCACTTGGGCTTTCTTCAGCAGTGACTCACACATGGTAGTGGCCCCATATGTTTCTTTTATGGGATGGTCATCTTTTTATCCATGGGTCTGGTTCTGAAGACACTGTCCTCTGGTGTCTTGGAGTCAGGGAGCCTGGACTCTTCCAGCCATGTCCACTGAGTCTTTGCTCTGTGTGAGGCTTGCCTTCTCATATCTGGGGTTTCACAATGGCACATACAGGGCCCCCTCAGCAGTCCCAGGTGATGAGAGACATGGTCACCAATCATTCAAGTTCATAGCCCACTGTGGGAAACAGTGCAAAAGGGGACAAGTCACTTTGTTACCTGCGTGTTGGGAAATAATCTGGAAAGGATAGCCCCCAGCTGGTTCAGAGTTCACCAAGAGGAGTGGTACCAGAGTTTGGCCTCAGAGTCTCCATCTACAGCCAACTCTCTCTTCTGGACAGAACTTAACATGTCATAACTCTGTGACCCTATATAAATTCCCTCTCCAGATCACATACCCCATGGTTTCCTAAGGAATTTGTACTAATTCATCACAACTCAGTTTGTAGCCTATATAAGCCTTCTTGGACATCACAGTGAATTGATCATTTGCTTTTTTTCTTGATGTTCTTGCCTTCTAGTTCCCATAGCATTAATCAATTAGTTGTGACCAGTTCCCAGGTGTGTGGACACCATTTCTTCTTTCTATCTTTTGTTTCTAGATGGTTTGCATTAAGGGGTAAACTTCTCCCCCCCCCCTTTTTAAAAAAATTCATATGTGAATACTGTTTTTTCAGCATTTCCACTCCTGCATTTCCCTTCTCTAAATGCTCCCATGTCTACCCCCTCTCTCAAATTATCAACCTCTTCCTCTTTAATTTGTATTCACACACATGCACACACATGTGTATTACCTATTGAGTTCCCTTAGTGTTGCTTGTATTTATGTGTGTTTAGGGCTGACAGCTGGGAATTGGAGAAGCCATGGGGGTCTCAGGAGAAGACTGATTCTTCTTCTCTCAGCAGTCATTCATTGTCTGTAGCTCTTCATCTAGGGATGGGGTCTGGTGAGGTTCCCCCATCCACTTTGGCATGTCATCTCATGTCATTATGTAGGCCTTGTTTGGGTGACTATATTGATGAGACTCAATGGTTGTAACTACCTAATGGTTGTAACTTCCCTGCCCCATATAGAAGATATTGTCTTGCAGCTGCCTTCCTGCTCTTCTGGATCTGTAAATGTATGCATCTATATGAAGTTTAAATAAAGTTAATGCTACTTGGGGTGTTAATGTTTCCCCCTAAGAGCCATAGACTATCAAACAAAAATTCCAGTGTCAGACATGGGAAATCTTATTTCAGGTTGTTGCTCAGTGGAGTCCAAGAGACTCCTCAAATAATATAGGCCACTGCTATTTCCCTTGGTTGCCTCCCAGAACTTGAAAGTAAGACCCTATTGATGAAGACACCACACATTCATACATTTTTAGACACTGGATTTGAAGGTATTGAGCTGGAACTGCCCTAAAAGCCTCCTCTCTGAAGACTAACTCTTATATATCTGACAGGGATATGCAAGTTTCCAAAGGAGAAAAACAACCAATAGTCCTATTCAGCTGTAAAGCCTGTGACCATATCAATGACTAGTCCAGCAATGGTACAGTAGTGGCACTTACATCTTGGGGCTAACCAGCAGTTGTCTGATTGGACTTAGGACTTTCTCAATACTAGGGAATTCCTACCTGGCACTATAAACCTAGCTAACCACCCTTGCCCAGTATAATTATAACTGCATTCTATGTTTTCTCTTCACAAACTGATCTGAAATGAATCTCAGTTACTATCTTGGACTCAGACTACTGACATTGCAGCCCTGCCCAAAATTCAGGGCCTTTTCCCAGAGGGCTCTGCAAAGAAGCATATCAGTAGCTGTCTGTGTGTCCTTAGCTCATGCACACACTTATGTCAGATAGTTGGCATTTTCTCTTTCACAGACTAGAGTGAGCCCTTGAGCTGACCCAGGAGTCCTGAGCACTTATCACCCGGTATTGATAACCATGTAGTCTGCCTCCTCTCTTTATGCCTGGAGGTGAAGGAGGAAATACAAGATCCTGTTACAAAGAATATTTCCCTGATTTACCAGCTCCCTGGCTCCCAGCTGGGGCTGAGAATGATTTCTTAGTTCCCAGCTTTTATGCCTATGATCAAAGTGCCTGAGGCAGTGAGAGTTGGCAGCACCTGCATTTCTGGCTGAGTCCAGTGCTTTCCTCTTTGGGACTGCTGGAAGAACCTGTGGCTCAATGGGCTTTCTACAGGTGAGTGAGGCCTGGCTACAGAAGGAGCTCTGGAGGCTGAAGGGTCCTGGCTACCCTGGGATATTGGGACCCTTTCATCTAGTGGAGACTCATTGTCTTTCTTTGCCCTCCCCTTTTTGACTTGCATCCACTCAACCACCCCTTTGTGCAGTCACTTCTTTCTCTCCAATGTATCAAATGGAGAAAAATCCTTGAGCAGGATTTCGCACATCAAAGGATCAAATAACCTTTCTTTGTTTTTCCCCTTTAGCATTTTTTCCCCAACCACGAAAAGAAAACATGCATTAAAGGTGAGAGAAGGAAAGAAAAGTTGTAGTCAAGTAATTTCAAGTTGACAAGTAGAGCAGCTGAGACCCAGGATAAAAATGTACACTCAGCAATATGGTCCTTTCCTACAAATTAATTAACCCAAAGTGCTTGTTTAATTAGTGTGAGGGGTAGGGAATTGAGGAGCTAACAGTATCTCTCACCCAGTTTGGAATTATGTTCACAAAAGAATTTCCTCTTTCCTCCCTGAGAGGATGAGAGAATGACTCTCATCAATCTAGAATCAGTGGGGACCTCAAGGCTGGTGATAATTCTTTCAGATGACTTTGCCCTCTAGAGAGGAGGTTTTGCAGATATACTTCTTAGACTCCCTCCATTTGACATGGCATAGGAAAGTCTTCACACAGTGAAGACACAGTGCCACTCTGTTCTGATCTTGAGAAAGTGGCTTTGACAATACCCCCCCAGTACCACATCTGCATCTTCTGATGTCTCAGCTATTTTCACTTCCTCCACATCACATCTATGCTGCACACAAACATTGTGCATTTCCTGCTTTTAATGTGAGTATGGATATTTATTTCCTCTCAAGAAACTAGGAAAATTTGACTTCTCTGGTGCTCCAAGAGTTATAGTTAAGACAATGTCATAGTCTGTTTGCTGTTGCTATAACAAAATACCCAAGACTGGGTACTTTATAAAGAAAGAAGTTTATGGGGCCCATTTAGTTCTGGGGGCTGGCAAGTACAAGAACCTGACACTAATATCTGCTTGGCATCTGGGGAGAGTTTTATCACATGGTAGATGACATCACATTGTGAGGGAGAACAAGCGTATTTGCCTGGGTTTATCTTTCTCTGCTTATAAGCCATTGGTGCTACATGAGAGCCTCACCTCTATGAGCCAGAAAGTCCCAGTTACCTCCCTCTGCCCCTCCAAATACTATAAGCATATGAAAATGGGGTTAAGTTTCTGAAACATAAACTTTTGGGGGATACATTCAACCCACAGCCAATCCTGTGGCTGTAGATGAATTGCTAAACAGTCTTATTAAATAAAAAGCACAGAGCCAGATATCGGGGTTGAAACCTGAGAGATCAGAGAAATAGGAAAAGCCACAGCTGACCTCACCTCACCAACTCCGCACCTTCCAAAAGTGAGAGACATACTACTGTATACTCAGCCTATACACCTTTCTGTTCTGCTCCCTCAGTTGCTCTCTCAGCCCAGCTATATCACTTCCTCTTCCTGCCCAGCTCTGTCACTTCCTGTATGTCTGTACAGACCTCCAGACCTTTATGGTCAACTAGTGTTGGAATTTAAGGTGTGTGCTACCATTGCCTGACTTCCATGCTTACTTATAGTGCCTGGCTTTTTCCTCTGATCCTCAGATAAATTTTATTGGGGGACAGACTATATTGGGGGACACAATACATCACCACATGTGGCTGATATTGTTATAAGAATCTTTGTGGAGGACATAAGCAGGGGTCACAGTGTTGGGGATGCAGTGAGTTCTTGATCATTCTCTCCTTTTTACCACCATAGACTCCTTTGGTATCTGGTGAGTGTTATGGGTTCAATTTTGGAATTCTAATTTTAAATACACACACACACACACACACACACACACACACACACACACACACACACTGAATTATAAAGGAAGCTAAATATCCCATGGTACAGTTATCAGAATAAATCAAGTATGTGGTACACTCATACACATACTTTTTTTAATGAACTGGTTAAAATGCATTGTCTGCTTATAGGTCCAATTGCTATCATATGCTTAAAGTGAGTAATAATTTGGAAAATCTCCAAGAAGCATGACATACAAAACATACGTGATATCCGCCATTACCAAACCATAGCTATCATGGAAGTGCAGTGGTTCTTGACAAAATTCATTGTTGAGGGAAACATTACACTTCAGTAAGAAGTTAGTGAACATAGAGATAGTCTTCCTCTGAGTCCATTGACCTTCTGAACTCCATCCATGAACCTTTGGCTGAGTTCCTACTGCCAGATAAATGAGTTCTTTATGGTAATAGCTGAGCACTTCTCACTTCTACATTTTCTTCTGTGTGTAGGGGGGTGGAACAAAGTCGGTTTCCTCCAACTTTAGGGAGTGCTTATCATTTTGGGGACTAAACGATTATCTCAGAGTCACAAGAAAAAGGTGGGACAGGGACCAAATGAGAAGCTAGGAATACTCTGTGCAAGAAGGGTTATGTTAGATGGTTGGCCTGTACTGGTGGGTAGGATAAATGAAGACTATGGGCTGAGGGGGGCATGTATAATTGTGTACCACCCTGTGCCTCTTGGTGAGGAGAGACTACCTGTTTGAGAAACAAACTGGTTGTATTATGTGGCAAGAAGGAAATGGCTGCAGGCCAACTACAAGGAACAGGGTCACGCTGTTTGAAAACCATCAGCCTTGTCTCTGAAGCCCATGAGCCCTGAGGCCGGCCTCTCCTCAGCTCATCGGGAAGAGGCGCCATTTTGGCACCACCCGAGTGTGGATTCAGACATACACCTGAGAACATGGCTTGGGGCTTGCTTTTCCATGGGCTCTGCAGGAAGCAGGAGCCAGCATGACCAGCAGCGCTCAGAGCTTAGTGACAACCCCCTGGTGTCACTGCCACCTACACAGTCTTCCCAGAGTCCCTAAAGCAGCAGACTCAGGCTTTGGGGACAAACAGCTAGAAGCCAGTAGCTGGCTTACCACTTCTTTAGTTCCTTTGATAACTAATAATCTCTGAACAGGAAAAACATTTTATCTTTCTAAGTTGCTCTTCAGAGTGGGTGATTGAACCTCTCTGCTTGAGAAAGAGAAGTTGCTCCAGGTAAGATTTAATTTCAATGAAGAAAAAAAAAAGTCCCCAAATGTCATTTCCTCTTAATATGTTTTGTCCTTGAAAATAGAGCTTACATCAGATAAGTGAATTACTACCTAAAATCTAGGTTCTCTGGTTTAAAAAAAAAAACAAAACAAAAAACCTACAAAACCTCAGTGCTGAGCTGCTCAGTACTGGGCTAAAGCCTGCAAGCAAAGCATGGGACCCTCAGCACCGCTCTGTCAGCATGGACCATGGGTTCTTCCAGGACATGAGGCCAAGCCCAAGACTAAGTACTCAGCAAAAGCTTCATAGTTAGAGATTTGAAGCAGTTCCAGGTCAACTCGGGCTGACAGGGCCTGTTCTTTTCCCTGTGTGCAAGAATTCACCTTGTGCTTTTTTGGGCTTCAGATGCAAAGGAGCATATTTATCATTTGGGGCCCTTCTGTCCCTTCAGAAACCATTTGCTGACACTTCTATTCACAGCATGTGGGAGGCACTGTTGGGCAGCAGAGAAGGTGATGATGATAGTGTGAACCAAATACAGATCGTTCCATCAAGGCAAACAGTGTAAAGTGGAAGGAGGGTCAAGTGACTGAGTTATTATGAAGTGGGACCTTTGAAATCGCCACATGAAAAATGCTCTTGAGAACTTTGGTCTAATTAGTGAGGAAGGTCTATGCGGAGGAAGAGGGTGTTGTATCTCATGGGGGTGAAGTGAGAAAGCATGTCATGTGGGGCTTTCTTAGGTGCTGATTGTGGTGAGCCTCTGAATATATGGGATACCTGTGGGTTTATCTTTCACACCTTAGCAATGCTGAAACCCCTTGTTAAGATATCTTCACAGGCTGAGTTTTTATTAGCCTTTTTTATAAACTTGTAACACAATGGAAATTATTCCAGTTCTAGAACAAAAGGATTTCGGTTCCAGAGATGAGAATGGCTTATTTCATGGCCGAGGACTCTGATACTTGGGCAGGAATAACAGGGGATGGTACAGTTGGCTCATGTCTCCCTCAGGTTCCTGGAGTAATGGTCTGGATCCCAACTTCTCATCATTCTAGCCCTTGTCAGCCTGTGTATGGCAAAGGCAGATGGTCCTATTTGGTTTAATATGCAGCACATTGTCTGATTTGCTTTAAGTCATTAATAATTTCATGCTATGACTATTATAATCTTATTTTTGAAAAAAAAAAAGAAAGAAAGAAATGAGGAGACCCAGAGAAGTTACAGAACTTGGCTGAAGAATCAAGATCCAGAAGCAAGATTTAACCTGTTTCATGGCCCTTTCCTCAAAACTGAAACATCCCTGCCTGGAGGAAGATGGGAGAATGGTAAGTCTCAGGAGGTAAATAAAGTTTACAAGGCTCAGGAAGGGGTGAAAGGTGCAAAGTTCACAAGGTTCCAGGAAAGACTTTATGCATGGTAACAATTGCTTGGGACAGGAGACCATGACAGAACTGTATGTGCAGGTTGATCACTGGGCTCCAGGGATTCACTTTCTCTGAGTCATCATCTGGGTGAGCTTTTTGGTGATGTAACTGCCTTTGCATGGCCCATGTGCCTTTAGGTAACCCCTCACCCATGCTTGTGTTAAGTAACTCCAATAAACTCACCACTTCACTAAGCTGGATTTCAGTAGAGCCATGGTTTGGTTTGTTGTCAGTGCCCAATCTGAGCTGTTGTGGGGATGGCTTCCTAGGGAAAGCCACCCAACACAAAGCCAGGCAGTCAAGGTCTACAGCCACATAGCCCAACACAAGCAAAATATGAGGCACAATTAGTGAGCCCTGGGCAGGCTTTTAAATTGTGTAGTAGTCACATTAAAATCATTTAATGATAAGCAGAGATATTAATCTTACTGATGTAATATGATGTAATTTTGCTTAGTCTAACATGTGAAGAATATTATCACTTTGGCATGTAATCAATGTTAGAAATAATTAGTGTGACATTTTAGAACATGCTACGTGTTTTACACTTGTTGCCCAAGGACTTTGGCATAAGTTTAGCAGCTAATGGGTGGCGAGCAATGCCATCCTAAAATTTTCTTTGCCTCAGCGAGCTCCCTAAGATGCTCCCAGGACTCAAAGGACTTGAAGGTGGACCTGCAAGAGCAGGAGTTTCTGGGTGGCAAAACCACAGCTGTGTGGCATGGAGGAATAAATGCAACCAGAAGCAAAGTATTGACAACAGGCCCATTATGCAGACAGTGGCAATCTGGTAATTACCAAGCCCCACTTTGAGAAGTTGGAGAAGGGTGTTCTTGGGGCTCATGGATTATTCTGAGAGCTGGTCCTGTGTCTTCTCAAAGGCTTCCTCCCACTTCTGTGTGCAGCAGGTGCTCTGTGAATGGGAAGCAGTCCGGCTTATTAAGCTCCACTTCCAAGAGAAGCCAGATCCATAAGGCCAAGGTCACAGCCAGAAGAGGGGGGAAACTGAACTGTCTAAAGTCTGCTGTCTCAGCAGCTGTGTCTCAGAGTTTAGTTCGAAACATGCATCCCTTGGGTGCTCACAGATTCTCTAGAGATGGCCTGGGTGGCTGTGAGGCTGAGCTTCCTAGCAGCCAAGGTGAAGGGAGACAGAGTAAGTTATGTAAGTAGCAGAGTAGTGCAGAAGCCATGGAGGAGCATCACAGCTTCCAGCTCAGAACCCTAGAAGGAATCGTTCCTCTGAACTACTAGAAATGAAACTCCAGAGGTCTCCGTGCTAATATCAGCATCACGTTGCAGCTCAGTGGTGTAAAATCTCATCCTCGTGCTTCTACCTATGAAGGGTTTCCCTCTTAGACCTTTTAGACAGAAGGTGTGGCTCCTCTGTATTCCATAGCTATCCCAGAACTGCTTTTTAGCCAGTGCTCTCCAGATACTCAAAGGAACTAGCTTAATCTGGACCAGTGAAAAGATTTAGAAGAATGTGTCTCTAGTGAAGGGCTCTCGTGGGTTCCTCTGGACCTGCTCCTTGGTTCCCTGGATTAATGTGAATATTCCCCCTGGCTGTTATTGCATCCATCTGTAGACCCGGCCCTAAATCTGGACACATGAAGTTGGGAGTTAACACGTTCCCTCTGTAATCCTTTTCCCATCTGGTGGTGGAAAGAAGGCAGCCCTGAGGACCAGGAGGAAGGCTGAGCCCCAGGAGGGTAATTGGGTAGGCTCCAGGGGTTCTGGTGAAAGTGTACTCAGCCAGAGACCCGTCACAGGGCTGTGATAGACATGAAAAAGGCAACTTCTGCTTTGCTAGACTACTGTAACTACAGGATTTATTGGGTAGAGCAGCCGGCAGTATCTTAACTAACACAGTGCTCCCTTGGGAAATACTCCAGAATACAATTCCTCTCAACCAAGAACTGAGGGGTTTAAGCAGCACCAAGCTCAAGGTTACTTTCCTTGACAACTACTAGGAATGCCAACAGTCTCTGTTTCAAGGAGGTGGGTGGGTGTGAGGCCTTACAGTTTCAACAGTCACCTAGGTGGGAGCAAGATTAACACCCTCTTGTCACACTGCTGTCACCTTGCAGAAAGCTCCCCTCTCCTCTTGGAGATAAGCCAGGTGTCCCCAGGTAGGTGCAGGATCCTTCTCAGACAGGCATTTTGCTTTACTTCCCCACATGGGAACAACAGTACTCAAGGCCACATTGCTTCCTGCAATGAACTCCCCTGCAGGAATTTTTACCTGGAAAAAAAAAAAAAAGCTTGAAAGAACTATAATCTTTTAAAAGTTGAAGCAAACTTTGGACAGAGAACTTGGGCAACTCCTTTTCTTTTCTCAAGTTGGGGTGTGATTGACAAGCCAAAACAAAAACAAAAACAAAAACAAAAACAAAAAACCATTTGATGCTTATATTATAAGGACTTAGATAGATTTGTAATATATATATACATATACATATATCCATCATCAATGCTGTCTCCTATGTTATTATTATCATCACTATTTTTCATGAAGAGCCCCTAACACACATGCATATTGATGGCTGCTCTAGCTACAATAGCAATGAAATGGAATGAGCCCATATGCTCATCAACAGATGAATGGATAATGAAGTGTGGTACATATACACTGTGGGCTTTTTTCAGCCATAGATAAAAAGGAAATTATGCAATTTGCAGGTAGATGAATGGATCTGGAAATTATCAAGTGGTGTATATGAGACACCCCCAAACAGTCACTGCATATGTAGATCCTAGGTTTTAATGAGAGAGAGACAGAGAGAGAGAGAGAGAGAGAGAGAGAGAGAGAGAGAGAGAGAGAGAGAGACAGAGAGAGACAGAGAGAGACAGAGAGACAGAGAGACAGAGACAGAGAGAGACAGAGACAGAGAGAGACAGAGAGAGAATATGTGAGTATAGGTATGATGGAAAGGGGGCCATGAGAGGGGAAAAAAAGTTTTGAGGGGAGAATGGAGATAAACACATGATATAAAAGTAAAATGGAGATACTGGGGGTGCAAGGATACAGGGGTCAGGAGCATGAAGAAGGACCAACAAAATAATTTATGTTTGACAATGACATAATGAATCTTCATATTTCACATGCTAATGAAAAATAAAAAAGAACATAAAATCCACCCTTGATAAATTAAACATACAACACACTATCATTGGCTATGGTACTTTACTCTCTGGTAGATCTCTAGGACCTGTTCAGATTAATGAAACTGGTCATCACCTCCCTCTTTTTCTCTTCCTCTAAGACCCTGGCAACATCACTGGCCTTTCCGCATCTGTGAGTGTGACTCTTTTGGGTACCATGTATGTGAGGTCCAAGCTTCAAAGGAGTGGATGTGGCTCATGGGATGCAGTAGAGGAATCATAAATAGAGAAGACATGCTTTGCTCCCTAGCACACAGGCCACCAGGCAAGCAGATACTAACAGGTACCCAGGCACAGCCAGGCTGCACACGGGCCTCTAGGCTGACACACATTGACAGGTTGGCTGGCAAAGGCAAATGCACTTAGCTCCAATCTCAAGGCCATATCTGTACATGCCAATCAAAAGTGCCATTCTGGCAGGGATAGTTATGTAACATTATATCACTGTTTACGTTTGGGTTGTCCAGACCATTTATTTCATGATGACTCAGCCATAGCTTCCCTACTTGGGGATGTACAGTGTTAGCCATCTTGACTCATGCTGGATATCCACAGCACACCATGTTTTCTAAGTACAAACTAATCCTAATAGCCTCTATTCCCTAAAATATGTATGCTAGATAATACAGTATTTGCCTTTTTGTGCTTGGCTTAATTTACTTAGGATGGTACTCTCCAGTCTCATCCACATAGAATTTTCTTTTCCTTTAATGCTTAATAGTATTTTATTGTTTATATACTTCATATTTTCTTGATCTTCTCATCCAGGTAGATACTTGGGTTGTTTTTGTACTATAAATAACACTTTAGTGAAGATGTATGTGAAGTTATATCTGATTTAAATACCTTTAGATAATACCCAGGAGTAAGACAGAAGCATTACATTTGCTTTGATTACTTTCCATACCCACCAAAACAAGATGGCATTGGCATAAAAATGGACACAGTCCAACAGAAGAGAGCAGAGAGCCTAGAAAGCTGTGTTTAGGGTCAATGGATTCACAGACAAGGTTCTAAGAATGGAAAGTAGGGAAGAAGTAATATCTTCAGTATATAGACTTGAGAAACATGGACATCTACCCAATAAAAAAGGAAATTAGGCTCTCATATGACAGCATGCTCACAAATCAATTAAAAATGAACCTAACACCCAAAAGACTGACAACAGGAAAACTGCTGGAAGAAAACACTGGGGAAAAGCCCCTGACATTGGTCTTGGCCATGATATTTTTGGCTTGTAACTGAAAGAGCAGGCATTGAAACAAACCAACCAGAGAAGTAGGAATGTTACAAATGGGAAGGTTTCTGGTTATTTGGGGGAGGTGGAGGGCAACTCAGCAAACTGAAAACAGACTTAAAGGCAGGAGGAAGTATTTATAAGTCACCTATCTGGTAATGTATGAATGCTCACATTCAACCTAGAACCTGATTTAAAACTGCAAGGCTACCAACTGCCAATGGCTCCTCAGTACAGCATGGGACTTGGAAAGCACCTTCCCCATCTGTATGGCAGTTTGGCTGGTTTGATCTTGTGCCAGTCTTGAGCCAGTGACCACATCTGCAGTGACTTCATGCAAGTCTTAGCCATGCCATGTCCAGAAGAGAGTACTTCACTGCATTCCTGACTCCTTGTCTCTTCCAATCTTTGTACCTTCTATTCCAGTGCATTCCCTGAGGCTTGGCAGTAGAGTGGGTAGTTGTTGATAGAGATGTCCCATTTAGAACTGAGCACTCAGTCTCCTAAGTTGATAGCTATTGGGGGGGGGATCATTCCTTTTGTGAGGATGCCCCTGCTGATAGATTTCTCATGCTCCAGCGGCTGGTCCCACACCATTGCACAAATGGACAGTACTAATTGGACTTAATGGGTTATAAACAACAACAGCAAAGCATGCAAAATTAGGAGGGAGCATGTTGTATGTGGGGGGAATATAGAGGAAGTTGAAGGAGGAGGATGGACAGGGTGGATATAATCCTATTTAATTGTATACACGTATGAAATTTTCAGGAATAAAGGAAAGGTGTGTTTACTGTTTTAAGAATGGTCAGCAAAAGACTTGAGTTGGTGTTCCTCTGAAGACAGACAGATGGGCAACAGGTATATGGAAAGGTGCTGTCAGCATCAACAGAGAAATGCAGCTCAAAACCAAGTAAGATAGTGCTGCATTCTGTTAGGATAGCTGCTATTGAAAACAAACACAAATAAAACAAATATTGGCAAGGAGGGGTAGAACTGAGGCACACTGCTGTGTGAGAATATGGATGGTGCAACCATTGTGGAAATCAATTTGGAGATTACTCCAAAAATCAAAAAGAGAGACAGGGATCCAATGATCCAGTACTTTCTTCTCGGCATGGCATTAGTTTTTGAGGTATGACACACACGATAAATGCCCAGGTTTGGTCTACACTACCATTCTGTAATCTATGTGTACAAGTCCATGGAAACTCTGGAAAGCAGTTTTTTTTTTTTTTGTTTTGTTTTGTTTTGTCTTTGTTTTTCCTACTGTGTCCCCGGAGCCATTGCCCCTCTCCTGGTGTAAGCACCTGAATACTGACTAAGAAAGGGACATTTCCTGTGCAGTGCAGGGTAAGATGGTTTGCCCTTAGTGGGGCAAAATGGAGGGATGGAGGCTAAAATGAAGAGAGAGAGCTGGGGTTGTATTCAATGGTACAGTACTTGCCTCGCATGTATAAGACCCCCAGGTTTGACCTCTGAGTAGTGAAAAAAAAAAAAAAGGAAAGAAAAGAACCAAGAGAAGAAAAAAATCAATTCCAGGAGGAAATGGTACCCAGCTGTGCTTAGCCATGGTAGTGTTTTCATTAGGTCATGCTCTAAGGATGCCTTCAGGGGTTTGCAAACCTTGCAGGCATCCTTTGCTTCTGATGGAAGTTTATCATTGAGTCATCTGTAGAACTTGGTGGTCTGCCCAACAATGAGCTCATAAATTCTCCAGATTATAGGGAACGGATGAGAGGAATAACCGGGAGAGAATCAAGTGACGAGGTGGGGCGGAGTCTAACAGGAGGCCAGTGCTTGTCTGTGGCTGGGACAGCTGATGGCCCACCCGAGAAGCGCATCCAACCATCTTTTCAAATACCGCTGTAATTGCTCAAGACTCAGGTCCCTTGTCCTTAAAGTGGATGAAGTCAAACTGCAGCTCAAGGGTGAAATACAGAGGGCAGCACTCCAGAGCTGAGCTCTCATTCTTGCTTGAACACTGATGCGTAGTCTTACAGTATTTTGGATTTTTGCTGTATAACTTTTCCTCTTCTGAGATGTTTTAGGGTTGGAGAAGAGCATACACAGACCCTTCCTCAGAATACAGGCTGAGGTAATAGGGATAGCTGGAGTCAAGGGGCTTTGCTGTCTGTAGTCCTAAGTGCCTTTCTCCCAAACTTTGGGATGTAAATGGAAGGAACTGCATGAAGCTGGGGCTTCATTACATCAGACTGTTCTGCTTGTTGATTTCCATTCATCCCGGGATCTTGAAGGAGGTCTATGGCTTCAGCCAATCATGAGGGTGCTCTAAGGAGGGAGATCCTGGGGGCAGTGCCTCCTAAAGTTTCATGTGCAGGTCAATCATCTGGGCAGCTGCTGAATGTGAGCATTCTTCTTGAGCAGATCTGGGTGGGTCTTGAGATTTTGCACTTCTAACCAGTTCCTAGGTGATGCAGTTGCTGCCGCTCAGAGGACCACACTCTTTGTAGGAAAGGTCTAGGAGATAGTGCCACATGCAGAGATGTGGGGCCTACGCAGCTTCCCTTGGGTATCCAGGTAAAGGACTAAGAGAAACATAGAGAGAATGTTCCTCCTGAGCTTCCTTCCACTCTGCTAGTTGTTTGCTTTTGTGTGCTTGCTGTGACATATTTGGGCTGGGGGCTTCTTGAACCCTCGTGTTTGAGCTAGATGTTCCAACAACCTGAGATGAAGCAAGCTGGGCACAAGCGGATTGCTGGAAAGCCTGGCTGGAGACACAGGGACTAAGACACTTTCTCAGATCCCTAGTTGGCATCTAGGGTCAAAGCACAGCTCCTTGTCCCCTCATCCTCCCAGAACACCTGAGAGAAGGATGCCATGGCTCCTAGAGTGGCTTGTCTCCTTGTATTCTGACACGTGCATGTTTGCTGTTTTATAGAAAGAACTGTGTCTTGGCTGGAGGCCCACACTTCATTCCAGCATATCCTTTTTACCAAAAGAGCTGCCCCTAGAGCTGCCGACTGTGTTTACGAGAAATTCATCCAACAATACTTTGGATCTGGGAGCATGCCCTGACCACAAACATGGCCTTCACTACCCCGCGAAAGCCTGGCACATGGTGTTGGCGTCTTTATTTTTTATTCCAAAATGTAAAGCTCGTTTATTTCTTTTCTTTCTTTCTTTCTTTTTTTTTCCAGCTGGGAAAACTCCTGTCGGAGGATGTAATGGCCTTTCCAGATTCAATATTATGCAAACTGCGTATCAGCAGATGGAGTAAACAAATATGTCCATGAAGCTTCTCGATGCACAGAGCGATGGCAGCCTCACCAATGCGTAGACACAGACCTGAGATCTATGGAGTGGCTGCTGACTTTATCTCTGCTTGTTTTGTGCCATCTTGCTTCCTTGGGATGTGTGGCTGGAGTCTGAGATCTTGACTGACAACGGGCCTCAGTAAAGGCAGGTGTTTGGAAATCAAATGTGAGCTGTCCTTGCTTGGGTCTGGGGGCTCTTGTCCAGGTCTCAGCAAGAAACTCAGGTCTCAGACATCCCTGTGCTCTCTCTCTCTCTCTCTCTCTCTCTCTCTCTCTCTCTCTCTCTCTCTCTCTCTCTCCTGCCTGAAAGGTGTAGATAAAGGACAGCAAGAGGCACTGAACCTCCCTAGAAAAGAGATCTGAGCCAAGTCCCTTCCCATCACAGGCTTTCAATTCCAGACATGGACTGTGCTAAAATAGACGTGACTGGCCAAGACTGGTTTCTACTGCTTTGTAATTCTCTCCATGTGCTGGTCCAAACATGCTCTTATTGCTATAAACCCTGTGAGATGAAGCACCCTTTACAGTGTTCCTCACAAGCAATGAAGGGTTCTTTGAGTGATTTGTGAAAGGTTAATAATGAATACGTAGATAAGCCAGCCTTTTAAGAAAGTCATGCTTTCCATTTTTTCCTTTCTTCTCCTTTTTGTTCTATATTTACTTATATGTTGTGTGGTGTGTGTGTGTGTGTGTGTGTGTGTGTGTGTGTGTGTGTGTGTGTGTATGTGCCTGCCTGTGTGTGTTAAGTGTGGGTGCCACAACATGCATGTGAAGGTCAGAAGATGTCTTGTGGGATTTGGTTTTCTCCTCTGCCCCGTGAGTCCCAGGAGTCAAACTCAGGTCGTCAGACCTGGCAGCAAGTGCCTTGACCAGCTGAGCCATCTTGCTGCCCAGTCATGTTTTCCTCTATGTAGTGCAGCACCATGTTTCCCCAAATACATCTGCATTTAGAATACAAAGAGACAGGCACATCAACAGACCGTCTTCAGAACCAGAACTGAATTGTTTTGCATCTACCCTCCATGTACCACCTCTCCTAGGCTGTCAGTGAGTGTTTTCTTGCATCTTCTGTTCCCCTTGGGCTTACTGCAGTAGGGAAATCTGCCTTTTTGAAATAAACCTGTTTGCGTACATGCTTGTTTCTCTCAACACAAGAACTTGCCACGTCCTCTGTTCACATGTGATAAGGCAAGAGGCCTCTCTCTCCATTAGCTGCCTTATAAATCTGGCTTTGCAGAGATGCTCAAGCAAAATGGCTTTGGATACTGAAGACAGTGTATTCAGCTATGCTGAATAGGACCCTGAGAAGCAGGGCATTCCCTCTTTATTGTTTTAGAGGGGAGATGAGCTCAGAGATTTCAGGAGAAAAGGGCCCTGGACCCCATTTTGTGCCTGATCATGCCTGGTTGCCAAGCTCTATTGCCAAGCAGATGGCTGTGTCATGTACTTGCAAAAACTGTGGGCCTACTGCATAGGCCCTTTGTCCCAACAACCCTGGAGGTTCCACCAGCAACTTCATGCAAGATGCCAGGAGGAGAGGTCACAAGCAGGGCCAGCTGAGTTTCCAGCCGACTATACTCAATGATCAGATATCTTTTTGTTAAAAAACAAAAACCAAACAAGACCCCCAAGTATCTGGTATTTTTTTCTCCTTTTTTATTTTTATATTTGTGTTTTAATTTTACACGTCAGCCATGGGTTCTCCTGTCCTCCGTGTAAGCATCTGATAATTGGATTATAAAATTTTCAGAGCTCTTCTTTCTATACAACATTATTAAATCTATTCTTTGGGGTTGGGAAATGGGAGAAATCAGTCAGCCGAAATACTCCTAGGACAGTCACTGGGTCCATTCAGTGTTCTGTTCTCTATGCCAACAAAATCTCCCAAGAATACCACAGGAAAAAAAAAGTCAAGGATTACTGTCAGATTAGCTTGTTTGCCCCCTGCCATTCCTAGCCCTTCTGACACAGACAATAAAGACAAGCACAATGGAATTATACTAATGAGTTTGTTTAGCAAGGAGCAGCCCTGGCAATGTGATTGCCGTATGCCATTGGCAGATGAACTCTCCCCATCCCACTTTCTGCTTCCCTCTCTTCTGAATCTCTCATCAGATAGATGTGCCATCCAGACCCTGAATGGGTGGGCTTGCTCCTCAAAGGTGGCTCTTTGGTTATATTTCCTTATCTTTCACATTCACGGATGCTGTGGTAGATAGACTTTAAGATGACTCTCATAGCCTCCTGTTCATGTCTCCTGAGTGTGTAAAGGACCCTGTGGCTTGACTCTCACCAAGACAATATGGTCAAAGAATGGGATATTGCCCCTCTGGTTTTGTTACAAAATGTGAGATTCCATTGGGCCAGCAGATTCGCAGCTGATCTCTGTTCTTTGGATGGAGTAAATGGTCATGTTGGGAAACCCACATGTACTTTTAGTTACTGAGGGCAGCTTCAACCTGTTAGTGAGAAGCTGGGGTCTCAGATACAAGGGAATGATTCTTCACACAACATGAATGAGCTTGGAAACAGATCCTCCTCCAACCTGGCTTTCAGCTGAGAACACACCTTGATCAATCGTTATGGCTATTTTGTGCACTACCACACAGAAGGCCCTCCCAGCTGCATGCTCAGACGCCTAACCCTCAGAAACAACCAGTTACTAAGTGCCATAGGTAAAACCCCTACATTTGTGAAATCTTCTGTGGAGTAGTAGAAAGAGATAGGCTGCAGCAAAGAGGAGTTCCTGGTCCTCTGTTCCTTGGGAGGAAGTCCATGTTTGCTTTTCCACTTTTCCGAAGTTCTTCTGCAGGTCACTGTGAAAATGAAAACCTAGATGTTTTTACCAGACAGTTCAAGTTTATGTCTATTTCTATCTGTGTCCGTAGGCTGACCGCCTCTTCTGAATTCTAGACCTAAATGCAAACTGATAGGTCTTTATGTGGTGGTTCCACCCTGTAGATTAAAAGGTGTCAAGATCAACTTCTCATCTTTCCAAATCCGTCATTTCACCTTTGCTTTTTGTATAAGGTCATGACATATACCTCCTATTCGTGTGGATCCTTGCCTTCCCAGTCTCCAAGGCCAACTGTTCCCTGGGCCCTTAAATGGATCTCACATTTCAGATCTTATGCCAGGAAGGGACAGACACCACACAGGCCTTTGCAAAGTATCTCTCTGCTCATCTTGGTGCCCTTCATTGTGGTCTGAAGGCCTGTAGAAATTCTTTTAACTGGGAGATAAGGAAGCTGTAAGTATTAGGCTAGTGTAATGGACAAGTGAGCTGCTGAGGTGCTGGGTCCAGAGACTGGTATTGGCTCCACACACAAGAAGAAAGAGGAGTACTTTTGCTGCAGATCCATGTCCCTAGCCCCTCTGTCCCAGTCTGCTAAACCGGCACCAGCAGAGGTTCAGAGCAGCCAGCTACACAGACTCCTACATTAAGCAGTCTTCATCTGACACCCAAAGCTTTATCATATAACCAAGATTTTTTTTTCACAACCGTGCAAACCTTGTGTGACTGCTTTTGATGATTCCTGGCCTGAAATGTCCCTCCCTGTCTTCATCGTTTGTCGAAATTGGGAGTTCTCAGGCATTGACTTTTTCAGACGTGTGTAATGAAAGGTGGTGCCATTTCTTCAGGTAAACCAGTCAGGAGTGCAGAAAGAGACTGTGTATGCCTCAGGAAAAAAGCGAGACAGGATCTAGGAGAAGAAGAATTAAACTCACATGAAAATGCTAAGGGACTAGGGGGAAAGACAAGGCATGAAGCCAGTGAATATGGTGATGGTAGATCATGTGGTACAAAGCAGTGTTTGGAAAGCTGGAAGGGTGTGTGGAAGGTGCATAGGGATGAGGGCTGAGACCCTACTAGTCTACTAGGCATTTGCTCTACCTGGATGCTGCCATTTCTCCCACATTTGACAAAAGTTACTCCATATTTGCTCCCAGGTTGTATAGCAGGCAACGACAATAGAACAGGACCAGTTGCACAACTGCATTGCCATCTCAATGCCAGTAGAAGCAGAGGAGTCACTTAAGAGAACCACAACAATTCTGGCATTGAGTCCAGAGACTAAAATTCCTCACGGAGGCAAGTGAAAAGGAGAGCCAGTTGATGTAGTAAGCCGTGTGCCCCACCATACTTTATGGTAAAGGCTGCAGCAAGCATAAATCCACTCCTTTCAATATACTGAATGCTGGCTATGGGGGCACACCCAAGCGAAATTCTTGGAGATGGTCCCAGAAGAGGAAAAGATGACACAATGCAATTCCACAGTTGTCTGACAGCCTGTTTGGCTTCAAGAGGAGACTTTGGTCTCTGGAGGGAAGACACAGCTGTAATCTGTTCATCTACACTGTTCCATCACTGGGCAATGGGCAGTTTGGTGTTTTGATACAGGTTGCATGTTCCTTTCAGAAGATGATCACTGATGCTGGATGTCAAAACAATAGCCCTTAAAAACAGCTGGTCTGATGAGCACAGTCCTGAGTGCAAGATGTACCAGAAGCCAGATCACTTAGTTGCCAGAACATGCCGATTCTTCTCAAAAGTGTGGACAAAGAGATGATGAAGTCTCTTTGAAATTATTTATGCAAATATATTCCATATATGTGCAACTTAATTTTAACTTTTTGAATGGGCCACATAGCATTTATTTTTCTGACTTATGCCAACAGGCAAAATTTCTCCATTTCTAGATAGTTTAGAAATTTCATTTTAATCATTTATTGTTTGAGTCTTTCAATTAAATAGCTACCCTGAAACAATAACAATCATTCCTTTTTATTATTTATGTTAAAGATTATTGTATTCCTTTTTTTTAAGCTAGCACACCATCTCCTTTGACTTTTTTTTTTTTAAATACAAGTGCAACGTTTTCCACTGACATCGAATTATCTGTATTTTTTATTTTACCCTCCACTTATCTCCAGGGCTCCACTCATTTTCCTTAGCACGATTCGACTTGCTATTGTTTTATTTGAGCACCACAAGGTCAGATTCCCGTGTGGACACAAGAAACAGCCACTCGACAAGAACGCACAGCTATGGGCTGGCTGGGTAAGGGAAGGACCTTTGCTTATGAGAACCGCAACACTGAGGATCAAGGGTCAGGTCAGAGCATGTGCTTGGAGCTGTGACTTCCTGAGCTCCCTCACTTTCTTACATGCAGGTGCCTTAAGGAAGATGGACAGGTACACAAGAAAGGGCAGAACAAGCAAACAGCAGCATCGAGGGCTCAGACACAGAAGGATGGATCAGAGGAAGTGATGGAGGACTGTTTTGGCTGGTGCAGCTTTAAGCATACCAGCTTTTGTGACTATGCTGGTGTCTATACCACGGGTAAGAGTGGAATGCATTGTTGAGGTATGTGCCGAGCCTCCACCCCCATCATCTTTGAAACACGTGTAGAGAATCTAAGCTTCCCTGGTGTTTGCTAGGTAGCCAAGGATTGTCTTAACTCCTGTTCCTTCTTCTTCTACCCCTCAGACACTGGGATTATAGGCATGTGCCAACAGCCTTCCTTCCTCCCTCCATCCCTCCTCCTCTCTCTTCCTGCATTTTCTGGCATAGGGTCCTGAACCCAAGGCTTTGTACTTGCTAAGCAAGTGCATCACCACTAAGCTAATTCCCCGACCAATCACACGCTTTCAGTGAAGAAAGTCGAGGCGTGTTGTAGTTCAAGAATAACATGGCCCACTAATGGACCGAGCAGATTTCCTTTCTTTTTTATTCAACTAGTAACCAGTACCATTTGTACCGCCAAAATGTCCTTGGGATTCTTTTGAGTATTCTTGAAAGTGGTGCCAAGAGGGAAGAAAGGGGTTGTTTTTATGATAGTGGAATGGGTACCAATATCTATTTGAATTTGAATAGTAAAGGGCCCTCCATTAGTTTGTCAGGGCTGTTAGAAGGAACAGAACAAAGCCCCACAGACTGGCTGGCTCAACAACAGAAATGTTTGTTTTTCCAGGTCTGGAGCCTGGAAGTCTGAGGTCAAGGTGCTGGCTGAGTTGGTTTCTTCTGAATCCTCTCTCCTTGGCTTGTAGACAACCTCTGCCTGCTCAGGATGTCCTCACATGGCCTTTGCTTGTGTGAAGATTTCCACTGATTATAAAGGAAAGTATTATTGGATGGGCACCTACCCTAAGGCCAGTGCTTTAACAGAATTAACCTTTTAAAGACCCTGTCTCCAAATACAGCCACATTCTGAGCCCCACTAGGAGTTAGGATTTCAGCATATGAATTTGAGGATTCACAATACAGCCCATAATAACATGGACCTTAATTACTTACTATTTGGGGGGAAAGGTTAACATTTTAATTCACCTAAGTCTGCTTTCATAATCAGATGAAATCAGATTTTTTTTTCCATTTTTCCTTTTTGGAGACAAATAATTTTGTGATGATTTTGTTCAATGTCAGCTGACATCTTAAAATAGTTGCTAAGCTCCTCATCTTCTCCTGTGTTTCGTAACAGGTATTATGGGCCCATAGGGCCTTTCCTGAAATCATCAAAAGATAGACGTATTTCAGTATTCAGAACCTTTGAGGTTTTAGAGAAATGGTGAACATCCTGTATGATTACCTATCTTAATGAGACTGTGGGTGTCTGTGATGTCAGATATAATAAAGCATATTGGTACGTTACAGTAGAATTCATGAAAAGATAAACCAAATAAGGACCAGTTTGTGCTCAGCAATTTCCTTTTGGACACATTCTACAAGGGATTCTGGTGCAAAGAAAGAGAGCTGGGCTGGAGTGATGGTCAGTGGTTGGGAACACTTGTCTCTCCTGCAGAGGACCTGGATTCAGCACTCCTATGGCCGCTCACACTGCTTTAAGTCCAGTTCTAAGGGACTCAACATCCTCTCAGACACACACATGGTGTGTACGTGTATATACATCTATACAGGCAAGCATTCATACATGAAACATAAAAACAAATCTATTTGAAAAAGCACAAGGACCACCCCTTCGGCGATTATCTGGTCTGCTTGGCTCAATCTGCATCTAAAGCATTAAGACCAAGATGACATGTGTAGTCAGATCATGGACCAGAGAACCCAGGTATTAAACATGAACGCAGCCAATACTGAAACGGGAATTTTCAAAAAAAAAAAAAAAATAGCTTTTCCTTCCTCTTGTGTCTACCTCTCTCTGGGGGGTAACAGCTCAGGGTAAGTCTCTTCTCAACTCCAATACAACCTGCCCAATGTCCCGGGCACCCAGTGCTAACCCACTGTGTACCCCCTGGGCCTCAGTTTCTCCACTGTTATACTGAAAACATGAAAGTTTGCCCTGCCTCCTAAGATCCCTTTCCGTTGTGACTTTAAAGCTGCTTGCCAAGCTCTGCTTCCATCCTGCCCTGGCTATCAGCGGCCATCTGGCAATTAGCAGCCTCTGAGGCAGCTAATCCCACTCTGAGCTGGATTAAAGTTGAAGTTTAAAACATGGAGATAGGCAGGTGATTTCTGTTTGAGTCTTTGGGTCCTGCTGTCCCTGGCAGCATGGTGAGGGAGGACAGAAAAGCTGATTTCTTTCCCTTATCTACCCCGGGAGGCTCAGAAAGCAAGATCAGCCTTCCAGAGCGGCATGACGCAGGGCGATGTGCTGGGCTGCAGGAGGCGCCAGGTGAACCCACAGGGAGCCCCACCCTAGAGACCTGGGTAAAGGTTGCTGGACAAGAGGAGGATGCCACCTTCAGTGTGTAGCACTGTACTGCCGGGGGCAAATGAGAAGCCTGGGGAACAGAGGCCGGGATCATTTTGAAGCTGGAGTCCCAGATGCCATAAAGGGCCTTGGGGTGGCAGCTGACAAGCTCCTTGGCTCCTCTGGGGTGCCCTGTCATTAGGCAACACGGTCAGAAACCAAGCCCCTGTGTTTGTTCATAGCCTGAGGAGATAATTAACTTATATCCACAGAGGGCCTTGATTACATTCCTAGCATGCTCCGAAAGAGAAGCCTCGTCTTGGAAATGCCAGTGGTGGTGGGGGCGGGGAGGTGTTTGCAATGGTTGGCTGAGGAGTCATTTGTTCAGAAATTGGGTGAGTAATCAAACAAATGCCTCTTTTCCTAATTGTTGATAAAAGTCAGTTGCTGGGGCAGATCTGGGGACTCACTCCTGAGAGAATACATTACTTGAAGTGAGCATGCTTCCGAATATGTTAGCATGATCTAGATACATTTCACATAGCTTGAATTTAACAACAAATGGTGCCTATTGTGAATTTTATGTCGAGCAGGCTTAGGGAAGGGAGATTTATGCCTGTATTTTATGGCTGGCTTGTTAACTGCTGCCTGGGACCACTTTTTATTCAAAGATTTATTTAGATAACTTATTGAGCACCGACTGCATGCAACTCAATTGTAGGTGCAAATGAGACCAGAGAAATAGTATTTTTGCCTTTGGAAGCCTATTGCTTACCCTAAATGCTTTACAAAATATTCTTGAACCCAGAATTGTGTAATTCATACTGCAAATGTTCTTTTTAAAATTCTCAAAAGATTTGTCTATTTTATGTGTATGGGTGTTTTATCTGTAGATATGTCTGTTCATCATGTATATGTAGTGCCTGCAGAGGCCAGAAGAGGGCGTTGTATCCCTTGGAACAGGAGTAATAACCACTGTCAGTGGTAGAATTTAAGTCCACACATATCCTCTACAAAAGCAACACGTGGTCTTAATTGCTAAACCATCTCTCCTGCCCCCTGAAGAACTTAAATTTATTTTTATTAATTTAAAATTATGTATGTGTGTACATATTAGGGGGGAATGTGCTCGTGAATACAGGTACCCAATAAGTGCAGGTGCCTGTAGAGGCCACAGGTTTTCAGTCCTCCTGGGGCTGAGTTACAGGTGCTTGTGAGTTGTCAGATGGGGTGCTGGGAATCAAACTCAAGTCCTCTGGAGGAGCAGTACAGACTTTTAACCATTGAACTGTCTCCACAGCTATCAGGGTATTGTCAAGGTATTCAGTTTCCTCAACTGAAACATTCCATCCTGGAACCATTAAGGCTTGGGATACAAATAAAATGTACAAAACTTGGCATGTCTCAGGATGAGTTTGAAACCTATAAGATTCACAAGACCCCTCCCCAAGGTTTAGGAGCTGCAAGGACTACTGGGGAGGGAGACTCTGGCCAGTCAAGAGGCTTTCCAATCGTACAGGGAGCTTCAGAGATGCAGCTTTTGTGAGTTGTCTTCTATGCTGTGATGGTCTTTTTAGTTGCATTGGGCTCCTCAATGCTCCCACAAATAAACTCACCAGTTTGTGAGGCTAGACTTGGGTGGAATGATTACTTTATCCTGCCATTGGTGCTCTCTCTAGGGATCACATCTACCCAGGAAAAGCCACATACCATGGGTCCTGCAGATATTCAGTTGATAATTAAACTGGAGTGGACCGGAATGAAATAGCTTACATATTTTAAGAGCTCACAGGCTGGGAACAGCAGTAAATAAGTATTATGGTATTTATTTTTTCTAATAATTCTGTGAAGTTGCTGTTTTTACTACTCCTATAACCTCGAGAAAACCATGGTATAGAGGGATTAAGGATTTGTACTAAGACTAGTAAGAGTAGGGTGGAAGGGGCATAGAGTTGGGACTTTCTCAGCTCACAAATGCCATGTCTCCACATCACTCCACTATACCACTGAGCTATATCTCTACCTCTGGGGACACTTTTTTATTTTAAAGATTGATTTATTTATTATGTATACAGTATTCTGTTTGTATGTATGCCAGACCTCATTACAGATGGTTGTGAGTCACCATGTGGGTGCTGGGAATTGAACTCAGGACCTCTGGAAGAACAGCTAATGCTCTTACCTGCTGAGTCATCTCTCCAGCTCTTGGGGACACTTTTGACAGTGAATTTTCCAACAAATTGATGAGAAAAGTAAGTGGTTGTGTTTGAAGTTTGGGATAAGGATGTTGAGTCTTACAGAGCTACCGACTCATTTAAGGTCACATACCTTGTCTATCAGGGAGGTGAAATTTCCCATGTCTGATCCATCTGAAGACTGGCCCATTGGAACCATTCTGTGTGGTACTCATTAATTTTGAGTCTCAGAGACCACAGAGTCACAGGCCACCTTGTGGGACTGAGTTCAAGTTTCTTGTGACTTGGTTTTCTCTTCCCTTGCTCAGAAATGTCATGTCCAGAGGGATAAACTGAGATGAGCTTTGTTGATGAGATGTTAGATTTCTGAAGAGGAGACAGAGAAGGTGTGGGTAATTTTCTCAACCTTCTCAATGTTTATTCTCCATGGTTATTGCACAACATTTCAATTTGCCCAAAAGAATTACTTAGTAAGATAATGTGGCTAAATATGTAGTTGTAGCAAAAGGAAGAAGAAAGTAACTGAAGTATAACATGACCCAGGAACCAGATGTCAAAGACCCACCACAATAAACTACAATGTACATTGTTTGGCATATGTTATCAAAAGAGAAGAAGTATAAATAAACTTGGTGCTTACATAATTCCCAGTTGCTCCCCATAAAAGCAGAACAAGCACTTTGGAGAAAAATAGCCATTTCATGTTCTAAACCGAAGGTTAATTTCTCTTGGAAGGAAAACTCACCAGTGTTTTCCAACTCTTCTAAACCCAGGACCTTTTGATAGCAACAAGACCTCACCACCCACTGAGGATTACTGGTGCACAGAAAATGCATTTGTGTCCTATATACTCCTGTTAACCAGGATAATTTTGTTGATCTTTACTTTCTATACAATGTTAGTCAAAATAAGAACTGCTTGATTGTCCAAGTACAAAATCAATCCCTTGATTCTGCAGGGACATTGGTATACCATTTCAAGGGAGCATGGTAGCCCTTCTTATTAAATAACCTTTAAAAGAATAAAGCATTTGGCCAGAGGCATGGGCAGATGTTGAAAATAATGGATAGAATTTGATGAGCATCAAGGTTTACACTGGATGTTAAACTATCTCCACTCAGGAATTAAAATGGAAATGATAATTTTACAAAGCGCATCGCTTGATGAAAGGGGTTAAAGTTATCACCATGTATGGAGTAAGACATTGTCTCTGTTGCCTAGTATGGCTTGTCGAAAAAGACACACCATCCTGTGGTCTTCTTGCTTCCCCACAGCTGTGGGGAAACACTAGTGTAAGCCAAGCCCTCATTCGGCAAAATAGTTGACTTACACTCTTCCAAAGTGTGACAATATCAATACAAAGACTAAAAGAATGTTCCAAATGAAAGGACAGAAACCAGGTATGACAAAGGAATGTAACGTGTGATGTTGGGCTGGATGAGAATTTTGGACCAATGTGTGCTTGTCCTCTCTCTCTCTCTCTCTCTCTCTCTCTCTCTCTCTCACACACACACACACACACACACACACACACACACACATCTATAAAGGAGTATATTGGGACAGATGGCAACATTTGAACAAAATCTATATATATTAGGTAATACTAAATATCTAAATATTATTTTCTTAATTTTGTTAATTTTACTTTAATTATGTGAGAGAGGAATGCAGACATATACACTGAAGTTTTAGGAGTAAAGGAGGACCATAATTTGTAGCTTACTCTCAAGTGGTCACTGACATGCCCCACCAATCCCCATGAGAAAGAGAGATAATGTTAATAGCTGTAAAATACGTTGTATCTGTAGTTTAAAAAACAAAACAAAACATTTAAATAGAACTTATCACCATGACCAAGAACGAATTCTCTAATTCTCTATTTTCAAGGTCCTAGGGAGCCTGTAAACTGGGAGCTTGCAAGCCCACCCACAGAGCAGAGCGCCATCTCTCTATCAGTCAAATGTTGGCCAGCATCTTCTCTGACAAGAATGGCCATTTCCAGGACACTTTCTTTTTAATTGACTTATATTGTAAAGTCTTTCTACCTCACCAGAAGGGTCCTGTCTCTGAATTTTATTATGATGGCATTCTTTATTAGCATAGAGAAGAGAATGACATCATGAGAAGGATTTAAGTATTTCTTACCTTAAAATATCCTTATTAGTTACCAGCGCTTTCTCCTGCCTCTTTATTACTGTTATTTATACCTCACTAGGAAGATTTTCACAAGCATCTTTCTGTTGCCTTTCATCACCCCTTTTTGATATATTCTCTTCCTCTGTGCCTTTTCTTCCAAGTTTTTGTATTTTATTTGATGCCAACAGTTTTATAAGGAATGGTTTTAATAGGTACATGTTGTAAAATGGAAATATTTTACTAGGATATTACATAAAATACACAGAAGAAACTAGGGTATAAATTATATTTTTATTGTAAGATTTTACTGCAAATAAGTTCACATATACAATCTTTTATTTATGATGAGAGCAAATTCTTTTTACTTATAGCTGCTTTTGAATGTGGTGCTTCAGCGAGGAAGCTTATGTGTAGCTACATAAAAGAAGGTTCGATTTGGATGAGAAATGAGAAAACTCTTAGTTAGGGAATGCTGTTTTTCTTGTTGACTTACAAAAGTAGGCAAAGGAAGAGTTGGCTGTGCTGGTGTCGGGGGAGGTCAGTAAGACAAGGTCATTTATTCCCTTAGACTTCCAAAGAAGGGTGTGGTCAGCTCCGAACAGGATACTAATGCTTCATAGACCCCCACCTACTTTTGCTCTACCCTACCCAACCTATCCCCTTGAACTTGAGCTTTCCTAACTTTTCCTTTTATTGAGGAAAAAACAAAACTGCTTAGGCATGGAGACCTGAGCAAGAGTCTACTACTCATGGAAACAAATGAGATTGAAGTGTGTGATCTGTTGTTTCTAATCTACAATTCGTTTATTATTATTGTTTCAGTTTGTGGTGCTGCGGATAGATTCCAGATCCTCATACATGCAAGGCAAATGCTCTGTCACTAAGCCACACCCCTGCCCTAAACATTAACTGGGAGCCATGCCCCTTCCCAGACCTAAATATTGCCTTCCACAAAGCTGACCACAAGGAGGATTATAAAGATGCTAAATTTCTTGTTTGTTTAAAAGTTATGCTTTAAAAAAATCAAAACATGACTCATGACTTGTTGTATCATTTTTTTTCTTCTTTTCTGAGATAGTTTTATTCTATATCACCAGACTGGTCTCCATTTATAGCCTATTTACTTGTAAATAATCCTGACTCTTTGAGGTCCTAAGAAATAATTGGATGACACAGTGTACCTATTCTATATTTAAACAACACAGACAACAAGAACTTCCTTTCAGGTCTTGTCAGGGATTTGCTCAAACAGGCTCAGTTCTTCTCCTGTAAGCCAAGTCCTCATCTGAATGTAACATCTTTTGATTATCAACCCTGGACCTCTCAGACCACTGAGGGACCAGGAGTCCTCTTCAGTCACCTTTAGGCAGAGCTCAAGGGTGCCATGGACCAGACCTGTACGGCTTGGGTCTACCTCTGACCAGGAGTGAAGAAGGAAAGGATCAGTGTGGCTGCTCTGTTACTTGCTGCCTTGCCCCTTTCTTTTCACTGAAACAGGAAATTAACGGAAATGTGGACTTGCCCCCTGAGAAGAGGTGTTCTTAATTTTGTCAGGTCATGAACAATGTCTGCTGGAAATGGGATCTCAACAAATAAGACACTTTCATTTAATGACCTCCCTACAAACATTTATTGAGTCCCTTTCTAGGCTTATGTAGTTTCTCAAAGATTCGCCACCTCTTGACATACCATTTATTTTAGAGATGCTATAATTTTTCCAATTTCTCCAGCGAAATTAAGTCACAGCAATTTCTGGAAGGCAAATTTTCAGAAAGAGCTTCTTAAGAAAATCAATGAGTGGGATTATTTGACTTTTAATTTGCCTCATTTCTGTTATAAAAATTATGTGCTCTCTCTCTCTCTCTCTCTCTCTCTCTCTCTCTCTCTTTCTCCCTCCCTCCCTCCCTCCCTTCCTCCCCTGTTTCTTCTCTCTATTTTCTCCTGCCTTTCCATCAGTTTATTGTTTTTGAGACTAGGTATCTCTGGCTGTCCTGGTACCCACTATGTAGACAAGACTGGCTTCACAGAGATCTGCCTGCACAGAGATCTGCCTGCCTCTGCCTCCTAAGTGCTGGATTAAAGGTGTGTGTCACCACTGCCCTTTCTATCACTTTTAAGAACATTTCTTTTCACAAGGTAGAGTACTTGCATAGGGAGTCATCTCTGATGTTCATTATGTGACTTATTATTAAGATGTTCTCATTCTGGATTTTTATTTTCTTTTAACATGGAATTAACGTTTTGTGCAACTTCCCTCTGAACCCCAGGGGCGGCTGCCATTTGTTCTCCTTTAGTTCTCTCTCTCTCTCTCTTGTAGGGTTTACATGTTTAGAAACCTTTTATTGTTATCACATTTTGTACATGTTTCGTGTTCTGAGCTGAAAGATAACCCAAGGCTTAACTCCTGGCTAATCCATTTCCTTACTGTGCTGGTTAGCTTTGTCAACTTGATACAAACTGGAGTTTTCTAGGAAGAGGGAACCTCAACGGAAGAATTGCCTCCATCAGACTGTCCTGTGAGCATGTAGCTCTTTGGGGGCATTTTCCTCGATTAACGATTGGTGTGGTAGGGCTGAGCCCACTGCGGGTGGCGTCATTCCCTGGGCAGGTGGTCCTGGGTTGTAAAAGAAAGCAAACTGAGCAATCCATATGAGGCAAGCCAGGAAGTAGTGTTCTTCCACAGGCTCTGTGTGCGCTTCTGTCCCTGCCTCCAGGTTCCTACCTCTAGACTCTTGCTTTGGCTTCCCTGTAAGGAGGACTGTCACTGGGTAGGGTAAGATGAAATGAACTCTTTTCTCTCCTCAACCTGGTTTTGGATAGTGTTTATCACAGCTACAGAGACACAGACAAGAACAAAGACTGGTACCAGGAATATATGGTATTGCTATGATGAACCTGATTATATTGGGGGAGAGGATTGTGGAAGAATTTAAAACACTGGGAGGAAAGTCTATTGAGCTTAATAAGCTGTTGCTGTGGAGCTTGTAATAGTGGTGCAGAGAGAAATGTAGATGATGGAGGCCTGGCTTGTGAATTTCCAGAGGAAAGCAAAAATTCTATGTGTGGTGTTTGTGTGATATATTTGGTTAAGAGTCTGTAGAAAGGAAACCTTTTCTCTCTTGGGACAACTGATGCTAGTTAGCTGGGGCTGAAGAACCAGTAGTGATTAATAAGAGACCAGCATTCCTGAGGTCTCTGAGGTAAAATCTGGGAAGTCTTCCACTGGGGTCAGAACACAGGCTATTCAGAGAGAGAGAGAGAGAGAGAGAGAGAGAGAGAGAGAGAGACAGAGAGAGACAGAGAGAGACAGAGAGAGAGACAGAGAGAGAGACAGAGACAGAGGAGGCTCCAGCTCAAGCAGGCAGCTGAACTTGGTAATGTGTGTCTTCTCATGTGGTCTTGGTCTTGATGGCATAAAAGCTCTGAGACTGAAGGTGTCAGGGTTAGTGTCTAAGGCTTGGCCACATGTGATAGGGTCAGAAAAGAGGCCAAGCCAGGGGACTGATGAAGGCATACTATTAGTTTCAGTCAAGATTTCAGTATATTGAAGATTCCAGGGCCATAGAGTGACCACCAATAGACCCCTTCCTCCCAAACTGGTCAGGGTTTTATCACAGCAACATAGAAGCAAACTAGACCGCCAGCTTTGTACCTTGATCAAGTTACTTCTTTAAATCTCAGCGTCTTCTGTTGCAATGAGAATAGTAACAACATACACCTATCAGAGATATAAACTTTTATTGATACATAGACATTGACTGCAAAATGCATAATGCTGTGTTTGGTATATCATAAAAGCATTATATAATCCTGGTAAAGAAGATGGTGATATGATTGGCTATCATGATCTACCTATAACTTCAGGGAGTCTAGTACATGCAATAAAAATGACAGGAGCGCCAATAAATATCTATATGGGCTTCATTGGTGCTCCTAAGAAAAGCATGGTTGATTTCACTTGAGAATTGAAGTATAGACAATCAAGAAAATCTTTATAGACGGACAATAATTTCACCTGGTTTCCAAAGCAAACTGACACCTCTCCAACAGTATCCATTTGACACTGATCGCTGAAGTTCCACTCAGACTGGAGATAAATGGACAAAGCCCAGGTGACAGCTTTAGCTAAGGGTGAGGAGAATTTTACCCAGTGGAGATGATGAAAGAAGGATTTTCTAGGTAGCGAAGTTACTGAGATAGGGATTTTTTAAAAAAGGCGTGTTGATTTATTTCATGTAGTAGAAACAAGCAGGAGGTCACTCAAGAGATGATGTTGGAGAGAAAGTGGAGGAAAGCTCACAGAACATAGAGGGTCATTTGGAATTTGGAACACCATCACACAGGTTCCTGGGTGGTTATTATACTTATGAGATCCCTCTGGTGGCAGAGTAGAGCCCAGATTGAGGAAGACAGACTTGGAGGTTCAAAACAAGCCTATTTCACTGGTACAGCCCTGATGGTAGAGGGTCTGAGATTCACTCCGTAACACTGAAGTATATAACATTCCATTAGCATTGTCCATGGCTCCTGCATCGCCATGCTCATGGCATGTAGTGAACTGGTAGTCTGAAGATCCTTATGGTTTTCATTGTTTTATATATAGGAAGACTTAATTCTTTCGCTTAGTGGTGCTTTCTTTGAAGTGAAGGACACACACATCTTCATGGACACTTACAGATGAATCTGCTTCCAGTGAGTTTCTCAAATCACACTTTTGCCATAGTGCACTTATATAGTGGATTTTCATGGCACCATTGTCCACATTGCCATCCCTTTCTTTGTTGTTTTAAAAGGCATGAAAGTATTGTTTTAATCTGCCTTTCTTTGATATCTAGAGAAATAAAATACTTTTCCCATTTGTCTTCTAATTATGTGTCCTCACTTGTGAATTGCATGTCATGTCCTTTGCCCATTTGATAAGCAATTGTGTTCAATCCCTTTTTTGGCTGGCCTCTCTCCTGGCAACTCTCCACATACAATTTCCCCACAGGCTCACTTTCTAATTTCTTTTCTCTTTGATCTATTGAAACCAAATCCTTTGTCTAACTCAATATTACAATAGACATAACAATTCTAATTACTCTATTGATTCATGGCCACTACAGTTGTGAGCACATTAAGAAGCATGGGGCTTTGCCATTGGAGAGTACGCCTTCAAGGTCTGGGCAGCATGCTCTACAGATGTGCGATTTGGTTTCTAATGTTTGAAATTCTAACACTCTGAGCTGTTTTGCTTATCTGTAAAATGGGAGCAGTAACACATCAATTAAGAACTGCTTTTGGCAATTAAAGACCAAATATAGTAGCTAACAAGTGCTGGCCTATTCTTTTGTGTTCAATACTTTTATTTATTGTTTTTATTCTTTGAAAATCTCATTTATGTAAAGAACATATTTTGGTTGTATCTACTCCCCACTCACTCCCTCCAGTCCCCCACCAGCCACCTCCTTATTATAGCCCTCCCAACCATATGTCCCCTTTGTTTCTGAATCCAGTTAGTTCTGGCCATATGTGCATGAGTGTGGGTCCATCCACTAGGGCATAAGCAACTTACTAATGGTCACCTACTCACACACATACACACACACACACACACACACACACACACACACACACACACACACAAAGACTCTTCTCTCCTCAGCAGTCATCAACTGCCATTAGGTCCTCAGCTTAAGTGTGACATTGGGAGTTTCTCCTTCCTCCATATTGGAATTTTTCATGAGATTGATCTACTATTAAACATAAGGAACTCCATAACTTAATTGGAAATTTCATGAAAATCTTCCCTTCCCAGAATGTGGTTGTGGGTTTAGACTTACTGGCAGATTTGCTTTTTAAGTCCCAGGAAGCAACTATGTACTGTCAGGCAGAAACGACTCTGAAACTCGTCTGTTACTTCTTGGACAGATTATTTGTTATATGCAGATTTCCAGAATTTTCTCTGATGGAAACTATGCATGATAAGAAAAACCAAAACCAAAACCAAAACCAAAACCAAAACCAAAACCAAAACCAAAACCAAAACCAAAACCAAAAACCAATCCTATTTATCAGAGTCATGGCCTAAATCATAAAGTGTTATTATCTCTTCTTTTAGATGGACCCAGACTTAGAAACTCTGGGTTTCAAGGTGTCTCTGTAGCTATCTACCTTCTTGCTCGAGTGTCCATAAACTTATACCTCAGAAAAGGGATTCTCATAAAGTCATCCAATGCAGGCTCATGAATAGGCTCTTGAGGTAGGTCCAAAGAAGGACCCAAATCTCTATTACCATATGAAGCCAATGACAGATATATGCCTGTGGGCACATGTATTCTAGTGTGATGGTTAAAAAACAAATGTCATAAATTATTAGCATAGTAACAATACAGATTTTCTGCAACATGGCAAACGTTCACAGACAGAGGGCTTACAGATCTCTTGCCTGCTGAGAGAATGTAGAAACCTCTTGTTCTCTAGATAGGGTTTATTATTATTATTACCAGTTGAATTACCATAATTCTACTCTTGACAAAGTGTATTCATTATAAGTGAAATTTTTGTTCAGATCTTGTAGTTCATGCCTGAAAGCAAAGATATTAGAATTAATGAGCATTTTTGCTGATGAGAAGAAAAAATCACTGAAGGGTGATTGGACCTTAGCCTTTTAATAGGTCTGATATTCTTCTTTTATTAGGTCTGACAAGGGTGTTATCTGGCTCCCTTTACACCATGTGCTGTGGTTTAAGAGGACTCTTTGTACAATATGAGTCTAGCATTTCTTTCCTAGGGATATGGCATAGCAGTGGCAAAATTGTGTAAACAGAGCCTCACCCCATTGAATGATACTGGGCCTAGGAAGGGTGACAGAGAAAACTCTGTTAGCAGGTAATAGGAAGGCCTTTGATGAGTTTATTAAAGTGTCAATGTAATTTGATTCTGTGTTTCCTTTTACACAGTTGACAGGCAACAGGATTTATCAAGAGAAGCCCACTCAGGGAACCAGACAACAATTCTGAAAGATGTGGCTGCCGCTGAGCCCTGAAGACAACAGTGGTATGATGTAGATGATGCAGGGAGTGTGGGCGTAGACACAATTTCCAGGAAGTTCAAACGGAGGTGGATGTGCCCTGGAACCTGATGGAACATAGGATATCAGGTTGAATTAAAGGAAACATAACGAGACGCCTTCAGGGCCTTATGCGATTGGGTAATCTTATTAACGTGTTGGGTAGAATTTTCCTACTGCGAACAGGCATTCATTTTTTTGATATCCTAAGGGCATGAAATTATAGAAATCAGGGAGAAGAATGGAGGCATGAGCTCTAGCTGGCAGTGCCTCTGTTTCGTGGCCATCACATAGAAATGAGTAGGATGTGAACTGAAGAAGGTGTATTTCAAGGTGTGGTAGGACAGCTGCCATATTTCTATGAGATGGACACAGACGTATGAATATGAATCTAGTTGCCCTTCTGAACTGTCTTAATTTCCAACTCTCTGGATAGCAAATGTGATAGGCATTGTTTGTCACTATAACTGGCTCCCTAGCTTACCTAATACCAACTGAGTGTCCTTCAATATCATCCTCACATTATCACACCACTTAGGGAATTTCAATATCAGAGGAAATAGCATGTTAGTACCTATACCTAATCATGAGAAGTGATAAGTAGGGGCTGGTAAAGGAACTATAAGGAACACAGAAGAGAGATTGATTAGGTATGCCAGGAGGATTAGTTATCTTGTCACAGGAGACATAGCATTTTCAGCTTGGTTATGAGAGAGGAGAATGGTGTTACCAAGAGAAGATAAAGGAAGGGCATTCCGAGCAGGGGCTGAGACCCAAGTGAAGCCACTGAGTGGTGCACGTTTATTTGGAAATAGCAAACTGAACAGTGTGGTGATGGTAGCAAAGGTGTCTAACCAAGAGCAGCCATGATTGTCAACAGTAATCAAGCATTTATTATATGCTAAGAACTTTTAAGCTCTTCATGCATATTAATTTATTTAATCCTTAAAACAATCCTGTGAGTAGTAACTAATATTATCTCCATTTTACAGAGGAAGACATAGAGACTTAGAGATGTTAAGGGACTCTCCTGAGGTTGTAACTGGCTATGGCCTAGAGCCAGGATTAGAAAGAAACATCTTGCACATGATTGGCTAGATAGACAAAGAGGATAGAACTTCACATTGCAGGATTAGGGCTTATTCTTTATCTCTGTCCTTCCCAGACTCTTCCATTATGGGGTACCAAACATGACACATTTGGATGCAGGAAGAATATTCTTGAATTTTTAAATTGTCTTACCTTTTAAAATGACTGAATAGTGTGGTATTTTTCCTTATAATTCAGTGTACTTGAACACGTGTATAGTTTCAAAGTGAAAGGCATACAGAGGTTAGGAATGTTGGAACTAAATTTTCTAATTGAAAAATTATCAATCAGATGTATTTAAAGACTTATGTTATAGACCAGGGATTTTAAAGTGTTGATAACTTCACCAGTATCGAGACCACCCAGAAGCTGGATGTAAATGAAACTTCTTAGATCCCAATTCAGAGTGACTAAACCAGATATTCTATGGATCTGGGCCCATCAATCTGTATAGCCACAGATATCCCAAGTGAGACCTGAACCCATGAGCTACACAGAATAACTTTTAAGATGAAAATTTTAACTTAAATCCTAGAAAGGTAATTCTAGTAGGACTGACTAAGAGTTTGAGATATTAGAAATGGCTATTAAGATAAACACGTCAGGAGTTGAATAGGTTTGGGGTCAAGCAAAGGAATTAGGATTATGAAATATTGAAGAGGGAGAAAGCGCAGGCGTGGCACTAAAGAGTCTAGCTTATAGAACTACTGGTACCATGTGGACCTGAGTCAGAGTCAAATTCATGGCAGTTGGAACCTTTAGTAAATGATGACAAGCAGCTTGAAACATATAAAGGATATTCAAGACTAGTAGGCAGCTAGAAATTCAGACATTTAAGCTCAGAAGAGAGCTAGACTCAAAGATTCATATACTGCTTAAGGTTAGACCCTAAGGCAATGGATATGAAAAATGATAACTTTGAGCCTGTGTAATGTCTCTGTAGGTAAGAGTGCTTGCTCTTTGTAAGCATGAGGACCTGAGTTTGAATCCCTAGTACCCATGTAAAAAGCCAAGCATGGGTCCTGGTGCCTGTAGTCTCAGGATCAGTAGGTGTAGACTGGAGGATCCCTGGACTTCACTGGCTGGCCAACTGTAATGTTCCTATTCAGTGAGGGATCTTGCCTTAAGGAAGTAAGTCAGAGAGTGGTACATGAATACACCTGGATCTTGCCACCATGTGCACACACAGAGACACATGCATCTATACACACACACATAACACATATATCCATACATGAAAAATTGTGGATTTTCTAATGGGTAAGTGTTGCTGGATCCTAATGGCTCCCTTGGGGGAGGTGGTGAGAAGGCTCTGCATCAATGGCACAGACACTGGGAGTCAGTTGTAGACAAACAGCAGACTCATTTATTCAATAGCAGGGAAGGTCTTCTATACCCTCCTCCCAGTGCCTAAGCTGTGTCCCAATCTGGTAGCATTATGAGCTTGTCCCTCCTTGACTGGGCATGATCAGGAACCCTGACAATGATGTGGAACTCTGACAATGTCTGTTGCTAGGCCCTCAGGCAGGCTCCAGGTTATCTCATAAGGAAGTACGTAATGTACATGCCTTGGCAGCTGGTTTGAATCAATTTCCTCAAATCTAAGGGCCTGTCCTACTACAGGTAAGACCTTGTGGGGAGTACTTAGGCTGTGTGGCACTGCCCTCAGAAAGGATCAACGCCCTTTCCTCAGGGGTATGCCACACATTCAGGATCTAAATTAATTAAGAAAAAGAGAAGTTGTTAGAAAGTGGGGCTACACTGTCCTGTTGGCTCTTTTCTGAATCTTCCGCTTGTCCTTTTTACACACGTTCCTGTTTTGTGTTGTTATCCATACATCACAGTCTGGCTGGTAGCCCCTGACGGATGCCACTGCTCAAGCTTTTTGGTCTCCAAACTCAAGAGCCAATATATATTTTTCCTTATAAAACACCCAGTCTCTGGTCTTTTGATAAAGCAACACAGGACACTATAGTTCATAAATAAATATTAGTGCACTAGTAACATATATGTAGTAATTAAAATACTGTATATGGATAAAAAGTGAGAGAGTCCTGCCCCATCTATGATGAAATATAGGGCAGAATTATGTGTGAAGAACTAGGGGCTAGGAACAAAATAGAGATTTAAGGCATAGGCTGGTATTTAGAGTAACTGGAAAATGGTAAGACGAATCAGAATCTGAAGGTATCCACTAACACAGGTCAAGGCCACATTGGGTATAAAAAGGCTGCTCAGATATATTGGCTGGCTGGAGGGACAAACTAAGACTAGGAACTAAAATCCAGGGATTTTTAACCATTTTGGTGTCATGGATTTCTTTGGTAGATTTTAATCTTCTTTAGAAGCCTGTGAGTCCTTCAGTATATAAAGTAAAATATTAAGCATTAAAGCTAAAATAAACTATAGTAATATATAGTCATTAAAATATCAAAAGCAAATTTGTGATGTAGTTGGCTTCCTACAATGCATGTATATAGGCCCCCCCCCATACATATGTACATCAGATATACATGTATATATTCATTAATACATTATAAAACTGCTCTGCTAGTGATGTAATAATCCTAAATTCAATGATGTGATTGTTGTAAATGGTACTTTGAGATGTCTGAGTTGACTGTTATACATATGAAAGTATTGATGATTTTGACCAATGACAAAAATCACAGGCATTGTTGATGTCTTCAAGCACTGATGCTTGCATTTGCAATTCAACTGGATGCAAAATTAAATTAAATGTTAGGAAAATACACAAGTAAGCCTTTTCACTTAGACTCCTAAGTCTTATGTGTGGAAACTTTACAAGTGTATAGATTCCAAGTTAAGAACTCTTATGCTATGTGAATCTGGAGCCCATTTCTTACACAAAGATCATTTAACATCAAGAGAAGCTGGGAATAGACACAATTTTGTTTTTCTAATCAGAGACTTGTGGGGTTTTTTGTGTGTTTTCTCTAAATTCTGCTTGAAAGCTGAAATCGTTGCTTGGAAGTTTCTTATTTCATCTTATTTCTCTCTGTGAGTATTTTCCCCACATGTAGTTAAAAAAAAAGTTGCTGCTTTGGACGGTCTTCTGGGAAATTTCTTTAGCCATCTCTCCCACTTTGTTGTACATATTTTTTATTCCATGTTGCTAGAGGTGACAGTTTCAGCTAATGTCCTACCTTTTGGTCTTTCTCCAGCTTCCAAAAACATTTTTCCCATGTCTCAGAAACCCGATTGTGGGGTAAATGTGAAACAATCTTCATAGGCTCTTGTGTGTAAGTACCTGGTCCCTAGATGGTGGTACAGTTTTGGAATATTGCAGAAACTTCAGTGAGCAGAGCCTTTGCTAGAGGAAGTGGGTCACTGGGAGGGGGTCTCACTTCCTGTCTGTTTTCTGCTTCCTGACTCTAGACAGAATGTGGTCAGCCCACTTCCACTTCTGTTGCCCTGACTTCCCTACCACGATGGAATGAATCTCTTTGAACTGCAAGGCTCGCTAAGCTTTTCCTCTCCTAGGCTGGTTCTGGTCATGGTTTTGATAATAAAGATGAGGAAAGCCATATTGTCTTCAAGGATCATTTTAGAGTTCACTTCCTTTGTGGGTTACATTACAGTTAGCATTGTGTTTCCAGGCACAATAATTACTTCAAATTTCATTAGCTTAAATTGGCTGATAACTATGTCCCACAATGTTGTCTGTCCTCCAGAATGTTGAGGAAGTGTCAGGGGTACATTCTTGTGTCCATCAATGTCAAGTGAGTGACCCTTCCTGTAATGTCTAGCTGACATAGACTAAGTCAGAAGATCTAAAAGAAATTTATGCAAGCTGCTTAGCAGAATAGTTGAGATCAGAAACAGATTTTCTATCTCCTAGCAAAGAGTTTTTTCTTTTTATACTAGATTGTCAACTACCTCTGGATTTTCTTTTATTCACACCTTTAGGCTGGAAGGGAAAATGGGTTTTCTTCATGGACAGGGAGTCATCTGTCCTTGACTTCCTCGGATCTGTGTGTGTAGCCCATGAGTCATAGTTGCCAGGCTTCTCTAGTATTCCATCTTTGCTGGTTGTGTATAGGAATACTATCTAACTCTGGTACCACTTCTTGTTATGTATCCTCATGAAGGAACAAGCCGTATGGTCATAACATATTTAATTCGTCAGGATTGGCTGTGGATTCTGTAGCTAATTGATGAGGAACAAGACTCCCACACTCACCTTTTTCTCTTCTAGCCAAGGTTTCCCAGTGTCCTCATGTCTCTGTTGCTGTAACAAACACATACAGTTTCAGGAAGAAAGGATTTATTGGTTTTATATTTCCACATCACAGTCCATCATTGAAGGAAGCCAGAGCTAGAACTGAAGCAGGAGCAGAGACAGGAACAGCAGAGGAAGCTATTGACTGGCTTATTTTCCATGTTTGCTTCCCGATACAGCCCAGGCCCACCTACCCAGGATGACACTGATCACAGTGGGATATCCCTTCCACATCAATCATCAATCGAGAAAGTCCCCACCCATTAAACATGCCCACAGGTCAGTCTGATGGATGCAATTCCTCCACTTGAGGTTCCTCTTGCCAGGTAGTTCTAGTTTGTGTCAAGTTCCCCAAAATTAAGGAGCATGCTCAGTCAAGACTTATATTACCCATTCTACAAATAGTGGGTTTTTGTAAAGATTTGTCTCATGTTTAGTTATGTGTGTTTGGATGTGTCTGTTTGTGGGTATTTGCAACAGAGTGTGGGTACCCACAGAGTACCAGATCCCCTGGAGCTGGAATTAAAGGAAATTGTGAGCTACCCATGGAGGGTGTTGGGAATGAAGCTAAGGTCCCTTGTAAGAATAGCACATGGTTTTACCTACTGTGCTATCTCTTCAGTCCCCCAAATAATGTCTTAGATAAGTAATATATTAAAGACATCATCAGTGGTGTCTGGTAGTCAGACCTTGTACTAGAATTATAAAATTCCTAAGACTTTCTTCATTCACTTGCATCTGTGGCCTCCTTCTCAGCATCTGTACTGACTTTCATTTTTGGTTAATTTTGCCTCTGTCCATTTTTATATGGTTTCATTAGACAGAATACAGGGAATATTTTTTAAAAAGAATAGTGATGAAAGCCTATCCACAATATTTCACCGGGAAAGATTAATGTGGGTTTTGGTTAAATAGTTTTTTTTTTTTTTTTTTTTTTTGTTCCTTTGCAAATAACGCAATGAGCAAGGGGGGACAAGGTGTCAGAAGAATGAAAAAGGCACAGGATGTTATCTTAAGCAAAATGAACATGAGAAACAAACTACAAAGAAAATATTATATACAGTTATTGACCAAAAAAAAGAGAGAGGCTGAGGTTTGGAAAACAAATATTTTTCAACACAGACACATACAGAGCCAGAAGGCATTTTAATGTTTTGTGTTTTTATATCATCTATGCCAAGAGAATTTATGATCAGAACATTTCTTTGTGATTTTTTAAATTAATAATACAAAAAAAGGAGCTTGGCACACGAAGTAAAAATTCGATTTTTCACAATGGATCCGGCGATGGTGCAGAATGCCCCCTCCAGCAGAGAGGAAATTGGGGCCCAGAGGGCTTCGCATTTATATTTCTGTCTTTTTCAAAAGAAATAGCACATAACAATCCATAAGTCCGAATAAGCAAGTGATTACAGCCCATTTAAGAGTTTAAATGGTCAAGGCACCTAGACTCTGATGAATAAGCGACTCACCAGCCATTGGACTATTTCTCCAATCAGAGTAATTTACTCCCTCAAGTGGTAAGCTTTCTACCACTGTAAATGGACCAGTGTATGGAATGGAAAGGGTGGTTATGTGCTAGGCCAGGAACCCGGAGCAGGTCTGATTGTAAAGTGGAGGCGGAGAGATGAAGCTTAAAGAATTTGATGAAGAAGCCCGAGGCCAGAGGAGACAAAGAGCACAGACATTATGCCTTTCAATCTGACGGCTTTTCTATGTCCTCACACTGTCTCCTTCTTGGAAAGCAGGTGAAGGGGCCAGTAGCTATGGGTGGTAGGCAAACCATTCTGAGTCAATAGTCACTTGTGGTGATGCTGGGATTGAAGAGATGAGGAAGTCCTCGTGCTGGCAGAATGAAAACATAAATTGGAAGTCTTCATAGTTAAAACAACTTACATTTTGTAAAATCTACTACTAAGAAAATGGAAATACAAGCCCGAGAGAAAATATTGGCAAATATAAAGCACTGCTATCCAGAATACATAAATTACTTTGAAAACTAAGTAAGAAAAGCAATCAACCCAGTTAAGCATGAAAAAATATTTGAGCAGATACTTTATCAAAAATATTGATGGCAAATGAGGCCATTGTAGTTGGTTCATCCTCATTAGTTAGAAAAAAAAAATGCAAAGTCAAACCACAGTGACATCCACATCAAGACTGTGGCCATACCACTCTTACCTTGCCCTGTCTCTGATGTTGGGAATTAAGCAGGGCTGGTTCTAGTTAATACTTGAATGGGAGATCCACATCAAAGAACTGGGCCATAGACAAGTGCTGATGCGTGTGCGGGGCAACAGGAAGTCTTGTGTATTGTTGGGAACGCAGTCTAGGCAGACATTTTGAAAGGCAGTGTGGTGCTTTCCTGTGTTTTTCCAGGAGAAATGAAAACTTATGGGGACACACACACACACATACACACACACACACACACACACACACACACACACACACAAAGCATTTGCAGATACTTTAGTCACAATAGGTCTGAACTGTAACAACTGAAAAGGACTTTTAAATAGTCGATGGAGAATCAAACTATAGTGCAGTCACATAAGTGGATGATGTTTGGCCATAAAAGGGATTAAATTATTGATACACACCACACCCGGGGTGCAAGGCAAGTGAGTTGTAACAAGTGAAAGAAATCACACTCTAAGGGCTACATTGTGGATATTTCTGCTTCTATGATATTCTGAAAAGGAAAGCATATACATAGACACACAGGTACAGATATACACACAGACACAGACACAGACACACACACACACACACACACACTCACACACACACCATTCAAATAATATATCAGTGGCTTCCACCAGCTGACAACGGCGAGGCTAACTAGGAGGAAACACAGGGAAGGACAGGGTTGAAACTTTCTCTACTTCTTGCTTGGAATGCCATGTCATCTTGTTTGTTCAATTCATAGAACTAGGCAGCAGCTTGAAAAAGAAAAAAAAAAAAAGGTTGATACTATATGGAAGTCAATTTCTAGGGAGAGAAACAGGGGTGATCTGATTTGAACAAAAGTACGTGATGTTTAGTCAATATCCAGTGTAAATTATGCCAAACTATGGGGAAAATATCAATTATGGTGAACACCTCAGATCAGTTGCAAATTTAATTTACTACTTAAAAGGGAAGAAACTTAGGAGATGTTGGGAACAAAGTCCACATTGAACTTAAATTTAGCTCAGTGGTAGAGCGTTCGCCTAGCAAGTGCAAGGCCCTGGGTTCCGTCCTCAGCTCAAAAAAAAAAAAAAAACCCTATATGCTAATGATCATCATAAAGTTGGATAAGTGATTTAAATAGCTAAATATGATAGTATCAGTTAAAATAAAACTACCAACTTATATTGCCTCTACTGGCTGAGGATAAAATTCAGTAGCCTGTGTGAGATTTGATCCCCACACAACAAAAGGAAGAAAAAGCAAAGCCAGCCTTTGATTAATAATTTATTTTGCTATACATAAATAATCTGAATAACCATGGATCCAAGGTGCAAGATTCCAACTATTTATTCAGCAAAGGCAAATAAATATTAAAAAAAAAAAAAACAGAAACAAAATCAAAATCATTGTGAAAAGTACCAATATTCTCTGAGTTCTTGAACACCAAGTCAACTTTCCTTCCCAGGCCTGTGTGCCTGTGAATATTGTCTATTTCCCTTAAGTATTTCACATTTACATTACACAACATATCAACCTGGTAGGCTTGGCTTGACTGTAATCCTTTCTACACTACAGCTGACATAGCTCTCATAGTCCATCACTCCTTGTGGTTTCTTGAGATCTACCTTGTTGTCTTTAACTCATATATAATCTGTGCTCTCCATTTGAAAATGTAAAGACTCGAGCGGCCTTCCCAGTTTCTCCAGGCTAAAGAGCAGTGCTTTGAATTCAGGTTTTAAAAAACGAAAAATGAGAGCCAGTGAAATATCAATGAAACTAAACTTGGAGTACCTTACCCATCCTTACAACACCTAGATGCCACTTCAAGGGAATCCGACAAGACTGATTCTGTGCCAGACATGACTAATGTCCTTGGATCAGGTTGTTTCCCATGCCGCGTTCCTATATGGATGAGGTTACATGAACTTTTATCGTCTCTAAGCAAAAGAAAGCCATAAATCAAGGCACTTTCCAAGTATGTTGGCAGGAACATCAAGTGGGTGGTCTACAGCAAAGCAAGAAGAGGGGCTCTCTTATTGATCTGGACATTATCTGATTACATTCTTAGCCTTGGGGTTGGTAGAAGAGAGTGGTCTGTTAATTACCACATTCTTAAGGTTTCACCTGATAATGGAAAGGTTGTTATGTCAGACTCAGAGGTGGGCTGTGTGCCTATATAAGGACCAAAGACTCTGGATAATATTAGTTTTTGATTTACAGCATTTCAATTCTCCACAATCACGTAGTTCTGTTAGTCAACTAGCCTTGTAGACTCTTAAATATAGGTGCAGTTTTCCCCTGTCCCCACTGGAAACGTCAGTTCACACACTTTTTCCATGTCTACGAAAATGGCAGTAAAAACAAAATGAAATGGCCCATGCTTTCAGTCCTGCTGAAGACATTTAAAAAAAAAGTAGCACGCTAAATTTTCACTGAAATGGCCTTTTAATTTCTAAAATTATTTGAGATAACACAATGGAAGTCCACCATGAAGTCTTAAAAATGTACATTTTGATTAAATAATTTTCCATTTAGGAAATTTAACCGAAGGAAATAAGTTGATGGGAACAAAATGATACCTGACTCACATAGACGAGAACCCGCCAAAATAGCATTACAATAGAAAGCTAATTAAGTGCACACCATTCAGGAACTTGGGGAAAAAAAAGAAAAGGAAATTTGGTAGAATATAAATTTCAGGGGGGCTCTTAGCATGAGATTTAGTCCTGGCTTCCTGTGGCCAGCACTTCCATTAAACATCTGTTCCCCATAAGACATCGCTTCTGTGTATGTCCAATATATACACATATCTATGTACATACATGTGTATATATGTGTGTGTTTCGTTTGATGGATTTCTTCATCTTAGGTTTCCTTTAACTTGCTGCATTTCCCCCAGTTTTCCTCTTTGCCTCACTGGTGTGTTTTCTGTGTCTTGAACCATACCAGGCATGTAACAGATATGAGATAAACACTCCCCGAATTTGAGTTCTTTGATGTGTTATGTACAACCATTTGTTCACTTGATAGTATAGTAAATATTGACGTAAGCCCTGATCTAAACCAGACATCATAATAGGTTCTGGTTCATATAACCCTGCTATAATGGAGCTCATAATATCGTGGGAAATGTCACCAGGGTGGCAATCACTGGGAAGATGCAGAGGGAATGTATATCACAGGGTCTTTACTTCCTTAAGGATCAAAGAAGGAACTCCCTGAAGGAAATTCCTTCTACCAGAGCTTTAGGTTTATTGAGGAACTCACTTCAATGAGCTGTTCCAAGTGGCATCTACAAGCCACAAAGACCCCTAGCTTTCCCAGTGGTCAGGGGTGTGGTCATTCCAGGTGAGCATAGTACAGGAAAAACAGAGAGGTTCAGAGATACCCTCCAGTGGGGAAGTCTTAGAGTTCCATCTAACCAAGGGTTATGGGATGCTATTGACAAAAAAAACAAAAAACAAAAACAAACAAACAGACAAACAAAAAAACAAACAAAAACAGTTTGAAATGAGGGAAGTGACGTGAATGTATCCAGAGTTGGCACAAGGGGAGCAGCTGGAGTCTACCAAGCAGGGAGGAATGTCTGGAGGAGGCAATCCTGGAAACAACACATTCCTGGAGTGCAACACTAAAATCCTGAGCCTAATTTCCTGCTCTTTCTCCTGTTTTCCATAGGGAAAGGAGGTTTCTGTCGAGTCTGCTCCTGGTGGGTTTCAAGGAGCAAGGAGCCTTGCTCAGTTTTCATTTATAAGCTGCAGGATGGCTCTGTTCTTATCAGCTGTCCACCTGAAAGAAGACAAGGGCATGGGGTGGCAGGGCAATGTGGGAAGGGGAACAAATGAAAACAAGCTATAATAATGCATGTATGAGGCTGTTATGATGAAACCCATTACTTTGTTTGCAAACCTAAGAAATTAATGAAAAATAAAATGAAATAAATACAGTAAGGACAGAGAATGTGAAGGTACTAGTTTGAGTCACTTTTAAAATTCCCTTGATTATTTAGCTCAGGCCTGAAGATGGAGAGCAAGGTACATAATTTAATTGCTTTGACTGTATGGATTAATTTGTTGGCAGAAACACAAATTGGTCTTGGAACAGTAAATAAACATATTCTTGCAATGTCTTACCAGTTTTTCTCCTATATGAGCTCCATGAACAGACAGCAAGAGATGAAGTTTCCCAACGGAGCTCCCTAAACTCACTGGCCGAAGCCCCCTGCTTCTCTATTTCTAATCAATTCCTAGCCTGCTGGGGCTTGGGACCCAGTCTTTCAATTATTCAGGAATGGGAAAGCATCTATTGCCTGATGCAGGATTTGCTTTTATTCAACAGAACAAAACCACAGTTAGTGCGAGCCAATACACAGAGCAGTCAGGTCTCTAGACACACTTGGGTTTCTGAGAGAGGGTGGTTGCTCTAGGAAGCTGTTGGGTTCAGACAGCATCCAGAATGTATGGAATATGGGGGGGGGGGAAAGACAAGCCGAGGAATAGAGGTTGTGATAGTTTGAATGGGAACGGCTCCTATAGGCTCATCTATTTGAATACTTAGTCTAAGTTGGAAGACTTATTTGGGAAGGATTAGGAGGTATAGCATTGTTGGAGGAAGTGTGTCACTGGCAGAGGGCTTTGAGGTTTCAAAAGCCCACACCATCCTCAGTTAGCTCTCTCTGTCTCATTTTTGTGGAACAAGATGAAAGCTCTCAGCTCCAGCTCCAGTGCCATGCAGGCCTGCATGCTGCTGTGCTTCCTGCCATGATGGTCATTGATTCATGCACCTCTAAAACTCTTAAGCGCCAAGAAACTCTTTCTTCTATAAGAGGCCTTGGTCATGATGTCTTACCACAGCAACAGAAAAGTAACTGACATAGCAAATATCCCAGCCTTACCGTCTGTTAAACTCGGGCATGTGGATATACCAGAAACCTGAGGCTGCTGTCCTGGGGAAGCTACTAATCTAGGGAACAGTTCTAGGCAGGTGGTGGGGGCTCTCAGGTCCAACACAGATTTCAGTGCTCACCTCCCTGAGTCTGGAAAAATTACTTCTCATACTGGGAAACAACTTGGGAAATGGAAAAGGCAGGTTACAGGTATTGTTTGAATCTTAAATAATTTTATAATAAAACAAACCAAGAGCCAGATATTGGGGTGAAAGCTGAAAGGTCAGAGAAGCAGAGAAAGCCACAGCCAACCTCACCTCGCCAACTCCTCAGCCGATCCTGCTTCCTCAGACTAAAAGCCTCTGAGTCCTGACCTGAAAGGATCTCAGCTGAACTGCTTTACTTCCTGTTTCCTCACGCCTTATATACCTTTCTCCACCCAGCCATGTCACTTTTTCCTGGGATTAAAGGCATGTGTACTTACCAGTACTGGGATTAAAGGTATATGTCACCACTGCCTGGCTCTGTCTCCAGTTTGGCCTTGAATTCACAGAGATCTCTGCCTCCTGAGTGACAGGGTTAAGGATGTGTGCCATCATTGCCTGACCTCTATGTCTAAACTAGTGGCTGGCTCTGTCCTCTGATCCTCATACAAGTTTATTAGGGTACACAATATATCACCACTATAGGATCTCCAAACTTTTCTATTTGTTGACTTGAAGACTATTCTCAGGGCTTAGTATCAGCTATTGCTAAATTCTATGCATAGGATGAAATCACTCTTGTTATTATCTGCCCTGTTTATGGTTATTCATTCAATCCTGTACTCTCTCTTTCAACAAGGAAATATTGAGCCCTTGTATGTGAGAGGAAACCCCTCAAGGGATCTTGGACTACCTGGCTTTCTGTAATATAGTCTGATGATAAAGGGCCAGGTAAGAATCTTCTTTACTTTGGCTTTCTCCCTACATCCCAAAGTCTGGAAAGTTTGCATTAGCAGAACTTTAATGAACCATTTAGGAGCCATGAGACCCGTTTGTTTACTCAACTCTTCATTCAACAAGGTTCCATAGAGCATTGGTACAAGCCAAATAGGGGGAAGTCAAAGATGTGTGAAAAATATACACATGGCATCCTGGATGAGACTGGTATGTAAAAAAGAAGCTACATTGTGAAGGTAACACATATAGGAAATTTAAGAGCATCGGGAGCAAGGTCAGTGAGCACTTCCCAGAGAGTCAAGGAGTCACTGGGGTAGTGGGATTCCAGCTGACAGTCAATTTCAAATTGCTATATTACTTAATTCTTATTATAAAGTGTGTGTGTGAGACTCAGGGCACTCAGAAAATAAGATTAACAATTACCCCACAGGAAAGAGATAATAATTAAAATGTTTTGCTATATACCTTTAAGATAGGTAATAACTAAAAGTGCTTTGATATATATATATACACATATATATGATACTTTTAATGCTCCTTATTTCATTCTTTTAGCAAATATTGTCAAAATAATACTTTGTAATTTGCATTTTCATTTAACATCATTGACTTATTAATGTCAATGAAATTTGCTTCATTATTTTGTACCTGTAGTTCACATTTGTTATAGGAATCCCCTTTTTTCTTTTCATGAATCCCCAGTTAATAGATTTAGGTTATTTTAAGTTTTCACTATTATATGCAACATTATGGTAAAAATGTTTATCCTCAGGACAAATTATTAGAAGTAGGCTAACTGGTCCAAAGCCTGTCTGAAACATATACTGTTAGAGTGTATTTTAGTTTTCAGGCAGAATTAGTCTATGAGTGTGTGTGTGTGTGTGTGTGTGTGTGTGTGTGTGTGTGTGTGTGAGAGAGAGAGAGAGAGAGAGAGAGAGAGAGAGAGAGGTGTGCAAACATTTTCTTTAACAACATTGAATACACTATATTGTATGTATTTGATTACATATTTCATGCTCATTGTCTGATTTAATGATTATAACACTTCAGTCCAAGAGCTCACATGCCATGATAGTGATATTCAAAGAAAAAAATCAATCTATTAACACGTTTCATTTAACAAACCCCCTGAACTAGTATTTAGAGGCAGAAGGGAGGTATATCAATTTTGAAAGGAACAGTAATGTTGTAGTATTGTGTATATGAATTGTCCCCAGTTCATAACTTGTCATTTTAAACATAACTAGAGTCCAACAAGAGCCTCTGATAGCTGCTGTGAGTACCAGAGTCCACCACAGTTGCATCTGTGCATATCAGCTGATGTTGTCCATGTTTCCTCTAGAAATAGGGGCATCACAGGTCCTGATTTGCCAATACAGTCCTGATCTATACCTGTGGTCTGGAAGGGATTATTGACAGTATCCTCTTTCATTCTAAGAGCTGCAGTTTGGGCAATAATTGATTTTGAGAAAATGTTTTACAGATTAGACAGGGTTTGGGCTCAAAGATCAACATACCCATTCCTTTATACCTTAGAGTGGGTCATCTGGCTTCTGATTCTCTACAACAACATCCTCCCTGTATTATGACCATCTCACTTATCCAAATAATAGCTGAGAATCAGTGGAAGGTAGAAATGTCTTACATTGTTGTTTTGAGACAAAGTTCTCACTATGTCACACTGGCTGGCCTAGAACTTGGTATGTACACCAGGCTGACCTTGAACTCAGAGAGATCTGCCTGTCTGTCTCTGTTTCCCCAGTGCTGGGATTAAAGAGGTGCACCACCACACCTAGCACCACACCCATGTCCTATGAGAATAATAATATTATTACCCCGGCAATTGGAAAACTTCTCATTGAAAGTCCATCTATTTTTGTTTTTGTCACAGATACTTCAGCCCTCTAGCTTTATGGTTATTTCCCACGTAGAGGGATGATAAGGACATGTTAGAAGAGAGACACAATGCTTAAAGAAAACATGTCCATGAAACGCGTCAGCATGGACAAGAAGAGATGGTGTCAGTCTGGAGAAGATCAGGAAGCCTAAAAGCAAATGCAAGAACTGCCCAAGAAGGTGCAAATAGCCCTCCTGCAGTAATGGGCATCAAAAGAGTCAATGAGAAGGATAACAATGGCAGTTCATAATAGTGATGGTGATTCATTAAGAAAGTGTTTTAGTGCATTTCGTGGGTTGTGTTCAAGAAGGCAGAACAGAGTGAACATTTTAGACGAGGCCTCAATCCAAAATGTTTCTTGTTGCTCAAATTAGATTTACAAAAATCTAAGCCTTCAGCAAGCAAAGCACCCTGACTGTATAGAATGACTTAACCTTCTAAGAGTCATGGGCAGCTAAGAATTTAATATATAAGAGAAGGCATTTAAGTTGTATTTCTTTGCCCTCAATGACTGCAAATTCTTGTTGGTAATATAAGGTTTCAACCTTCCTAGATGTCTTTGCATTTTAATAAAGGACTTTAAAAGACTAAAATGCCTTTTAATCCCAAAGGAGTCAAGTTTTAGTAATAAAATTCTAGGCAGTGAAAAATACAGGAGAAAAGTTTGGGGGCCAAAGGATTTTTCTGGTTATCTATGAGAGGAGCTGTTGGTTTTCTTTCATGGGAAGATGAGCCTGAAAACTAGATTGTCTACAGAGGTGCCTATGTCCTGTGAGGTGCCATGATCCACTGCCTCAGAGGGACCCAATGGACTTGAATTGTGCCCATAAGACACAGACAGGGCAGAGTGAGTCAAACAAGCTCATGGCCAAGCAGAAGGCTGAGGAGTCTCCAGAGTGACTGGGACTACTACTCAGTACTAATCAGAAACAAAATTATGGATCATTTAAGTGACAAGTGGTCCCAAGCTCTCAGAGTCAAGACCTTTGGGGTTCTGAGAATTCTGGCTGAATATCCAGCAGGCCTCTGCTCATTAATTCTACCCATGACAATGTTTAAAGTGTAATGAAAACTCAATGCAAAGGAATTAGAAGGTTTTAGTCTTTCAGTGGCTTTCCCCCAAGATGCATAGCCCTAGGACAGAGGACTTGGGCTCTGGAAGCAGAGATGGGCAAGCCAACCTCTACGTCACTGATGCTCACTTCATCAGTTTCCTAGTAGGAGAAAGGTAAACAGGAAAACAAGACACCCTCACTTTGAGGATCAAGTCAAAGCCTTGGCCCAAATGTTCCACCTTTCAGTGAGATTACTTACCTCTGCTAAGAGACAGTATATCCTCATGTTCTCACCAGCAATTTAGTTCAGTGTTTCCTACAGAGAGGCTTAGCTTGCCTCCCACAATGCCTCTACCTTAATACTAGTTCTCTTTCTGGAAATTAGAATCTGGGTCTCTGACATTCAAGCCAAAAGAACAGCCATTTAGATTGGAAAAGCCCTCTGTTAACTTCAGGTCTATGTTTTTTAGTGTTTCTTTATCACTCCGTTCCGCTGGAGAACAAAGGCTCAGAGAGAGCAAGTAGCTGGCTCTGCTATTCAGAGACCAAATAAAGCCCATTATCTCCAGCCTTGAGCTGAGGCTAAGCATGCATGCTTACTGCGCATGATCTCAGAGGTGCAGAGGAACCTGTATTCAAACCAGTATCCAATGTCTATATTTGATGTGTGTAATTACATCATGACAGGCTTATGCCTCTGTGGCTTGTGTGGATTTGTCTCATGTGTCAGCTATCATGTTGCCCCTCATTGCTGCTAGAAGATGTGTCAAAGGAGGGGACCAAGGACTGCTCGCTTCAGGTACTTCAGAACTTGGCATCACACAATTGGAACAGAAGATAGAAAGGCCACAGTTTCCTACTTCATGGCTTGAGCTCTGGAGCTGGTCCTGTGCAGAGTCTATCCTTTTATCCCACATATCACATGACAGACACTCTCATGACTCACAATCCACCGCTGCCATCATCCCCATCTCCCAGGAGGTACGGTTGCTGAGTTTGGTTTAACTTATGCCACTGAACCACAGTCTTACTTTAACATCTAAAACCTGTCATCTATTCTATGGTACTCTGAAAAAGCTAATGTCAAATTGTTGTAGTTTCATCCAACCCAGGACTTCAGAAGTCTGCTGGTATACATAGTATACTGGCTAGTTGGATGTCAAGGTAACACAGGCTAGAGTCACCATAGAGGAGGAGCCTCAATTGAGTACCTGCCTCTATAAGATCTGGCTGTAGGCAAGCCTGTAGGGCATTTTCTTAATTAGTGATTGATGGGGGAGGGCCGAGGCCATTGTGGGTGGTCCTGGGATCTCTAAGAAGACAGACTGAGCAAGCCATGAGGAGTAAGCCTGTAAGTAGCATCCCTCCATGGCCTCTGCATCAGCTTCTGCCGCTAGGTTCCTGCCCTGACTTCCTTTGGATGGACTGTTACATGGAACTGTGAGTGAAATAAACCTTTTCTTCCAAATTTTGCTTTTGGTCATGGTGTTTCATCACAGCAATAGTAACCCCTAACTAAGAGGTAAAGTATGGAAAGGAAGTCAAGAAATAGAGGGGAGTGCAGGCTCCAGATACCAGTTTCTAAGAAGATAATGACTAACATCCCTAGACCTGAAACAACTCTTCTTGGCATCTTGGGGTGCACGGGAGCTTGTGGAATCCTTGGAATGTTTGAAAAAAATGTTTAGATCCCTTGCTTGGCTCCAAGAGGGAGCAGGGATTACTGTCTCTAGGGAGATACCAGATAAGCTTTCAGCCCTGGAACAGGGCACAAGGGCTCAGCCCATACATGTATACACACACAACACACACACACACACACACACACACACACACACACACACACACACACACACACACACACACACACACACACACACGCATGGGCGGGGGCAGAGACAGAAAGACATGTACAAAGACAGAGACAGACAGACAGACAGACAGACAGACAGACACACACACACACACACACACACACACACACACACACAAACATGGGGTGGGGAGGCAGAGGCAGAAGCAGGGGTGGGGTTGGGATAGGAGGGATGGGGGGGGGGGGGGACAAGGAAAGAGAACACACATTTGATTGCAAAGGAGCAGAGACAGCCTGAAGGAAAATACTGTACCAGTGGTGTGTGATGACTTGATGTTTGCAGCTGGTGAATTTAAATTTTACATAAAACAAAGATTTAGAGGGAGGAGTCGGTGACAAGCAAAACCTTGGTGTTGCTGGGTTTCCCAATGCTGGGGTACTCAGTGAGCTTGTCTGACTAGTACTCAGCTGCTTCCTGGGACATCTGCCAGTCCTCCCAAGGTGTGAGCTGGTTTAACTGGCCCCTCTGTGTAACTCATTTCACATCATCTACACTTTCCAATAAGCTTTTACTCTATTAGATTGCTTCCTGGAAGAGCCAAATATTAAAAATCACCGGCCAGTCGGCTCTTTATTCTGTTAGTCACCAAACTGATTTTTTAAGCTCAGAACCAATAAAGCTGTGATGGAGAAGAACAGATATAGATTTCTCTTTCCCACACACTCATATATAATAATAATAAAACTTTATTAAACAAGAGACATGTTGTTTCAGGGAATTTTTCTTTCCCTTCTCTAGTGCCCTGAGGCTAAAATATACAATCTTATTAACTTCCTTGAAGAAATACTCCATTCCCTTGGTGCCAATGCTGAGCATTCATCTTCTTGGACCTGGAAAATGAGACAGAACCTTGACAGGGAGGTGTGTGGGTCACGGTTCTACCTAGGGAAATCTCTGGAAGCCAGTGTGATTAGGGGGTTCTCTGGGAATCTGGGGAGAGCCCAAGAAGCCCTCCGGATTGGCTGTTCCTGGCTGTCACTTGTGAAAGAAAGAGACAAAAGTCTCCAGAGCAAGTCAGCCTGGCATGGCATGCTGGGTATGAGGGAGATGCAGATGCCATTTAGTCTCCCACCCAGTCAACAGAAGAGGGGGTGGGGCTTTGGACAGCAGCTGCTGCTTTCCCAGAACTCCACAGAATCAATAGTGGCATAGGAAACAGAAGGCTGGCACTCTGTCTGAGCCGCCTCTTCTCTGAGTCCCTCTCAACAGTGGCAGATTGATCTCAAATCCTGGAAATACATCTGTGATGGTAATAACATGGGCTCAGCATTCCCCAGGGGATCAGGAACCAGGCTGCCTCCTGCATGGCTGCCCCCAGCAAAAGCAGTCAGGCTACTCTTGAGGCAGGAGAGGCAGCCAGCATCAGCAAACATAGGCGGAATGAATAAATGATCTCTGGGATCAGGTGGAGAGAAGGATTAGATCATCATATCCAGGATACAAAACCAGCCTAAATAAACATCAATAGCAGAATGGATAAAGTAAACATGGTACATATACATGATGGAGATTTATTTAGCTGTAATGAGGAGAAAAAAATGTGTCATTTACAGGGAAATGGATAGAACTGGAGAGGATCGTGTTAAGTGAAATAAGACTCAGAAAGGCAAATATTGCATTTTTTTCTTTCACGTGAGGAATCTGCATTTAAGTATATGTATATAAATATGTTTAATATATATTTTGTATTTGACATGAAGTTGGGGGCTCTTTGAGAAGGGAGGGATGGGTCTAACACAGAGAGGAAGGGGGAATAAGAAAGGGAGAAGAAAAAGATAAAATGTGTTTTTTCTTCATGAAGCAGGCTGACCTATATTGCTGTGGCCCTATTTTCTAGAGTTAGAGCCTTGAAGGAGATTAAAGACAAGGGTGTAAGCTGGCACCCAGGGTGTCCTGATGGGGCTATCTCATGGTTCACCACAAAAAGTGGTGGGTTCATAGGCAGAGGGTTAGGGTTACACCTGGGATGGGGAGGAGGCAGAGGGACCAAGATGGAGGAGCGAACAGCTCAAAGGCAGCACACAGGTCTTGGCTCCTGACCAGCCCTGTGATAAAGGAGCAGGCCTGCATAGCAGTGAGTGTTGGCTTTTAATGTGGCGCTTTTACTCTACGAGGAAAAGTCATGAAGCACAATAAAACCCATTCATTATCCGAGTTTTATTAGGAGAAGGGAGGGGCAGGACAGAATGTGACCAGGCCTGCCAGTGGAAAATGTGGGTGGGGGTGAGGGTGGGGGTGTCTGTGTCCTTCTTCTTATGGATTCCCCTGCACATACGCATGCATATGGGCCTAGGGAGCTACACTACACGCATGCGCAGATTGCGTGATCACGCTGTGCGCAAATAATGTAATCATGCAGCACACGGATTATGGAGGACGTAAGGCCTCTTGCTTGGCTACTGAACCACCACGAATGTGCAGTTCTGTGAATGGAGGCGTGGCCAGGAATCCCCATGGTGAGCAGCCCATACTTCTTTACACAGTTGTATGAGGATTTACTTGGGAGTCAAGGACTAATGGAAGTTGTTATGTCTCCTTAAGCCCATGCTTTGAAAGCTTAATTCCCAACTTGTGTTCGGCAACAACACTTTTCAAAAGGTAATAATATTAAATGGGATCCTAAGGATGGGCCCTAGTCTTCTAGGAACTGTGTCCTTGTAAGAGGGGGACACAAGAGTGTTCTGACCACCCTACCCCCTGAAGATGCCACATGAGGAGCAAGATGGGTCTGTAAGCCAGCAGGAAGAAAAGCCTCACTAGAAGTCAACCCTGCTGGTACCTCCACCTTGGTCTTTGCATCCCCCCAGAATGATGAGAAAATACATTTCTGTGGTTTCAGTGACCCAGTCTGTACTACTTATGATGACAGTCCTAGATGCTTAGTACATGGGCTGGCAGTGAGGGCTGGAATCTCCAAGGAAAGTCTAGAAGGACATGGGGCCATGGCTGCTCCTTATTAGCACTTTCTGCATTACCACCTCTGCTTAGAGAGTCTCAGTAGAGTTGAACAGCCATGGGTTCTTCTATCTCTAATATGTTACCTTTTATCCTCTACTAGGGCCCTAGAAATAGGACATGATGTTCCTGTCGTGAACTAGAGCCTTTCCAGGAAAATGGGAATGGATAACATGAGCTCTGAAGGCCATTGTAGTTATGTGTCTTTAGCCCAGGTATATCATTGAAAATGCTAACAAACACACGGATTTATCATGAAGGATATAATCTTCCTTTTTTATGTCAGGATTAGAAATCTTTTTAACTGTATATAAAGGAAATAACAGGGGGCTCATCGCAACAAGCATTTCAGATTATTTAGTTACAGTGAGTCTTGCTTAGTGAATCCTAATGATGTGATTGTCAAATGCATATGATTTTCAGAAAAAAGTTCTCTAGACATTTGTATCATGCAGCCCATGCTTTCAATACACAATAGTTGCAATGACCTGGGCACCTTGCTGTGCCCCCTTTTTCTCCATCCACTATAATGGCTTTGTCAGCATCCTTTGTACATCCCTCCGCACCTACTCAGGCAGTATCATCCCAGCTCTGGATGCTGGATCTGGCTTCTACCCTGAGCCTCCCTGTCTGCTAAGGTTTTCTGTAGATCCCATTTAAGATCAACCACCAAGTGTTTTCCAGGCAATTACTGTGCACTTAGCTCTGTGTTTTGCTGAACAGTGAGATAGAAACTGAAAAGACCTCAAGGTAACTTCCAACTTGAGAGACAGGGGAAGTTGCATGGACATCTATCCTCTGCGAGCTCAGCTATTACTTCCACGGTGATGCGTTCACAATCGTGGCCCTGTTAATTCCGTTTCCCCATGGTCACAGAGAGAGACTCCATTTCTTGGTTCTCCTTTTCTGAAAATGTAGTCTACTTACACACAGGAGCACATGATGATAGAAAATGAACGAGAGAGGTATGTGCAGCTTCCAATCTCATCCCATAAAACCTTCATTTTATTTTTCTTAGCTTTCAGCAGAAGAAAAGGAGTATAATGTATAAAATGAGCAAGTATAAAATACTAGAGCCTTTGGAGATAGTGGGAACCACTACCTATGTGGAGCTTAGGTCTTTACTGACAGTGTGGAGCAGAGCCGCCCCACTCGCACCCCAACTAACCACACGGGACTCTGATAAGAGGAAGAAAGAAACTTGCACTGTGTTAAATCAGAAAATTAAGGATGTTTTGTTCTGTTAATTAGTTTGTACAGAGTAATACATTACTGGATTGCTAAGTTGGAAATAGGAGCTGTTCGACCTCTAAATTGAAGGCACTTTGAGATGGGAAACTCATGATCATTTTAAGTTCAGTTTTCTAATTTCATTGCCCTCTGGGTGCAAGCTGTAGACAGTCTTGTTTCAGAAAGTGCCTATGATCTGTGCCCTCTCTAACACCTATAGGCTAGGATGGTAGCTGTGAGGACTGCAGGGAGTCTATGGACAAACCTCGCTCATGAGAGTCCCACTCTGGAGGCCACTTTTCAAAGTGTAGATGTGGTTGCGACCTGCCGCAGAGATTGAGGTGTTTTTATTATTTCAGTAGGATGTTGTGATCTCACATTGTGTTCCCACCCCTTTAGAAAATCCCCCCTCAAACGAATTGTAGCAACTTCTGATTTGGGATCTTCTCAGATTAAAACCAGTGAGTTTGGAGAGGTGGGGGGGAGGTTCAAGATGGCTTCTGGTACACATTGCAAAGCCTGCTGGGTGTTGAGCCAGGTCTCTGGTGTTTAACAAACGAAATCCTCAAACCATGGCAGTCAGGTTAGCCAGGCCCAGAGCTGGGGGCCTAAGACCCTTGATAGGCATTCCTACTTAATTGAGAGATTCCAAAATACAGAAAACCATTATGTTCTTAATTATTCCCTTGTTTAGCTGCTTCCCCAGGCGTGGGAGCGGGGGCTGGAGGGAGGGGGGGAGGTCTTTGGCAACACTTGCCTCAGTATAAATCACCTTCCATCAGTATAACTGCAGGGCTTCAGAGATCATTTTGGGAAGCCAGGATGATAATGCATCAGGTTTTGTTCCAAGCAGTGAGCTACCTTGTGGGATTTGGGCATCTCTCTTTGAAATCTAGATAACACTAATCAGCTAGTTAGGGCTCCTGACCCTCTTGACTCATTCCCTTCCTCCCAGGGATCACAGTTGTGAGATCAGCCACATCTGCATCATACCCAGGCAGCCTCCTGCCTGCTGTAGCCACAGGCTTTCATTGCAGCAAGTTGTATTTGGAGGCATCTGACTGTGTTCTTTCTCCTCCCCTTTTCCTTTGCTTTTCTACATTGCTAACTAAACCCAAGAGTGCTTTGTACATTCAGGCCATGGATAAATATTTGTGGTTGTTTTGATGTCAGTGGCATTTGGTATTGTTTCTAATGGAACCTGACCAGAAGCTGTCCTCTCATTGTATCCTCAAGCAAAGATTATGCTGAGATGCTAAGGAGATGGTTCTCAAAGGGGAAGACAGGTATATTCTGTGAAGCAACTGAATATCATTTAGCCTTTTCGCCAGGTCTGCCTCTTAATTCCCTTAAACTTCCAGACTTGTGTGCATAGTCTCATGTGACACTGTCTGACAGGGGCTATTTTAAGTGATTGTAAATATTTACCAATTTACTATTATGCATTATTTTTATGTCCACTGCACAATAAGAAACCCAGGACCATAAGAAGGTGAGAAAATGTTTCTGTGTTATAGGTGGACAAAGTGGTAGGGCCAGAATATGAGGCTGGTATCCTCCATCAACATGCCTGCCTCCAGAACTAGTCTCATCAGAGTGTCCACTTTTCTTAGAATGCCTCACCTCCTGCTCCTAGTACAGATAAGTCTCAAATACACTTAGTTTCTCTGTGACATTATCCTGAACATTCTACCCTATCTATAGTTGATCAAGTTTGGACCAGAATGGCTCAATCTGTAAGGACATGTCATTTGGTGCTTGGGCGAGGGAATGCCCATGAGCCTATGCTTTCTGGTCTTGAAAAAGATTATTGTACCTCCTTCATTGGATTAAAAGATGAAATGGAACAGCCACACATAAAGTGTTTAGAACAGCATGGGTTTACACTGTGACATGGTATGTGTTTTATTTGATATCTAATATATGCTTTATTAATATTACTTCAATTTCCCCCCCTCCTGCTGCTATTGGGTCATAATTCTACTTTTCTCATATGATTTTGAATCCCCACATGTTTGTCCTCATCTTGAAAACAAAGATTGGCTGTAGACAGGTTTTTTTTTTTTAATTATTATTATTTTTTTTATTTCTTGGTACCCAGATTAGTACAGTGCCCAGAGTAAGCACTAATTTAATAGCAAGAGTGACTTGATGAGTCTAAGACAGCTAAATTAGATCACCAGCCATAATGCTTTCAAGCTTCTTCTTCTTTTTTTTTTTTTTTTTTTTTTTTTTTGCTCATCCCCTGAATTATATGTAAAGTAAGTAAGTCATCATTCCTTGTCAATTTTAGAATAGTGCATCTCAGGGTGATTGGATATGACTTTACTGAAAGAAGGACTCACTCCTAAACTAAGCAAACAACCATAGCCTCTTACTGGAGTGGCCAAATTAAAATAAGGCAAAAGCCTGGTAGGATCTGAAGAAAGGAGGCTGGCAGTCAGGATGGGGATGTAGGCCAGTTGTTAAAATGGATGTCTTGAAGTCTGAGGAACTGAGTTGGAGCCCCAGAATACACATAAAGGACATTCAGATACTGTAGCACATGCCTGTCATCCTAGAGCTAGGAGGGTGGAGCTATGCAGACTCATGGTGCTCACTGCTGTTGTGTATAACTTGTAACTACTGATTTGGCCAGTCTAGCCAAATCAGTAAGCTCCAGGCTCAGTGAGAGACTTTGTTTTAGAAAAATCAAGGTGGAAGGAGCCCACAGAAGGACAGCTGAGGTCCTGTCCTCCGCCTAGATGTACATTCATGTGCATGCACACACACACACGCACACACACACACACACACACACACACACACGCACACACACACACACACACACATACATGCATGTCTGTACACACATGCATATGCACTTACATTCACAAACACACATGACAAGAATTGGAGAATGTATGGCTCCTGGTCTTATCTGTGTGAGCTTCAATTGCCAGACTTCTCTTCAGAGAGGACACCATTTACCTTAACAGGATCCTGGAGGTAGACCTGCCGGGGAATTGAAAATTCATTCAAGACCAATGTCTCATGATCACTTGAAGCACAGAGCAAAGAGCCACGTACAAAACCCTCTCCATTATTTGACTATTTGGATCCTCAGGCTCATTGATTTCAGAATATTTTTTAACGAATCATTACGAAGTCAATAAAGCTGCACATCTTGCAAATGGTCAGCACAAACCACATGGCTCGAAGTCTGCAGTAGACTGGCTCTTTGCAAGACAGCTGCCTCCCACTGCCTCTAGAAAACCAGGGCAAGTGTTTCATTCCAGGCCTGTTAATATACCCCATGTATGGGACAAAAGTCTCTGGTTGCCTTAACATGTTTGTTAGGATTCAAGGAAGTTAAGCCCCCCTGGGAGGAACAGGTGCACAGTTATAGAGACCAGACACTTCTTCCCGTATAGTAGGAAAAACAATACCAACATGTTTTTAGACACATTGGGCTTTTGAGAGCATCTTCCTAAATGACAAGCCTTAGGCATCACTTCCTATCTCAGGTCATCAGTGGGACTCCAGCTACCCATGAGAAGTACGAGGAAGAACCAAGACAGATGTGGCTCTAGGTAGTTCTAAGCTACTACCTTTCATCCCATTCTAAAACATCCCCTGTCTGTTTTCCTATGGCATCCTGTGGAGTTGCAATGTTGTTCCATGTTCAGGTACAGGTTTAGGATGAGTTGGTATTTTATCTCATGCTTGCCTGGCTTCCCTAAATGAACTATCTACTGTACAACAACCTACAGTCTTCTGAGAATGGAACAGATTTTTTTCTGGGGCATATGGAGGAAAAGAAATGACTGGTCAGGTTCAGGGAAAGGGAGGTGAAAGCCAAGTGCCCTTCAAGGTCGTCTTGGTAGCTCTTACACTCAGGTTGTTTGTGAGTACTGTTTGCATGCATTCCCCATGCAACAATACCTTTCCTGAAATCTTTCAAGTCTTGCTTAGTGTGGTATACAGTGTCAAGAACACCGATTTCCTTGCTTCATCTCAGCATCTTTCTGTAAGAGTCCATATCTTTACACATTTTAGTTCAGCGTTGCATGCATAGTACAAATCACCACCACTAATCATCTCTCCATCTCTAGCCCTTTTCTCCAGGTCAAAGCCAGTTCCCATCCTGCTTTGGTTCCATCATGCTCAGATGATGGGGGCTCACCTGGATATGACGTTGCTCTCTCTGCTCCTTGCATACCAGTCTAGCCTATACTCTGACAGATTCCTCTTAAGTCATTGGCTTCCTCAAGAAGATACAATGGCTCCCTATTGTGTACTAAAAGCTAAGCATAGTCTGGCTTTTAAGGCCCTCCAGCATCTGGCTCTGATCCTTCTTTTCTGCTAGTCCCTAATTTGTACTTTATAATACTCATCAGTGCATGATTTACACCACACTTGTGACTCCTTGCATTACCTAACAATTCATTTCCTTCCAGGAATGCCCAACACCCTCTGTTTCATCTCGTTTGTCAAGTCATTTAATTCATTTGCCTGTACCCCTCTGACGCTGCTTTCTTAAGGGTCTCCCAACTTCCTGTCTACTATCCATGACTGTGGTTGCAGCAGTGTGAGCTTTTCTGTCTATGGGACTGAACTGTTGGCATGATGCCTCAGAGAGTACACCATCCGCTCTGTCACTGATACCCTAGATTCTCTTCTTCCCATATCAATATTCACCCACAGAGGGCTGGGGTTTTTACAGCTATTTCACAACTATTTTAACAACAAGCGATCTAAATTCCAGTTTGGGGATCTAAACTAGTCACCATGGTATCATCCTTCACAAAAGAAAAACAACATGTATTTATTGTCAACATTATCACTGGGGATGTAGCCTGAAATGTTAACTTCTAGGTAGGAAAATCTTTATCTTAGTGAGGGGGGAATCCCAGAGCACCAGGAGGAGAAAGTACCTGTCACCCAAGTTCTGCATAGATGCTCCGTCCTCCACTTGGAAACCTTCTTACTTCCTCTTGCTCATTCCCTGCATCCCTAACCCCCACATTTTCAGTAGTCATGATTCATGTATTTTTGTTCTCATGGAGGGCAGGACTTTCCTTCTTTCTTGTCACTCTAAATGATTGACATCATACATAAATGAAAGATTAGCACAATTGCCCTGTATAAATATGGCTGGAATATTTTAAGGTGAAGCCAAGTCCAAAAAACTCAAGCCAAAGAGAGGGGGCAGGGCAGAGAATATAGCTCACATCTAGCATTGAAATAAAGGAAGGTTGATTTTTCTAGAGAGGGCTCCAGAAGATACTGGATCCTCAGTTTAAGTCCAAAGAACAATGGCTAAAGAACACATAATATTTCTATACTCAATTCAAAGGCTTTTTTGGGGGGTGGAATTCAAATTGTTAAGAATCCATATTTCCTATTTATACATCTGGGCTTGATCAACCTGAGTAACCTGTGGTTCATGACTCTTGATGTCTTCTATAGTGATAGGATTGGAACATAACCTCATTAGGTATTGAAGAGAAAGTAATATATTCTTTTGGCATGAATGAATGGGGGCGGGGAAGGAAAGAATGAATGAATGCATACAGACATGTAAGGAGGGCAAGGCCCTGCATGCCAGGCAAAGCTTGCTATATACAGTAATCCTAAATCCAAACCCACAGCCTCTCCCTGGAAGGACAATATATATGTAAATAGAACCATCACATTTAGAATGTCAGGCCTCTGAGGTTTCCTCTGGAGCTCACAAAGGCCACTTCACATTTCTCCATGAAATTCCAAAACTTGACAGCTTTCTTAACACAGCACTGGTGTAGAATAAAAGCTTCAAAAATCATGCTGTTTGAAAAGTAAACTACTTACTGTTCGGTTCAGAGGAGGAATTCTGAATTCGAGGACTTCACAGTCATCAAAACTTGGCCTTTCTGACACAACAGTGATTTAAAATGTAAATACAATTTTTAGGCAGGCAGATCAAGGACCAGCCATTGCTCAGGCTTAGCTTTGTGGAGAGTGGGACTGAACTGGAGCTGTGAAAGGGACGGACTCCTGGACTCACCGGGTCATTGCCTGGATCAAGGCTTTGACTACTTCAATCTGCAGGATTTAATGCTACAGCACCCCCACCCCTCATCTCCCAAGGATGTCAAGGAGGCACTACAAATGCATGCATTCAGACACATTTTTACAAAGGAACTGTGCAGTAAATGCACTTGAGTTAATAACTGATACAGATGGTCTCTCTCTCTCTTTTTTTTTAAGAAGTACTCTGTGACCTCCATGAATTAAAGGTTGTCTGTGAACCACATCTTGCTTTTTGCCTCCTGCCTGTCCCTGTGAGTACAGCTGTAGCTCAGTCTTCAGGTGTGCTCATGTGCTTGTATGAACATACTCACACTTGAAGGTTTTGTGTTTCTCTGTTTCCATGATCTCTACAAATTGCTGTTTATTTTTTTTTTTTTATGGAATGAAGATGATCGGACAGGATCCTTGGTGTGCTGTGTTCACTACTGTCTGCATAGGCCTATTAGTCCCTCCCCTCTGCCTCCTTAACTGTGGGCATCTGCTGCCCCAGGACCTGGCAATGTGGGCTGGGGCTGATGCCAGCCCCTGTGGAGCCAGAGCTGTTCTGAGGTTCCCTGACAGGAGCTGGCAGACTTTGCCTGGGGTGGGGGGAAGACTAGATGACCTCTAAGTTCCCTTCCAATCTTAAAATCCTGTGACAGATTTAGATGACATGACACTGATATTCCTCTGTATTAAAGGATCACACTCCTCCAAACACAGCTATAGGTCCAGCCTCTCTTGTGACTCTTTTGTACTTTTTCTAGAAAAACCAGTCTAAAGAGTGTGGCATATAGATAAAAGATGTGGTTTATCAGTTTTGATCTTGATTAAAAAAAATATTGCACCACAGTATTGGTATTTTTGTATCTATGTGAAAATACATGACCAAATATGAAATTTTTCATATACAAAAAACATATAAACACTTTATAACTGCAGTAAAAATACCCAGAAGCCCTAGGCAGGAGTAAGCCAGGCTTAATTTTTAAAGGAATGTAGAAACCAGTGAAGCAAACCCAGGGGGTTGCGTATGGATGGAAGGTTCTGGAAACGGTTTCCTGAAATTTAATTCAATGAATATATATATTGAAGGTTGGGGGAACTATGGTGGGCTGGACGTTTTCATATGAAAAGAGTCCCGTTTGATTGTAGAGACGGGTACAACACAACCTTCTTTTATAGGGACGGTGAGGGATGGAGCAGTGTAAGAACAGAGAGTCACTTTATTACCAAGGGCTAGTCATCAGCCAGGTCTTCTGCCACACCTTGCATTGTATATATGCACGTACATTTTGTGCTTAATTTCTAATGCCTCATCAGTCATTAAAGGTGGTTATTCATCTCTATTATACACCTGAGAAAAACAACTCAGGAAGAGGTTAAATGTCTTGACCCTGGTCACCCACCTATTGAATGCTAATTCAGATTTTGAAAATGTGGGGGTTTGACTTCAAAGCCCCAAAGCCTCAACATTATACTTACATTTGGCTACTTTCCGTAACAGCCGCAGGAGCTGGCAGAGGGATGAAGGGGGATCTCTGTGTGTCCTGTGACAGGGAGCACAACTCCTCAGTATTCAAGCTCTCTTCCCAAGCCCCCTGCACTGCAGGGGACACCCCTCTTCCTTGTATTTGAACTGTGCCAGATGGTGAATCCAGGTGTGAGTGATGGTCAGGTTTTGAACCTGGCTTACAGCAATAGTTAACTATCCTAACTAGCCAATTCAGGTGAGGTGTTTTCTAGCTTTTTGCATAAGGCCTTTCTTCTGTCTAAGTCAGTGTAACTACAATGCAACCTCCCTGACAGACAGCCTGTTCTGAGGCTCAAAATGCAGATGACCCTGTTCCTGATCAGAACCGTGACTGCAAATGGGAGGCTTTGCAAAGGTGCCTGTGCAGATCCCCCGGTGAAGTTGGGTACTCTGCTCTCAGCCTTCTAGAATGTACCTAGGTTGGAGCCCGTTCTTCATCAAAGGTGACACATGAAAACAGCAGGTTGCTCCCCGGTTGCACCCCAGATCCATCTTTGCCCCTTGTGATGGGCTCCACTCGCCTGGCAGCCACAAGCAAGATGTGTTTTATTCTCGAACATCCTTCTTGTTTCAGCCGATAATGGACTCTAGTTAGGAGACAACACAGTAAACGCAGCATAAACATGGGGATGTGCAGCTGGAGCAAGACTGCATATAAATAAGAGTGCTGGGAGCCAGGAAGGTAATAAGTCAGGAGTGCAATGGAGAAAAGGTTATTAAAAGCAGAGCTTGTAAAAATCTGCAGCAAGGCTGGGAGCTTGGAGCAGTTCTTGATTAGAAGAGGGTTAGAGGCAGTAAGTAGTCTGTTTCATCTCTGCTGCTGACTGGCTGGGTTACTGGCCATTGTACTTAAAATCCTGCCGCTACAGGCTTTGTTCAATGGTAAAGTTGGGATTTTACACACGTAAAAAATATTCTAGGACTGTTGTGAAGCTGCGTACCTGAAAGCGTTATGACACACAAAAAGCTAAAAGTACCACGCAAAATGCAAGGTTATATTATTCTCAAATTTCGAAAGTGGCTGAAATTACTCATACACATTTGAGCTCTCTTGTTGGTTGACTATCAAGCAATGTTCTCCTTTATAACCAAAATCTCTCATGGATATAGCAGTCATAAAAGCATTGTCTGCTACAATACAGCCCAAATGGAAAGACCTCTTTTTTATTAGCTTTGCATTAGTCAAGATCCAGTAGGCTGTGCTGCAATAACAAATGGACCCTGAAATCCCAGTGGCTGCAGAACAACAATGAAAAGGAGCATACTGTCTTTGTGAGACAATGCCCATTGTATCTGGGGCAGTTCTCTGGTGTTTCTTGTGGAAGCAGGGGCCTCTGACCCTCATGCTATTTCCAGCTGGTAGCCAGTGATACCTATGACTGCACGTAGTAACACACACTGGAAGTAAAGGCAAGAGGACTCTGGGAGGAAATGGTTTTAAATCACACCAAGAGGCTTATCACTCCTCCTCCATTCCCTTGTCTAGAACCCAGTTTTAAGCTCTGGCCCAACTACACATGAGTCCAAGGCTGGCTACACAGGGAGGTTTGTGTGTGTGTGTGTGTGTGGGGTACCTTACCTGTCTTGCTGTTCTTGTATTTGGTGTCTGGCCAGGGAATCCTTGTAGCTGCTGCAGAAGAAACTATTCCATTTTGATGTTACACTTCTGTCCTGTAAGCCTGCAGACAGGCATGAACTTAGGTATTGGAGGATGAAATGAAGCCAACATGACTTTCCAACCAGCTCTCGGTGTGTTAAGCCGGTCCATTGTGATGTTAATACTGGAAATTTGTGTGTCGGCTTCCTGGCTTATTCAAGGTAACACTTAAGTAATTTAACCATATTTCCAGGCTAATTGCTTCCATGCCATCTTAGCCGCTATGATATAATTGGGATAGTATTACCTCTTAGCCTTCTAATGCTAAGGCTAATAGCTTTGGTCAGGCATTTTACTATTGATTAGAATACTTTATTAAAAGTCTAAGATCATTGCGCGAAAAGAAAAACTTGTTAAATGCAGTCATATATATCTTATAGCCTAACAGCTGGCATCTTCCTAGTCTGAAGCCATCATAAATTGCTGACATTACTTTCTACTTACAACTTGTCTTAATGTTAAAGTGATTCAACAGTAACTGTTAGGTGACAGAGATTCCAATGGCAGGATGACTGAGATTCTGTTGTTATTTATGTCTTTGCATACAGAACGGACTGGACATCTATAGAAAGAAATTAGGACTTCAAAATAGCAGTCAGCATGTAAGTTCACTTGAAATACCTTTGCCAGATGGACAGCCAACTGTTTTCATCAGTGTTTGGAACTTATCAGCAGTAAAATGCTGGTGTGTAAAGGTTAGCCATTCATTTTATCTTCAACAATGCAGTCTGTTCTTAGAGTGAGTCCATTCTCTTGGTTTGTGAGCTCGATGGTTTGAATTCGCCAGTCCTAAACTCCATCTGCTTGTTGCCTGTCAACAGTGGAACAGATTTCAATAAACTTAGAAGCTGTAAATAAATTGTTGAATAAATCCAAATGATAGGCAAGTCTTAAACACTGGAGTTTGTTGGACATTATACTTAATTAAGGCTCAGAGAAGTGGGGGGGTTGGGGCAATGGCTTAGTGAGTAACAGTACTTGCTTGTGCTAGCATGAGGACCTCAGCATCCATGTAACAAGGTTAGGCATGGCTGTGGGTGCCTGTAACCAGCACTGGATGGAGACAGACAGATCCCATCCTGCATCAAGAGAATAAGGCAAAGGGTCATAGTCATATTAACAGTGAGGAATAACCAAGAGTGATCAATGGTTTCTGATTATTGATGTAAGTGCAGTGTTATGTCCAGATTGTGGGGACACCAAAAGACCACAATGGAGACTGAATCCCATATGTAAAAGCAAAGAGCCTTTATTTTCAAGCTTAGAGATTAGATTCTGTTGATGTAGCAGTGAGAGCAGAACCCAGAGCCCAGGCAGGGTTTTTATCATAGCAGAGATTGGGGTCAGGGGGTTTCCAGGGTTCAGGACCCTGATTGGCTGATATTTGTCTAGGGTATAGGGAATATATATATATATATTATACATACACACACACACACACACACACACACACACACACACACACACACACACACACAAATAGTATAGAGGTACAGGGAATGTTTGGAATATCAGGTATTTCCTCTTAGATACAGGCCCCACTGGATAGGGTCAGCTTATGGCTTTTCCTGGGTCCAGGTGTTGCCTGCCAGAAGCTATGTCTGGGCCTCTCTAAGCCTGTCAGGGCAGCTGTGTAGTCAGGCTCTTTTGGGGCTCCCCCACAGCAGTGATGCTCATCCTCATTGCGCTTTTACTTATAATCATGATGTCTATTTATAATTAAAGAGGATTTTTTTTTTTTTTGAGAGGTCAACTTGAACCTGACTTTGTTATCTGATCTGGATGTCTGTCTCTTATTCTCAGTATTTATTTGTATTTAGGAGGGAGTCTATCATGTTTTAGTAAGTCTGACTGTTTTCTCTCTTTCTGTATTTTTCTTGTTCTTTAGTTGTTGTTTTCCCCTATTCTCTACTTCCTTAATTTGGAACCATTTAGTGTTTTCAATATTGATTTTTATTTATTGATTTTGTGAGTGAATGAGTGTGTGTGTGTGTGTGTGTGTGTGTGTGTGTGTGTGTGTGTTTATATGTGTATATGCAGGCATGGGCATGCCACATATATGGAGATGGAGGTCAGAGATATGCCACACATGTGTGGGTTTCTCACCTTGTTTGAGAGAGACGTTCTGTTGTTATTCTACTTACATATGTCAGATTAGCTGGCCTGAGCTTCTGAGGGTGTCATATCTCATCCCATCCCTGCAGTAGCTCTGGGGTGCTCATGTCATGCGCCCAGATCTCACTTGGGTACCAGGATTTCAACGTCAAGTCATCATGCTTGTGAGGCAAGCACATTTACCCACTGGATCATCTTCCCAGAAGATATTCATATCTGTAATTTTGCTACTGTTATGATTCATAATGTAATTATCTGTTAGGCAAGATATCTGATATGTGTCCCCCAAAGGGGTTGAGACCCATCTGTTGAAAACCACTGCTCTAGAGCAATGATTCTCAACGTGTCTGAGGCCTTCAGCATTACCCATCACAGTCTTTATTTGGGTAGCTTATCCAGCCTCTTCACAGGCTAATTCCAAGACTTACTGAATTAAAAACTCTGATGTCGTGACCAAACATCCTGTCTGATGAGGCCCTCTCTCTGAATCTAATGTGTCCTGACTTTGATAACCACCCTATAAAATTTAAAACATCCAAATGTAACACTCCATAATCTACCTTCAAATTATAGTCTACTACTTGACCTGTACAAGCAGTAACATAGTTTGAACTGTTTTTACTTCCTGTTTGTGCTGGGTGGTGTTTGTCAACTTGAAGTAAACTAGAGTCACCTGAAGGAAAAACCTCAAACTGAGGAACTGACTCCACCAGCTTGGACTATAGGCAATTCTTCAGTACATTTTCTTGATTAATGATTGATGTAACAGGCCCCATCCCACTGTGAGTAGTGCCACCCCTGGGCAGGTAGGGTTGAGCAGGCTGAACAAGCCTGGGAGCAAGCCAGTAAGCAGCATTCCTCCGTTGTTGTTCCTGCCTCTGCTGCTGGTTGAGTTCCTGCCCTGGCTTTTCTCAGTGGTGGAAAGAAGGATAAGCCAAATATAAACCCTTTCCTCCCCGAGCTGGTCATGGTGTTTATCATAACAATGGGAAGCAAGCTAGAACTCTTTTATTGGTCCGAGGCTGCCTTTAGTTTGTCTCCATTTATTTTATATTGTACAGTAAGGTTTATTTTCTTTTAAAAGTTAGATGGAGAAATGAGATAAAATCTTTCCTATTTATTTATATTTACCATTTCTGTTGGACTTCTTTATATCTGAATGAGTTCCAAGTTCCTTAAACCATCTCTGATTGCAAAGTGCTCTTTGTCACAGCTTCTCTCAGAATCTGTTTGTCTTAATACACCTTTATCTCATTCTTGTATTTATTGATATTTTCACAGAATAGATATTTCTAGGCTGACTTTTTGGAGCCCCATAAAGATGTTATTCCATTTTTGTCTTGTTTACATTGATTTTGACATGAAATCACTGTTTATTCTTACCTTTGCTCTTTTATGTGTTATTTATCTTTTTAGTTTGCTTTTAAATATTTTCTTTGTATCCCTGGCTCAGAGCAATTAAATGATGATGTGTTTTGCTTCTGTTTCATTTGTGTTTATATTGTTTGGCTTTCATGAAACTTCCTGGCTCTGTGGGCTGGCAGTTTTCAACAGATTCGGACAAATTGGAGGCCGTTCCATTTTCAAATATTTTCTTATTCCTGTCATTTGTTTCTGATTTCCATTACAGGTAGGTCACCATGGTTCTGTTTATTAACTTATTTATTTTGTGAGGGATCTTTTCTCTATGGCTCTGTTTACCTACTTAGAAGTCCTTACATTTTCATGTTTACTTATCTTCTATTATTACTCAGTGTCCTTTCTGTTCAGACATCCTATTTACTAGCTAGACTTGCTTTTGTTTTCATTTTGAGTCTACCACAGATAGATGTATTTTATTTAAAGGATGAAATATATGTATATAATATTTAAAGGATTAAATGTTTTTTCAAGAGGTTCTATTTTCTTGGCATATTTCTATCAGTTGATTTTGATTGTTTAAGTCAGGTATCTTTCTTTCTCTGTCTACCCAATACAATATTTGTTTACTTATGGTGCTAAGAATTGAACTCAGAGCATTAAGCATGTTAGGCAATTATTTTACCACTGAGCTACATGCCCAGACCCTCAGTGCATCTTCCTTGAATGCCTAATATTGTTTATGATGCTGTTGAAAGTTTAGTCTTGGTTTCTGACTTTCAAGAGCGTTAAAATTTTGTTTGGACAAGCCATGAAATTATTTATGGATTAGCTTGATCCTTTTGATGTTTCTGTTAAAGATTTTTTTCTCTGTTGTGATTTGTTTGTTTGGAAGCAAGCACGGAATAACCTTTGCTCTGGGGCTAATTTAGTTTGTTTCTTATTTGCTGTCTTTTATGAGTCTCCACTGAGCCTGCTGAATATTCAGGGAAGTCTTACAGCATCAACTTCTTGAATTCAAATGTGTCCCTGGCCTGTGCAAGCCTTGAGATTCATTTGCTTGACAGAGTGGAGCTGTTCTTCACTTGTCTTCACGGTGATCCAGTTCTGTGAATACACAGCTTCATGTTCAGCATCATAGTCAAGGAGATCCTATGATGAAACTTGTTGTTTTTTTTTTTTTTTTGCTTCTCTTTCTCTTCGTTGGCACTTCAACCTGCCATTTTTATACCTTAGGCTCCTGACAATTGCTAATGGAACCCATGTTCTTCTTTGACCTTCCCTTCTTGAGATATGGATTTTCAAGTGCACTTAGGAGGAAAGGAGGGATGCTCTAGGAAGCAGTTTGTTGTATCTCTTCTCTGCATGGTTAACAGACTGAGATCCTTGTTAAGTGTCATGTTTCATTGTGGTCTGAAGGAGAATGTCCCCCATAGGCTCATATATCTGCAGTTGGTGGAACCATTGGGAACCATTAGGAAGTGTGGCCTTGTTGGAAGAGGTGTGTCACTGGACATGAGCTTTCAAGTCTCAAAAGCCCGCTCCATTCAGAGTTAGCTCTCTGTCTCTCTGCTTCATTCTTGTGGATCAGATGTTAAGTTCTCAGCTAATGCTCCAGCACCATGCCTGCCTGCCTGTTGCCATTCTCCCTGCAATGATGGTTGTGGACTCTTAAGTGTTTATATGTTGGAAAATTGTGGAATAGTGTTCCTGTTTATATTCTTAAGACAGAAACTTCATGGCATTTTCTTGCTGACATGTTTATATGGATTAGGCGAGGTATATGCTATGGGGAAAATGCCCCAATTTCCAGCATCTTAGAATTATTATTATAGGTCTTTTTCTTGTTTCAGAAAAATGGGCTACAAGGCAGTTCAAACCAAGGGCCTAGAATCTCATGAATGGATGGAATAGAATGGGTTATCCAGGCTACTAGTTTCCTTGGTTGCACAGTTTCCAGACTTGATGTCTGTGCTCACTACCAAATGACTAAAAAAATACTAGAATATCTTCCATAATTTTTAATGACTTAACCTGAAAGCAAAGCATGCTATTTCTACTCACATCCTTTGGCCACAATGACCTGGCTCTGTCCAGGCACAAAGTAATGGAGATGTGCTATGCCCAAAAGATGAGAACTGACTAGCACTAGTGATGTCCATCATAGTGTCCCTGGCCACCTGAGACTGATCTCTCCCCATCACTGAAGAGGGACTCTCAGACCAAATTGCATGCATATAATCTCTTCCAATTGTTTAAGGGGCATTCTTAAATGTTATCTTAATATCTCTACATTGATCTTTGAGCTATGCTGGGTAGACTGTTTTAGCCACATTGCCTCGGGTGAAATACAGTGAAGCTAGACAGATCAAGAGAGAAACTGGAAAGAGATTTATCTTTACTGTATGTACAATTCCCCGGAGAGGGTATGCTAGTCAGGGTCACTGAGACAAACACAGGGTCAGCCAAAAGACAGAGGCATTGAGAGGAGTTGAAGGTAAGTACATCTGTTCTGGCTTCTACAGGAAGGAAAAGGCAATGTAGGTCAGCTAGGTTTAGGATTGGCTAGTTTAGTACTGGCAGGCTTTGAGGCTTAGGGTTGATCTCAGTTTTCTGATACTTGGCCCCAGTGTGAGCAGGATGTGTATATTGTGACTGATGTGTGATAGTCCAGTAAGGGTGACTGTTGAAGTATGAATTTGATTGACCATACCCTCAAAACTGAGATAAAACAGCATGAAAGAAAACCTATTATCATACAGCTATAACATTATCTCCATTTTCTATTTAGAGTCCTTATTCATATTCAGGGCAGATCAATTTTTTCAATGTCATTGTTATTACCTAAAGGATCCTAGAGTTAGGGCACACAGGTCTGGTTCACTGATAGACATGCTTTCCAGTGCAAGGCCTTCTACAGAAGGATTCACAAATGTTCTCATCAACCTCGACGCATGGCAAGCCTCTCCATCTGCAGCCACATTGGAAGGATTGATCTTGCTTCTGATGCATGTGGGTGAGGTGGCAATGTCCTGGAGGGGCAATTGGACCCATAGGACATTCTTCAGTTCTCAGTCAAGGAAAAGTCTCATGAGAAAGCACAAAGAAGACCGAGAACCAGCCTAGCAACTGGGGTTCCGAGTTCCAAAGCGCTCATTGGTTATTAGAGCAGGTGAATGAAGTTTTTTTTGTTTTTTTGTTTTTTTTAACCAGGACTAGATACTTCTGGACCAGAAGTTTTTAACTCTCCTAATGTTGTGACCCTTTAATACAGTCCCTCATGTTATGGTAACCCCCAATTATAAAATTATTTTCATTGCTACTTCGTATGTGTATTTTTCTACTGTTATGAATTATAATGTAAATATCTGATATGTAGGATATCTGATAGGTGACCCCGGTGAAGGGGTCATTTGACCCCTAGAAAGGTCACAACCCACAGGTTGAGAACCACTGCTCAAGATCAAGTGTTAATGTGAAACTTCAAAACCATCACTTGCTTATGTGTATGTAAGGGTGAATGGCGAAGATTCATCACATTCAGTGGCATGCTAGGAGCCCCAGAACTTAAGGGGGCTCTCTGCCTCCTACCTTTACCCCAAGTAAGGCCCAAGGTTGGTCTGTAGACTGCAGAGATGTGCTTTCTGAGAAACAACAAGCATTCTGGAGGATTGGCAAGTTATAATGTCTAGGTTATACAAATATTATGACCTATTTGCAAACACTATAGAAAAGCTAAATTGAATTAATTTTTAGTTTCTTGAGTTGAAACACTGAATTAAAAAATAATTTAAATGTCTCACTATGAGAAAAAAATCAATGGTTTAAAATTAATTTCATATTTTAAACTTACTGTTAACTCAATAAAGCCTCTTGGGCTTTTTAAGCTAATTGTCTTTGAATTCATTTTAAATTTAAAAATCTTTATAGTTTTGATAATATTTTACACTATCCTTACTAAAGCAGTTCCTGTCACAAATGTGGAAGGATATAGAAATAATTAATAAGTCCCAAGTGTAAAAATTATATATAGTTTTGAAACATTCCTATTATTTTTGTAGAATTGTATGAATTAAATTATGCCACTTTGGGTTAAGAAAATTGTATGTGTATATGAATGTATATCAAAGTAAATAAATGCAAATTTGCATATTCATGGAAAATTTGTAAGACTTTGCCTTAGAATGTTATCTCTAAGGGAAAGGAAGCCTGGGGGATTTTCTATAATTTTAAAATTTCTATTTTAATTTGATTATATCTAGAACATTTAAATACATAGAAAGAGATACACACAAAATTGATAACATAAGCAATTTGAAAATCTGTGAATTCCTAAATCTGCTTGAATCTGATCAGATCAATTGTCCTTGTATAGGAATGTGAGTTAGAATTCTTCCTGGTACTATTGTCACATGTTAGCAACCGTTTCACTATCACAAAACTTAATAATCTTCTGCTTCGTAAGTGGATAATCACTGTCTTAGTTAGGGTTTCTCTTACTGTGAAGAAACGCCATGACCACGGCCACTCTTATAAGGAATACATTTAATTGGGGCTGGTTTACAGTTCAGAGGTTTAGTCCATGATCATCATGGCGGGAAGCATGGCGGCATGCAGGTAGACATGGTGCTGGAGAGGTAGCTGAGAGTTCCACATATGGATCCTTTGGCAGCAGGAAGTGACAGTTATCTACTGAGCCTGGACTTGAGCTTCTGAGACCTCTAAGCCCACCCTCTATAGTGACACACTTCCTCCAACAAAGCCACACCTACTCCAGCAAGGCCATACTTCCTAATACTGCCCTATGGACCAAGCATTCAAACACTTGAGTCTATGGGGGCCATTCCTATTCAAACTCTCACAACACTCCCTTTTTTATTTTTCAAATTTTAATTTCAATAGAGATACACATTCTTGGGGGAAAGTGCAAAGTGGAAGTTTTTTTTTCTTCTATCCATTCCCTCTTATATAGATGAACACATCTTAAAAAATGTGATGAAAAAATGTCTATACCTTTTACTAATTATATAAGGGTATAAGACAATATACAATGAAAATGAATCCCTTTTAAGTGGTTCCACTTCCTGATGACCAAGTATTCAAATACATGAGCCTATGGGGGCCATTCCTACTCAAACTACCACAGTCCACTGAGTCTCCCTCTCCTTCCAGGGAAAAATGTTTCATTTAAAGGAAATAGATACCTATACATTGTAAATCACACAGAAAGGAAAGACAGGGAAGAGTAGGGGGAAATTCAGGGCCAAGACTCTTTGTATATATTTTTCTATGGTTTTCATGCATTTGAGACCCAAGACAGACTTCTTTTGGTGTGTGGGCACAAGGCCTGTGATGTCATTAAGGCTATGACTAAACAAAGTGTTTATCCTCTTCTATGGACAAGTTCATGAGAATGAAGAAAGATCAGCCCAGAAGATCTGACACTAGAGACTTTTATATATTCTTCAAACTAAGTACAGTCTCCAGATGGGGAAATGTTAGCAAGTCAAGAGCTGGGTTTTATGGAAGTAGCTTTTCAAAAGCATTATCTCCATGGCCCTGTCTGTCATCTTGGTGGGGGGTGGGGGGATGTCACACAAAACAGTAGATATTTCAGACCGAATGGAGTTCCCAGCAAGTTTCAGGCCGAGTGGCAAGGAGGATTTGAGGGTGATCCAGAGAGAACTATGTTTGCCAAAGTAACAAGTGTTGATTTGTAGAATCAATCCTCATATACCATGCTTTTCGGATAACTTCTATCAGTAAAGCTCAACCCATCTGTTCTCCAGCCTATAAAACAGCTCAAGGTCGCTGAGGCTGTGGCTCTGAACTCTCAAGTATATCTTCCACCTGTTCTCACCACACTCCACGTTCTTCACCATCATTAGGTAGCCACTGCTGGAACCACGTCTGCTCTTCTGAAAAATCCTGGGATTTTTATGAGTTTCTCTCTTATCAGTTGCTGCTGTTTTACTATCTCATTTGCCTGCCTCTTTTCATTTTAAGTGACTCATCTTTTTCAAGCCTTTCCAAAACATTCCACTTGGTGTACATAAAAACGGCTCTCTTTTCATGTTCATCTTTCATTGGTTTATGTGACACTTAATTTAATTACATAATTGCAGCAGCATATCCAACTGGCATAAGCAGGTTTGGGTACAGCCACACCTGACATAGCCGAGCATCCAGCTCAACTGGTGCAAAGTACAGTGTTAGTATATCAGGAATTAGCCAACTGGCAGACAGTTTTCAACATGCTGTGTCCCGAGTCGATGTGATTTACCGAAGACATAGAGAACATTCATTTTAAAAAGTGGTTTGCTAAGGGGAGAGCAGTACAGAGAGTATGCTTCAGTGAATGTCACAAAGAGTTGCCTCATAGTCTTCCTGACTTCTCCCATGTCTCTGGGACCCAAGTCTGGCTTACCAGTCTAGGAGTTTAGTGGAACTGTTACACAATATGGATGGGTCTGCAGGTGGTTAAGGCCACAGCTACTTTGGAACTGTTTTTCCTGATTCAGAATTCATAGAAGGACAGCTAAATGGTGGCCTGACCATATTCCTAGTTATATCTCCTTTGCCCAATTGATGATACCTAGGATCAACTGGCAGGTGGGCCCCTGGACATTTCTGTGGGTGATTATCTTGGTTAGGTTAGTTGAGGTGGGAAGGCCCATCCACAACAGGTAGTATCCTGGACTGTGTATATCAAGGTAAAAGTGAGATGAGCTCTGACATCTATCACTCTCTTTTTCTTGACTGCAGATGAGATGTATTGCATTATCCCAAACTCCTGCCCTAGCCATACTGACTTCCCTACAATGATGGCTATAACTTTAAGGCCAAATAAACCCTTCATTCCTAAATTGCTTGGTCAGGGCATTTTATCACAGCGACAAAAAGTACCTGAAACAGTACTCTAGGAGGAGGAACAATGGCCCCCTCCTAAAGATGTCGTCACTCCAATCCCTGGAACCTGTGAAAACATAAGGTTATATGTCAAAAAGGAATTAAGGTGGCAGGTACCCTTAAAATTGGGAGATTTGCCTAGTGAATTTAGTGTAAACAGAAAGGCTCCTCCAGGCAGAGGGCCAGAAGGAAGCAGCAGAAGAAAGTGAGTTAAGGATTAGTGATCATGACAGAGCTTGAGATAGCTCTACATGACAAGGACTCAACCTTTCACTGATAGCTGTGAGGATGGAGGAAGGCTGCCATCCTTCACAATCCGAAAAAGGCAAGAAAAGGGATCCCACCCAAAGAAAGAGGGTAGCCTTTGATATTAGCCTCAAGAGATACACACCAGACCTCGGACCAATAGAACTATGGAATATGTTTGTGTTTCTTGAACCCCTAAATTTGTGTTCCCTTTTATAGTTACAATGGGAAACTGGCATTGTTTTTTTTCTGTCCTCCGATGCTCCCTCTTCTAATAAAGACAATTACATTTAGAGGATTATTTATCCTAATCTCCAGCACCCACAATATTTAAACATAGCTCCGGAGCTTCTTCGAGTGACATCAAGGAACAGACCTTTCCACAACTGCATGTTTAAAATGCTGTAACTATCTAAAGGGAGTTTTAAAACAGTGATTCTATCTTGGATAGAGAAAAAAACAAAAACAAAACAAAACAAAAAAACCAAAACCAAAAATCAGGAAAGACTCCACAGTGCACGATGCCAAGGACCTGGGCAAGCAAATGTTAAGATCCCACTTTGGAGATAGGGGTTCTACTAAGGGCACCCAATTTCTCCTCTTCATGACTTACTTGGCTAGTTTAGCACCCAGAATGGTCCTGTGGATAAGAACCGCTACCCTCTCTCTTACTGTCTGCTTCTTCCTATTGAACAGGAATGATGCAATGAGGAGGCATGTGGAAGATACTTCCTTTACTGAATGCCAGGGATTTATGCAGACCACCTGTGGGACAAGGGGAGAGAGACTAAATTCCCAGAAACATGTTTAAGACCCAATGTTACAGGAAGATAAACAACTGGGAGGAGGTAGCACTTTTGCTCATCTTCAAAGCCAATGTAGAAATGAGATACACATTCAAAGAAATAATTTAGGGAGTGATGATCCTTGAGTCCCAAATGAATACCCAACCTGTCAAATCTGGATTTCAGAGGACGGGCTTTGCTTTAGGCTCAGGTGTCAAGGTAGGTGGCCTAGAGGAACAGGAACAAGACTGTGAGAAAAGAAAGGTGGTAGGGGTGGTGGGGGTGGTGAGAAAATATCCTTATCCTTCGGGTCCTATGCCAATCGAGAAGAATGACAGTACTGAATTCCATCATGGCATCATGTACACTACATTATGAGTGTAAACCAATTCTGATTCTGAAAAGATTCTCTTTAAAATACGGCAGTATCTCTCCAATAGAAAAAAATGTATTTTAGATCAACAACAGTTGAAATTCTCATGTTCTTGAGGATAATAGAATATTTTTTAAAAGATATTAAGAACTTCAAATGGGAAAGAAATCTACCAGGGATGGGGATGTGGCTTGGGACAAGAGTCTAACCTGAAATTTAAATTCTTCATGTGAAAAGGCAATGGCCCTGCTGTATATCCTCAACTTTAAGAATAAAATAAGATGCCCATTTTGTAAACTTTGATGTCATTAAAAAATCAGTTATGATTAATATTTTCACAACTATTAAAGCTGACTCAAATTTGTACCAATTCATTAGCATTAGCAAAGCTTTGGAACAATCTTTTTGTGTGATATTTCATGGGTAAAACGGAGACTGATTCCTTTGACCTTTGGCCTTATTTAATTATCTCTTATCTGTTCTCTTTGTCTTGTCCAAATTCTGTTTCCACTTCCTTATCTTCCATACATTCATCCATCCATGTCACAGTGGTGTATGTATATCCTCCACTGTTATATTCAAATAATTTTGTACAAGGTCACCAATGATCTTCCAATGCCAGTTTTTTAAATAGTATTAACAGTAGTAACATGAATGATGACACTAGCTAATGTTTCTTAAGGTTTTATTATGCCAGGCCTAGTTCTTAGTGAATGACATGTATTAATTAATTTATATCTGTGAATAAGGTACTGTTATCTCCAAATTAGCAATAAGCAAATGGTGGCTCAGAAAACCTGTTCCTTTCCCTAGTCACAGGAAGTGGCAGAGCACGGAAGTGCACCTACACAGTGCTATTGTTGATCTCAGTTCTAGCTGGCCAGAAAGCTGTGCTATCTATCCTCAACGTCCTATGAACACTCTGCTAGATATGGACTTTTGTCTTCCAAAGGGAACCTCTGGTCGAAGAGAAGTCATTGAAAAGTCTTGTATGTGATTTTGGTAAAACAACGTAGATGATTAGACATGACAATTAGGTTGAAGGATTGCCTAGCTCTTGACATTGAAGGAGCTAAGGATTGATAGATTTTCTGAAAGGCCAAAAACTGAGTGGTAAGTGTAAAGGGATCAAAGAAGCTGTAACATAGGGAGGCATATATATGTTTATATACAATGACGTTGGTAAGAGGGTCACTCATGGGGTTTATTACCATCCTGTAAGTTGTGTCTTTGGATGTACATTGCCTCTCTGTGTTGGCTTTTAAGATTACATGTTGCTTCCTTTCAGTCCTCTATCTAGAAAGGATGACAAAGAGAATGTAACACAGGTAGAGATGTAGATGACATTGATGAGGATAGAGGGCTAGTTCATTTCAATCTGAAGCCCAGGAAAACTCAAGAGGCTCATTGGTGGATGGTGAGCCATGGTAGATGCTGAGTCTGTTTCATATTGTTATTGACATATATTAAATGTACAAAATAATGGATTTTATTGTGACATTTTCATGAATGCATATGATGAATACATGTCTAGAAGATGCTATCTTATAGCAGGCCCTCTGGTCCTCTGGCCCCTAAAATCTTATTGGCTCTCCTTCCATGATGTTCATGACCATGAACAGTCTTTCAAGATATCCTCAACGGTGAAATGATGGCACTTTTATCTTTGGGTAATCAACAGCTATCTCATTGGACTTAAGAATCATCTAATTGAAGGGAATTTATTCCTGGCACTGTAAACTTAGCCAAAGTACCCGAGGCTGGAGAGGTCATAGGCTCTAGAGGAGAAACTACTATTGCCAATTCTCTAAATCTGTATGATTCCTGTGTTCTAAGAATTTGTCCTTATACCCACAGACAAGCATAGTTCTGACCCCTCACCAGCAAAGCTTCTTTTTGCAGCAAATGGAAACTTCCAGAGAAATCCAGCACTGGTTAGAACATAGAGAATAAGTTGATATATCTACAGTGCAACCCATTTAACTAATATTTGAGTTCTTTATATATTAATCCCTTTTGAGTGAATAGATGAATCGGTTTTCTCCCATACTGCATGTTTCTCCTTTCTCTGGTTTTTATTTCTCTTTAATACACAGAAATGTTTAAATTCCATCCAATCCCACTTAATAAATCTTGTTTTTTTTTTCTTTATCCACTGAATCTTATTCATAACATCCTTGCTTGGTCTGTATCTTAAAGCGCTTTATCTGTTGTTTCTACCAATAGTTTCAAAATTTCAGGTCTTATTTTTGTTGCCACATAGATAATTGTGTGGAGATATATACATGTGTTCCATATGTGTGGACATTGGTGGTGGTGGTGGTGGTGGTGGTGGTGGTGGTGGTGGTGGTGGTGTGTGTGTGTGTGTGTAACACATAGCTTTCCAATTTGACAGGTTCAACTACCTAGTCAGCTTGTTCTGGGGATTCCCATGTCTGTCTCCTGAATGCTGTTGGGTTGTTGCCATGCCTGTCCAGAACTGACATGGATACTGGAGATATGAGCTGTTTCTCCTATATATGTTACAGATACATTACCCACTGAGATATCCTAGCTCTAAAGTTTCAGAACTTGGTACATTTCAGGTGTTTTTTTTTTTTTTTCTTTCTTTTTTTGATATAGGGTGACAGGTAAGTATCTAGTTCTTTTACATGTGGACCTTTACGTCTTCCAGCATTATTTGTTAACAACTTTATTGAAAATCCTATTATAATTGTTAAAAGCCCCACGGGTGTTAAGTGTGTGAGTTTATTTTTGAGTCATCTCCTCTATTCCATTGGTTGTTTTTTTATGTTAATGCCATCCTGCTTTTTTCACAGTGGCCTTATTGTATGATTTAAAATCAGGTATTGCGATACTGTCCACAGCAGTCCTTACCGAAGATAGTTGGAGCTATTGCTGGTTATTTGTATCTATATGGATTTTAGGATTGTGTTTTCTTGTCCTGTGAAGGATGTTATTGGGGTTTGACCAGGACTGCATTCAATTTACATTTTGTCTTTAATAATATTGCCACTTAACAATATTAATGTTGACCATCTGTGAACACAGTAGATACAGCTGTCTTCTAGTATTTTTATGTTTCACTGGAGAGTTCTTTATATCACTGGTTAGGTATACTATTAAGTATTTTATTATTTTTAAAGGCCATTGTAAATGGAATTATTTTATTGGTTCCTTTCTCAGTTCATTCATTATCAGTTTATTAAAGAGCTGCTAGCTTTTAATGCTGATTTTTCTATCTTGTTAGTTTGCTGATTTTGTCAAGTCTTAAGCCTTTGCGTGGCATCTTAAGGGTCTATTATGTATAGAGTCCTATTGGCAAATAAGGATAATTTGACTTTTAATTTCCCATTTATATTTCTTTTATTTCTGTTTCTTGCCTCATCACCTTGGCTAAAATTTTAAGAACAATATTGAATAAGAATGGTGAAAATTGATATCTCTTGCTTTCAAGTTTTTCTCATCTAGTCTGACATTGGTTATAGGTTTCTCATATGCAACTATTATTATGTTGAAATATGATCCTTCTGTACCTAATTTCCCAAGGGTCTTTATTATGAAGTAAGGTTGAGTTTCATCAAATAGTTTTCTGTATCTATTGAGATAAATTGGAATTTTTGTTCTTGGTTTTATTTACGTGCTGTATTAAAGCTATTATTATGTTGAATTGTCCTTGTATCTTTGGAATGAAGTGAACTTGATTATTATTTGTGTGTACGTGTGTGTAAGTGTGTATAATTTTTGTGTGAGTATATGTGTGCATATCAGTGTGCTAGTGTGCCCACCTGTGGTGGCTGAAGATTGATGTTGAGTGTCTTCCTCTATTACTCCCCACCCCATTTGTTGAGACAGGGTCTCTCCCTGAGCTTAGAATACACTGGCTGACTAGACTGGCCAGCAGGATCTAGAGATCTGCCTGTGTCATCCAAGCCCTAAATAGTGATAGGGTGTGGGAGGCCAGTTCCCACCTTTTACAGGGTTCCTTTGAGGAGGAGAGAGAGAGAAAAGAAATATTAGGTAGAAAGACAGTGAAGAGGAGAAAGACAGAAACACAGGCTAGCTTCAGGAGGACCTGGATCAAATCCAATGGCCTTTTTTGTTTATTCAAAAGGACTTTTTATAACCATGACAAGGGGTGAGGCAAAAGACCTCCCCCTTGCTAGATCAAAGCACACTATACTGCAAAATGTAGACCCTTCCAAATACCTGGTAACCACACACGTGGTCAAATCATCCCCTTATGCAGCCCTGCTGGGTAAAGCAAACTCAGATTCTCTGACCCCGAGTAATTGGGCCTCCACAATAGGGTTACAAATGCATGTCACTATGTCAAGGTTTTCACATGTGTGCTAGAAATACAAACTCACATCTTTATGACCTGAGCCATCTCCATGGTACATTGTATGGCTTTCCCTCATACTGGGTTATTTTTAAGGAAAGAATATTAATTTCTGTAGTAAAACACATGTACATAAGATTATACATATTTAATACAGTGCTTCACCCTTGTACAAATGGGAAAAATTAAGTTTAACATTTCTAAACTAATATGGCTGTTAATTTATGGATGATGCCAACTTAATGAGGTATAGTTGTTTAGGAGACTTTTTTTTTTTCCCAAAGTTGAGGGCACAGCCAAAGTTTACAAAATGTTCTTTAAAGATGTATTTTATTCTTTGATAATTTCATGCATGTGTAAAGTACCATTATATCATTCTCTTTTGTAGTCCTCTTCTCCTACCAATTCTCAATGCCCAAATACTCAAACCCAAACCACTTTAATGCTTTTTTTTTTTTTTTTTTTTTTTTTTTTTTTGCTGTCTTACTCACAGAGTTTAACAGGACCATCTCAGAGGGAATGGGCATAAAGCTATCCCCTAGAACATGGATAATTCCTACATCACTAAACACAGTGACTTGCTCTCTCCCAGCAGCCCTTCACTGTTATTAGCTTCACTGGGTGGTGCTGAGTCCCTTGAACCCTTCTTTCATCTACTGAATGTTTACAGGCTCAGTCTTGTGTAAGACCACAAGCAACCGTGACTGCTGTCTGTTTGTGTCTTGGTTAGGGTTTCTGCTACTATAAAGAGACACCATGACCATGGCAACTCTTATTGGCTCACAGTTCAGAAGTCTAGTCCATTATCATCATTGCAGGGAGCATAGCAGTGCACAGGCAGACATGGTACAGGAGAAGGAGCTGAGAGTTCTACATCAAGATTGGCAGGCAGGTGGGAGAGAGAGACACTGGGCCTTGCTTGACCTTTTGAAATCTCAAAGTCCACCCCAGTCACACACTTCCTCCAATAAGGCCACTCCTACTTCAACAAGGTCATGCCTTCTAATAGTGCCACTCCCTGGTGAACAAGCATTTAAATATATGAGGCTATGGGAGCCATTCCTATGTAAACTATCACAGTGATTAATCCAGCCATAGCATACCATGTCCATAAGACAGCATTTCATGGGCCTCTTCCCCACTGTCCAGCTATTATCTTCTTTCTGACTTTTTTATATTCTGTAATATTCTTTTATTTATATTCTGTTCTCTGAGCCCTGCAGTGGGTAATGCAGGTGTCCCATTTAAGGCTGAACATTCACCAGTGCAGTTTTTATGAGAATTTTCATGTCCATGTCTATCATGGAAATTGCTCAATGGTTTCCTTTTCTTACTGTGCCATCCGATTTGGTATTAGGGAAACACTGGCTTCATAGAATGAATCTGGAAGTATTATCTCTCTTCATAGTACATAGAGTAGTTTGTGGAACACTAGTTTTGTTCTTTAAAGGTCTTCTAAAATTCAGCAATGAATCCATCTGCTTTTGGCCTTATCTTTCTTGGGAGAGTTTTTGTTTTTGTATTATTTTGATTTGTGGTGAGAAAGAGTTTCATATAGCCAATGTTGACCTTAGGGGTGTATATGTAAAAAAAATGGTCCTGAACATCTGATTCTCTTGCCTCTAATACCTAGATGCTGGTATTACAGGCATGTGCCACAATATCTGACATGGGAAGAGTTTTTATTATTACATCAGTTCTATTTGTTATGAATTTGTTTAGAAGTTCTTCAAACCCCAAGTTCAATTTTTGGTAGATCATATATATTTAGAAATTTATTCATTTATCATATATCTTTTAATTTATGGGGTCAAACAAGTTTACAGAACAATATCTTAATAATTCTGAAGATTTCAGTGGTCTCTGTTAAAACATTTCCTTTTTTTTTTGACTCTTGATAGTTTGGATTTTCTCTCTCTTGTTTAAGGTAGCTGATCACTTGTCAACTTTTAATCTTTTAAAAGAGTCTTTTCTCTTAATTGGTCACTTCTTATATTGTTCTTTCAGGGGCACTTCATTAATTTCAGCTCTGACTTTTTAAAATTCTGTTCCTTTTGTTGGTTTTAAACTTGACATTTTTCTTCTAAGACCTTGACTTGCATCATTAGGTTATTTATTTGGGATATCTCTCTGAGAGTTTAATGTAGGCACTTAAATTGCAAACTTCCCTCTGATCAAGGTCTATATGAACTGAGGCTTTGAAAGGTACTTTGTAAGTTTCAGCCTGTGTGGTTTTGTGATGCCCAACTGTTTATCTTTTTATTGATGACTGTGATGGTGACAAATGCCTGACACATTTTAATGTCTGAAAATCATCACAATTTGGTCTAAAGTGGCAAACTGGCTGCTCCAATAAAGTAGAGAGTGTGCTCCTTACCTTCCTTTTAGCCTTCCTTATGATTCAGTGAAGCTAGGCAAAAAAAGTAGAAACTGCTACAATCTGCATAAAGTTTTGTCAGCTTTCTACTGATATATGAGAAAATAATAAAGAAAACGTGACATTTCAAATGTAGTTTTGAAGGGAAACTCTCAAAAAAAGAAAGCTTTAATTAAGTAGAATATATGTGTATGTTAGATTGGCTATTCTGGAATAATTTATTTTTCAGATATACATAAAGCAATTTTGTGACTCATAAATTTGATGAGTCAAGACATAGTCTCTTAAAATGAAATGTTGAGTAATTTGCCTGCTATTTTGTGAAAATCATTTGGTAATCATATGAAGGAAGTGAAAGTCAATGGCATAAGTAATTTTGTCACTTCTAATTAATGAAGAAAAGAGCTGAGAGAAGATTGAGGGTACATCTTGAGGCAGCCTCATGTACCATTTGATGTGACTGTTACTATGGACCATATCTTTAAGTGCACATGTATGTGTCCTTGTGAAGAGGTGCATGGGTGGGGACAGTTATGTTTATATAAAAGCATTTTATTTTGTTAACAAAATGCAAATAATTTGACTGAGGTAATCAGCTCTCAACCACATAGAACATCTTTATTGGCTTTATACTTCCAGAATAATGAGTTACTTTAAAGGTTTCTGAAATAATCACAAAACAGAACAGTGTCTGCTTTAGATACCCAACTTCTCTCAAGCACAGTGTCCTGAGAACCTTGATCCGGGGTACCTCACTGGGGCTGATATTGAAATGAAGGAATGACAGATACACATACAGAAAAGCTGGGATTGGGTGGGTTGTGCTCACTTTGATAGAGAGCAAAACCATGGAATAACCCAGAAACTCAGTACATGTATTATGTATTTCACAAAAAGGTGGATTAAGCATTCTCTGTGGGAGGTCTCTGTAAGGGAACAGTCTAGGTTTTAGTCATCAGGGAGAAGGAGGCTATGGAAGGTATTTTTTGCATGTCACCATATACACATGGACCAGAGGAAGGCTTTGTCAGTTTCCATGAACCTGATGCATTATGGTCCATGACCATGACCATGCCAATGTCAGTAATACATATTTACTCTGGACTTAATTTGTTTTTTACATATTTATTGCTTCTTCCACTCTCTGTGCTCAAGAGTTTCCCACCTTCTCTTAAATATCATACCTGTTTTGGGAACATGGCTGTGAGGCTTCTTTGTCAAACTGAAGCCATCAAATCTCTATTCTCTGAATGGTGGCCCTAATTATTTACTATTTTCTTTTTAATTCCATTTTGAAACAGAACACCGTCTTTAACTTGATTTGCAATGGGAACAGAACCCGAATCTACCCATATAGAGGTATATTGTTCAGTCTTCCTACTGTGTAGCTGTAGAATGTAATAAAAATTGTGTTAATAAGGTTATCATGGAAATGACACATCCACACTTCCATATTTAGGTTGTATCATGAATATCTATGCCTTGAATTCTTTGCTTCTTTCCTCAAGTTGGAAAATTCTATTGAAGCTGCTCATTCAGAGTTAGAGATGGAAGTTCCATGCTAACAGTATCAGAGCTGCCCAACCTGAGCAGTGAAATGAAAATATATCTTATTTAAGTTCCTAGGTTTTGGATATCTTTGATATTCCATGTTAAATTGTAACCTAAAGTGCATTCTAAAAGATCTATAAGTAAGAATCATTTGTATTTTGCCATATCATATCATATCATATCATATCATATCATATCATATCATATCATGTTTGACACCATTTTAGACAACCAAGATCTTCCTGTAAATTAGGTGGAATCCCAGGAAAGCACAGCTCAGGACACTGATGTTTTTTTCTTTAAGTAGTTAACATTTGGTAAGTTAAGAGACAACAGCTTAATTCCTTACCATGGAAATCTACTAAGAGTAAGAAACTCCTTTTGTGTTGGAGATCTAAAAACCTTTTTCCTTCATGGCTTCATTGTAGCTGTCTATGCTTGATAGCTATTATTTTTCCTAATAAATCTCTCATCTGAAATGAAGAGAACAGAAGATGAGAGAGAGGGGATGGGGGAGGGATAGGGGGAGAGAGGGAGGGAGGGAGGAAGGGAGGGAGGGAGGGAAGGATAGAGGGAGGGAGGATTGTAGTAGCTATAAAGACAACCATCATAAACTTACAAAGAATTTATTCTGTTGTTTCTGCTGGTTATGAAACTTACTTTGAAACAATTTTAGGCTTATAGAAAACTTCTAGAAAAGTTGCAAGAATAGTGTAACAACTATGATAAGCCCCTTTTTCAGATTTTCTAACTTTCTGTACTTATCCCATTTATTCTGTTGTTATTCCCTCTATTATCTGTGATATTTGCAGGGGTGTGTGTGTGTGTGTGTGTGTGTGTGTGTGTGTGTGTGTGAGAGAGAGAGAGAGAGAGAGAGAGAGAGATATTTACTGCTGTGGATATCACTCTGTATAAATAAAGTGCTGATTGACTAGTAGCCAGGCAGGAAGGATAGGGTAGGTGGGACAAGGAAGAGGAGAAGGCTGGGAACAGGAAGGCTGGGAGGAGACACTGCCAGCCGCTGCCATGAGAAGCAACATGTAAAGACACTGGTAAGCCACAAGCCATGTGGCAAAGTATAGACTAACAGAAATGGGTTAATTTAAGATAAAAAAGTAGATAACAAGAAGCCTGCCATGGCCATACAGTTTGTAAGCAATATAAGTTTCTGTGTGTTTACTTGGTTAGGTCTGAGCGACTGTGGGACTGGCCAGTGAGAGAGATTTGTCCTGACTGTGGGCCAGGCAGGAAAACTCTAACTACAATTTACCAATTTAGTATTTTGTTTTCTGAATTTCTTAGGAGTGAAGATACTGTGTTTTATGACCTTGCAATTTTCAAGTGCATAGACTAGTTTAGTGGCACATTGCTCGGTCACGATAAGATTCATGTCATGCATTTTGAGCAGGAATGTCTCAGAAATGATGTTACACTGACTGGGTTAGACAGAATCCACCAGATTGAACCCTTGAAAAGTCTTTATTTCGATAAATTGATAGTACATGTGTAGGTACTTTGAGTTCATTTGAATATACCATTACTCATTGTAGTTTCACATCTATTACCCACCGATGACCATATGTACTTGGAATGTTTCTATTGTTGTTGTTTTTCAAGACAGGGTTTCTCTGTATAGTATTGGTATCTATCCCAGATCTTGCTCTAGTACCTAATGGTCCATCCTCAAAACATCCATACAAGTAACATTATATGGTCTGAGTGGGTTATATTTAGGAATATATATCTGTATCAATATGCATATATTCATGTAACAACAATTTTAATGAAAAAAAATAGGCCATGAATTTGAAAGAGAGCAAGAAGGGTTCTATGGGAGGATTTAGAGGGATGGAATGGAAGAGGGAAATGATGTAATCATATATCATAATCTCAAAAGTAAAATAATTTTTTTAAAAATACCACATAAGCTTGAAACTATGCAGACTTGTTTAATACCCCATTCAAAAAGACAAATCTATATATTACTTCCTTAGATTGTGTAGAAATGTCCAGTTGGCTATACAAGCACGTATGTGTTTACTGTCTGGTTGTGTCTCATTACAAACTGTCTAAGCACAGACCACACTGAGTGGAAGTATGTAGTGTTGATGACTGACATGTGGTCGTTTCTCTTTCTTCACAGATATATTTTACTAGCCAAAAAAAAAATGTGAAATTATAAGTCAGATTCCTCACAATGCACAGCTTTTATTATTCTTCAATTTGGGGATGTTCATAGAAGACTTTATAGAAGAAGCCAAGATTCCTGATAACATTTATTAAACCCCACCAAGGGCCACAAGGATCTGAATGTTCCTTTCATATTGTTTCAAGGATCTTTTGAGGTAGGCCCAGTGAAGGTGCAAGGTCAGCATACAGGGTCCTGGTTAGCTTGTTTGTATGGAGATTTTATAAGGTACAATGCTTTCTGGAGGTTAGGAAGAAGAATATTCCCAAAATGGGTGTGAGATGCTTCACTGTGAACTGGTTACTGTCTCCTATGGAACTCAATGACATTATTTAAACTGTTTGGACTTTCAAAATGCTATTATATTTTCAGAAAGTATTTTCTGACAAGTAGATGAAAAAGAAAAGGCATGCTGAAGTTTGGACTAAGTTTTCCCTATGATTTTAAATCTAGAATAACAAACCAATTTCTAAATTGGCAAGACAGGAGCTCTTTGTGGCCATTAGTTCACAGTAATCAATAATAAATGACAATAACTCTTGTCCTTAATAATTCCAATTACAAATACATTTTATAAATAACTACCCTTTAAAATTAAGTAATCAGGTTACAATGTGAGGCTTAAGGTCACCTTCAAACCCTCTCTAGGGTTGGTGTAAAATAGATGAAAGAGTGTGATGAACCCTAACCCCTAGCAACCAAGTTGATTGGAGCAATGAATTCAGAGGGTGTGGTCCTAGAGAAGGTCTTGTGGCCCTCGGCTTCTTGGGTCTGATCTGACTCTAGAGCAGAACACCGGGATAGAGCAAGGAAATTGGCAAATCCTTGGCATCTTGCCAGCCGTGGAGTATATTCTGCAAAAGATCGGAGCTGGCAAATAAGGCTCTCCTGTTCTTGTCCAAATCTATTTGTCTGGGGAAAAAAAATCATTCTCACTTAAGAAAAAAGATCCCCAAAGTAAACAACAACCACTACCTCCCAATCTGAACAAGAAATAAAATAAAAAAAAAAAGTCCATCCTGTAGTCATTTCCCCTGCTTTTCCTTCAAAATACCAGTGTTTATTTAATAGACCCTCAGCCCCAGGACAGAAACAAACAGATCAATCACCAGGGTGTTCCATTGTGCCCATCATCCTGAAGTCCGTCGATGGTATTTATCTGAGACGGAAAGTCATCACACGGGGCACAGGTGCAGCTGATGTGGCATGACATTGCGGCTATATAAATAGCTGTGAGTGACAGTGAGGAGGTAGAGGAAATTATGCTGGAGTGCTCCAGGCAGCTAGCCCACCTCCCAGCATTCCTGCCGCCCTCTGCTTCACTAGTCATCTCCTGGTCACGGCCACCATGTCTCATCATCGGCCTCAATAGCAGTTGGCACTCTGCTCCCCTCCTGCTCTGCCTGGGGCCAAGACTGAGATGAATATCTAATGGGCCCTAATATCTAATATCTTTTTCCACTAGGATGAGATCATTTCTTTTTGCTGATTTCTAGCATGGAGATACGCTCCTTTTACTGACAGGATGCAAGTTCCCACAAGTAAAATATCTGCTCCTATTTGGAAACCCAGGACTCACAGTTGAGATTTGCAAACTAAATGAGATTCTCACACAAACCCAACTTAAGGGTGGGAGGCAGTGTGAGTACCCTCCATTTTAGATGTTAGGGAGGTGGGATGGCTTCCTGCAAGCTAGTACTTTCAGTAACTTAGCAAAAATGAAATGCTGCAGAAATGTCTGCTGGTCCACACCATGTAAGTGGCCTGATGCTCAGAGTGAAGGCCACTTTCTGCACCACTGGGGAGAAGGAGTAGAAGTCAGGAACATTTTGGTGGTGAAGTGAAACCTCTTCCCTAGGTTTCAGAGCCGAAGCTCCAGTTGGTACCTCTGTGGACACATTTTAGTTTTGAGAAGCCACCCAGATGTCCTTAGGACTTGAATGTGTTGAATGGCTTTTAATCTGGAGATGTCAAGAAATGTCAGCCTTCCCCGTATAGAAAGGGGACAGAACAGATCAAGAAAGAGTTTTGTCCAAGTCCAACTAGTGAATTGAAAATATTTATAGGAACACGGGTGACACAAAAGTGTCTGGAAGCCGGGCGGTGGTGGCACATGCCTTTAATCCCAGAACTCGGGAGGCAGAGGCAGACAGATCTTTGGGAGTTCCAGGCCAGCCTGGTATACTGAGTGAGCTCCAGGAAAGGCGCAAAGCTACACAGAGAAACTGTCTCGAAAAACAAAAATAAAACCTACAAACAAAAAAAAGTGTCTGGGAAGCCCCTCCCCTAGGCAACTTAGAGGCAGCTAAACCGTTAAAGAAATCTCACCTGTAGCTTGCATACCTCATGAAAAGCTGCAGCCCTAGAGTCCCACTACAGTCACTTGCTGATATCTTATATGTCCCAAAGGAGAGCATAGATGTCATAAATCCTCTGACTTCCCTGTGAGACTTATGACCCACCCTCCTCTTCCACATGATCATGTGAATAGGTCTCATTTCATGAGGGACCCATGGGGGTGAGCACAGCTGCTCTGGGTTGAGACAACAATGGTCAAAACCAACCTGAAAGAAACAGCTACACACAAAAAGTGTATCTATATCCATATCCATATCTACACACACACACACACACACACACACACACACACACACACACACACATATCCACAGATGTTTTTTAATATCTGATATGTTTGGAATAAACATGGCTGCATCCATCCGTGACATCTTGCACATAAATATTGCCAAAGAAGACCTGGTATGGTAAGACAGGCCTTAGGATTGCCGGGCAGTGGTGGTGCACACCTTTAATCCCATCACTTAGGAAGCAGAGGCAGGCTGATCTCAGTGAGTTCAAGGCCAGCCTGGGCTACAGAGCGAGTTCCAGGACAGGCTCCAAAGCTACACAGAGAAACCTTGTCTCGAAAAACCAAAAAGATTGTTCTTAAGCTAAGCCAAGGGACAATAAGAATACTGTTCTTGTTCCTCGCCCTGGTGCCTATGACTTTACCCGTGGGGGGCACACAAACTACATCATAGAATGCTGTGATTATTGCAACTGAAGGTTAACAATGGTCACATCCACTACCCTGACTCAGCATCACTTTCTCTCATCTGAGAAATGATCCAATTTTGGTCTCTCTAGGACTTAGGAGGTAACTGTGATCATCGGGTTTTGGTTAATTTTACATAAACTAGAGCCATCTCGAAAGAGGGAAACTTAAATGAGAAATTGCTTCCATTAGATTGCCCTTTGGGCATATCTTTGTGTTGATGTTTGGTTTTGCTCTTTTGGGGGCCTGCCACTCAGCTCCCAAATAAATCACACATGGAGGCGTAATCTTTTGAACATCTGGCCTTAGCTTGGTTGTTTCTTGCCAGCTTTCCTTAACTTAAATGATCACATCTATTTTTTGCTTCTGGACTTTTCCCATTCCCTTACTTCTGTAAATCTTACTCTTACTCTGTGGCTTACTGTGGCTGGCCCCGGATGTCCTCCTCCTTCTCTGGCTACTAGATCCCTTTTCCTCCCAGATTTCTCTTTCTATTTATCCTCTCTGCCTGCCAGCCCCGCCTATCCTTTCTCCTGCCTTGCTGTTGGCCATGCTGTTCTTTATTAGACCATCAGGTATTTTAGACAGGCACAGTAACACAGCTTCACAGAGTTAAACACACGCAACAACAACAACAAAAAAGTAACACAGCTTAAAACAATAGTCTATATTTGTGGCATATTTTCTTAATTAATAATAAGGCCACGCCCACTGTTGGAGGTGCCATCCCTGGGACACTGGGCCTGAGCTGTAGAAGAACAGTAGTTGAACAAGCCAGAGGATGCAAGCAGTAGCAGCATTCCTTTGTGTATTGCTGAATGTCCTGCCTCCAGGTTCCTGCTGGAGTTCCTGTGCTGACTTCCTTCAATGATGCATTGTGGCGTGGAGGTGGAAGCTGAGTACACCCTGACTTTCTGCCAGATTGGTGTGGGCTACTGTGCTTACCCAGCAGTAGAAACTTAAACTAAGGGAGTAACTATTTAGTTTTACAGCCGTGCATATCTAGGACCCTGTTCAAGGTGGGCTCTGTGTGTCCGTAGCTGGTGTCTGGGTCAGTGGAATTATCTGGATGCTCAGAGGGCAACTGGAAACCCCAGCTTCGCTACTGAGGAGAGTACAACCATGTCCATGTCCTCGAACCATCTCTGGGCGCGCCTTCAGCAAGCCTTTTGTCCGAGGGAGGGATTAAAATGTGGGTACTTGTTAAAGTCATATGTGTTTTGATTGTTTCTCTCTTCCCTTCACTTTTCATATTTCCAACATGTCATTGAGTCATTCAGCAGATATGTATAGTGACAAACAGTTGCTAAACCCACTATACAAGGTGTGTGTGAGACCTCCAGTTTAATACCCCCATTTTCTGCCTCTACCCTATAGAGTTGTCTTTATTGTTTGCTTGGTGGTTCTTGCTCCCATCCCAGCCAGTTGTTCGTTCCTATTGGAACTTTGCCTGTGTCTGTTTACTCATAGATAGTAAGATGGTGTCACAACTGCAATTTGATAGGAATCATGTTCTCGATGAGCACCAGATCCCTTCTGCTAGCCAGCATAGCTGGCCTGTGTTCCCTGTCCCTTCTCACAGCCTGCAGGCTCTATTTCCTGGGTGCTCTGTACCCACTGGAGTTCTCTCTGTGGTGGTCCCTCCCTTCTTAGGTTAACAGCAGTGTCCTAGATACATGCATAACAGGTTTCCAATTTATTTCTTTTCAACAGCCCTTGGCGAACAGTTCTTCCCCCACCTCTCTCTTTTTACTGCTTGCCTTTACTTTATCTGCTAAATCCCAGCTTGTGGGTCCCCAGCTGCCTTTATAGCACCCGCCCTTGTTAATATCTCAGTGATGTTGCAGTTGCTGCCCGTGGGGTCTTAATGAGGAACAGGTGGATATTATCAGCTCACTTTCAGGAAATAAGATGGGAAGGCAGGCTATTACCAACCACAGCATTATATAGGTTATCTCATTTAGAACCACCCTTGTGCAGTAAATACCATTTCTCTGAGTTTAAGATGAGAAAAAACACCCATCCCCAGGAAAGCCTCTAAATACCATTCCTTTGAAATTCCCTGTAAGATGTGATGTCTCCTCTGCTCAAGTTCTTTCAATGGCATCCTATTATCTATTACAGTGTAAAGATCATATTCCTGAACCCAACAGTCAAAAAGCTTGACTATACATTTTCTGTTCTGCTGCTCACCCCTTTGTAAACACTCAGCTATAATTAAACAGGTGGTTTGCTCTTTTGCAAATGTTTCTATCCCTTTCCTATTTATATGCCTCTGCCCCCTCAGTCCCTTCCTCAATCACTTTTTGTATAATTTGAGGCATCAATTAAAGCATCAGCTAGAAAGTCACAACCCTCAAAAACAAAACAAAACAACAACAAACTACTGACCTTCTGGGTTAGAGACAATTGCCCCTGCTCCAACTAACCTGGCCCTCTCCCTTAGCTCTTAAGAATCAGTCATGTTATGCATCATTGCCAGTTTGAAATGGTGACCTCCATATGAGGTGAGACTGATGCCTGATTCTAATTTAGTACCGTGCAGTAGGATCAGATGCCGTTCTGAGAGCTAATGTTGTCAAACAATAAAAAAGGCTCAATTGATCATTTTGGGAAGTCACTCCATCTTCCTGTAACTACCATCTCCATCTGTGGTTAATAACTAGTACTAATGGAGACACTTCTGACTAAAACATATGAAACGAAAACATAGTGCTAAATAATTAGCATCCTAAAAATGTTGCTTAATGAGGGTAATTCTTTACCCTCCTGAAATGGTTTCTTTCCAGGGAGTGTATTTGGTTACATAAGCATGGTTTTCTCTAATCTACATTCAAAGTTCCAAAATAGTGTTTTCCCCTCTGAATAGGGCATCTCAATCAGCTTTAGTCCCCCGTAGATGGGGAACAAAAATGGCCACGTTAAATATGAGACGTGATTTCCAAAGAACTCATTTAGTGTTAGCTTCTCTCAATTGGCTCACGTTCAACCATTCAGCTAATCATTCATTTGATCAACAAACACTTATATTCCCATCCATATATCTTTCCTGAAATCAAGACCTGTACTTCCATTCATCAACTCAGCAACTCTGCATGGATGACCCATAGTTTACAGGAACCTGAGATACCTATAATTGAATTTCTAATTCCATGTCCCTTGCCCAGAAGCCATGCCAAGCCACATACAATCCATTATGTGCACTTTATCTGAATCAAAGGGAAGTACCCATATATTTCCTTTGTAAATCTGGTCATTATCTTTTATTTCTTTCTTCTTCTTCCTCAATCCTATATGCACAACAAGTTACTGGGTACTATTGATCTATTGCTGAATTATCAATAGCATAGTTGTTGTTGTTTTCTTCTACTTGTACTATGTATTGCTTGACGTTTCCTTGAATAAAATAAGAAATGGATATCATTAATAATCAATTTAATATATGATGCCTGGCAACAAACCAGGTTCTTTTTATGTGTCGCCTCATTGAACATGCCCAAAAACCCTTTAAAGAAAGGCGTCTCAGACAAAATGTTTCTTTAAATGAGAAAACGAAGACTTAGAAAGTTGAACTGCCTAAGGTGTCACAGCTTCTAAGTGGCAAAATGGGATTTCAAGTGACTCTCCGTAACTCCGCAGGCTAATCTTTCTTCACTATGTGTTGCCTCCCAGTGAAGAAAATGACATTTTTGATTTAAAACATTCATTAGCTTATTCAGCACATCCATTGGACCAGACTTTTTTTTTGTTTCAGGCTTCAATGGTATAATGATGAATACATTCCTAAAAGAAGCCCGGGGGCTGTGAGGATTGCCTAGGTTATGCTTCAGTAACAAACATCTTGAGAATCTCAGTTGCTTCATTATGTAAGTTTTATTCTCTGTGCCTAAGCAAATGCATGCATGTGCACGCACACCATACACCACACACACACACACACACACACACACACACACACACACACACACACACACTGCAGGATCACCAGGGACTCTGTTATGTCCATACTTTTACTCTTCAGACTCAGGACACTAGAACAGCCACATTCTAGAACATGGCTGGCGACTTTGACAGTGTTGAGGCCAGAGTTTGGTGATGCAAGTGATGGTTCCTATAACCCTTCAACCAGAACTGCTAGCATCCCCTTAGAGGCTCACGCTTCACTGGCTAAAGAAAGTCACATATCTGTGAGCCAGAATGTGCCAGAACATTGTTAATAACAACATTGTCTTCCACTGCCTGCAAATCTATAGATCATGAAAGGCCAAACATTTACTTTGGGGGAAAAATATTAGTTTCTTATCCTACATCATAAATGTTCCAAGACAAAGCAATTTGCCACTAGGACTGATTGAGTTAAAGACACCCACTGTCACTCTGGCACTTGCTTTTAATCTGAGGTAGTAGACAATGGAAGAGCTCTTCCTTAGGAAGGAGCTTGTCTGTGTCTCTCTGTATTCTGTGATACTTGATAGAATTGGCAAACTAAAATAATACCTTCTGTTTGTAACTACATGCTTTTCTTCTTTTCTCTGATCTCTCTTGATGAGGCTCATAGGATGTCAGCAAGAGGGAAGTTTGGACTTGCCAAGAGAGCAAAGGAATAAATAGGAGATCCTAAATTGGCTTCAAGCAAAACATACTTCTCAAACTCATTTTTTAAAATTAATTTTAAGATTATAATTACAACGTTTCTTTCTTTCCTTTCTTCCCCCCAAACCTTCCTATGTACTCCTCCCCAGTGTCCGTGTACCCACAGATAAGTGTAGTAGTCACCCCTCATCAAAGAAAATTCTCTCTGCGACAGATAGACCATTACAAAAACAAAACAAAACAAAACAAAACCCACAACCAATTCAAGTGCAGAGTTGTGGAGTCCAGTCCCAAGGGATACAGCGAGAAAACACCCTCTCACCTAAAGTTCCAGGAACATTTCGGAAGGGCACATGAGTCAGAGGATCAGGCAGTTTGCATCTGCTCATTACATCAGGAAACACAAGTCTCACCAACATGACTGCTCTGTAGTTGGAGAGCTTCTCTCCAGGTGCCACCAAGCCCTGTTAGTCCAACAACACACTTGTAAAATAAACACACAGACATTTATATTATTTAAACTGCTTGGCTATTAGCTCAGGCCTACCATTGTCTAGCTCTTACTCTTATATTTAGCCCATTTCTATTAATCTATACTTTGCTACGTGGCTCATGGCTTACCAGTACCTTATTTCTTTCTTGTCATGGAGGCGGCTGGCCATGTCTCCTTCCCTGCCTTCCACTTTCCAGAATTCTCTTCTCTGCTTGTCCTGCCTATACTTCCTGCCTAGCTACTGGTCAATCAGCATTTTATTTGTACAGAGTGATATCCACAGCACTTCCCATTTTCTTTTTTGTTAAAAAAGGAAGGTTAACTTTCACATAGTAAAATTACAGATAACAAAACAATTATCAAGCAAGAATTACAGTTACAATATTAAAGAAGATATCCTATGTATCTTATATTTGCGAGTTTAAAGTTTTATATCTAACTTATATTTTATCATAACGGAGAAAATTATAGCTACCTAGTCTTCAACCACATCAAAGACCTCAGAAGGATATAATATTACCTGAGAACTGGGAGAAGGATGCAAGCAACTTTTGGGAGTCTTGCAGAGTAGACAGAGACAGCTGGCAGCCTGGACAGTCACCTAATGTTCCTTTGTAAAGTTGGGGCATTTGTCTTCAGCCCACAGGGCTAGAGTCTCTCGGTCAGTTTTCTCAGTGTCCTGTAGAATGTCTGGCAGTTTCATCTGCGAAGCAGGTACCTGAAGGACCATTTTGTCAAACAAAGTTTAGTGGTCACCTTTCTATGGGTCCTGCATGTCCAGTCGATCAAGCAGTCCAGGCAAGAACAGTTTCTTGCCCAAATGGCTATTTTTGCCAAGGTGAAGATAAGATATGAAGTGTCTTCAATGCCCATCCTCCTCTCTGAAGTAAATCAGTGTTGCCAGGAGCAGACATGTCTCATTGTCCAGAAAGTCTAAATTTTAAAAATATTTTAAATGCCATATTCTGAAGGTCTTTGAAGTATTTGAAGATTACCTATCTATCTGAAATATCTCTATGTTTACCTAGAAGACTTAACTAACATGGATATGACTATGATTATCATAGATGATTATTTATTAATCTATTTTTAATTATCCATTACAATTTTAAATGAGCTATACAAACATAATACCTTAAACAAGAGTAGAAATATACACACAGTATAACAAAATTAACTTTAAGTTTGTATCAATAGACTAAAATCTATACCAAAGTAAAACATTTTAAACGAGTTGTTGCTCTTTAGAAGTAAGTTCATTAATCTACCCTTTCATCCTCTTATATCTATATCATATCCCTTTTTCTTCTTTAGAAAGAGATCACATTTATAATCAACCTGATTTAAATAAAAATATTGGTTTTTCTCTGTCCCACACCAGAGGGCTCTTCTGATTTGGGACACAAGAATCTCTTAACCTTTTCTTTTAGCAATATGTCTGGGTTTGGAGAAGGAGTGAGCCAATTCCATCTTCAAAGCCAGCTTGATAATTTTGGGAATGTGGGCATAGTTTTTCTTACTACTTCCTGCTGGAGGGGGCGCTGTATCTTATGGGGACATAAAGAAAATTTTAGGATTATGGAGTAGTCCATGAGGGTAAACCTCTGAGCCAGTTGCCTTGAAACCATTCTGGATATTGGATCATCTGGGCCATGGTGGTCTTTCAGGTGGTCTTGGCTGATCAAACCTGATGTATCTTAATCTGGAACAAATCCATAGCCTCTGGCTTTCTGTGGAAACAAAAGCAGAGACTCTTTTCCAAAGCAACATGTCCTGATATCTAAATTTTGAAGTCAAGGTACCTTTAAAATTTACATATTTGTTTAACTCAACAGCTTTTATGATCAAATCTTTTTCTGTAGTTAAAAATCCCAAAGACAACACAAACCAGATTCTCTGTGTAATATCCATCTTTGTAAGATTGAAACACCACTGTGGCTGCTGGCTCTGCCCACGTCAGCTTCCCAAGATGGCAGTGTTACAGTTTACTGCCAGCTCTGGGTCTGGAGCCATGTGTACCATCAACTATCAGAAGCAGTTCTACCAAAGCAGCCCTTTTTTTTTTTTTTTTAAACTACCAAAGGCTAAATCTACCACGAAGCAGAATAAAGTGCTGCTTGTAGACTCCTCATTCCCGCCACACTGCAGGTCAGATGCACACGCCAGGAACCCGCCATAGTAGCTCAAACCGGCAGGCTGCCGCTAATTTGAGAGAGACAACTAGGAAGCTGTTTTCAGCTCCGTTTTAGAATCTTTTGGGTCAGGTTTTAGGTGGAAACTCTTGCAAACATGTTGGGTGCCATTTGTAGTTGGAGAGCTTCTCTCCAGGTTCCACCAAGCCCTGTTAGTCCAACAACCCATTTGTAAAATAAACACACAGACATTTATATTATTTAAACTGCTTGGCCATTAGCTCAGGCCTACCATTGTCTAGCTCTTACTCTTATATTTAGCCCATTTCTATTAATCTATACTTTGCTATGTGGCTTATGGCTTACCAGTACTTTATTTCTTTCTTGTCATGGTGGTGGCTGGCCATGTCTCCTTCCCTGCCTTCCACTTCCCAGAATTCTCTTCTCTGCTTGTCCCGCCTATATTTCCTGCCTGGCTACTGGCCAATCAGCTTTTTATTTATACAGAGTGATATCCACAGCACTGCTCAAACATGAACTGAGCAAGGACAGAACTATAGACATGACAAGTCAGATGGGGAAAAGCCCAGGAGGCTTCAACCCCACATAAAGATCTATACACAACTGAGAAAAGCTGGCAGTGGGAGAGATGGTCCTCCCCAGAGAAGAACACACAGATTGGTTGTCAAACTCAATTTTTAAGGAGGCTCAGCATTATTGGGGGGGGGGGGGGGGGGAAGGGTGTTTGCTCTGAGCTAATGGTAACCCTTGTTTTCCATTAGGCTTTAATTCCCTGAGTGCCTTTCTCTCAGGATCCTTCTGGGACAAACATTGATTAGTAGGATTCAATCAGGGTTTTTTTTTTTATTTTTATTTGTCTTTATACCATCAAATTTCCATTGTGGCTCATCACACATGGGAATGGAGACAACAGCATATTTTATAACCATAGAAGAAACACACACCAATATATTCTGCTGACAGGCATTCGCAGAAGGATGGGTTACCCTGGTCCTGACAAGGGCCATGAAGGAACAGAGTAAAAACAACAACTACATAGATTCAAAGGACACTATAGTGTAGCAGCTGGATGACTGCTCCAGTTCCAGACATCACACAGACCCATGGGAGAAAGGGAAGTTTACTCTGGGTGCATACTTACTAGGAAAGAACTCTTTCTTAACTGAACATATGTAGGATAATCATCCAATCAGACTTTGGTGCAGTTGTGAGCTTGGGAGCTAACTGTACATGACAAAATGGAGAGGTAAATGCTCTTTTTAATGTATTGGATTAAATTTAGTATTAGAACAAGCTTAGTGAGGGAGGAAGAAGAGATTAAAAGTTAGTGAGAAGGAGCCAGGGCACAAGAAACGTACTTAACCAGAAGTCTGATTGACTGATTTGCCAAGGGTCTTTGCATTTTAAAATTGACTTGCATTGTGTTGTGTGTATTCTCTCCATTGTCTTGATTCCTTTTAAAGGACTGAAGCACTAAGTTCAAGGTGTTTGTTTTGGGAAAAGGGGTAGTATTCTCTGATCTCTGTTGTCTGTATTGAGTTTGTATGAGGCAGATTTGAGAGTTTAACAATGAAGCCCTGAGAATTATTGGAAGTCTGGAAGGATACATTGGGACTTTTCCAAGACTTAAGATGGTGTCTTGGAATGACTTAATATAATTTTCAAAGGACAAAAGTCCTGAGATGACATGTGGGCCACATGCAAAATGTTGCATTAAATATTTCTAAATGTCAATCTTTGCCTGTATTTCTGATAATTTCCTGTGTATAAATTCCCATAAGAGCAATTACTGGTCAGAGGTTGTGGACATGTATCAAACTCTTGAATTACGTTGCCAAATTTGTGACATTGTTCACTTTCCTGTACCCTTGCCAACATTGAGGAGAGGGTGCCGATATTGTACAGACCCAGGGTCTCCAGGGTTTGAATGATGCTGTTGGTCCTAAGAAAGAGGTTTTTTGTTTTGTTTTGTTTTGTTTTTTCCTGGAAATATCTGCTCACCTCTAGCTTCACTCAGTATCCCTAGCCTGGATGGCTTTTATTGTTTCTGATTTAGGAAAATAAGAAAAATATTTAGGAGGAGGAAGGGAAGAACTTTGAAACAGTGAGGAATCCACAAGACTTAGCATCTTTCCTCAGAAATGAAACATCTGAGAAGGATCCTTATGGCTCCATCGTCTCTAGGGGAGCTTGTAATATCTCTTATTCTCTATCCACCTCATCCCAAGCTGTCAACTCCATTGTTTGGACGGGGACACACACACACACACACACACACACACACACACACACACACACACACACACACCATTTTCTGATGCTGCAGAGCCACTACAGGTTGCAAATACAATATGCCTAGACAGATCTCACCAAAGTTTTTGTTTTGTTTTGTTTTTAATTGCTTTAGAGTCCAGGGATGGCTGCATTGACTGGTACTGTCTTGTATTCAGAAATAATCTATTCTTTCCTTTGACCACTGGGATCAGAGGCAGGTAGATCATTCACAGGCAACAGAATTCAGCACAGCAGTGCAATCCTGGGCTATGTTTGGGCTCCAGGGCAGAAACTCAATGAGCAGTAACACTAGGGAAAAATAGCTAATCAGAGAGCATTATGTTTCCTCTCTGCACCCTATGTGACCACTGTGTATATCTGGTGAACAGAACAGAGCACAAAAAATTCATGCTGGGTCACATGCTGTAGGAAGTCTTCTCACAAGGAATGTCTTATGGTTTGATAGTCCAAAATGTCCTCCAGAAGAAACTCACCAAGCTCTACAATCCACTTGACCTAAATTCATTCATGTGTGTGTGTGTGCACCGATACGTATTTATACTAATTTGTGTTTAATAAACTAACATGAACAACTTCAGATGTAATGTAACTGACATTATCATCATCTCAATTTCATTTAGAATCATCAGAGTCCCACTGATTCACTTACAATGTCCAGTTCTGTTCCTCAACCCATCAGAATGCACTGGTAAGAGCATAACCTTATCCATCCATTCACCTTTATAACCCCAGTGCACATAGAAAGTACCCATAGACACTCAGCAATTTATTTTCCAGCTGAGTCAGTTGTGCATGAATGAATAGTATAATATTATCGTTATTCCATGCAAGGTGCCCTTTTTGTTTCATTTCCTTCTAAATTTATTACTTCCTTTAAAAAAAATCTTCCTTGCAAAAGCACTCTCTCTGCCTTGTGTAATTTCCAAATGTATTAGTTATCTCTGTATCATTGAAGGCTGTTATGTATGTTTTAATTAATGTGAACATAGTAATTTACTTGAATCTACTTCTGTTTTTACTTCGTGGTCTCACATTATACTATGTAAAATTCAGTGGTGATCCATGGCCATTACAGAGTGTTTCTTAGTGGACTTCTATTTCATGTATCTCTAGGTATCTAGGTTGTTGCCATCCTCCATTAGACCCAAATAATGGGGACTCTCTTAGTTGCTTTTCTGTTGATGTGTTAAATTACCCCAATGAAAACAGTTTAAGGAAAGAAGAGTTTATTTTTGGTTTACAGTTTGAGGTTTATGTTCCATCATGTCAGGGAAGTCATAATGGAAGGAACCTGAGGTATATCTAGTCATATTACATCCACAACCAGCTTACATGGTTCACTTTTATCTAGTCCAAAATCTAAACTCTTGGAACAATACTTGGGTGGGTATGTCTTCCCACTCCAAGTAACCTTATAAGCTACTCTCTCAAAAGCCTACCCAGAGACTCATCTCCCAGATGAGTCCAGAGTTCATCAAGTTGGCAACTGAGATTGAGTGTCAGACAAAGACATCTTCATAGAAACTTCTTGGTGGACCGTAGAGAAGGCTTCTTTGGAATACACACTCTGGGATAGGGTGATAGCAAGGTAATGGATGGCATATATGTTTAATTTCCATAGATTCTGCCAGAATCTCTCCAGGATACTTCATTTCTAAACATTTCTTGTACCTACTTTCTAAACTTTGCTTATGTGATGGTCACCAATGACTGAGCATGACTATTATTATTAGCTCTTTAGATCTCTCTGAGTTACCTATTCTTATCTGTTACCTATATTGAATTGGTTGTATTATCTTTTGCTGGCTGATTTACAGAAAATTTTCATATATCTGGAAATTAAATCTTCATTAATGTCTTCATTCCTGTTGCTTCCCCTGCTACCTTTGTATACAGTGACATTTGAGGGGCAGCCATCTTTTTTTGCTGTCTAAGATGTTTTCCTTGTGGTTTATATATTTTTAGTTTTCCTTAATTAAACCCTTTTAACTAGAAGGTATATATCTTTCTAATCTGAGATAAATATTCAGCTCAACTTCTTCTGTAAATTGAATAGCATTGGTTTCCATAATATGGTTTTAAAGTTCACCTATTTTATCTAAACTTGGACAATAAGATAGAAAGAACAGCACAAATCAATGGAGTATGGTATGACTCTTCCTGGGACAATGTGAATAAAAACGTCTTTCCATTATGTATAAGTCAACAAAGTAATGATACCATCCAACTCTACCTATGAATTTATTAGGGCTACTTAGAGAAATGGGGGTGAGTCCTGGTCACTTACATTCCTAACAAACCCACCTGAGACACATGACAACTCATGAAAGCTGTATCCCTGGAATGCACTGCATAACTTGAAAAGAACTCCCTAGCAGAGTTTAGAAATTGCTGCTTGTACAAACACAGAGGGAAGCCTTTTAAGTTGTAACTTTCCTGAGCCTGTTAAGTTTCATGAGCTTCCTTAGTTTTGTAATCTCCTTCCTTCTAGGAGAACGTGTTTCAATTCAGACAGAGCAATTATTCCATGTGGAAGAATACAGAGAAAATTTTGTGAATATTGGGGAAGAATTCACTCAGATCAAAATAAATTATAGGAGAGTGAACTACAAACTTATTACTGTTTTTTTAATTTTTAATTAAAATATAATTATATAACTTCCCTCCTTCCCTTTCAACCCTTAACCCCTCCCATGTCTCCTGCCAACGCTTTTCATGTTCCCCCTTATTCCCTTTCAAAATCATTGCCTTTGTCTTTGTTATCTTTTCAAATATCTTTGTCTTTGTTATTTTTTCAAAATATCTTTTACCTATCTGCTGCTATTTGTAATTCTAGTTGTTTATTTTACTGTTTGTCTTAACAAATGCATACAATAGGCAAGTAGCTCATTGGTAGAGCACTTGCCTAGTATGTGCTAAGCCTAGTGCTACTACAAAGTAAGACAAAACCCACGATAATAGCAACATGCCTTCATACAGAAGAGTAAATATTCTCTTTAGTTACCTCACTTCCTCTTTGAGGTCATCTTTATAATCAAAGGATCATCATCTTCCTTAGCTAATACAAGTCATAGGAAGTTAGGAGCAAATCTCAGGTCCTAGATTGTTCCTTTTGTTGTGTTTAAGAGGTGCAGGGCTTCATGTGTTGAAACTGTGCTCAACCACTCCTATGTTCTTTGTCAGAGGATTTCCTTAGTCCTTTCTGCTCCAATAGATCATACCAGGTGGTACTGTTGTGTGTAGAATGTCAATGCCATTCCAACAGTGCAATGAAAAAAAAATTCAGAAAAACAAATTCCAGGATCTTATGGGGAGTCAACGTGGTATACCAGTTGGCTCTTTACAGAGCTCTGATATACCAGGACACTACCTAACCTCGTTTCCCCACAAAATACACATACAGTTTGCTTCATTTGGGGTTCCTGGTTTGAGCCTGTTTTTCCCCCATTTCTAAGCTTCATTGTTGGCTGAGGAGGTGCTGAAAAGCCTGTTCTTCTTGGCCATGATATAAAGAACTGGAAGTGAGTCAGAAGCCTGTCACTTTGGGCATCTGGTGCTGGGGATTTGTGCTCATCAAGCTATAACTGTGGACTGCTTTGAGCTCTTTTACTGTGTTACATTATTTTATTCAGATACCACTTGCCATCTTTTAAGCTTAAAAATACTTCAAACATTTAGGCTTGTTTTACACATGATTATAACAACAGGTTTGTGGAAATAATAATGTTAAATACAATAATTATCTTTATGAAGTTCTTTGTGCCCCAAATTAATCATGAATTGGATCTTCTAGCATTCTTACAAAAGAAATTGTGTCTGTTTCATATTACAGATGAAGAAACACAGCAAATTCCCAAGACACTCAAAGCTACAATTGTTACTGGTGACATTTCCTAAGACTCATTTGTAGACATTAAACAACTTGCCATGAGGTCTCCTGGTCTGATCTCCATATTTGTTCTGGGAACTGCTTCCAGGCTGTTAGCAGTTGTGCATTGAGCTCAGTCTTCAAAAGCAAGGAATCCATGTTAATACCCCCACTTGATGCTTTAAATGTATGTGTGGAGGAGGAAAATCTAACAATGGAAATTCAGAGACTTGACTTATGGCCCTGATCACATGACCACATGAATGCACTCTTTTGGGCCAGTGTGCTATCATCCATGGGTCTCAGGCTTCTGTTTTTTAGCTTGGCATATCTCCTAATTATTTACTTGGCTGTAAAGACTTTGGAGCTGGTGATTGAAATGAGGGTTCAGGAAGTCTTCAGTTTCTGAATTACACTCAAGAGAGGGGAATAACTAATTCTCCTCCACTCTGAAATATTTCTTCATCAAACACTTACACGATTCTTCCAAAACAGCAGAAGTCAGTGCCAGGGTTGAGATTTGCTATTGTGTTAATGACATTCATTTTTCTCCATTCCTTTCTCCAGAGTAAACCTACCCTGATCTCTAAGCCTCTCCCCCAAGTTCTTTACCCTATCTCCTTCAGTAGCCACCCCTTTCAGTGGATGCTTTTTTTTTTTTTTTTTTTTTTTTTTTTACAAATGAACAGATTGTAAAAAATCTGAGACATTGCCCACCGAAGATGCTCATATGGACTACTGGTCAGTGATGTGCTGGTTGCCTTCATTTTCGTAATCATACTCCATCAGTAGCACCATTGCCTTTGCCTGCCTTTTACATGTGAGACACAGGTAGATCTTTACCCTTTACAGTACCTCAGTTGTAGGCTGGGTAGAAGCTGTGTTGGAGGTGAACCGACGATAGACAGCACTGGTTAGAAAGATGAAATGACAAAGAGAAGGAACCTGAAAGCCGCTTCAGTGTGAGAACCTCTGATGTTGGTGGATCAGCAGGGGATGACTAGAGATCTCAGCATCCCTTCTTTGGGGGTGATTGCAGAACTCCCTGCTGTGGCTCAGGTGACTGCATTCCTGTCTGGAGACAAGTGAGGAGTAAAGGGGATCTGAAAACCCACTCAGCCTCCAGCCACTCCATAGGAGTATCTATTTTGACAAAATAAACTGTGGATTTCTCCTAAGCACTCAGGCAGCAGAGACTGTGGCCTCATCACTGTTCTCATGCTTGAAGACTTTTTCTCTCAGTAATGAGAGTGTCGCACGAGCGGGCCTTTCCCCAACTGCGCTGGCATCAGGACAACTTGTGCAGGGATGGATTTTTCTTCATTGATTCTAATCTTCTTCCTGACTGACTGTCTCGGCTGCTTTGACATATTGAACACTGAATAGTCCCTGAGTAATTCTTGAACATTTGGGGATCGTTTTTATTTTTACAAGACAGCAGAATCCAATGGAATGATTTATCCATGTACCAGAAGAGGAAGGGGGTGGAGAGAGGTTTCATTCTGGGAATAAACACAGACTCAACAGATAATTAAACACACACACACACACACACACACACACACACACACACACACACACACACACTGAATAAAAGATGCATTCCCAGTCTTTAGTAAATTTCATAATTTGGTAAGGATCCACAGCCTCATATAGAGATGAACATTAACGGATAAAGGGCTTTCACAGCTGTGACTTCAGCCATGATTGATGAGAAAATGCTACTGGAGGGAGAGAAGGAAAATGAATATTTATTAATGGAATAGTGTCAGGGGCTTAAAATCCAAGGAGATCCATCATTTCAAATTCAAGGTTGGATGCATTCAGAACAGAATGTTCAATACAATGGCCCCATAGCTAAGCTATGGGCGAGGAAATTCACAGGCTCTGCTGTCATTTGGAACATGGGGAACTTTCTGGAGATGTTTTCTTGTCTTTAGTCACTGTTGACATCACCTGGAGTGGACAACATTTCATCAGTAATCGTTAGGACAACAATTGCCTCACCTGTTAGAACACATGGAGTGGTGTGGTCTAGTCATCCGTCCAGAGATGAATATATCATGTCTGCACACTTTCTCAGACCATGAGAGTTATGGCCTCTGTGCCCCTGGTGGCTTGGGAATTATTAGGAAGCTTTCCTTCCTAACATGACTTCATTAGCTCTCCCTTGAACTTCACAAGGGCAGTGCTTAGCCCAATAAGCAGCACGTCTTGAAACCTCCCTGTGTGTCTTGTCTCCAGAGAATTCTTTGCCATGCTAGCTCCCTTTCTATTGGTTAATTTATTAAGACTTACAAAAGCCTGCTTCTGTCTGGTGAACCACCACTTGCTTTAACTTCATAAAAAATTGGAGATGGGAACTCTCGGACAGGCATTGTTGGTCTCTTTTGTGATGGTATCATTTTCCCTGTGAGCAGCTTGTTCAGATAATTAACAACAGTGATATTGTGGCTTAAGGTTTTGACAGGGAAGGAGAAATTGACGGATGGCATTTAACTGCCTAATTTAATGTAAGGTGTTGAAGTATTAATGGAAGCTTCAATGTGTAGATTTCAGCTAATGGAGAGCCCCCAAACATGTCACCTTACCCCAACATAACCATATGCACACAACCTCATCAGTGCACCAGCTTTGCTAAGACCTATATTTCTTTATTGTAGATTATGGGAGTAGTGGCATAGTGGTACTATAAATCAGCCTACACACGACTTTTGATATCACTGCTCAGCTAGGAAGTCTGGCTCTTTGCACTGCCACAATTGTGTCTCATCTAGCCAGCTATTCTTAGACTACAGAAGTTGGTTGACCAGTTGGTTGTATATACTGTTGCAAAGCTTAAGTTGCTATTCTGTTAGACAGTGTGTTTCAATTTATTTTAAACCTTTGATGATATTCCAATCCAGACAATGGTAGTCTTGACAACCGAGAGCATCTAATGTTTAATTTCAAGTCCAAAGCAGGCAAAGACTGATCTATTTGCTTAATAGTCAGGCCAGAAGAGGAATTTCCTCTTAATTTTGGGACAGCTAGTCTTTCTGTTGGGGAAAGCACTCTGCTTTGATCAATCTACCAATTTAGATGTTAACCTCATCCCAAAACATCTGCACAGACATACACAGAGTAATGTCTCACCAAATACATGGGCACTCCAGGGCCCAATCAAGTCAACACACACACACACACACACACACACACACACACACACACACACAAAATGGACCGTTACAGCAGCTCTAGGAAACTAACAGACATGGTAATACCTAATAGAATGCATAAAACAGATATGCTGGAGAGATATTTTGATTGAAATTAGAGGAGCTGGTGACCAGTGAGCTCTAAGAATCACAGGTGAGTAAATTATTATGCAATATTTCTACTCCAATGATGGAGTTGAGGGTGTGCTGGGGAAATAGAATAGAGCATACAACAATAACACACACACACACACACACACACACACACACACACACACACGATACTTTTATTAGATCTGAATAAAACTAAGGGATACATTAAACTTTAATTACACCATTACTTTCACTATTAGGGAACACAGCTACAAAACTGGAAGTAACAAAGTATATCAATTTAGTAATCGCAGAGAGTAATGTCATCAATTCATGGGAAGGCCCCCAAAATCTTTGGTTGAATCCTTTTCCTCCATTTTTCACAGAGTTTAATCTTAGGTAAGTACTTTTTCTGGAGTCCACATGGGAATGGAGGCAGACATTAGAGGAGGGAGTATGTCTTGTTTTGCATATAGGAGGAAGATGGGTTGGTGCGAATTAAGCACATGTAGAATGACTAACTAAAGACAAGTGAGTCTGTGGATGTGCCTCCAAGGTACAGCACTTATATAGCACATGTGAGGTTCAGTCTCCAGCATCACAAGTAACCAAACAAAAGACTAATTTGGTGAGAAGACAAGGAAAGTTCTTGTCTAGAAACCAGATCCTTAAGCACAGAGATCTTGACCGCTGTGATCATGAAAAGTGGCTCTGAGAGAGTCAGATGGACTGTTAGGGAAATAATTGAGAGGCTTTATAATCAAAATCTAAAATAATTTTTTAATATATCTGTCATGTGACTAGTGGTATTATTGTCATTAGCCAGGGAGGAAAAATTCAATCTTGATTGGGGACCAGTATAATGGGCAGTGGGATAAAGACTTGGAAACGTGGTTCTTCTCCATGCAGAGCTCCACAAGGCTGACTCTTGGAGCACCTGCCTGTGCTGTGCTAACCTGCAGATGTCTGCCCTCAATTCCATGGCCACTATTGATTGCTTTTCTCTTATACTATTCCTGTGCTCCTCTTCCATGGTTCTTTGGTTGTTGGAGGCAGTATGGGTTAGAGGAGGGCTGAGTTTGATGAGCCTCAAAAAAACAAAAACAAAAACAAAACAAAAAACAACAAGAACAAAAAAAACCCCAACAATAAAAAACCAGAAAAGCACATAGGGAAAATGAAACATACCTTGTTCCCCAAGACTTTGTCTTTCCTTGTTATTACAAATGCTGCAACTTCCTATTCAGCCAGTTGCTTTTCACGAGGTCTCCTGGGTAGAATGAATTGGTTGGCAAAAAGTGGACACCAGTTTATCTAGAGATTGATGGCCTGGTTTCCAGAAGCCATTGGCATTCCGCTGTGTAAGGGGCTGCTCCCTCTTTGGTCTTTAATCCGTTAGTACAATTGCAAGTGAAAACTCACAAAGAATTGCATTACAAGCCACTTGTTGGTAAGACTCACATGTGATGCAAGGAGGCTTGCTCTACTCGGGCTGCTGACTTAGCCTTTGGTGAAATAAATTTGTTCTACTATTAAAAGGCTAGAAGAATAGAAGTCGGGGAGGGAGGGTTAATAGGGAAGTTGTGAATTGATAGATTTTATATAAATGAGTCACTATATAGTTGATGGAAAACGTGACTTTTTTTGCAGTAATTTGTCTTTGAACTGTAAATAATTATGTGCAAGTATCCATGCATGCATATATAGACACATGAGCTTATTTTGTGAGTTAACTTGAGAGCTTATGTAAGGATCAACCTTGACTGCAGAAGAGTGAGAAGAAAAATCCAACTGGTGACACCTTGACTCAGAGGCGTTGTGTGTTGTTTTAGGCTGCTAAGTGATGGTGTTATTTGTTATTTGGCGATAGATAACCAATACACCATTTTTGCAAAAGTAAAGACTGTAATAGACACAATTAAAACTAAGGCATTAAGTAGTTACTATAGGAATATTTGAAAAAAAGAGCTGATGATACCAACTTTAGTCACGTGACTTTGTGTCTTGTATTTCACCCCACTCCCTCAATCTCTGTGAGCAAAGTGTGCAGGCAATGTTTAGTTTCTGTGAAAAATCTCAATTTACTGAAGTTGAAGAAAAGATAATTTTTAAGTGAAAAACTCTTTGGATTATACATTCATTTTAAACCTTTCTTGGGTAAGAAATTTGGTATCGATAACAAATGGTATCCCGAACTAATAATCATTTAAACAGTACTTACCGATACATTTAGAGATATTGACCTAGGTAAAACCATTAATAGAAATGAGTCCCATGATAACAGAAAAAAAATGTAACTGACAATACTACAGCTCTTGCTTAAGTGCCCTCCTTCTAAATATTGTTCTTCTAGCCGAGGATGACTAACACTTTGTTTTTACTCTTTCTTCATGAGAATCATGAGTCCCAGTGTCTACCATTTTGCTTTTGACAGCAGTAGATGTCTGAGCTCTTGGAAAATGACTATGGACACCTGAGCAGATGCCTGCTATTAGATTACCATGAGGCTAGCTGGCTTTGCCCTGTGCTATGAATGATGATGCTCTCTCTGTGTTCTCCTTGGGAGTGAGAAAACTGACATCTTACTCAGTCTAGGAAACATCCTAGACCAGGAATAGTGGCAAATGATAGTGCCAAAAGCAACTTAGAAAATTAATAGCTATGGAAAAAGTAAAAAATACACACACACACACACACACACACACACACACACACATACACACACACAAGTGTGTAAGGCATAAGTGGTATACTCACTTGTGCATGTGTGTATGGAGGTTGAATTCAGGCTTTTTCCTTTATAACTCTCAACTCCCTGCCTCCCCACCCCACTTTGTCTTTGAGACTGGAAATTCTACTGAACCTGGAAGTCAACCAGTTAGGCCAGGCTGGCAGGCTAGTGATCATCCAAGTTCTGCCTTTCTCCAGTCCCTAGCACTGAAGTTCCCAGCCCTCACACTCGAACTTTTTTCTTGGGTGCTGAGCTCAGCTCACAAGGCTTGCACAGCAAAGACTTTAGCCACTGAGCTATCTCTCAGATCCTGAAATTAATATTTAACATTTATGATGCATCTGATACATTTTTTGGTGTGTATGTGCGTGCATGTGTGTGTGTGTGTGTGTGTGTGTGTGTGTGTGTGTGTGTATGTGTGTGTGTGTGTGTGTGTGCAGGTGCATCTGTGTGCATGGGTGCATGTTGCCATGTGTATGTGTATTTGGAAATCAGAGCTCAACTTCAAATATGATATTCCTCAGGTGCTAGTCACCTTCCTTTATGTGTGATATAGTTTCTCACTGGCATAGAACTTGCCAGTTTGGTTAGACTGGTTTACAAAATGCCTTAAGGATCTTTCTGTCCCCACCCCTCCAGTGCTGTGATCGCAAGCCTATGCCCAGTACCGTGCCCAACTTTTGTACATAGGTTCTGAAAAGCCAACCCAGGTCCTCACGCTAACTGAGGAATCACATTATTAATTAGACTGAGCTGTCTCCCCAGCCATCAACACACCTAAGGTTCGTTATTGTGGAACAAATATACAAATCATTAATGAAACAGTTTATATTATTTTCCATACTACATCTTTAATCCACAATGTGTATTTTATTGTATTTGTAACACACCTTATTTCTTGTGTTTGGTATGCACATATAACCAGTGTTTGTTGCAGTCAAAGAGGCTGACTCAGAATACGTGATGAGAAAATACCTCTGTGGACATCGCTGGACCCAGCCCCTGGCTTCTGTGGGCTTCTGATAAGCTTTCACACCTTTTCTGTTGTTTGCCATCAAGCTCTGGAGCTCCTCTCCTCTTACAGCACTCATTGCTCCCATTCTCACACTGTACAGTCCAGCTACCCTTGGGGTGGGGACAGCGGGCAGCAGGTTCTTGTAATTCCCCTCTGAAGCTCTTTTTCTGAGAGAGGAAACATAATGGGATATACATTATGGCAGCACTCAAACTGTTCATCAACTATCCATTACATCTGCCATCTCCCTTCTGCCAGTGGAGGTAACTATGTTATTATAGGGGGAAAAAATCTTATTTTAATTACAATCCAATCAGAAGATGCATCCATTATGCAGAGTGCTTTGGCATGTTCCAAAGTTTTAATTTTTCTCACAAATAGTAGTGCCAATGCTGCAGAGAGGGAAAAGATTCTTTGTGTATTTATTAATTTCATCACTAGAAAAATATTCATTTGGTATGTACTGTGTGGAGATATTGGGTTTTGTGGGGGACATACAATTTATAGTTCTTAGCCCCTCCCTTCAAGAAACTCACAGCTTTTTTTTTTTGAGGGGGTGTATGGTCACACACAGATGTACAGTGTGGCCACCTGTCCCTAAGAAATCTCTGATTAGGGTGAGCAGGGAGTTATCTGGGAGGAGGTGGGGTATCATTGACTTAGAAAGTGTGGGTAAGATTTTGATGTGTCATCATGGATGGGAAGGGAGAGGTAGGAGGTTATTTCTGACTGAGAGACTGCTGTGATGATAGGGCACAGAGAGGTAAAACTATACATTGGAATTTTCTGCAAGAACACATCTTTGCAGCAGGCTGATCTGGAGGCGGGTGTGAGGCCCTGTGGGCAGTGCGGCTGTGCAAGTAGGTCGAGCTGGTTTATGGCAGGATTTTCCTGCTGGGCTGAGGATACTGTATCTTATTTTCTGGGCTGGGTGGAACCAGGAAGGATTCTAAGCAAGGCTATAAAAGGATCCTGGCTGAATTTGGGAGAAGGATCTGATACATGTGTGCCTTTGTGCACTCCAGTCCCAAGTAGGAAAAACCTGGGAACATTTTGTGTCTTGTGAGAACAAACAATATTAAAGTAATGGGTTTATGCATTTTTTGACCTTTAAAAAATGGTATTTTCAGCAAACTTCCTCCTCCCTACCTTACCCTTGTTAAATATTTCATCTCAACTGGAAAATACCCACAACAATGATTTTTTTTAACGGTTTTAGCCTTTCAGTAATAAACCAAAATAAACAGTGGGGGAGTTTAAAGGGCCTTTCAGCTGAGCGTGAGGAAGGCAGATGCCTCTGGTTTGTATTATTGCTAGAAAGCACAGAGTCTATCCTGGAAATCCCATACAGAAGAGAGAGTAGAGGAAGGATCGAGTGTGGCAAGGATCCCCGACCTAATATTGTGGTAGGATTTCTTCCTTGCACAGGGTTTATACACGTGCCCCAGAATCTCCCTGTCAGTGGCAGGATTCTGTTTCCTTCCCTCTAGCGGGACCTGCAGGGAAAGCCCTGGTGACAGAGATGAAGAAATCAAGACTCCTCTTTCATAAAGCCATTGAGAAAACTACAGTGGCTTTGCGGCTTACTGCCCTGAGCGCAGCAACAAAGGCACTTTCTGGCTGGAAGGCATGGTACCTTAATACAGCTCTTTGCCTGGACTAAATTATGATGTGTCTGTCGCTGCTATGACCTTGAATTACCTGGAGTCATGGATAACAGCAATGAGCAAATATCCACTTCTTGTCTGTTTGCACCACAAACCTTCCGATGAGCCTTTCTCCCTCTGTCCCTCCCACCTGGAATAGCTGTCTGCGCATCTGTTCAGACATTTGCACAGCAAACATCTAATGACTACCTACTGTGCACCACATCCCAAGGGTTTACAGACAAATAGAAGGCAGCCCTTCAGGTCCTCATGGGCTGCATGTGCCTTAAAGCCTCAAGGTGTCATAATTGGCTTCATTGTCAAGGTTACAGGGACTCAGTCTAGCTTGTCATGGAGATAGCCAAGTTTCTTGATGTACAGCTTTGTTGCCAACTGGTGAATGTTACGCCCTCTCCCTTCCACTAATTCATATGTTGAGACCTTAATAGCATTAAGAAGCTGACCATATCATGTCCTAAAGATATTCTTGTGTTAGTCTCTTTGCACTCCAGCCATGTGAGAATATAGAAGATGCCATCTATAAATCATGGGGCCCCACAGGGCACTGAATTTGCTGACATGTTTATCCTGAACTTCCCAGCCTCTAGAACAAGTAATAAATTTCTGTTCTTTTTTTTCCTTTTTAAAAAAATTTATTATATTTGTGTTTTAATTTTACACATCAGCCATGGGTTCCCCTGTCCTCCCCTCTCCCGCCCCCACCCCCACCTTCCCCTCATTGCCTCCCCTACATTCCCATCTCCCCCAGGGCCAAGACTCTCCTGGGGATTCATTTAAACCTGGTGGATTCAGTCCAGGCAGGTCCATTCCCCTCCTTCCAGGCTGAGCAAAGTGTCCCTGTGTAAGCCCCAGGTTCCAAATAGCCAGCTCATGCACTAAGTCCCACAGCCTGGGTGCCTCCCAAACAGTTCAAGCTATTCAATTGTCTCACTTATCCAGAGGGCCTGCTCCAGCTCAGGGCTCCACAGCCTTCTGCTCTTATAAAACACAACATTTCAGGTATTCTGAAGGTGTACATTGAGGGGGTGAGGACCATGATGATTAGATACAAATCAGCCTATTCCTTCAGTAGATAACCCGATTTTGAGAACAGATATGTGTTTTGATGCTGGAAATGTGAACAAAACAAATCACAGTCCTTCTAATCATAAAGCTTCCAAAGTTACAAAACAAAAAACAAACAAACAAAAACAACAACAACAACAACAAAAAAACCAAAACAAAATCAAGACCTGGTGGGGAGTGGTAAGAGAATAACAAAATAAAGAAAGAACAAATATGTTGGAGGGGGGCTAACGTGTTTTCTTTCTCCACTATGCTCTTTTTCATAAATCTCTATGTTGGTGAGCTCCCTGGCTTGTAGACACTGATTAACACTGATTGATGAGATATAGAAGACCCCAGAATTGTTTCTGAATCTTTTACTAGGCTGTAGGGGTAGAAATGGGAAAAGTCTAGGATCTATTTCTGAAGAGACTTCCTGAACTGGAATCAACTCTGAAGGATGTCCAGAACTAGGCGGCCTAACCTCTAGAGCCCCAGGAGAGCAGTTCAGGGGCACACATTTCATGTCCTCAGAGTCCACGGGCTTTCTCTGCAGTGGGTACTATGACAATGCCATCTCTGTTTTGTTCCATCCTATAAGGACTGCTCCATCTGAATGTGAAAACCCTAGTCAGTAAAGGCAGCCTTAATTTCTGATGCCTTTCTAAGAGGAACATGCTAAATGGTGCTTTGTCAGTGAGCTTTTGAGCAATGGTGATTGTAATACAGGGTGATAAAGCTCAGCCATTTTCACAGTTGACAAGTACTGGTTTCTTTCTCTTTCCCAGATGGAGGAATGTACAGATCCAGGTAGGCAATCAAGACTAATGAGGGGCATTGTCCATTTACTGGGGCAGAGCTGGTATAAAGAACTTCCAGGACAGTTTATCATAATACCAACAATTTACGAACCTGTTCACATAGTCAGAGAGATTCTTGACATGAGGCTTAGGATGTTCCTGTGTTTTTCTATATGGCTGAGGCCCCTCAGCAGTTAAGCAGGGAGCTTGAAAACACACCAGTATGTGAAGAGATGTTCCACAGTCAGAAGTTGCAAGAGAGCAAGTCATTGTCTGCAATCCATGTGTGGGCTCTCCTCAGGACTCCATGAAGTCCTTCTGGACAGAGTCCAGATGGAGAGGCCTGGCCAGCTGGTATAGCAGCTAGCCTTTATTGTTGGCTAGATATGAGACATGTCCAGTGAACCATCTGACAACCAGCCAATGTGCTTTAATTGGTCCCAGCTGGGTGCCCTGTCCATGAAGTATTACCTCAGAAGTAGACCAGCATAAGCACAGTGATAGGAAAGAGCCATGGGCACATGTGATACAGTCTGGAGGACATGTTGGCTCAAGTCAGCAGATCTTACCCATCAGTGTGAAATCAACTTAGCCAAGGAGTGTTTGTAAGAACCAGTTCGACCTTGGGAAATGCTACTCTGTTGAGTCTAGGTTGGTTGTTCAGAAAATTAGATTTTTTTTTTTTTTTTGGAAAGTGCTTTTGGTCATTCTACTGGAATGATAGATGTCTGGTATTGTGGTTTGTATGTGGATATATATATCTTTTTCCAAACTCACTTAAAACTCCTTACCACTCTGCAGTGAGGATGGTTCCGTGAGCAGACCTGAGCCTCATATTTAGTTCTTTTGCATGGGCAATGCACACCCTGGAGTATCTGCAGTGAGGGATTGTGGGTACCTTTCTGGGAAGGGCTCATAGAGATCTCTTCTGGTGAATGGAAGGGTGCTGTAGAAACTGAGATGAGGCTCCTAGAAATAGCTTAAGCCTTCAGGCCACCTCAGGTGCTAATGAGTTTTGTCACTAACTGGTGAAATAGACACACGACATTTAAGATTCACAGTAGCAATCCATTTTTCATGCAGAAAATGCTTGAGGATTCAGGGAGAAGTCAGTGGGTCTAGTTCTCCTACATCAGCTTCTTGAACCTTTGCGGACCACTCCTCACCTGTTCTTTGGCTTTGCATCCCGCCCCCATTTATTAGCATCCCTTCCTCCCTATCACTACCACTTCTGAGTCCCAGGAGTATGCTCTTGTTCTGGGTGCCCAGACAAGCTCATCAGAAGGTTGATTTTATTGTGACAATAGCAAATGTTTCCATACACATTTCACAGAATTTACTGTATCCTCTGTCTAAGAGATTTGGCTCGGGAACAAAGGCAGGAAGTGTTTATGGAGTGCTGATCATGTGACCTCCTTATTCTCTCCTTAGCTCTTCCTCCGAGCAAAGGTTTATTCCCATTTACCTTCTAAGGAAAAAAAAAATTAAGAGGGTGCTTATAAGGTTAATGACTTAGATTCCTATCAGCACTAGAATAAAAAATTCAGACACAGATAATTCATCCAAAATGTAGGATAAAAGGTTCATTCTTCACACCTTGATGCTTATAGGCTGAACAAAGACAAAGCGTGAAGAGAACCTGGGTGAGTAGTGTGAACATGTCTGTGTGTGAGCGTGTGTGCATGTGTGCGTGTGTGCATGTGTGTGTGTGTGTAAATTTGGAATGCAAAGAGTGATAAGCAATGTTCTTTTGCCGAAGTGAGACTCCCCCCCCCCCCCGCCTTCCCTTTCAACTTCTAGATCTTTTATAAATTACTCTTTGTATAATCCTCCCCTCAGCTCAGCTCAGACACTGCCTCTGCCAGCAGCCCTGCCCAGGTCTAGGTCAGCTGTCGTCTTGAGTGTTTCCAGAGGATTCACTCCTAGCTTGTTGTTGGGCATCTCACTGTGATTGCAATTGTTTGTTTACTTGTGTGCATACACTCTTGGACTATGATCTCCATAAGGGCTGGCAGCAGGATCGTTGTGTTCTCTGTCACAGCCCCAGTGAGGAGTAATGAGTATTTGTTAAGAGAGTGAATAAACAGCACGAGGAAGAGAAACAAATGGCAGCCACGGAGTCCTGGTGTCTCATGTGGGAAGATAGATGCTCTCTGTGTCTTGTGTGGGAGCAAGCATCTGCAAGCCTCTGCTGGGAAAGACACTGACAGATTTACATTCCTTACCAGGTACCTAGTATTCATTTGCCTTATCCCATTTCGTCTGTATAATGATGGGACTAAGCTAATCCGAAGGCTTATTAGAGAAGGGTAACTGGAGTTTAAGATGGACCTCAAAAGGTTGGTTGTGCATAGAAGACAGGGACATGGCTTCTACTTCTTAGAAGGCAGATTGAACTTGATCTTACCATGTGACAGTGTACCAGATAAGTGTGTGTCCAGAGGACAGTGAAAACCATGCAAATGAAATCTGAAGGCTTTCCATGTACCCTTTGCTTCCAGACACAGAAGCTGTTAAGATTACCATTCTCTAATCAAAAGTAATCGCAAGGATCACATGATCTCTTGCACTATGCTGGCTTGACCTATCCTTCCTTCCTGTGAATTCCGTAAGATGTGTGCATGGCTCCTCTATTTACCTTGGAAACATGCTTTATTTATGAATGTTCTTCTTACCGCATGGATGATATTCTCTCAATTGTCCAGGAATATGGTGGTGAATTTTAATTGTCAACTTGGCAGGATATGGAATCACCTGGGCAGGACATCTCCATGGCAGTTGTCTAGATTAGGTTAGCCTGTGAGCTTGCCTGTGTGGAATGATCTTGATTATCTTAATAGAAGTGTTAAGACTCACCTTCTGTGGGGAGCGTCATTCCCTAGTCAAAGGATCCTGGATTGCATAAGAATGGGCAAAGGGAGGTGAACAATAGTATGCTTATGTTCACTGCTCTCTGCTTTCTGGTGTGGTTGCAACGTGTCAGCTTGACCTCTTCACCACAAAGGACTATACTTTGAACTGTGTGCAAAAGTAAACCCCTTCTCCTTTGACTTATTTTGTTGGGGACTATTTTATCACAGCAACAGGAAGAGAAACAAAGACAGTCCAGATTGATATAATGAGTTATTATGGACACCACAGACTATAAACTCATGAACAACAGTGACGTACTGTTTACAGTTTTGGAATCTTGAAGCCCAAGCTTACCAGCATGGCTGGATTCTGTGAGAGTTCTATTGTGAATCTATACTATTGTCTTCACTATGTCTCTTCACATGGTATGAAGAAGGCTTGAAAGTTCAAGTTGTTCTTTAAAAGGGTCTGGGCATAATTTATGACAATCTCCCCTCATGACTTCATTACATCCTAAAGGTCCACTTCTAAATCACAAAGGAGATTGGGAGTTCAAACACAAGTGGTAGGGTTTACAAACATTCAGCCCATATTTTATTTTTCATAAGGGGGTGTGAATGTTGACAGTGGGATGACTGAGTCATGGAAGGATAGTAGACAAGAGAATAGAATTGGTGATGTTGGCTACAAAGCCACTGATGAGCAGAAGCATTATTAGTGCTGAAATTATAATGAAAGATGTGCCTCATAAATCCTGCTTTCTGTATGTGCAGACAATTGGAGGAAGAATGTATGACAGGCAAAGAAATTATATATTTTCCAAAGAAAGATAAGGCCCTGAGATAGGGCTGTGAGTTTTGTGTACTATATTAAGGATGACATCTGGCATAATATTGTACCTGGACATAAAATAAGGAAAGATGGAGGATGGTCTGTATGACATTCATGTGCATATGTCCATCTACTATCAGTCATTGGGAGAGAAGGAGTCTAGTTTATCTCATAGAAAGAAATACACATTGTAATCCAGAGTAAGAACAACCCCTGGGGAAAAATCAGGTGTGTTCTAAAGACCATTAATAATAAGTGTCTGAGAGTTTCCACAGTGTTCCTATAAGTCAAAATAATTGGAGCTGAAGATACACATGTCATCTTTCAATAAAACTTCTTTGTTTACTTCTCTGTTGGTACACTATAGCCATTGGAGAAGCAATCCTGTAGGACTCTGATTCTGGCATGCCTTGTTTCATGAAAGGAGGTTGGAGTTGTAGCTTAGGTGGATACACATGCTTACTTACTGAGGCATCTCTGCAGCTCTGTTTCAACCCAGTGCTAAGGATGGAGAGGCAAATTGTAGATAGCTTTGTGTCAGTTTCTTTTTGATTTTGAAGATATCTGTGTTTTCAGGATGGAAACATTTCAATAGAAGAAAATTAGAAAAAAATGTGGAGTTGTCACACACTAAAGCATATTCCACTCCTTCCTCACCTCTAGTCTTTGTTGCCTGAAAGTTATTGTAAATGTAATCACTAGCCTGAGTTTTTAATACATAATTGCATCCAGGACCATTCATATTGTCCTCATAAATATAATTTTGATTCATGGAGCCTTGATCCAATCAGTTTTTCTTTCTTTTCTTTCTTTCTTCCTTCCTTCCTTCCTTTCTTTCTTTCTTTCTTTCTTTCTTTCTTTCTTTCTTTCTTTCTTTCTTTCTTTCTTTCTTTCATTCTCTCTTCCTTCCTTCCTTCCCTCCTTCCTTCCATCCTCCCTCCCTCCCTCCCTCCCTCCCCCCTCTCTCTTTCTTTCTTTCTTTCTTTCTTTCTTTCTTTCTTTCTTTCTTTCTTTCTTTCTTTCTTTTCAATACAGGGTTTTCTCTGTGTAGCTTTAGAACCTTTCCTAGAACTCACTCTGTAGCCCAGGCTGCCCTTGAACTCACAGAGATCCACCTGCCTCTGCCTTCCCAGTGCTGGAATTAAAAGGCATGCATCACCACTGCCCAGTTAAATATGTGTAGTCCAGGCTGGCCTAGAACTCATGATCCTCCTGCCTCTACCTCATTCATCAAATCTTACCTGCATACATCACCACAACAGGCCTGTTTTTCTTTCTTCTGGCTGATGATTGCTGTGGAATATCTTTCATAGTGGGGCTTTTTGTACAGGGTCCATGCTCAGGGTCTCTAGCATCTTTTGAACCTAGTCTTAAGTTCCTACTGACCAGGTCCATTAAAGGGAAACGTCACATCTAGAAGACAAAGTTCAATTCAGGCCTCTATGAGAATAGTTCTCACTGGACCTGAATTTGTGATGCTGGGATAAGATGAGACATCATGGCTGTGATTACCGTAATCCACTTGGATTTCATAGAGAAAGTACAAAGCCCACATATCCATTGCACAATTAATCATCTGTCCTATCAGATCTTCCTGATTCCTTTTCCTCTAAATTGCAGGCGTGGAAACATCAGATAGGAAGCCTGTGACACAGATATCTAGGAAGTTGATGGCACTGATAGACAGGTGTTAACCAGACAGAGGATGATTATTTCTCTTTGGGTAAAGTGCTCTTCCTGGGTCCTGGGTGAAAAGATGTAGCTAGCAGGCTTCCTGCTGAAAAGAGTTAATGTGCTGTGTTTAAAATGGAAGCGCTATACACACTCTGCTATCCATTCCTCCGTTTCCTTTTCTTTCTTCTACACATTTTAATTCTTAAACGGAACCTTTTAAAAAAATCTCGACGTCTGGATCATTAGCGAACCTCAAAGTACTTTTACAAGTTGTCTCATCTCTACATAACCAGATAACGGTAGCTTTCTCAAAGCCATGCTCAGGTCAGTGCCCAAAACCTATATTCGAGCCGATCTCCTTTTGAGGCACAAACACTTGGTCTATTTGTGAGAGGCGGGGAAGAACAGAGAGATTGAGGATAGAGAAAAAAGCGAAATGATTTACAAATTCTGTGCGTCTAGTAGCTCCTTCTTATCCCTAGACTAAAAGTCTTTTTCTTAAAAAAATATGTGTGCGTGTGTGTGTGTGTGTGTGTGTGTGTGTGTGTGTGTGTGTGTTCGTGTTCTAGTGTGTGCACCTGTGTGTATCAATTGTGTGTGCAAATTCACATTTGGAAGCCAGAGGCCAACCCTGGGTGTCACCCTAAGGAATGCTATCCAAGACAAGATCTCCTTTTAGTCTAGAACTCAGTAATTCATCTAGGCTGGCTGGCCAGCAAACTCTGGGGATCCTCCTGGTTCTGCCTCCCCCAAATTGAGATTATCAATGTGAGCCATCACACCTACATTTTTAGGTGGGTTCTGGGGATTAAATTGGGTTCTCATGCTCAAGAAATAAGTACTTTATTGACTGAGTCAACTCCTCAGCTTAGGATATTCCAAGGTGTTATCTGGAGATATAGCATATGTTAGTCTTGGGTCTGGGAACAGGGCAACTGATATACCAGCATTTACACCACAGTGGAGCCATTGAAGATAGTGGTTCTTGTTCTCCGTTAGGTAGTGAGGTGTGCTTGATAGGAACAGTAAGCTGGGACTTTGACAGGGAAGTTATGATCTTGGTGACCTGAGTGCTTCTTTTTAAATGGGGACAAAGTATATTAATGAGGAAATATGGATTTTTAAAAAATCTCTTAAATGTGATTGTTTTGAATGAGAATGACTCTGCATGCTTCCTCAACTCTGTGCTCCTCTCCCTGCATAACAGTATGAGATGTCCCTGCCTGCTATGAATCTTAACTGTCTGGACTCCTAGTGTGAAGAGGTTAGGATGCAAAACTAAAGAGTGTGGAGCTTTGGATGTGAATGAGTCTGCTGGACTTGTTTGCATCCTTGGGCAAGTGTGAACTGTGGGTTCCTATGTGAATGCATTTACAAAGTGTTTTTGCAAGTGAAGACCCATTCCTTTTTAAAGATAAAATTGCTTTTCTAAAACAGAAATGCTGAGTAAGTAGAAGGATGGCTCTGAGTTTTAGAAGGAGCCTTCCAGAAATTGGTGCAAGAAGCTTGCTAATGGTACTGAGAGGTGGAAAGGAAGATGCACAGACCATGCTGTGTTTTGCATTTCAATCTCTGCAGATCCTCGTTCCCTGCCTATGCATATTTAAAATTCCTTTCAATATATAAATAGGATAATTCTCTCTCCTCATCCCCACTAGAGTTCATTTAACTGGCACAAAAAAGAATTGTACATCCATAGGCCTATCTTTTCCTGTTTTTACTATTTATTGGTTTTTCTCATTCTCTCTCTCTCTCTCTCTCTCTCTCTCTCTCTCTCTCTCTCTCTCTCTCTTTCCCCCCCTGCTTCTACGTTGCTCTCCTAAGATTAAATTGTGTCTCAGGATTGACCAGGGGGAGAAATACAATTTCTTCTAAACAAGGACAGGCCTGAGGGAGGTGATCTCTAGGCTTGCTTTGCTCTTTGGCACCAACCCAGATTTTCCAGAATCCAATTTGAATAGAAAGCTCTGGGCGTGAGGCAATCTGTGTTCTTGCAACCTACCCTTAGTGCAGTCTCCTATTATTGATGACAATTGCCCATTTTCTTCATAAATGAAATTCTAGCACTATCCATGTCCCAAAGGCACAACTGAAAGACTTCAAATTCTTTTATGGGAAGGACAGTGAGGAGGGACATAAGCTAGGATCTGGGGAAAGACATTCATAACAAAAGCCAGGCAAGCTCTTCTTCCTTAAAAAAAAAAAAAAAAAAAGCTTCAGAAAGCTAGTTCAGTAGAGTGTCCTTGCCGTATGTGGATAATGTGAATGGTTCAGTCATTCATTCTAGAGTTGATTTGGACTGTCATATTTGATTCAGGAAATCATACCTTCTTATCGAAAGCTTATTACCCCTAGATAGTAAGTATGGAATGGGATTTTGGTTACTGACCTTTTGAACTTTCATTCTATTTCTTTTGAGGTGGTTGTTGTTTGATCTAGGCTCTGTAGTGAGTGGCTCAGAACCTGGACTTAGGGGCTGAATTGCCTGATAACCATTTCCCTGCTCTGTCACTTTCTACTGTATATATATAATTTTGAGCAAGTTACTAGACCTTCCTGTGCCTTGGTTTCTATACATGAACAACAGTAGAGTGGTACAGGGATTAAATGAGTTAATATTCTGGCCTCTTAGAACTGTGCTTGACAGCATAAGCACTATACAAATGCAAGCTCCTTTTATTCTAAGTCGCCATCACCACTACCGTTGACATCTGGAAGGTGTGCTGAATAGCATGTCCTGCATGAAAATATGATAATGGCTCTTATGTTTGCAACTAGTATCTATTAATTAAGAAACCATCATTTGTGCTCTGTAATTATATTTATTAAACCCTAACTCCTATCATAACAATAATTAGTTCTTGCTAATTAAATTTATCAAATTCCCCCTGGATTCATATCTTAGGTAAATATTTAGTAGCCCTACACTAATTATTTTAATCAACATGGAGTGTATTTCAAATGACTACAAATAGTTCTAACTAATTAGATTGAGTACAAAATAATATCTTATGTAATAAATTTGCAGGTGTTAAAAAAGAGAGGAAGGAACCACAGGATAATGTCTTAGCGACCTAACCATTGTCTGACTTAACTGTGGCAGCATTTTTAAGACCCTCTAATATACTAGAGGAAGTAGCTTTTGAAGGTTTGCTATGACTATTCTGATTTGTGTTCTACTGCCAATATTGGGACCAAATACTGTGTATGACCCAAAAACATGTTTTCTGATTTGCAGTTGGATCCACTTATACCAGTAATTATTGCAAGATCAAGAAGCCAACCACAGCATCACTGAGTTTGCAGCCATAAATGCAGAGAGATAGATCTCTGTTTCAAAAGAACTTGAAGGTATAAAAGTATCACTTCTTGATTCTGGCCTCTGCAGGTTGGATTTCCACATCCTTAGACCGTACTTTTTCCATTATACTCATGCTAAGAAGTACTTTCTCCCTGCTTATGCAGCATCTTCATAACAAAGAGAATGAATCCTTGAATTACAAATGGCTGATTGGCATCCTGTTGCTTGAAAACTGTGAAATCAATGCATCATATTTTATGATAAAAATGTCTCTGACCCACCTTTACAAAGACATGCATGTTGCTTGGTGGCTGGTCCCTTGTGGCTAATGCCCACTTGTCCATACACTTCTCCTTTCCTGTCTTGACTGTAAGGGCTGTATTGTGAGATGCAAGACTCTAGTATACAATGGTCAGTCTCTAGCCACATTCACCGGGCTATCTGTGGCAGGGTGTTGTGATCGACTGTCCTATGAGCCAAGCCACTGCATGTTGAGGAGTTCAGCTATGTCATTTTACAAAGGGAGAATTCCACCTGGACTTGTTGACTGTTCATACCCCTCATGGAGGGGGCGGTCATGAGACCCTCATCTGAGTATCTTGCGTCTCTAAACCACCTGTTGTATGTGACTTGCCTTAATGACATGTGTATACAGTTCAAGGAAGAGTAGGGGAGGGGCAGTCTATCTATGCACTTATGGGGAAACTCGTGCCTTTTGGAAAGTAAGGGTTTTTCAGGTGTGGCTTGTTGAGGGAGGAATGTCCACACTTCTAAGCATCCTCTCAGTATATTCTGTAAGGAAGCCCAGTGAAATCTGGTTCCTCAGAATGAATTTGGGTGGAATCATGCCTCATTTTGTCTTTGGGGACCTTAAGAGGTATAGATGTTGGTGATGTCCCCATGGAAGGAAATTTACCAGTATCTGGATTATGGTTGTTTATGGTGAAGATTGGTAGAACAACTGTCTATGCCAGGAATCAGACTCAGGTTACAAGCCACATTCACGGGCTGATCAGTGGGTGGATGAACTTGAATCTGAATTCACAGCTGGATGTTGGGTTTACATTCTTCTTAACTGTCATCCAGGAGATAAAGGAGTAAAATGATTGTGACTATCAGAGTATTGGCAGTTGGATTACATTATAATAAAAATGTTCCATTTCAGGGATAAAGATGGAGGCTAAAATATCAAGCCATCCAGTTAGAGAGCTAAATCTTTTCAAAGTTGTCTCCATCCCTTTCTTGTAAATGACAGGTGAATAATCACTCACAAGCAGCCAGCAGTAGATGCCCATGGTGTGGTGTCCAAGATCACCCCAGGCAATCCTGGCTTTCATTTTCACCAACTGGCTGTTGAAAATGTCGCTGCTTCCTTACAGCCTATAAACTACATTCTATTTTTGTGATAAAGTCTCCAGTGGGCAAGGGAGACACATTTGACAGTGGATCTGCACTTGGGTCTCTCTGAGATGTGCACACGCGCATAAGAATTACAGAAAACGTACAAGCTTTATTTCCCCATCTCATTAAGTTGTCATCCACTTTCAGTGCCGATCTATCTCTTGTTTTGAATATTGCTTCCCTCCCTCCTGGCTCTCCTTGGAGTATTTGTGATCTCATGCAGCCACCTTTATGATAGATGAATCATTCCTATGGCAACTGCAGTCATCATGAATCCTTAGAATGAGCTGGCAGGAAGGAAAAGTCTCCATGAGAACAGAGATTCAAAGGTGTCATGGGGTAGTAAGGGAAACTGGGAATACCAAAATGATGAAGTTAGGAACAGACTGTGTGGAGCTGGAAAGGGTGAGATGACAGGCGTCTAGAATGGCCTGCCTTTGCACAACATGACACAGAAATGAATAAACACATACGTGGTATGGGTCTTCTGAAGTTAAATACGCCTTATAAAAGAATCATTCTGTATTCTTCATATGAGCCAATCATCCAGAACATGGCATCTAAGATTTGGGGACCATATCTGCATTTGGGCTCAAGAAATGTTATCACTGAAGAACTCATTCTCTTGGTTCCACTTCTGTTTTAGGGAATGGAACAGTACTATGTGGGAGTTCTCTGGCTGCTGAATGTGAACTGCAATTCTGAGTGAAAGCTTCTTGGAGATGGTCCCTTAAGTAGTGGAATTAGATAGTGCAACTCTGCTCTGAGTTCAATAACATCTGCCTATATTATTTAAATAATTATGCCTGATAGATGGGCCATACCACTCATTTTAACTACGAGAATAGTATTAAGAATGGATCTAAATCAGGGCTGATGTACACGTAGCTTTCCTACTTGCAGTTCCTATTTGTGCCCTTCATTTACCCTTTCTGATCCATTGGTTCCGAAGAATCAGTATTGGCAGTTCCATGCATGAAGATGGCTCCCATTTTATCCCTACCAAAATATGTCCACAAAATCATGCTAAAAGACAGAAGTGACTTATTTTATGCTTTGAATAAGAAGAACACTTGAATCTTTAAAAAGAAGACCATGCACATGTGTGCATTAAAAGGAAGCAGGGTGGGTGCTTTCTATGCCCGGCATAAGAGTCCCCTGAGAGAGGCGATCCCCCAGCATGCCTTTCGTCCTCTTTTCTATTAATTGGTTACATCAAAGAGATCCAAAGTCTGTGACAGACTGGAAGCTGAGAACTACCCTACCTCAGCATATTAATCCTCAAACTAAGAAGTGTAGAATTAAAACATTCACTTTCCTGTGCATGGGTGAATGGCACATATCCTGAACATTGCTCCAAGGTTTCCTACATCACTAAGTCCAATGCGTTTTCTTAGACTGATTCTATTTTACTTTGTATGAGTGTTTTTTTTTTTTTTCACATGTATGTATATTTATGCCTTCTACCCACAAAGGGAGAAGAGGGAATCAGATCCCCTGGAACTGAAACTGTGGATGATTGTGAGCCACTGTGTGGGTACTGGGAATTGAATTTGGGTTCTCTGCAAGAGCAACAAGTGAGCCATCTTTTTAGCCTTGATTGTGTATTCTTAAGTCCCCAACTTGCCTCAGAGTTTAGCATATTTGACCACTATGTTTTTATTCTCTTTGTTCTCTCATTCATATAGTTTTTAAGGATTTTCTCTTGGTTAATCCTAGTATATTTTGTTGGATATTTTCAGTGTTAATTTTAAATCACGTTAAAAATTATTTATCTGTTTTAAGGAGTTTGATAATATTCCCTCTCTGTGCTGTCTGTCATGGCACCTGTTGTCCAAATGTGTCTGTTAAGTGCTTGGAATCAGAAGGCAGGTATCTGAATTGAGGTATGCTCTAAGTAGAATATGTATAGAAGATTGTAAACACTTATATAAACAAAAACAACAAAAGAAATGAAATGATTTAAACTGTTTTTGTGTTGGCTGCATGTTAATTGATAATGTTTTGATTACATTGGAGGTAAATCGGGTAAATAAAATCAATAATTAAAGTAAATATTCTGTGTTCAGATTGGACAATAGTGACCAGTGCAATGGATATACCCAGTTCAAACCTTTCCTTTTGATATTAGATAATGTAAGCAATTGCTACCTCACCCCTTCTATTAGGCTATCATTCATGTGCTTAAGCTCAGCAAAAATGAAATGGGAACCATCTCCTCTTAAATCCAATCCTATTTCAGTGACTGATCCCACCATCATTTTCATTTATTTTTCCTTCTCCACAGAGCATCCTCCTTTCAGAACTCCTATTGCCGAATATACAGATGAGAATATTTGTGAATCCTATGCTAGTCCTTCTCATGTGAACACCAGTAGCTTGGAGAGTGTGCTTCCTTATAAAACAGCCTGTTCCAATTGTGAATAGCTCTATTGTTAAAAAAAAAATTCTGAATACATTGAATTTGACTTAGAATTTCTATTCAGGTTTTAATTCTGTCTTCTGAAGGCATCCTAAACAAATTTTATTCCATTTTTATTTGAGAAGATTCTTAATATCTTGGCTTTGCTGGTGCTCTTTCTCTAACGTGTTCCTTCTTAAACATATCTTGTTCCATTGACATGGTTTCTTATCACTCATTTTAAGTGTTCATCTTTGAGTATAATATATTTTTTGCCTATTTAAAAGTAGATGGCCTACCAATTCCATTATTCCAGTCACAGACAAGAAAGGGATTCATGGTTGCTCTTGGTTTTGTGCCACTGTTGGTGTCTTTTGGGTATGTCTGTGTATTTGGGAGTTGTGATGGCTAATCTTGGTTGTTAACTTGCCACACCTGGGAAGAAGGAACCTCCAATGAGGAATTGCCTCTACCAGATCAGCATGTAGGCATTTCTGTAAGGCATTTTCTGGAGGGTTAATCGATGGAGAAGAGTGTAGTGCACTGTGAGCACTGCTGCTCCTAAGTAGGTACTTCTGAGTTGTATAAGAAAGTTAGGTGAGCAATCCAAGGAAGCAAGCCAGTAAGCATGTTCCTCTGTAATCTTTGTTTCTAGTTCCTGCCTCAAGTTTTTGACTAAACTTCTCTAGTTGACTGTAGCCTGCAAGCCAAATAAAGCCATTCTCCCTGCCAAGTTATTTTTGGTTATGGTTTTTATCACAGCAATAGAAAAAAACCTACCAGAAAGGGGGTCATATAAAATATAATGTATTACATAATATCCTTTACATAAGTATATTATTAAAATCCACAGCATCATGCTATATGATGTAGCTAAGCCATGCCTTATCAATACTATGTTTAGATTGCATACTTGTATTTTGTGATGACCTTTGTAGCTTTGTTTATTGCACAAAGAATGTCTATTTAGACACTGGATTCTGACTCTCTCATTCACTGTATTTCCTTTCACTCAGTTTGATGCCATGAAATACTGCTTAGTAATCCTATATTTTTCACACAAAGTATGAAAGTAAATCATAAACATATAAATGATAGGATGAAAGTCATATTTAGGGGCTGGAAAGATGGCTCAATGGTTAAGAGCACTGACTGCTCTTCCACAGGACCCAGGTTCAATTCCCAGCACCCACATGGCAGCCTACAAGTATCTGCAACACAGTTCTGTGGCAAAAAAACACCAATTCACATAACAATTAAAAAAATTAATTATATTTAATTTATGTCTTAACCATTTTTTAAAATTATGTCTTGTGTGTTTATGCGCATACATAGATACCATAGTACCCAAGACCAAGTCAGATGCCAACTTACGGGAATTGATTCCCTCATTTCAAGATTGTGTGAAGTGTAGATGCTGGACAAGAAGCAGCTTTCTCCACAGAACCATCTCACTGGCCCCACACTACTGCATTTAAGAAAGCAAAACTGAGAAGTAATTTTAGACATTTGTGGGGTTTGCCATCCTTTTGGGAAAAGGCGCTGGCTTCTGGTAATTGATGCTTTCTTTTTAGGGTCTTTTCAATTATACATTATTGATTCAATTATATATTATGGACCCTTCCTAGACATGATGTCAAAAGGATCTACTTATAGATTCCTGAGTTAATAATCTTCTTCTTCAACCTAGAATACTATTTCCTCTCTGTTTTCCTTACATTCTCTGGGATTGAAAGTGGTTCCTACAATTATGCATTTGGGTTTCCTCTTTTCTTAGAGTCTCCTAATTTACCTTAGTTTCTTTCTTCCTAATACCTATATACTTTATTGTCCAAAGATCACTTTAGTTTATATCACTTCCATAGGTAATTGCACTTTTAATTTATTCATTCCATAAAAGATTTTTGTGTAAAGTATGTATTAAGTTTTACTTTAAAGGCTTGAGAAACAAGTTTGATCAAATGTATTAAACTCGTGCCTTCAATAAATTCCAAATCCAGACACATATCTTGACAGCAGCATGTGATAAAAGCAGTAAAAGAAAGGTCAGGAAAATAGGGCAAAAATTGGGCAGGGGCATTCAAGAAGGTGTGAGAGGCTGGGCTGACTGATTCATATCTGTAATCTCAGCACTCCAGAGACTAAGACAGGAGGATTGCTGTGAGTTTGAGATCAGCTTGACCTACATAGTTTGTTCTAGGATAGCCTTATCTCCAGAGTAATCAGCCAGTCAATCAATCAACCAATCAATCAACCAACCAACCAATAATAAATAAATGAAGGTATTCCAGAAAATTTAATAACATATAAATCAGTGGAAGTTAAAAATGCCCTTGGGTTTGTATTTGCATATATTTCAAGTGCATCACAGTGCTTGTGGATACAGGGGAGAGGACTGGGGTCAGGATGTCAATGTCATGCTTACTCATTCATAAATTTGGACTTTATGTTATAGGTGATTAGGACTGATGGAAGGAGTTGGAGCAGAGTTATTACATAGATTTACATCTTCAAGTGTATGTGCATTTCAGCTAATGTTTGTAAAGCCTTCCTTCATTGCTTCGGCTTTGAAGGTGCAGTGCCTTATACCTATGGGCTTTGCAAAGGCTCACTCCTCACTACTTAAAACACGGGAAAGAAGAAATATCAACTTCATAATTAGAAAGTTGTCAAATCAAAATAGGAATTATTAGGCAGGTTATGTGGCAGAGTGTGTCACATGTGTAAGGCCCTGGGTTCAACCCTGGGCACAAGATGTACAATAATAATTATAATAATGAATAAAATATGTATTAATAGATTCCTGCCAATCATAGTTTTGCAAGTATATTAACTGTTTGTCTACAGATTAGCTCTTAGTTTCCCTCAAAGTAGATGAATGTTGAACTGAGTAGGAAGGTTTGTAGAGCACACACCACAAATGCCTGTCTTTCTTGCTCTCTTCTCTGGGTTGGTACTGTGTCTTTAGAGAAATATAAGGAAAGCTCCATGGTATCCCTGGCCGTTCTTCGGGAATTCAGGGTCTCATGATAATTTTAAGGACTATTCCCCAGTCCAGTAATTATAATGGCCACTCTCATTAACCAAAACTACACACTGGTAGAAAGTCAGTGCATCTTCTCTCTTTGCAAGAGAGTGCTTTTGGATCATTGGTCTGGGCAAAAGGAGAGGTTTGGCTTCTTTTGTGTTCACATCCTGGGGTTGGAGTGGGTGGTGGTGGTGGAGGAAGGACAGAGAGGAGGGAAAACTGATGAAGACATTGCAATTTAGAAAAGCACTAGATGCGGCACTGGGAAACAATGTAGAAAGGAAACAAATACACCCTAGCAACTAATTAAAATCGAGAACGAGGGAATGAAAGCCTTTCCAGTGACTTGTACTTTGTGAGACATGTTAAGGTGGTGCCTCAAAGGGGACAAAGCTCTGCATTTATTGGTTCAAGAAGTATTAAGTGCATACTTTACTTTTATATCCATATGAATAAGACATTTGCAATCTGTGAACAGCTCACATTCCATTGGGGAGAGTAGTAAACAAACAATTAGAATGTGTTGTGGTAAGAATACTAACAACATCGTGCCTTGGAGATTACAGGAGCTAGAAGGAGGAGCCCATGTGGCTCCTGTAAAGGAGTATGTGACAACCTTTGGAAATCCAGACTCCAGTCTGGACCGAGCTTGGTGGGTAAGTACTGACTGTGTTATCTGTGATGTGAAAAGTGGGTTAGTCTAGTAGAGTTAACGGGATAAGGAAAAGATATGCTTCAATGCAGGAGTTTAGAATTATTGTTGATTGGTACAGTGGTACACCATGTAGTATTTCAGTCACTGAAAAACTGCTGATTAGACTGTGTTCCCATGCCATTGTCATGACCCTGAGAAATTCTTACCACCTAGTAATGTTGCTGTCGATCATTGCATCATGATTAAATTCTCGGCTGCTGCTGATGATGCAGGTGTAAACAGACTTACTCTGCTGATGGTCTTATAAAAGCCTGGCTCACACAATAATGGACAGTAAGTAACACTTAATAATGTCAATAAGCAACTACATTACTGGTTGATGTAGTTACTAGACCATCCATTATTACTTTAGAGTCTATTCTAATTATTTTTGAAGAAGTTTGCTATACAACAGCAATATGTCATGCTTCCAGCAGCCTCACAGATGTCCTGTCTGTTGAGTCTCTTTGGTGCATCATTTTCTGTTATGTTTGATTTAATCTTTAATATCATGTTGTTTTGCTCATCATCTTCCTAGTAGTCATCAGCTACTAAATGTTACGTTGTACACAAAATGACAAAATTATCAAAGGATGCATTACTCAGAACATATTCTGACTATAAGCAGCCTGGGATGAGGGAGGTCATCTGGGATAAATTGCCTAGAAGAAGGTTAACTCTTTGGTTACCATTTATAGGGTGGGAAATGCAGGCATGTGAACTGAGTTAGGGTACTGGAGCAAAATCTCCGGCATCTTCTTGCATTCTGATGATGCCATGTGAATTTATTTCAAACTGTACATAGTTATATTTTTAAAACAACTTAAAACTAGATTTCAAGCACATTACTATTACCCCTGCCCCAAACTTAAGAAGATCAAAGGAAAACCCTAATAGGAATTTTTATCTTCAAATATATCTAGTTTGTAAATCCAAACTTTAGTAATCCTAACCTTCCTCGTGCTGACTTCTATTTACCATCATTAATATCGATCAGGAGAGAAATCCTGGCATGCAGATTTTGCAAAGGGAAATAAAATGGGACAGTTTGTAAGACTTAGAACCAGGAAAGTCGTTCCCAGTTATTCTCATATGTCAAATAAAAATGCAGCTGACAAACATCCAATAATCAGAGCATTAAAATATGCAATCATTTATTGTGTTTAGTCACGACAGACTAGGCCAGAAGATTATTACTTTTTCTGCATCACAAATGGGAGAAGTATGGCTCCAAAAAGAAGCAAACTAAATGAACGAAAGAAAACTCACGTCATGTACTGGTACAGCTCAGAGACCAGACTGGGCTGGGCGTGGTACTCCTGCCATGCTGTCTACCATTTTGCTGTGGGGAAAGTCCAGTTATCTACTTCTGTTGACTTCAGGAGCTTGAAGGAGAAGCTTAACCCATTGGGGTGAGAAAAGTGTTTTCTAGGGGGAACTGGAGAAGACTAATATTATCTTGAGTCATTGTAAATAGGGGGAACTCAGGTAAAAATCAAGTAAGATGCAAAAGGGTTAATTATGACCCTCAATACAAAAGCTAATACATGCCATAAATGGTTTCTTTGTTTCAATCTTCATGACACTCTGCAAGGTAAGTAATGGCATTCATATTTTATAGATGAGAAATTGAGGTAGAGAGTAGTTAATAAATTACTTAGATTGACAGCGGAAATTCACCTGAGTTGTCTCTTTCTTTCTTGGTGTTATGTCTGGACCAGTGAACATCATCAATAAATATTTTTGAATGAATGAAGTAATAGAGTGGTCTGATTCATATGTGCCTAATTCTAAAGGTCATTTTTGTTCTATGTCTTACTCTTTAAAAGGAAATGTATTGCTGTCTTCTCTCATGGATAAAATGTCTCTCATAGGTATCTAAGATAACAATTGAGATGCATTAAGTCGAATGATGAAGAGGTCTCAGTAGGTTGAATTGCTTTCTACACAAACATTAAGACACGACTTTGGATCTCCAGCACCCATGTAAAAACTGGGTGCAAAGGAAAATGTCTGTAATCCCAGTGCTGAGGGGCCAAGACAGAGGGATCCTAGGGCCTCATTGGCTAGGTAGTCTAGCTTAGACAGCAAGCTCCAGATTCAATGAGAGACCCTATTTTAGAAAATAAAGTAGACAGTACTAGACAAATGCCTGACATTCATTGCTCATCTCCACATGTACATGTGAACACATAAGCTCACAGTGTATATATACAATCACAATAAAAACATACATGACGATTTCAGATGATCTACTATGTAAAGTGATATAAATAGATTATAAAAGGCTTTCCACAGAGGCACTCAGAATAGCCAGATCTGGCCTCTACCTGTCTTTTACAAGCCAATTGCCGTGTCTAAATATGGGTAGGGTTTTGAGCTGGTCCATTTAAACCATTTGAGCATCCTTTCTATGGCTCCTCTCACTCTTGAATTTCTCCCTAAGTCTCCAGGCTCTTGGCAAAAACTATTCAAACAAACGCACCTGCAGAGATCATAGGCAGCTTCAAGAAGACTGTTATTTTTAACAAGGATCAAATAAATATAATTCCTCCTATCAAAGGAAGGACAAAAGGACTGCTCACTTATCATGGATAGAACAGAGACAGAAATGAAATGCCCTTGCCGTAATCATGGGCTCTCAAAGAAAACTTTAAAAGGAAGGTAAAACAGGATTCTTTTTCTAGAGGGAAGTTTACTTCCATATCCTCAGGCCAAAGACAGACTCATAAACTAACAGCAAAGGAAAGAGGAATAGGGAGGTAATGTCACCATAAGTGGCTCATCATGCTCCTCATTTATCTTGTCCATCCTGCTAGGCTGTCCTGGAGGTAACCCTGATTCTTAGTGGTATCTGCTAAGGTTTTTCAAATCAATTATTGTAAAGGATATGTATATGTATACATATATACATACATACATATGTTGCCAGGAGATAAAGAAGCCAGTACTTTGTGAAGGCTTATCTGTGAGTGATTACAAGGCAAGAAGTAGAAGAAAGGGCTATATATATCACAATGGGATAAGACACAGAGCAAGGCATGGGGTAAAGTCAAAGTATAAAACTAGGCTTTCTTGTAAGCCTTTGGCCCAACACTTCTATTATAAACATGTGTAATAGTCTTCCATGTTTGAACACATTGTCCCAGCTATTGGCACTATTTGGGGAGGTTATGGAACCTTTAGAAAGTGGGATGACATCTGGAGAAGATGCTTTCCTGGAATGTTTGCCTTGACCATACAGTTCAGCCTGCTGCCTTCTTGTGCTCCCTGCTTCCTCATCAGTACCATGTAACAAGGACCTGCTTGGCACATCATCTGCTACAGACCATGCCCTTCTATCCATGCCTTTCACACCATGACAGACCATCCATGCGTCGGAATGGATCTTCGCTCCCTTAAATTATTCCTATCAGATATTCTTTCACAGTGATGGCAAAAAACAACTAGTATCATTGTGCCCTGCACATGCTTTGCACTGTCACCCATCTCCAAGAATATGGAAGCACAGCCTACTTTGAGTTCATGAATTGGGTACTCTCTGGATAGGAAAAAAAAAAAAAGCATCACTGCAATCTGGTGTTTGTATAGAAAGCACAGCAGCAGAGACAGGGAGGGAGGGAGGGAGGCTCACATCAGAACACCTGCTCCAAGATGCCACCTGAGAAACAGCCGAGCACTCACAGGATGGAAACATCTGTGCACAGCTCCAGAATCTAAGAGCCTCAAATCGCAGGAGGGAGGAAACTGGAGTGAAGAGTAGGACGAGAGGGAATCGGGCTAAAAGGAAGTAAGAAATTAAATGATTCGGATAATGTGGAAGGAGGTGTTGAGAATAAAGATGTCTGTAGAGGTTAGGAAAAGAGAAAGGGCTGTGGACCTACTGCTCATAAGTAGACACCTTTGAGCACAAATGATGAATACAGCTCTTCTAGAGGATGAATCAACACTCTGTGCTCTCTGACACAACCAGACTGAGCATAGAAAGCCACAGTCTACAGCTGGATGCTTAGGTAATCCAAAGCCACAGAATAGGAGCAATTTGAAAGCAGCCAGGTCTCTGGCCAGTGGACATGCTGTGGCCACTGTCCACATGCCAGGTCTTTGTAACATTCACAGTATCAATGGTTTCTCATGTGATACTACTTGGCTTCTATAACTCTACTCACCCTAGGTTTTCCCATTCTGTTTCCAGCATCTTTTTCTAGTTTTACTTTATCTCTACGCCTACAGGAATCACTGTTGGGTCTGTTGTTATATATTTAATTTGGGACTTTGCTTGGGATTACTTTTAAGTGATTCCCAAAATGCTTATATGAATAGGTGGTCTAGAAAGAAAATTTAAAAGGAATTCTAGTCTAAACTTCAGCCATTCCATTTACAAGTCTGCTGTGCATGCTTGTGGGCATTTGGTCTTAAGGATGGGTTGTGCAATGGGCTGGCCATTTGTGTTGAATTTTGAAAGTTGCATAGGTGTTTACCAAGTGAAACAAACATGTGACCCCTTTAGAAGAAGGATTTTGGGAGTTTGGCATCTGGTTTGAGTATAGGGAGTATGTTATGTATAGGAAGGCCAGAGACCTGAAACATAGAATGAAGCTGGGTTTTTGTGCTTGGCTATAAAGTTTCTGTAGATTATGATAAAGGAATGTGTTCTGGAGAACCAGTTGTTTCAAAGCATGTTGGTCCTTCTACAGATACTTGGTCTATATACTTTATGATGGACACAGGCTACTTCATTACTGTTCAAAAGGGGCTACAGTTTCTTTACTAATGATTGTACTGTTATGCACAGCATGCTGATGAGCAAAGCTTTATGAAGGATTCCCCCTGCCTGAGAAAGTCATGCTTAATGTATTTTGCCCATTAATTTGTGGTAATGATAAACCATATGAATTTTTTTTTTTTTACTGAAGTGAGTGCTGCCTTCTAAATGTATACAGCATTAATAGACTTACTAAAATGTTATGAAAGAATCAGATAAATGTGGGCCAGGAATATGCCCATCCTGTAACAGTGCTAGGCAACCTGTATAAATCCAGTTAGCTCTGCAGTGGTACCCAGAAAAAGACAGGAGGTGAAGAGGAGAAGGCATAAACCAATTTGGGTCCTCAAGGGAGGGAATCTTGGTGATCAGGATAACAATGCTGAAACACCATAAGCTGGAAATCAGGACTTGAGCTTTCATTCTGGAGGCAGCTGGAAACACAGAATATTGCAGGTGGACATTCTTACTGCTGAACAGGGGCTTCATCAGCAGGAATTGTTTAAAGGGCAAAGAGACAGCCATGAGACATTACAGGCACCTAATTGTAGAGACAGAGGACTTGAAATCACCTAAAGTTACAGAAATACAAAAGAAAGGCATTTTCAAAAGTCAGATGTCCTTGGTCCCAGCAAATGACAACAGACTAAATGTAGAAAGAAAAAGGAAAATGGAATCTGGGTAAATTCCTCAGCTCCTAGGCTGCCAAGACCCAGCAGGGAATGACACTGTTCAACAGTGTCTTGTTGTTAATCATTTTTCTCATTTTCCCTAGCTGGTAACCCTGGGACCATACTAATCAACTCCTCGTTTCCCCCAGTATCAGCAGCCTGCCCCTGGCTTACATGGTGCTCTGGTTATTACATGGAGGTTTAATCATTGTCCAAACCCAGCTCCATGTCTTCCTTGCAATTTCGCCCTTGATTCAGTTTGTGTTTTCCAAGGAAATGTAGCTGCATAGAGGTGGAAAGAATCTATTTACAGAGAGGATAGATGGAAATGGAAAAACCTCGTCAAGAAAAAGAGATGGGACAGGGGGGTGATGTATGGAAGATTTTCTTTTTCATGATCCCAGAGACAGAAATGAAAGAAATCCAGAAACATAAAGGAAAATCAATGCTGCTCTTCAAACTTGTGGCATCCCCTCTTCATCTCATGGCACCAGGAAGGAGCCTGAGATGGAAACTGAAAAGCAGCAAGGTGATAGAATGAAAAATGTCAGCATGTGCACACTTGATATTTCCGAAGGTGGTGTCTGCAAGTCACATTTGGCTTCCCCTCTGTCCTTCTCAACACTGCCCACCTCCTGCTATAAGGCTCCTTCACATTCAGAGCCGAGGAGGCTGAATTGAGTCAGTGACGGGTTCTTCAGTTACTGGGACCTGTCATGTTGGCCAGGTCAGTTGAGGCTGTGAGACATCAGAGATGATAACTTATCTCTCTACTCTATAAAGTTGTCTAATTTGCAGAAGGTAAAGATGAAAATCACCTTCTTAGGGACCAGCTCCTAACCTCTTAAGAGAATTTATGAATAGATGTAGGTGTATTCATATTTTCTTTTTTAAAAAATGCTGTCAGACATTTGGATTCCCTAAAGAACACTTGACAGCAGAGAGGAGGCTATTTTCAATTAACATAAAAATATCCTATTGTTTTCCACTTCTCTAAATACAGACATGTATAACTTGACTCCATTTTTCATGTAGACAGTAATCTCATGTTACTCCCTTGATGCCAATCTCTTCAGAAGTATGGTTTCTGACATACCCTATCCCTAAGGTTTCCTTTTATTTTCCCCTTGAAACACCCAAATGAGAGTTTCTCCTCGACCAAACATTTGGATGGAAATGCTCTCGACAAGATCGCCAACAAGCACTCCTGTCTTAGAACTCCAGTAATTACTTCCTCCTCCTTGCCCTATTGGCCTCTGTGCAGCATCCAATGTAGCCCTTTATCTTTCCCATGGCACACACTGTCTCAATTTGCTTTTCAAGTAAAACGCTTCCTTTCTGTTCTTCACCTGCCTTACAGGCTTCTTTTCAGCCTTGATCGGTGGTTATTTTTTATCGTTTTTATTTGCCGATTTGTTTAGTTGTTTTTGTTTTTGATCACTTTCTCAGTTGTGTGTGTGTGTGTGTGTGTGTGTGTGTGTGTGTGTGTGTGTGTGTGCACATGGGTATAAAGTTGCCATGGTGCACATGTGGCAATCAGAGGACAAAGTCAGATGTTGGTCCTTACCTTTCATCCTGACACAAGGTGTCTCACTGCTGTATATGCCAGGCTAGCTGTCCCACGAGCTTTCAGGGATTCTCTTGTCTCTACATCCTGTCTCATAACAGGACCTCTGGAATTATAGACAGATGTTATCATGCCCATCTTTACTTGGGTTCTGGAGATCTCAACCCACATCTTATGCTGGTATGGCAAATGCTTAACCCACTGAACCACCTCCTCAGCCTTGGTTTTCTGACCGTTTGTTTGTTTGAGCCAGGACCTCACTCTAGATCTAGCTCTGTAGCCTGGGTTACTTTTGAACTAATGGGATCATTCATGCCTCAACCTTCTAATGTTGGAATTAGAATATGAGCTACTATACAAGGCTTATATGTTCTCTTCTCTGCTTAATTCTGGGATGTCCTACTGATCAGAACTTGGAGACTATGCTCAGTTGACACTCATCTCCCTGTGATCTCAGCCAATAACATACTTTCCCATACCACCCACAGAATATAATTTCTAAGTATCAACTATGACAAGACTACCATTCCTATTACATAGTCCAAGGGGCTACTGGCATCTGTGACTCCTCTCTTGCCTAGTCCTTATTCATCACCATCAGGTTCTAGAGAGTCTACTCTTGAAGCCATTCAGAGTCAGATCACATCCAGCCAACTCTTGTCCAGATCATTATCTTGGGTTTGGATTATTGTGCTACAACCTATATTGTTGTAGATGATGAGCTGAAAATGGGGTGGAAAATGCATGGATGCTGTTGCCGTGGAGATGCATCCAGAAGCTTATTCTAACACTTTGATCTCTGACCGCCACATCCATTCCTCATACTTTATACCTGGTTCTAGGCTACAGAAATCTGACTACTTGCCCTATGTCTCCTAGATGTCCTTGTCCTCTAAATCAAACGATGGGAAGCATGGACAATAAAAGGGAAGAGAAAGAATCTGGTTTGCCTCATGTGTCCTCTATGTCTGCTGCACATCTGATGTGACATTCCTCCAAAGGCAGCACGTGGCCAATTATCTTACATGTGTAGTTACTAACCTTTGGGCTTTGGAAAAGCCCATTCCTGCCTCTGTTTGGCTGTCTATTCTTGGATGTGTCATTGTTCTCTGTTATCCCTTCAGTGCTGCCAACCCCCTTGAACTTCCTCAGGTTCATTCTTTCTAGTAAACATTTTGAGATGCTTCTCTATTTCATGGTAAGAGCCCAACTGGCATAGGTAAATTTTCTTTTTCACTGTGAAATAAAAAAATATTAACAATGTTAATTTGATTTTGTGACAATAAAGAAAATATCATAAGGGGGGGGCTACTGTTGTGGACTATTAGTTGAAGATGTGTTACATTCTTTTATGCCGTGGAATATTTGTTCAATGATGCAATGATGTGTTATGTTCTTTTATGTTGCATTTGTTTAACCCTGTGATGTGAAGCTATGTTACTTTGTCTGCCAATCAGGTGTCTGTAAAACACCTGATTGGCCTAATAAAGAACTGAATGGCCAATAGGTAGACAGGAGAGGGATAGGTGGGGCTGCCAGGCAGAGAGGGTAAATAGAAAGAGAAAAAGAGAGGGAAGAAGTGTAGATAAATTGCTAAATGATCTTATAAATGAAATACACAGAAGCCAGCTATTGGGGTGAATGTTGAAAGATCAGAGAAGCAGAACAAGCCATAGCTAACCTCACCTAACCAACTCCTCAGCGATCTTGTTTCCTCAAACTGGAAACCTCTGAGTCTTCATCTGAAACGGATCTCAGCTGAACTGCTGCTAAAAGCCTCAAAACTTAAAGGGCCTTACTTCTTGGTTTTCATGCCTTATATACCTTTCTGCTTCCTGCCATCACTTCCTAGAATCAAAGGCATGAGTCTTTCCCAAGCAAAGATATGATATCTCAAGTGCTGAGATTAAAGGTGTGTGTCACCATGCCTGGCTGTTTCCAGTGTGGCTTTGAACTCACAGAGATCCAGACAGATCTCTGCCTCCCAAGTGATAGGATTAACGGCACTGTGCCACCATTTTCTGGCCTCTCTGTCTACTGTAGAGGCTGTTCTGTTCTCTGACCCTCAGAAAAGTTTATTACGATACACAATATATCAACCACAAAGAAGATTGAGAAAAGGAGGAGAGGAGGACTATAGTGGCCAGGCACCCAGTTATACAGCCAGCCACAGAATAAGAAGGAAAGAATGGACTATAGAATAGAGAAAGGAAAAAGCCCAGAGGCAAAAGGTAGATAGCATAATTGAGTTAAGAAAAGCTGGTTAGAAACAAACAAGCTAAGTCTGGGCATTCATAACTAAGAATAAGTCCCCATGCATTTATTTGGGAGCTGGGTGGCAGGCTCCCAATACAGTAGAAGAGTTAAAAAAAAGACAACCACAGGCTACAGAAGTGTAGGGAGTTCTACATCATGGATGAGGCAAAGACAGATATCTGCTGCCTTGCTTTTACCTGAGCGTTGGTAAGGGTGAGTAAAAATAATTTACCTCATAGAAGTAAAACGAATACATAAGTCTAGACTGAGCAAACACTAGCATCTTTAAGCACAAGGTCACAAGACAGTGTTCATTAACATTTTGGTGAACTTCTTTCAGGGATTTAAATCTTTATATCATTTTATGTCTCCTGATGTTTGAAAATATTCATATTTCTTAATACAAAAGGAAGGATATTATCAGAAAATTGGAATATGAAGCAAATACAAAGAACAACAACTAAATCCTAAGTTCTGTCACTTAAAGATAAGTCTGAGTAAAATGTGTTTCTTTCCTTAGAATCCTTCTTTGGAATTTAGAACAGTTCCTGTCTCGCGTTCGTGTTGTTTTTGAAGCTTAGTGAATATACTCCAGTTAAAATTTACAGGGCAGAGAATGTAAAAAAACAAAACAAAACAAAAAATAGTCTTTCTATAGTTTTGATTGCTTGTTAGCTTTTATTGCTCTCTCTCATCTTAATGTAAAGAAAATTCATTTCAGACCATTAATAGGTGTTTAAATGATCAAAATCAGTTACTCAGTTATCTGGGTTTTAAACTTGCTTTTCTATCCCTTTTGTATTAGTTCTGTATAATCTGCTTCCGTGGAAAGACAAGGTTTATCTGGTAGTCTTTTGGTAAAAATGTGCTGCTATCATTGTCCATGGTCTTGGAGAACACACAACCATTGTAATTCATCCCTCAGCGTAGTGCAGGCGGCGGTGGTGGTGTGTGTAGCTCTAGAGAAGTGTTTCTCAACCTTCCTAACGCTGTGACTTTTTAATACAGTTCAAGTTGTGGTGACCCCCAGCCATAAAATTATTTTTGTTTCTAATTCATAACTGTAATTTTGCTTGTGTTATGAATTGTTATGTAAATATCTGATGTTTCTGATGGTCTTAGGTGACCTCTGTGAAAAAAAAAAAAAAGCGTCATTCACTAGAACCCTCAAAAAGATCATGACCTCCAGGTTGAGAACCACTACTCTAGAGAGTGAACTTCTGGAAGAGCAGAAAGTGAAGAGGAGCCATGCAAAAACCAAGCAGGTTTATTGTGTATTTGCCATGTGCATTATAAATCTTAGTGCACACATGAATTGATGCTGGATCCGTGGTTTAGCTGAGCAGCAAAGGGTCTCTAGATCTTTGATTTTTTTTTAATTATCACTCTCAAAATCAAACATAATTTTGATTTCTCCCGAGTCATAAGCTATCTTTTTAAAGTAATTGTTTCTGAGAGGATAATTGTGTTCATGTTGTCTGTTCAAATCTCTTGATGGCCCAACTCCTTGTCTATTGTTTTAAGACATAGAAAATGATTTATTTGTGTTTACAATTATGCTTCAGTACTTCTTCCTCAAAATTTTAGGTATTTTAGTAGTTTGACATTAATTTTGCCTTAAAAATACTCATTTTAAGCTGACAATACAAGATAATTTCCAACATCTGTCTAAATATGGCCTTTTCATTGATCTTGCTAATAATGTACCAAGTAATCCCTGATAATTAATGTTTAGTTGTTTTAACTCAACACTTAAAAAAAATACCTTGACTATAGACTTGATACTATTTTTTCTTTAAAGAAATCTTTAATATGTGTAATCCTTTCAGATCTCTCTTACCATTCCTCTCTGCTGTCATTTTTCATCTTCCTTCTGCCTTCTTCCCCACTGTCCAGGAGCCCGCCAACATTTTTGTTAATGATGGATTTGACTTTTTACCTCACTAAATCTACCTCGACCATTTTTAAAAGTGGGTTTCCATTGGGTTTTCTCTTCCAGTTTTGAGTGTTATTTACATTATTTCTTTCCCTTCATCGTAGGTTGGTATAGCTTCCCTTCTGATTCTAACCTACGTTGTGATTTTTGTTTGTTTCTACTCCCATCCCCCCTCCTCTCTTCCATTCTGCTCTTCTTGCTTTCTGCTCCCCTCTCCCTTCTCCTCTGTCCCCTTCCCCTGTCCACTACTCTCCTTGCTCTTCCCTAGGCTAGGGATAGAACAAAGAGTTTTGCTCATCCTAATGAGTATTCTACCACTTTGTGATAGCATGTGGACACCTTAGCCCTACTCCTATTACTTATAAAAACAAATGTGTGATTCCATCTTGTGGTGAATAGCAGGTAATTTTGTCAATTTATCTTCTAGCTTTGATGCTACATAGTGTTCAGTGTTCTACTCTTTCTAGTTGTTTATATTTTACTTTTGAAATTTGAGTGAGGATCATTCATACTATTTGAGTTTCCCATGATCTCAGTCTTAGTCCACTTGGGTGCGTTAAAAGGATATTCTGAGGTGTGCAGCTTGGAAAAAAAAGTTGGTGTTTACAAACTTGGCCCAATGCCTAAGTTGTTCAAAAGAGGCTATACTGGGAATAATTCACGTTCAATGAACTGTGCCCATTTAAAGTCTACAGTTTGATGAGTTTTGACAGAAGCACAGTGAAACTAATCATACAATCAAGATGCATGGCCATTCTGTCAATCCCTCAAACATTTTCTCCTACATCTTCGAAGTCTCTGCTTCCCTCTATCACCAGGTTTTATTTCTGTCATTTCAGATTAATTTTGAATATTCTAAATGCTGATATAGATGCAGCCATAAGGTATGTAACCTGCAGTGTTTGGTTTCTTTCACTTCTTGTAATGAGTTTGCGTTTCATCCATGCTGTACCTGTTAATAGCGTTACCAGGGAAATTGAGGTTCTATTTTCTGGGTTCTTAATCTCCTTAGTAAAAGAATTTAAAATAGAAGGGGATCTTGGAGACGATTTTATGAGTGATGTAGTGAAGGGCAATGGGACAGGTAAGTTGTGAACCTTGGCAGTTGCTATGAGATGGGGAAAAGGAAGAGAGAAAACACTGTGCACTTGTAAGAAGCAGCCACATGGTGGGGTGGGCAGCTGTGTGATGGAAAGACATGGGGGAGACAGGTTGATAGCTTTAGACAAACAAAGTGAGCGAGTCCAGAGTGTCCAAGAAATCATGTCCAGGATTTGTCCAGTATCTGAGAGAAAAAGAGAGAAAAGGAAAAGTTAAACTTTTCTGGAGTAACCTGGAAAAGCAGGCAGGCTGTAGCAGAACAGGATGGGAACTCTGTAAGCAATTGCCTCTAGAAGAGGTTTCTGGGAGGGAAAAATCTAATTTAAGGGATAATTATTCCTCCCATCTTCTTTTCATGGCTTCCGGTGACCCAGCTTTTCTGAGAACTGCCAGTCAGGTGATTGATAGGCACAGTTGGAATAGAAAGAGGGGACTGTATGTATAATGCTTTAGGTGTGTTACAGTGTCAGGGTTCTGACTGGGGCCTAGGATAGAACTTAAATTTTACTATTTTGACCAGGAGGAAGCAGTTTTGCCTTAATGAGTCTCAACAAAGCCCAAGCACTTACACTTTGTGTCTATATACAGTGTGTGAATTTAAATCCCAAGGAATTACAAAGCTAAAGTTTACTTTTCTATATTTATCAAGGAAACAGGAGGTGAGGATTCCCAAGCCTCTGTCACCTGCAAGCTGTTAGGACAATAGTTCATTCCTGTTTTTTGTTAATATTGTCACTGATATTTTACTGCACAGTATGGGGAGATACAGCACCATTTTTTCTGCATTTGTGGATGGTCATGTGACTATGAGCAACTGGCAGTGGGTTGACTGGAAGAAAAATAGATCTTGACCATTCTTACACCAGAAACAGATATCTACTCTGAATTTATTGAGGCAGAGGAACCCATAAGGCTTCTGAGAGAAAACAGAATAATTTTGTGACAATCGCTTGACAATGATTCTTAAATAGGACATGGATTGCAGGAAAAGCAGTTGACAATAAAGCCCTCATAGTTTTTTATAAGTTGTAATTCATTTTCTATTAAAGGACTTAGTTAGCTCATAGGAAAACCAACCAATGGGTAAATGATTTGAATTTATATCAAAGAAGAATTATGGATAGTCGATAAATGCATGAAGAAATTTTTAAAACCGTCAGTTGTCAGAAAAACAAACCTAAGTCTATATTTATTAGAAAAGCAAGAATTCAAAAGAACACCAGGCAGTGGTGGTGTATGCCTTCAATCCCAGCACTCAGAAGGCAGAGGCAGACAGAACTCTGTGAGTTTGAGACCAGCCTAATCTCTAGAGTGAGTTCCAGGACAACCAGGTTTACACAGTGAAACCCTGCCTCAAAACAAAATGAAACAAAACAAAACAAAACAAGCCAAACACACTAGCAAAAAATAATTCAAAAGACGAACAATATCAGATGATAACAAGAATGTAGACTTCCCTGAATTCTTACAGATTGCTGATATGGATGAAAATAATCAGCTTTTCAGAAAATCAGTTTGCCGGGGTCTAATAACCATATGGTTACCCTAGACATCAAAATGTATGTGAACCTGGATACCAGCATGCATCTGTGTGCACCGCAACTTTGGCTCTCATAGATACTTCCCAGAAAGAATTGAGCATTACAGAGCAGTAACCTGTTTCTGAATAATATATAAAAATATGAAAATATTGTACGTGGTAAAAGAAATGAAATCTAGCATTCCAAATGTTATATGATCCTACTGGTATGAAATTTTTATAAAGCTGAAGCTATTAGAACAGAAAGCAGACCAGTGGATTCCTAGAGTGGGTCTTCAGGGTGAGGAGTAGCTGCAAATGAGCGAGAGCATTTATGGGTGGTAACAGTTTTTTTATATCTTGACTGTGAGCATAGTTCCAGGACTTTACATCCACATCAGCGATCATTAAAGTATAAACATAAAATAAACAAATTTTATTCCATACCAAAGTTATCTTAATTAATCTGGGTAAATGTTCTTATTTATATCAGCTTATTATTTTTTGTAAAGTTATTTTTAAAGAAATATTTATTTCATCTAACGTTTAGCTTCTGGGATCAAATTGAAGACAGTGTTCCCTTTTGATACTATTTTTATATCATTTTTATGGAATTCTGTGTTTCCCTTTCAGCGTTGTTTAGTAGTATCTCACCCCTTTTTTCCTTAGTCATCTTTTCAAATCTTTTTCCTTTCTGTTTTTTTTTTATATTTTAAAAGAATCAATTTTGACATAATTGAAACCCTTAAATATTCATATTCTTTGTATTAGCTTTATTCATATCATTTTCTTTTTCTTAAATTATTTGAGTTTATCTTATAATGTTTCATTTTTACATTATTTCTTTTTACCCTTTTCTTTTTAAAAACATACATGTTCTAAAATCATGCTATCTGCTATCCATTTTTCTCATGTTAAATAGTTTCATTGTTTACTTCTGCCTTCTACTTTCATTATATTTTCTTATGAGTGTATTTTACTTTTCTTACTAAATTTCTAACTCTTTGGGAGGGTGTATATATATATATATAATATAATATTATATTCTTCTCTCATACATTGTATCCCAACCACAGTTTCCATTCCATCCATGCTTTCCAGTTCCGCCCCCCATCTCCCTTCTTCCCCAGATCAAGTCCTCCTCTTTTTCCCCTCTAAACAAAAGAGTAGGCTTCCCAGGGATAGTCACCAAATATGGCTTAACAAGATACAATAAGATTGGGCACAAACCTTCCTATCATGGCTGGATGAGGCAAGCTAGCAGGAGGAAAAGGGTCCCAAGCGTAGGCAAAAGAGCCAAGATATACCCACTCCCATTTTGGGGAGTCCCATGAGAACACCAAGCTACACAACCATAAGGTATGTGCAGAGGGCGTTGCTTAGACCCAAACAAAGTTCATGTTTGATGTTTCAGTCTCTGTGAGTCTCTATGATCTCTGCTTAGTTGATTCTTTGGGCCATATTCTCCTGATGTCAGTGACCCCTCTGGGTCTCCTTCCTCCTCTTCTGCAGGATTCCCCTGGCTTGGTCTAGTGTTTGCCTGTGGGTCTTTGCATCTGCTCCCATCAGTTGCTGGATGACACCCCTCTGATGACAATTAGGCTAAGCACCAATCTCAGTATAGGAGAATATCATTAAGAATCCTTTCATTGACTTTTTTTTTTTTTTTTTGCTAGTGGTGTTTGGTTCTATCCTGCTCTGTCCTGCCTCTGCTTTCTGGTCATCCAGGCAGTGTCATATGTGGCCTGCTCCTGGTGGGTTGGGATTCAGGTTAGACCAGTCATGGGCTGGCCACTTCCACAAGTTCTGTGCCACCATTTTGGGGTTTATATTTTACAGTGAGAAGAAATTCAAGATAATTTACAAGAAAGAATTTTAGAAGAGCAATGAGTACCATATCAATAATAATAAAAATGTCAAGGAGTTTGTCCTTGCTGTATATATCTATTCAGTGCATACATGTATGTGTGTGTGTGTGTGTGTGTGTGTGTGTGTGTGTGTGTGTGTGTGTGTGATGTATAGTGATAACAAGCTTCAGGTGCATTTTTAGATATGTGGGTATGTAAAGCCTTCTGCAAAAGGTAAGATTTGAGTGCATCTCAAAGAAGAGAGGATAGTCTTCTCTGGGTAAAAAATTCTGCAAACCACAGGGAAAGCTCAGAGGCAGGACTCTGGCTGGCAGAGCTGAAACAGCCAATTAACAGAGGCAGAGTGGTGGTGTGGTGGCAGAAGGTGACAGCAGAGGGTGTCGGAGAGGACGAGAGTGGGCATAGTTAATGTCACTTAGGCATTGGCGAGGAAAACCAAGACCTTAAGGTATTTTTACTGGGTCTTCATAAAACTGCTGTTTATTTAAACAGCATTTTACTTCCCAGGAAGTGTGCAGAGAAATGCATTTGCTCTGCCAGGTAGGTGTAATTGTTTGACTGAGATAGTATAGGGCTTTTCAAACTTGGTGAAGACTTCGGCAACAGTTCCTTTAAAAGACCCTATCGGTTCTCTTTTGATCTGATCTTTGTGCAGAAAGCTTTGACTCGCTGGGTCAATAACGTTTGTGCTTTCATTCAGAATTATCTAAATAATGGTTTGTAGGCTCACATCTAACAGATTCAGATGATTTGATAGGTGGTCATTCCATCTGAGCTTTTTAATGCCAGAAGTCTGCAGTTCTGTAGCAGCCATTACCATAACAACAGGTCAGAATACAACTTCTCCTTGTTTGAACAATCCCACTTGTCCCATTCTGTTTGTTTGTTTGTTTATTTTGCTAGTCCATTGCTGGGTTACTTCATGTTTGGCCAAATTTATCATATCAGATATTTGGCTATGATGCCCCCATTTCTCTGAGTCATACCTTCTCTGTCCTTTATTTTCCAGATCTTTTTTCTATGTAGTTATTATCACAGACTCCTAGCTTTTTAGTTCCTCATTGTTTAGATAAGGATGCTGTGATTGCTACATTTCTATGGAGTAAAATGCTGTTACTGGTTAATTGAGATTTTTGTTTCTTTCAAGTTAAACTCCAATCGTATCTGTGTATGTCCAAGAATGATCAGTTAGGTCCCAGCATTGAGGGTTATATTAAGTATTTCAGTACAATATGGAAATAATTGCCTTTACTCATAGAAAATATTCATATTAATCCCCTTCAGCACTATAGAAAATGATTTTATTTTTTCAATGTAATTGAATGTGTTTACTTTCTTCACCTCCGTGATCCTAGTAGCCAAACATAAACACAAATGTGGTTCTAAATGCATTTACGACTTGTGCCTTTCCTGGAGCCAGACACATTTCCAACATATCTCAAAAGCAAAGATGATTGGTATGAGCCCCAGGTTAATCTCATATTCATGATATTAATGAAGTTAAGATGAATTTGATGAGGTGTAACTTCTCCTGTTATATTTTTGCCCTGGAGGATACTTAAAAATAAGGTGATGCATATTGCTTTCCCTGAGTGACATGTGATTTTGCTCTGCTTTGGAGAAGGTCTTTGATTTATTGAAAAGATACACAGCTAGAAGGACATGGCAGCAATCCACCACAATTTCATTTTACAACTTGGTAAGTTTCTAATTTGGTATATATTTCTTTGTATGTATTTTAGGTCTTTGAACATCTGATTGGTTATTTGAGATTTTGCTAAAATCATTTTACTATGTTGAGGATTTAGCTCAGTGGTAGAGCACTTGCCTAGCAAGCACAAGACCCTGGGTTCGATCCTCAGCTCAAAAAAAAAAAAAATAGATTTTCCTTGTGTCTTAGAGTGGTGTCTTTTCTTCTTTGGGAGACAAGATCAGCCACTGTCACCTCACCAGTGCCATGCCCTTGGCTGGCACCACAGGTGTTAACATCTAAACATAATCATGTTTCCAGTCCAAATTTCTTCTATGTGTAAGCTCCTGGTAGACATTTTACTTTTTCTTTTCTTCTGACTGTAGACAAATTTCTAAACAGTCTTCATAAATAAGAAACACAGAGCTGGGGCTGGAGAGAAGGCTCAGTGGTTGAGAGCACTGGGTGGTCTTCCAAAGGTTCTGAGTTCAATTCCTGGCAATCACATGGTGGCTCATAACCGTCTGTAATGAGATCTGGCACCCTCTTCTGTCATTCAGGCATACATGCAGGCAGAACACTGTATACATAATGAATAAATATTAAAAAAAAAAAAGAAAGAAAGAAACACAGAGCCAAATACAGGGGTAATAGCCAAAGAGATCAGAGAATTAGCAAAGAGCCAGTGACTACCCTTTAGCTTACCACCAAGCTGTAGTTTCCCACTTGAGAGAGCTTCTTCCTGCCTAACCTGCATTTTTATTGCTTTCCTGTTCTGCCTTCTCATTGGCTCTAAGCCCAGCCACATGATTTCCTCATCACTGCCTGTTTGTATAGACCTCCAGATCTCTTATGGTTGGTACTGGGATTAAAGGCTTGTGCCACCACGCTTGGCTGTATCCTTGACCACACAGAGACGCTGCCTGCCATGTGATCAGATTAAAGGCATGGGCTACCACCACCTGACTTCTGTTCCTGGCTCTCTATGACCTCTGATCTCTAGGCAAACTTTATTTATTAACATACAAATAAAATCACATTTCCGCACAATTAAAATATTCCCACATCTAACTAACATTTTATCTGTCTTCTTTAGTAGATTTTATTCTCACATAAATTACAGCATATGGCTGTGCTTCTTACTATGGGGGGAAAATATATGGGATGCAATTCTCTCTTGCTCCTACAGGCGTTGGCACAGGACTTAATTGATGACAATCCATAAGGGTTTGTTATGGATTGATTTCAGCAATACATGTGGGTAGAAACATCACATGACCCCCATTTCCCAACAGTAATATCAGGACAAGTCCATGTAGACCATTGCTATACCATGCCCTTGTACCTGCTACTATCCATGTCCTCAAGCTGGCTCTTGCCACCTAGGATTTTTCTAATCTAACACATATAAGGATATTTCTGCTGTTTGCTACCCATGATACAGCCTGACTAAAGGAAACATTTTTATTTTGTTCAGACTTAATGAGCATGTATGTTGTTTGTACACAATCAGTGTTTGTTCAATTATTTAGATCATGCTGGATATGATGCATTTGACAGCCAATGGAGAATTTTCAGGACAAACCATTTCACCAACTCAACTGTCATATTGAATTTCATAGTGTACAACTCTGGATCAGGTTGTAGAACAGTCTTTCTCTCTTCCTTTTCCTTTCTTTAATTTTGATATGTGATCTTGGTGTAGATTTTCATCCGCCTCTGGGGGTAGCATGTCACCTTTGGAATCTCTGAGGAGCTGCTATGCTTGAGTATCTCAAGACTGAGACCCAGCATGCTTTCAGGTTCCTGGAAAACTTCTACCGTTAAGTAGACAAGAGAGAAGGATAATTGATACAAGTAGATAATATCAAAGAATCACTTATTCCTCTTGCTGGGGAGCTTAGAGTGGCTGCTTTGCTATTGTGATTTTAGGGACATGGACAGAGGGGAGAGAATGCTGAGTAGTTTCACCTCATTAAGGTTTTCCCCAGTGCCAGTTTTGCCCAGGTTTTACATGAGAGCTGTGATTGGAACTAAATGTTCAAGCCACAGTTATAGAAGGGAAATGCTCTCTCTGTGTTGTAGCTAGGCTCTGAACGTGCAGCACTTCCTCCAGCCTGGACAATGGCTTGAGCTTCCTGGTGCTTCCACTTCTCTGGTGTTCTCTCTCTCTCTCTCTCTCTCTCTCTCTCTCTCTCCTTTTCCCCCCTCTCTCTCCCTTTGTGTGTATGTATATGTGTATGTGTGTGCACATGAATATCTGTGTATTTATTTATTTGTGTGTGTGTGTGTGTGTGTGTATGCATGTATATGAGTGTGTATTAGTATGTGTTAGAAGCCCATGCTGAGGATGTCAAACTGTCTGTAGGTACTGTGGGACAATGCTTTTGTACACTGGTTTAATAAAATGCTAATTGGCCAGTAGCCAGACTGGAAGTATAGGCAGGGCAAGCAGACTAAAGGAATGTTGGGAAGAGGAAGAGCAGAGTCAGGAGTCACCAGCTAGAAAGAACTGAGAAAAGGTACCAAGCCACATGGCTAAACATAAATAGGAATTATGGGTTAATTTAAGTAAAAGAGCTAGTCAGTAATAAGCCTGAGCAAATGGCCAAGCAGTTATAATTAATATAAGGTTCTGTGTGCTTACTTGGGGAACTCGAGTGGGAGACTGCTGCTGGCCGGGACACAGGAAAACTTCCAGCTACATGTAGGATTCATCCTCTGACAGCTAGTACTGAGCTCCTGAATGCATATTGGGTAAATGCAGCCCTTCCTGGAGCCTTCTCTCCTGCTAGGCTGCTGCCACACCACCATGCTGCTAGTCTTTCCCACAGTCTCCAGAGAGCCAAGCTCCAGGTCTATGCCACTTCACTGACTCCAGAAAGCTGTGTGCTTCCACCATGGGGAGTGAGATAAGTGTGTTTATCAACTGCCAAGCTTGGAATGAAGGCCTTCTCCTTGTGGGAATGCATCAATCACTTCTCAGGACTGACCTTTTGCAGTAGTTCCTCTTGTAAATGATGTTTTGCTTTTCCTGATTGCAGAACAAAAATGAGCTTTGTAATTAAGCTTGTGGTAGACAAGGTGGCCATGGCCCTCTGTTTTCCCAGTTGTCTTAACACAGTGTTCTGAAGGCTGAGCAGGGAGTTGGAGCTTGGAGATGAGGACAGAGATGGGAAATTCCTTTGGGTTTGCTGGCTCCAGCTGGCTAGCAGAATGCTGTTTGTGACACCTGACCTCACAAAATATTCCAGGCTTCTTCTGGGTCTGTTGATATCCAGCTACACATGAGCATATGCCAAGCCACACCAATGAAAATACTCCCACCGAAGCTGTATGCGATTATGTATTTATAATATCCAGTGTGCAACTGTGCCTCAGCATACAACTTGCATCTTGAAATTGGAACAAAGAGGCATTCATTATTTGCTGAGTAGTGACAATGCATTTTCAAGAACCTTTTGAGACATAGTCCTGTTGATTTAACTTAGGCTGAAATCAATGGGATGTTTTCCAAAGAAAGCTGAGAGGCCAGGGCTTCATTTCACATCCCTTCATTGTCCTTTGGAAGTAGCCAGGCTGTGAGTACACCCCAACACTCATTACCCAAACTTTAAAAGCTGTTCTTATTATGTTGTTTTGAGACTCACATGAAACAGCAACTGACACGTAACAAAATCAAAATAGAACAGCCCTCTTTGTGATCATTAGGACAATATTAAAAAGGAAGAAATCGATACTATCGACCCGACTCTGATATTTTCTGCCTAGTTCAGTGTTGTCACTACACATCTCAGTTACTAAACTCATTACAGGTTGGAGAAACTCTTGAACTGTGTGATGAACAATACTCTTCTGACTTGAGGTGCTGCATTCTTTGTATGTCTCTCTGGTACATGAAAAATAAGCACAAGGCCCAGCTAGTACCAACTGTAAGCCAGGACAGTTCTGTCTTCAGGATGAGCATTTTTTGACTGATGCTTGAATTGTGAAGTCTTTTCACTGTATGTGCCTTCATTGTGGTGAATAAATAAACACTGATGACAGTGTCATGGTACTTGACTTTATTGGCTTTGACAAGGTATCGTTACAGAGCCTTCATATAACCAACAATAAACAGTAAGGGGTGCCAAGGTCACATGCCATCCACTGGGGGCTCATCTCTCACTATTTCCATCCTCTTTGAAAGTATTTCAACAAGTCAGTTGAATACATAACTCTAAATATACCTTTGATACAAAGTTTTACTATGTAGTCTATGTTGACCTTGAACTCATGACTTCATCAGTTCACCCACCACCACATCCAGCATAACTTACATGAACAACGATGGAACAATAGTATTAACCTCTATGTAAGTAAGTAGTAAGTAAAGGATCCCCTGACACCGTGTATAGGACCTTCTCCAGTTAAGCCTAGGCGATATTGCAGTAATATACTCTCAGGCTTGCTATGTTATCTTTTGAACGAGTTAGACTTGCTCCATGGGAGATGTTGGCTTTAGTGGGTTAAAAAAAAATACTGTTTGGAAAGTAGATCTTAGATATATAACCATAACTAGAAGACTCGCAGTCAGACTTTCTCACAGCTTTGCCTTCTGATTTAGGCTTTGAAAGTTGAGGGATAAAGGGTTTTCTTTGATTTTCTGCCCACATATAGGATAAGGCTAGGATCTGGAAGACATGAATGGTCATTTCTATCTTATTAGGGGATCACCAAGGAAGATATGATTCTTATGAATTTTGCTTATCCACCCCCACACACACTATCTTTCTCTTAAAAGTTGGAATTCTTGGCAAAAATATACTGCTACCTTGATTAATTGTCCTTAAATTAGACAGTAAGATGTTAAAGGAGCTATTTTTTCCCTGTAGTGCAGAAACCACACCCTGCCGAAGCAAATGTAGTTAAGCAGTACTTTGGAGGAAAGAATCCCAGGAAATGTTGCCTCCAGCTTCCAGGCATGAAGCTGCTATTTCGTAAGTTCCTTTGGAAATTCTCCATGGGAAATTGTCTCTTTAGAAGTCCTTTTCTTTACTTTGTTAATGATGCAAAGTAGAAATACTCCTAAATTTTCAATGAGGAATCTGAGGTTTAAAGAGAACAAATGACATTTCAGTGAGTTAAACACACAACAAGGATGAATTTGAGACCATGGCCAGAGAGCAGAAACAGTAGAAAGCCACAGCAAGATTAACTGTCAGAGAACCCATTCCCACCTGATTCATTTGATATATTGAGCATGTTGGAACAAAATCAATGACATACAAAGGTAGGAGGAATGGCTGCTGTGTACATGTCCTAAAAGGGGTCACAAGTCTTGTGGTCCAGCTCTTTTGGAGCATAGGATTTTCCTTGCTCACTATCCCATGCCAGTTCTTGGGAATACTTCCCTTTTTCGATAAACTGTCTCTGTTTCTATTACCTTATTATGTGTCTTTGGTTCAGTTCTTTTTCCTGGAACGGAAGGGGCTAGGAACTTCAGCAAGTGTCCCCAAGACTCAGGTCCCTGCTATAACTGGAGTTATATTAGTCTAAGGAAGAAGGCCATACTACATTCAGTGTTGATGATCTTTCATGATTTAATGTGGAGACTCTAACTTGTGTTAACTTCAGAGATTAACTGAACTTTCCTTCTCACTTCCTTACTTTAACATACTGCATAAACACAGAGCTAGGTAGAGTAGGCTAATCTCAGGTTATTATGGTCAAAGCAGTGACTGGAATGCCCCAAGCACAGAGCCGTTTCTATGTGACTTCACATTGAGGTCCTGGCTCGGAACTAGGGCTCTTTGCCCATGATTATTTTCCTTGGTAAATTAGAACAGTCTTTCCTATTACACCCTCTGTCTTTGAGCTGATGTCCGATGGATGTTTCTCAGTGTAATGAAGGTCAAGTCATGCAGTAGATATGCAAGTACTTAGAAAAGCAAACTATGCATGTGAGAGAGTATCCTCAGGTTTACACAGAAATAGACCTGACTTGGAACTCTGTATTTGGTTTAACAGACACTGAAACAACTGTCTTTGGTGCCACATAGGAGTCTTTAGAAGTTCAGAATCAAAGACTATCCCAGATGTAATGGATTAGGGGTTTTATTTTTTAATTCATTTTTAAAAATGTGTGTAGGTGTTTTGCTTGGACATGTGTGGAGGACAGCAGAGGATATCAGACTTCCTGGAACTGGAGTTACATACAGATGGTTGGTAGCTTCCATGTAGGTGCTGGAAACCAAACCTGGGTTCTCTAAAAGAGCAATCTCTCCAGACCCAGAGTGTTTAACTTTTAATGAGATCCTCAAGTAATTTGTAAATACTTTAAAATTTGAGAAGCATTTCAGAAATTTCTGAGTCTTTAGTGGAGTAAAGATAGTGTATCAGGGTCTATGTGGTATTCAAAGGTATATTCTCGTAGGTGATTTTTCAAGGGAAAGAAAAGTAACTGGTTATTTTATAAAGGAGTGATTCCCAACATTGGTCATATAGTAGGATCATCTGGAACCTTTAAAGAAGCTTAATAGCTGGGCTCCAACTCTCTGATCATGTAATTTTTAACTGTCCTCTGTTTGGCTTGTCTTTTACATGTTCCCAACTTTAGCAAATAATTTTATTATGCTTCCGAGAAGCAGTGCCTGTACAAGAGACATGGAAGGGCATCGTCAATATGAGTCACCAATGGGAAGGACCCTTTGAAATCTTCTCTGTGCTTTTCTTTATTCAAGTGTTAAAAAAGGCCATCATTTGCAGAGTCTAGAGAAAATGTGGGCAGAGTTCAGAACCCTAATAAGAAAAGGTAGGAACACAAGAAATAATTATGGTGTCCATGGTGATGTATCACACACATGAGATGAATCTGATTTCAGTTCTCTTTAACCATTAAAAATGTTCTTCATGAGAATTGTGTTTCTTCTGAATGGAAGAAAATATCAGTTATAAAGCCAGATAATGTTTAATGCTGAAATGAACACAGAGAATCCCCAAGTTTCAGTGTCTTTCATTTGATAGATGTCTACATTTCACGAAATTTTTATGGTTTCTATACATTATCTATACAGTTTGGTGTTTAGGATGAAATCTGGAACATTAATGAAAGTCTTGGAAAGAAAGAATAGTCAGGAAAATTTGACTTCTTTGTTTAGGATTCTTATATTTAGCTTGTGAGCAGCTTGGAATCCTTATTTAATTTTTGTTGCCTGAAAGTAACTCACTCACTCCAGCGAGTTTCTCAAAGGTCAATTAGAATTTTATTCCTGACTTGTGTGGGTATTATCAAATCTTCCTAACTTAGTATGTTGTGCAAGGTTGATGTGCACATTGTTGATTTCTTCATCTCAGCTATCAATAACGATATTGAATAGGCAATAAAGATATTGAATCCTGTCATACTGTGGGACAAAGGCATGGGTGTTTACAATAACACTTATGACCCAAGCAATCTTGCTGATTGAATTTATATGTTCTTCTCAGAGCAAGGCATGGAGCTCATGGCAATTTTACTTACACAAAGAGATTTAAATATTATTATAATCTTTGCAGTTCAGCCTTGTAATCTCCCTGCTCTGATCTATAATATGCTTCTGACTGTCTTTCTTACTGTGGAGCCAACTGCTCTTCACTGCCACCTTCTTTTAACATTGAGTTTTGACATAAGTAACTTGACCTTTGGTCCTGGTAAAATAGCTGCTTCTTGTCTTTGATGTCTCCTGATTTTTAGAAAAATGGATTTCAGCATAACTTTTCTTATTCTTTAGTTTGTGCTACCTATCTCCTTCACAAACTGTAGTCCTTGCAAGTCATTTGGAGGGAAGTCACGTGGTGCTGTTTTGATGTCGGCAGATGTACTGAAGCATCTTTGACCATGACCAAGATAGGATGAGTGCTTGCAGTTGAGATGCTTGGGCTAGCACATTAAACATGTGTATCTTTGAGTTTGACTCTAGCAGTTCTCAAGACAGAGTGTATAAGAACTCAGAATATTTTCCAAGTCATAATTCTTCATTCTCAAGTGTCAGATAGTCAACAACATGTAGCAAAAGCCTCTTCTTAATGCTTCCTCTTTATTTGGCCTCAGATTATCTTCTCATTTAGAAATAAAATGCCAGTGCAGTTAATAATGTGACTGGTAGAGAGATGCAGAGTCATTTTTCCCCATAGAATGAAACTAAGTCTGCATCAACCCAAAACCATTGACAGTGGCTCTTTCTGCTCAGCACTGCCCCTAGGATATCTTATAGTTTTGGTGTCAATATAAACCACATATTTGTAATGTCAGTCACAGTTGGGGATAAATTTGAATGATCTGCCTGCCCCTAAATGCTGGAATGTTGCTGCCTTTATGTTTTTGGTTATATACTGACCAACTGCATACTCTGGGCTATAATTTCAATCTCATTGCACATCTCTGAATCTCGTTACTGTTTCCTGTATATGGATTGCTCATTCCAGCTTTAGAAATGTTTTATGTAATAATATCAACGTCTGAAAGCATATTGGCTATCCCTGCCTCTTTTTTGATCTAACTTCTGCCCCTAGTCCCTCTGTCTTAATTATTACTTTTTCTAGTTATTTCCTCCTCAGTAAGATATCTTCATCCTCATATCTTTCTGTTCCATGACTCCTATTTGTCACATAATCTGACTTTTAGTTTTAATCTCACTTTTATCATTTACTGTTTGTTCATAATTCACTCATTTATGAACAATTTTAAGTACTGACTGTATTCTAAAGACTGCACTGAGACCCATGACCCAGTGGTGAACAAAATTTGGTACAGACTCACACATAAAACCTTACAGTGTGATAAAAACACATATATTAAGTAATTGGAAATGGTGTAAAATTAAATATATTTTTCTGTGTGGTTCTCTAAAGAACTTTTATGAAACTATTTATAAAAAATATTTGTGCTGAGCTCTATAGCATAAACAGCATAGGTTAGGAAAAGGTTAGAGGGAGGTGGAATATTCATGCTGTAGAGAATGACACCTTCAAGATTCTAGGTAGTGAAAGGAAGCTCTATGTGACCCCTCTAATAGTCTGTGCTATAGGACAAGGTTCCATTTGCTAGTAGACTCAGACAGATTATGACATGTGTCCTTGTGAAGAATTTTAGTGTTTATGGTCACTAGAAAACCATTGATGGGTATGTAGCATCACAGAAACATGGCCCTCTTTTGCTTTCAAAATATCTCTGGGGGATATCTAAGAAAATGTTGGTCGTAAGGAAGAGTTTAGGAAAGTTAGGAAGCACCATTTGGAAAGATGTAGTAACCTGGAAAAAAATTGTCAGCTGATTCCAGGGTGATAGTCATAGTAATAAAGTGAGAATATTCAAGAGGCAAGATAATGAGAATTCTGTGATGGTATGAGCATGGAGTCAAGGGGAGAAAAATACCAACCATTGCTCCAAGGTGCCTAGGGCACAAGTGGAAAGGTCATGTCACTGAAGAATAATGTTTTAGAAGGGAACACCCATGAGTTTGATCTCAATGTTGTTGTTTTAATGTATATTTGAGATAGCTAAGTGGATCTCAACATGTAAGTTATGAACTACAAAGAGATATGGGTTAGAGTTACTGATGTGGGATGCTCAGATGTACAGGATGTTACTGAACCTCTGGCTGTGGTGACAGTGCCTGAGAGGAAAAGAAGATGGTATGCTTGCAAGTCTAACTTAAGATCATGGGGAAACAATATAAACAATATACACATTGTTCTGTAGTGCCCTTATCACACTGGACCAAAGCTATAGCCATACACTAAGTTCAGTTAATATTTATGACACAGTATCCTAGTCACTTTTGGTAACCATCATTCAATTTTCACAGTTTTTTTTTTTTTTTTGGTAATATAAATGTATTGATCTCCATCTTAGAGATATAGGCACAGACAGAAGCTCAGAAGAGTGAGACAAATATTTAACTCAGAAAAGCCAGGGGTATCAAAGATGCATCAGAAACCAGCTTCCCCCCTTCAACATGTACGCCTGCCTATAACAAAACAACCTAAGGCAATATTTATTTCTCAACTGACTGATTTCTGACATATCTGATGTCTTCCATTTAGCTGGTGCTTCTGATTTTCCATTTTTTCCTCATTACTCTCTATGAAATATGCCTTGTGCTGTGCAAAATCATCCCAAATGATTCCTTGTCTCTAATCCAGGGAGTCATGTAGAACATGCCAGATGCAATCTGACCCACATCACCAAATAACAGGTGGCCTTGGGATCTAACACCATTGAAAAGTGTCCATGAAACAACTGTGCTCTGCCCAACCTTTGTAGGTACCCCTAGGATGGTGCCAAGAGCATTTGAGGTAATAAAAATGAACCAGAAGAGTGTATTTCTTGGTAATTGCATATTCATAGAGAGGATGGGGTGTGGACTGACTCAGGGTACAGGTCCTACTTGTCTGAGGCTGAGAAATTTCCCAGACCATGGAATTATTAGTGTTAAATTTGGCCAGTCCAGTAAAGTCCAACAGTTGGTCCCCTTGTAAGGAGGAAATTGCTTTCCCCAGTTATTTGTGAGAAGCTTCATGGAAAAGAAGGAATTTCAAGGATTATTTCAGGAATGAAAGGTAATTGAGAACTGGATTGAATTGAGAAAAGAAAGGCAATGTAAGTTGCCAACCAAATCACCAGAAGCATGACTCCCTTCAGATCTATTAATGAGAAACCATTAGTCTATGACCCAGAGCATCTGTAGACTGTTCCCCAGGCCTTGCCAAGACAATGATGGAATAGTTACCTGCCCTCTTTACCTAGCCCTCCTGGGAATTTCTGATCTGGCAACTAGAGAACTGATTTAATGAAATTGAAGAAGCTAGATGATTTTTACCTTTTCAGTCTCTGCCTCTCTCCTGGATGGTCCCATTTTCCAAAAGAACCTGACAGATTTTTGTTTTAGAGACTTATTATTGATGAAACAAAATGCAGTGTTCTGAATTAGTTACACAGTGTACTAAGAAATGAATTATTTGCATACATGTAAGTATTGATATCCTCTAAATCAATTGTGAGTCCTGCACAAGCAGACTCCTTACAGTCTCTGCAGTTCTTTGAGTTCTTATTCAACTCTAGTTTATCCCCAGTATAGGTATAGAGTAGGAACTGACAAGATACACTTGCAAGAAAAAAAAATAACCCTCAGGGAAATACTGTATGTTCCAAGCAGTGGCGTGTTGGCAGACTTCCTGGTATAAAAGTGGAGATGGGGACTATATTGACCTCATTTGCTGGGATGGGATGCCATGTTAGTAGATTTTTTCCCCTCTCTTACCTGGTCTTGCTTTTGCTTCTATGTAGGGTTATTTGAGGTTAGCATACAAAGTAAGGAGGCTCTTTGGGTTATTTCTCTCTCTATATATATAATTTTACTTTATTATATCCTCTGCCCAGACTACTTTCCCTGTTTTCTCCATCTTGTTGGCCCCCTGACTCCCTCTCATGTAGTCCCATTTTACTTTATGTTACATGTATTCCTTTATCCTTTCTATTTTCTTTTTACTTAAGATCTCACCTCCTCTCCTATGGCCCCCTTTATGCTTTCTTGATATAAAAATGCACACACACACACACACACACACACACACACACACACACAGAATGGGGGCAGGCATGCACACTCAAATAAATGCATTTAAATCTAGATTCTATATATGTATGAAAATATACTTGTCCTTCTGAGTCTTGCTACTGTGAAAATCATATATAAGTTCTTCAAGCTACAATGAAAACTACTGTATCATTCAGCTATATCATACCTGAGTATATATTCCAGAGATAATATATCTCAAAGATGCTAGTGTATTCCCATTTAATTCTATGATAGTCACAATAGTTAAGAAATTGAACCAGTCTAGATGCCCACCAGCAAAGAGATGAATAAAGAAAATGTGGTATACGTACATAGAATTTTATTTAACTTCAAGTAAATTGAAGTCATGACATTTACAGGAAAATGGATAGAATGGGAGAGCATTATGTTAAGCTAAATAAGCCAGATGTACCTGTGCTTTCCCTGAATGATTCCAGACTAGATAGAATTATATTTCTGATGTATGCACTTACAATAACCAGAGAGGTATGATTGATTATCCAAAAGTTGACCTTTAAAAATCCAAGGAAGTATATGAAAGAACCTCTGTTCTTTAGTTAGTCAAAAATATCTTACAACAAATGAATGCAAGATGCAAAAATTATCTTTATGGTGTTATTTGTGGTGGTGGCCCTTTGCTTTGCACATCTGTTTTAACTGAAAAATGTGGATTATTCTGCTGTGGATATTGCTCTGTATAAATAAAATGCTGTTTGGCCAGTGGCCAGGCAGGAAGTATAGGCGGGACAAGAGAGAAGAGAATTCTGGGTAGTGGAAGGCTGGGTGGAGACGCTGCCAGCCACTGCCATGACAAGGAAAATGTGAGGTACAGGTAAGCCACAAGCCACGTGGCAAAGTATAGACTAATAGAAATGGATTAATTTAAGATAGAAGAACTAGATAACAAAAAAGCCTGCCATGGCCATACAGTTTGTAAGCAATATAAGTTTCTGTGTGCTTACTTGGTTGGATCTGAGCGTCTATGGGTCTGGCGGGTGAGAGAGATTTGTCCTGACTGTGGGCCAGACAGGAAAACTCCAACTACATTATTCACTCTGGATGGAACCTCAAAAATGTCTTATGTGACATTCTTTCTTTTATAATGACTGAACAATAGTGCCTCTCTTCAAACTATGTAAACTTCACCAATATCTTAGTCCATTTTCTGTTGCTGAAATACATAAGAATGTGTAGTATATAAAGAAAAGTGGTTTAGTTTTACAGTTTGAGAGGCTGTAAGTTCAAGAGCATGGTGGCAGCATCTTCTTGGCATATGGTAAGGACTTTCTTGTTGTATCACATGATGGTAAAAGACATTCTATAATAAGACAGCAAGGGATTGGGGAAAAGTGGTTTTTTTTTTTTTAATTTTTTTTTGGTTTTTCAAGACAGGGTTTCTCTGTGTAGCTTTGTGCCTTTCCTGGAACTCACTTGGTAGACCAGGCTGGCCTTGAACTCACAGAGATCCATCTGCCTTTACCTCCTGAGTGCTGGGATTAAAGGCATGCACCACCACCACCCGGCGAAAAGTGTGTTTTAATATAAATTTATTAAACCTTAGCAAACTAATCCTTTAGAGAGAGCTTTGTCCTCATGAGGCAATGAACTACCCATGATCCTATCTCCGGTTACCAATCTGGGATCCAATTTCTAGAGCATGAATGTGTGAAACATACTTAGACCACAGCAGCCAAGATTAAATGTGAACCTACCTATATCTTATCTTTTCCAGGTCTAGGTTCTTTCTACTTTCCAGCCATCATGGTATTTATATGAAACCTTTCCATGTCTTTCATCCATTCAAGACAGGAGGCTTGGCTTCACTGGTAAAGCTGGAAGAGACACGCGCATTAAAATAGGAATGAAACTGAAGGAAGGTGGTCTCTCTGACCCAAGGCTGAAGGGGATATAAAAATTAGAGGAACACATGAAGCCAAGAGCAGAGTGGGGAGCCCATGGCCAGAGCACTACTTCTAACAGTTCAGAGCCAAGGAGCCAGAGCCAAAAATTGGAGAGGCCAGGGAACAGTAATAAGATTAATAGATAATATACAAGACAGAGCTAACCTGGGAAATTGCTTGGCAAGCCATTGTTGTCGGAAGCTAGCTTTTATGTGCCAGCTGCTAGGGAGATGATGTTGCCAGCTTATTTAAAGGGCCAGGTACAGCATATATAAGAGTATAAGAAGAGCACATGTAGACACCGAAGGAAGTGTTGACTTTGTATTGGTTTGAGAATCAAAGTCAATACAGTGACTTAGAAAACGGAGGTGTGGATTAAATCCCAGCTCCCCTACACATTAGAACAAATGATTCTAATTCATCAAGTCTGTCCTGTAGACTAGGATGTATATCTGATTAGGTCAATTTATGTAGTCTGCTTTAGAGAACCCAGAATATAAAATGATTTCAACTTAGAAAAGACCAATTTGTTTTTCTTCACTCACTTTTTTCTCTCTCACTTTCTCCCCTCACAATTGGTTCTTAACTTCTGCTTAGTATATATTTTTCCTTAAAATATAAAGTCAGTATAGCTAGTGACTGCTAAAGAAGATGCTTTTACTATGTAATCCATTAGCATTTGTATTCAGTGAAAGAAAATTATTTATATCCATGACATTCCTGCTTCCAACTAAGGTCTCATTCTGAGGAGCCAAAGGGTATGATTTCAACACATGAACTCACTGGAGAATATGATCCATCCAAGATTAGTACATACTAAAAGGAAGACAGAAGTTCCATGGGCAGTTGCTTTAATCCCTCTTCACTCTGTTCCTTCTATTTCCACAGAGTTCTTCCTCAGGTGTTACACTACACACCGACTTCACCTGTTATCTCCCAGCTCTTACTTAAGCTTTTGTCTTTTTTTTTTCTTAACGAGATTATAAATTCCTTAAAAGCAGGGGATGTATCACTATCAATCTGGTTTCCTTAGCAACTATTAGTCACCAAAGCCAGAAGAATGACTGGATATCGGTGACTTGAAGACTCTTTGTATGGTATAGAGCAGTACCAGTGCTCCTCCATAACCTCCCTTTCATCTTTTCACTCCTGTCTTTCCTATAATTTCTAAGTCTTCCACCATTCAGTCAACAGGACTGAGAACCTCAGGAAATCCCAACTTTTTGTAGAACCTTCTAGAACAAGTCCTGTGGCAAGGACCCTAAGGACAGTATTGGGAAGAGACTCCGGGCCTTTGCTGCAGCACCTAGGTCACTTCCTGTGATCAAAATTATGAACAATAGGAAATTATATTCTTGGGTAATGAAAAAAGACAATCTCATCTAAGATCCCCAAGATAGCCTTTAATGTCATAGGGCACTCCTACAACAATCATGCTGTTTGCAGCAATAGTAGACACAGAATACATTCATGAAGCTGTTAGTGCTTTGACATAAAATGAAGGGAAATACAAAAGAATCTATATGCATGTTCATTTGCATCTGCAAATGGCTTGAGAAAAATATATGTCCATAATTCCATATAATATCTACATATTGTATAGAATATTGAGCAGATTACAAACGTATGCTTCTGTGACCTTTTTGAATAAATGATTGGGTTTTGTGGACCAGAGGCTAGAGATCGTGCTTGCTCCTAAGGCAGCAAAGCAGATGGTGCATTAATAATGGGGATATTAGGAAGATCGGCTTCCCAATTCCAGTGTATTCATTAATACACTTTAGACAGTTTAATTGCTTCCTGAAACACTAATTGAAAGAGGTTCATTTGCAAACGCCTAGGTTCTAATAATATAAATCTGGCACAGTGCCACAAAAGCCCCTTAAATACCATTATAAGATAAATTGTGGCATTTAACTAAAGACAGCTAGATTTTAAAAATAAAACCAATGCAGTGAAATGTATAAATTTCTTTCAGAGTGTGGAAAAGAAAACATAGTACATGCGAATCCTTCCAGCAACGGCGTTTGTGTGGTGCTCACCAACGTCATGCAAGCGAGCCCTGGGATGATGAACATCTGGCAAACTCTGTGGCTTCAGCAGCACAAAGCAGAATGTTCTCGTTTACATAAACTCATTTCCTTGAGGAATAGCTGTGGAATCTGTTATTTTAAGAGAATATGTGCCTAAGTGTTGTTACACCTTTGAGCGAAGGACTTTCCCCTTAGAATCACGCTGCCTACTGACCTTCCTTAAGTTGGATTTCATGCCTTTATAGGCATATTGATTCTACATGCACTTCCCGGGTGTTTACCAAACAAAACTCTGAACGGTTAGGATAAGAATACTTAAGGAGTTTGCCTCAATGTGAAAAACGAGCACAGATTGATCGCTGTAGTAGTTCCCAGTTTTGTTTGGTGGAGTAATTTCTGGAATGAATGATGGATGTTGATGAATTATGTGTTGGCTGATGATGCTGTGAGCAAACCATGAGCTTGTTATGAGAAAACAGTGATCAGAAGTTCAGAATCTCTCACCAATGATGCCATCCTTTACTTAAAGCAAGAGAGGCATGCTTTCTACCAATTGTCATTGAATTACTTTCCAGGCTACAAGCTCGGGTTCATGCCCTGGACTATTTCAGGAGTATGTGACATCCACTTAGAAAATGGACAAGTGAGACTCCCATTCAAAATGCGAGGTGTGGAATAAGCTGAAAATCAGTAGCTCAGATGCTTCTTTCAAAGAAGATTAGTGGCATACAAGTAGGAGGAGAGAAAGGGCCCAGGGAACCTTTGTGGTAAGCCAACAGAAATGTTTGGTGTCAAGATCCACCAAGCTTCTCAAGAAGGAAGTAATTTCCCCTCCAGAAAATAAGAAATGATTCATTGCTTTCAAATACTTGCTCAGCCCTGTTAGTTGTTATCGGGATGGGAATCTTGTTCACAGTCTCACCTGTGATAAAGAGCAGTTGGCTTGACAGTATCTGTATTTATACTTACACGATTTGGGCCAGGTCTATCAATCTATAATGGTGTTTGAGGGCTTAGCATACCTTGTATCTCAGTTATACATTTAAGAGTTATGTTTTATTATGGTTGCTTAGAGAAAAATTAAAATGGAATTTTTATGTTTTAATTTAAATATAAGTAATAAAAATGATCTCATCACCTAATTCCCTGGTCTTTTGTCCCTAAAATCCTCAAGGCAAATGTTAGGACTTCAATAAACAGTCAGAAATATCTACCACAGACAAAGTCTATATAATTCCATGAATGCTTTCCTCGTCTCTTTTCCCTCTCCAGCTTCCTTCTCCCCCCCCCTCTCTCTTCATTTCCCTATTTGCATTTTTCTTTCTCTTGCCTTCATTTCCAAGGTTGTTGACAAGATGTTGCTAACTAAACTTTACTTGAGATAAACTTAATGAAAATGGAGATACACAATCATTCTTTAGGAGGAATAGAAAGAAAATTGATTATCTATAAGCCCAGGCTAGATATGGGCAAAGTCAATGGTATTGATGTTTCATTTAGTTGCTGAACACATGAAATTGTTGGTTTAACACCCTTCAAAAGGCAACTTTGAAAAAAATTATGTTTCCCTAAGGAATCGAACTACATTTAATGTAGTTATCCACCCCCAGTAGAAAATGGGACCGTGGTTACTTACTAAAATGAACATAACTATATATCCTTTGGATTTTTATCCAGCTTTTCCCATCTTATTTCACTATATGCACAGTAAAAACTATAGGCCAGGCTTGGAAACAAGGCATGTTCTCAAGGAAGCTGTCTTCCTCCTCATTTCTTCCCTCTGTACCCCCATTCAGTGAACTCCAAACACTGGGAATCATTCTGAAGTTGCAATCATATCTCCTCAGTCACAGTTTTAAATAAATGGTCCCCTAATATCTAACTAGTTTCCTTCTTTCTGTCCTAACCTTCTGAACCAGTCCTTCACATAGTTCCTCTTTAATCAAATGCACAAACTTGAAGTCTAACCTACAACTCTGGTCTACCAAATAAAGATCAAATTCTTTAGCGAAGTGGCATTCCATTCTATCTGACTAGGCTTTTTTTTTACTTGCAGGCTTCTGACCTTTGGTTTACATCATGATTGTCTCTTCTATAAGCCCCATAAAGCCTTTGAGTCATTCAGTGATGATATTCACACACACACCCTGTCATTTCTTCAACTATCTAATAGATATCCCTTGAAGTCACAATTCTTTTTTATTTAATTTTTTTAATAACCTTAGTCATTTGCCCAGAGATTGGCAAATAACAGCTCTTCAATAAAAATATGACTGTCAATTTTAATGAAACATAACAAAGTCAGATAGTAAGACTTGGGTTTGGTAAGAAAAGATATAGACAGAGTAAGATACATGTATGGTCAAATTAGGGGCTCAAAACACATAACATAAGAAATCATTATGAATGTTTATGTGGTACATATATAATGATGTCTAGCAGTAGAACTAGACAGTGTCTAGACTAGGTTTGTCTGATTTTGTTGCTCTGATTTTCATAACATTTTTGTGGCTCTATGCTTTACGAAATGAATACATGTGTATGTCTGCATATTTTTCTCTGGCTGTTCATGGACATGTGCTTTTTATGTTTCAAACACACTGAGGACATACTTTTTTTTTTTTTTTTGAAACAGGGTTTCTTTGTGTAGCCCTGGCTATCTTGAAACTCACTTTGTAGACCAGGCTGGCCTTGAACTCACAGAGATCCACCTGCCTCTGCCTCCTGAGTGCTGGGATTAAAGGCATGCACCACCACTGCACAGCTGAGGATATATGCTAAAACATGAATTATGACCCATTTGAGAGAGTAGAGCTATATATGTAAATTTTAAGATATGGAAGTTCTTCTTCATATCAGATTGGTGACAAAGTCTCAAATTCCATTGTTTAGGAGGATATGTCTGTGATAAAATGCAGAATCATGGTTTGCTAAGGAAAAGTTTATCTGCTGCTCTTAGACAAAGACCCAGAGAGAAGATGGATTGGAAAGCAAGGTGCTACCATGTAAGTAGAACAATGAAATTTACTGATATTTTAATGGAAAAAAGAGAGGGAGGGAATGAAGAATGAATTCTAAATTGTGTGTGTGTGTGTGTGTGTGTGTGTGTGTGTGTGTGTGTAGGGTATGTGTGTTCATGAATGTGTAGGTGCATTTAGCATTTAGTGGCCAGAGGTCAAGTTCAAGTGTTATTCTTCAGGATGTCATCCACGTTTATTTTAGAGACAAGAGTCTCTCACTCATCTGGAAACTTGAACTCACTGATTCTCATAAGCTGGCTGGCCAGCAAGTCCTGAGGATCTGCCAACCAGTACTGATAGAACAATCCTGCTCTACCATACTTGGCTTCTTTTACATGGGTTCTGGGGATTGAACTAAGGCCCATCTGCCTGTCCAGCAAGCACTTTCCAACTGGATTATCCCCAAGCTCCTGGGTCAGTTTTTGACTGGAGGCATGCTACTTAGATGAGCTTCTGATCTAGTGTCTCTTATGTCATTGCATCATAGCTGGGGACTTGTGAAAGAAAGTGGATCCTAATCATAAGGAAGCCTTTAAAAGAAAGGAGGATACAAAAGTGATCAAAGGACTTTGGGGTTAGACGCTTTGGGATATGGAAGTCCTGGGATCTCATGGCAGGTATCAAAGGCCACCTCTAAGACTTAACCTCCTGCTTTCAATATTTAAATGCCACCAGCCTCAACCACTCTCAACATTTCCTAGCCTCTATTTTTCACAACTTTCTCTCTATTCACTATTAAAGAATTCCATCTGTACACAGGGAGTTGCCCTAACAACTGCCACTAACACTGGTTCCAAATCAAGTGAGGTGTTTGAGGATACACGAGGATCCAGAAATGGTAATCACAAGAAAAAGACCAAGAGAAAAATGTTCCTTGAATTGTTTATAATTCCTAAGCCCTACAGATTTTAAGGTTAGTTGCCTTAGAATTGTATTCACTGACATAGACATGACTAATGATAGGGAAGAAAGTGTGCACGTGTGTGTTGTGTGTGTGTGTGTGTGTGTGTGTGTGTGTGTGTGTGTGTGTTCATGTGCACATGCATGCAGGTGCACACATTATGTACTTCATAGAGAGGCCAGGGGAGGGTTTCAGGCACCTTCCCTCTTTTGCTCTGTACTTTAACTTTTGACACTGTCTCTCACTGAGCACAAATCTCACTATTTGGATTAGGCTGGCTGGCCAGCAAGTCCTAAGGCCCTGCTTCCCTCCACCCCCAGGTTCTGGGGTTTTAGGCACAGGAGGTCATTCCAAGTATAAAGACCTAAAAGCCTCAGGTGAACTAAGAAATTCCAAGCAGGAACATTGAGTGGACAATAGAATCTTCTGCAGGCAGCTGGGACTAGAGGAGCCCCTGCCAAGAAGGCCAATGCACTGAGCTCTGCTGGTATTTACAACTTTGAAATGATAGGGAGGCAGATGTGCAGATGGAGTCATCCAACCCTTTCTGCCCTAGAAAATCCACAATACCCCTGCACTTGAGTACATAGTCTCCACTGCCACTGAGAAACTGCTGTTGCCCTCCATTGTTCGGTTGAGATCAATCTCCTCTTTCTTTTCTTTCCACATTGCCTCAATCAATTCAGATCTAACAGTCATGACTGGCTTTTACCTGGATGCCGGGGACTTTCACAGCAAGTACTCTTACTGACTAAGCCATCTCCCCAGCTTCTATAATAATTGTTTTAAGCCATATCCATTGTGTCTCCACTGAAAATCACCTTCCCTCTCTCCTCCCACACTCCTGCATGTGTTCTTGTGTGTGCATCCTACACAAACACAATGTAGATCACTAAAATCCACAGGAAATAATTTCTTCTCTACTTGTTTGCATTTTCTTTTGTATGAATCTTGACAAAATTAGCCTTGCAAATCAAAGATCACAATTGAGAGGGAAAGGAAGCATGTTTCAGTTCAATACAAGGTAAGTTTCAAAGATGGGGTAGTATAGATACGTGCATTGTTTGTGCTCATTAGAACAGGCTAAGGAAATTTCTGCTTGAGGACGCTTAGGAATTGTCCTTGACTTGAACATAGTGAAACCTCTTTTAAAACAATCTCAGATTTCACAGTAAACCTCTCTCAGGTCTCATGAAAGACCATTTTTCCTATCTCTAATCTACTTAAAAATCTTAATGCTGTTCCAGTTTGGGGTTGTTCTCTGCTGTGTGGATGGCTTCATTCTGGAGTTTCAAGGAAATCAGAAGAGGGCAGGACAGGTGGCAGCTCCATGGTGAAGAGTACTTCCTGATTCTCCAGAAAATGTGAGTTCATTGGTTCATTGGTCACCAGTACCCACATCAGACAATTTACAACACTCTAACTCCAGCTCTAGGGGATATGACACACCCCCTTTGCTGGCTTCGAAGGGCACCTCCACACATGTGACAGACTCTCACACATTCACACAAATAAAAGATAAACGTTAAAAAAAATTGAGATTGTAATATAATTAAAATATTTCCTTCCTTCCCTTTCCTCCCTCCAAATCCTCCCAGATACCCATTCCCATTCTTCAAATTTATGGCCTCTTTTTCACTTTTGTTATTGTATGCATATGTGCATATAACCCTTCCCCTTTCCTGACTGTGAAGGTCCTGCTTCAGGAAGTAGCCTTGACCAAACTGGTTGCTCTTGCCTCAAGGATACAGGCATGCAAAAGCAATTTAAAATACTAATTTTTACGGCATGACATCTAGTGTGAGAAATAAAAGCATCATTCAATAGGATTCTAGGCTTGTTTTTCCTGTGGCTTGATTTTAGCCCTCATACATGCCTTCTCTGTGCTTTAATTGAGTTTTCAAAAATATTTTAAAAACGAAAGATCTCCTGATGGTATTTGGTCCACTTATGTAATTTAGCTCAGTTCTTTCCTGTGTCCTTTTTTATCCACTTATATAAACATGAATAGAATAATACATATGTTCTTAAACACTTAATGAAATCTTAATAACTATAGCTATATTAAATTTTACCAGGTAGAGTACTTGTGTTTATTAATTATCTCTACTTGAACATGATGGAATGACAAGTATTCTCACATTTTGTATGTGTATGGGGTACGTGTGTGTGTGTGTGTGTGTGTGTGTGTGTGTGTGTGTTGTGTTGTGTTGTGTTCATGTTCATGTGTATGTGCATGCATGCACACATTTGTCTATGTGTGTGTAGAATCCAGAGGCATCACATGTCTTCATTTATCACTACATCTTATTCTTTGAGACATATTCTCTCATCACTAAATATGGAACTTGCATATTTCACAAGACTAATGGGGCCAGAAACTCCAGACATCTTCCCCCCAGCCCCAGTACTGGGGTTCAGGACAGGTACTGCCATGCCTGTTTTTACATGACGGCTGAGCTTCAGAACTCAGGTCCTCATGCTTGCTTAGCATGTTCTGTACTGACTGAGCCATCTCCCTAGCCCCAAGTGTTCTCAAACTCTATATGGTCCTCTTCTTCTCTCACAACAAGTACCCTAAATCAGTGAGGGCCTATTCTATAAACTTCATAGAAGACTACAGTTTGTTCAGTTTGATATTTTGGAATATTGAATTATCACTTGACATTATTATCTAATTTGGGTTCTGTTTAAAAGTCAAAGTCATTAAATATTTTAAGTTTCCTTTGAGGTTTGTCTTCTTTTATTAGGATTGGGACATGGAGAGAAAGGATATCTGAAGGAAATTGGTAATGAATATGCCAACCCTCACGGGTAAAAAGGTCAAGTTCCTATACAACAGAAAAGCCCTAGTTCCTGTAAAGAGTAATGGAAGAGAACTTGATTCCAAAACTGAGAGATTCAAGGAGATTTAGAGGTCATCATTTCCCCCCTTGAACTAGATGTTTAGAAGAAAGCTATTTTATTCTTTTGGTTAAGGTCTCTGCATCACAGGCTAGCATCTTGCTATTTATCTGAGGTTGACCTTGAATTTCTGATCCTCTTGGTCCCCTTTCTGAGTGCTGGGATTACAGGTATGTGCCACACACCCAGTTTAGGAAGTGCCAGAGACCAAACCCAGGGCTTCGTGCACACTATCACGTACCCTGGCCATGGTGCTGTGCCCTCAGACCCTCTTTTTTTTCCTTATTGTCTACTGCCCAGGAAAGAGAAAAGACAAGTGGGATATGAGGATAGCTCAAAGGTCCTGGCAGTGGTGTTGGAGCCAACTATAAAGTCAGCTCTCTTTTAGAATGTGTTGGATTCATATAGGCAACATTCTTTCTTATTGATAGTTTGTGTTATAGCTAAACAGGGTCAGAAATGTTCCTCATTTGTTTGCTGGGAATTTGTTATGGTTTTTGATGACAAAACAAGGTAGACACTCAAAAATATGTTTCAGCTGCTTACACAACAGTGTACACAGATATAGCTCGAGGAGCGTGTGTTTGCATGTCTTCTTTGTAAAGAGATTGAAGGAGTTCTTTCTTTCCTTCCTTCCTTCCTCCCTCCCTCCCTCCCTCCCTCCTTCCTTTCCTTCCTTCCTTCCTTTCTTTCTATATCTCTCTGTACATAAACTCCTGGGAGTTTGGCTATATGTCATTAGCTTTGTGAATGTAAAATACAGCCCTAAAAAGAACTTGGATGACAAACAAGAGAATTTGAATTTCTACATGACTTCCAGTAACTGACTTGACAGCTTTAGACAGACATATTGATTAATAATTATGTCCCTGGCAGTAAGTATCTCCACTAAGCCATTCTCCATTTTATTATAGTGTAAATATGTAATCTGCATAAAATTAAAGCTGTTCTGTACTTGAAACATTGCCTGCTTGAGAGATGCTTGCTCTAAAGAACAACCGTGCCTTGAATGGCTACCCTCCCCCCCTTTTTTTGTCCATTCAATGCTAATTATTCTACACTCAATTTCAAAACTATATTTCTTTCTATATTATTATTTTGTCTAAACGATGTTGTCTCCATCTAAGCTGTCTCTTTATAGAGCTGCAAATGATATCAAGTGTGAATATTCTGTGTTCATGTCGGCACCTTTGCGAAATGTTGAGCTGTTAAATTATGAATTTGTGGTCTCGTCACTCACCATACTAGTCCAGGCTAAATGCTCCCCTAAGACATGTCAGTTTTCATCTAAACACAATCAGCAGTAAGTGTCTTCTCCCTGGAGCATGCCCTCTTTGTTGAAGAAAGATGCAGAAATTTCAGAGTTCTCAAGTTGTACACAGGCATCACCCAGCTGGTTTAAAAAAAAAAAAATAGTGCATCTGGAATAATTAATGGTTGACTGGAGGCATTCTACTGTTAAATTCTGTTCAAAATGTTTATTTTATTCATGTTTTTTAGTTTTTATATTTTCCAAAGAGAAAATATCAGAAATTGTCTCTAAAATTGGTAGAGGTTTATGTGCTTGGAGTGTAACCTAAATGGATAATGTTACAGACATGGTTAATACAGTGTGTAATACAGTCATAGTGTTTCCAAGGTCATGGCTAAGTTTATGATGCTGTATTGTAAGTTAAAATATGCAAATTGTTTGCAGTTATATCTTACATGTAACACATGCTTCATAAAATTACGATTTTTTTTTTCCAATTCAAGTAACTTTTACCTTGCTTTGGGGTATTTTGTAACTGACAGTGCTAGACTTTAGATATACTACGGGCATACTGGAGAATGTTGTGACTTCATGAATTGATCATTTGTAGGGCCATGGAAACAGATTTCTAATATGTTTCTGAGTACCATAAAGGACGAAGTAACCATGTATGTTTCTCAAAGATAGACACATTTGCAAGCCTCTCATCTATGCATATTGATTCTTAGAGCATGCATGTGACATCAGATTTGAGAAGAACCTGGACAGGTCCTATTTTAAGAAACCTGCCTCCAAGTTTCCAAAATGGCTCCTGCAAAGTATTTTGTGATTCATTCAGAAATCCTCAAGACTCAGTCAATGGATAAGTTTTCCTCCAGCTGGCTCACACTGGCTAGGTACTTTTCTGTCATGTAGCTGGTGGCTACACAGGAAACAGTAGGTACACAAATGCCTGATTCAGGCATACCAATCAACTGGAAAACATGGGCTATGGAGAAGAGCAGATAAGAAGCACCCACTCCATACACATCACACACAAGCATACACACACACACACACACACACACACACGCACACGCACATGCACATACACACACATACATACATACATATGCACACACATAGGTATATGCATACATATTCACATTCATATCCACATATCCACAATCATACACATACACACACATATACATACATGCACACATACATTTATAATCACATACATATATGTAGCATGAATTCTAGTTGGTCTTTATAATAAAAACCCGGAGTCAGATATCAGAGTAAATGCTGAAAGACACACAAAGAAACACATAAACAAATGCACACACATACACATATAAGCACTTACACAAAAACATAGATACACATAGACATATACATACATTATACATACACACTCACAAGCATGCATGTGACTAACAATCTTCCTGCATAGCCAATTCTGCACTCTCCTGTTCTGTAAATTCTTATTGCAAAAGGAAGAAAACCCAGACTCTTCCAGGTCTCCTATGTTTAATCTCCCTCCTAACATTGAAAACCAAAGAGAACAATTTACACAGGACTCAGAGTCAAGGACAGTACTTGGTACAGACAGGTGAATACCAAGATGGAAGTTTGAAAGGCTTAATACTGATATTATTGGAAAAGAAACAGCAGTGTATAGAATAGGAGTACTCAATTCTTGTCCACACTCTAACATAACTGAAGTTGGATTAGACCATTTAATGTTCATGCCTTTTATAACCAAGGTCATGGCTATAACACTTTGTGCTTTGGAGGTGTTTATTATATTTGTATTGAAAGAATGAAAGCCCTAAAAAAATATGTGCAAAGCCTTACATTTCTCATCTAGAGAAAAACTCCATGTTTTCTTATGCAACTTCAGAAATATTTTTCACAATCATTTTTGCTTTGAGTATAAAACACCACAGTAGTGTTAATGAGGTAGAGTATAGGAGAGTAGAGTTTAGATGTCTGCTGGTCTTGTTTTGCTATATTTCTAATAGTGTCATTAAGCATTAATTTAGAGATTGGCAAAAAGTAATCCAACATAGGTCACCATGCTCTCATTGGGACAGAACTGAACTGGTAAATGAGTATCTATTGCAAGGTTGCATCAAATTTATTAATTTTTTCACATGTATGTTAGTTTATCATAGTCATTCTCTTCCTGAATATTTGTTGAGTACCAATTATGTTTTAGTCATTTTGTTAGGTAGTAAAATATAGAAGTGAACAAAACTGACAGCATCTCTGACTAAGATGATTTGTACCTTAAGGATAAGAAGAGAAAGATATCAACGAACCTATAGTAAGTTGGAATTGAAAGTACTTAGCAGAGCCATACAGTAGGGTATAGGGAAGTAGAGTGTAAGAGATTAGAAAGATAGTTACATCACACAAGGAAGGTAGTTCTAGTGGCTCCGTGTTTGAATCATGGCCTGAAAAAATCAAGAGAGCAGAAGGATGAGCAATGTGGGCATTGCAAGGTCAACATTTGGAGCAGGTGACTTTGGAAAGCCAATAAGATGACTGTCTCAAAGGCCTGAAGTTTGAAGGTTGTCAGCCATGTGTAATCTCCACATCACATGGGGGATTCATAATTTGGAACTGTTAGCTTACAGGGGTCAACAGTCTTTGAATTAAATGAGTTGATCAAGAAGAGTATGTAGATGGAAGAGCTTGAAAGACCAGACCTTGAGGTACCACAAACCTAGAGACTGGAGACGGGAGAACAAATGTCTAAAGGAGACAAGAATTGAGAGAGAATGATTTCAGAAACCAAGAGAAAAAGGATAGTAATATCCAAAATATCTGTACCTAATATATTAAACATCTAGCTAATATCTAAAATCAACTGCATTTCTGACTAGAATTTTTTATGTATTACTAAAAAACTATTTCAAACATTGGGAAGACAGTAGTGGTGTGAGGGACATCATTTCAAAAATTAAACTATAATTATATCATATCCTCCTTCCCTTTTCTCTCACTTCCTCCTTGCTTCCTCTCAAATTCATGGTCAATCTCTCTCTCTCTCTCTCTCTCTCTCTCTCTCTCTCTCTCTCTCTTTTTTTTTTTTTTTTTTTTTTTTTGGTTTTTTTGAGACAGGGTTTCTCTGTGTAGCTTTGCTCCTTTCCCGGAACTCACTCTGTAGTCCAGGCTGGCCTCAAACTCACAGAGATCCACCTGCCTCTGCCTCCCGAGTGCTGGGATTATAGGTGTGCACTACCACTGTCCGGCTATAGTCTCTTTTTTATTGTTATTATTACACACACACACACACACACACACACACACACACACCCTGCCAAATCCATTTAGTGTTCCTTCTATGTACATCATTGCAGGGCTGACCACTAGTATAACCAATGAGGAAGCTCAACCCTGGGGAAGACTAGTTATCTCTCAGCAGTCCTTAGTTGGCTGTAGTCTTTGGTTGCCTGTATGGCTTTGTCTAGGGATGATTTTCCCCTTCCATGTTAGCATATCTGTTGGTATTGTCATTGCTTAGATCCTGTGTAGGCAGCCATATTGTTGAGGTATTTGTCATTTCTAGGAGACACGATCTGACAGCAGATTTCCTGGTCCCCTGGCTCTTATGATCTTTATTCCTACTCTTCCACCATGTTCCCAGTTGGGTTGCAGATATATCCATTAGGGCTGGACACCTCACAATCAACTGTTCTCTGTGTTTGGACCACTTGCAGTTTTTCTGTAATTGTCTCTAATAACAAGGGCAAGCATCTTTGATATGGGCTGAGAGCTATATTGACCTGGGGGTAGATGGAGATGTATTTAAAATGCAGTTAAGAATTATGCTTGTTTAATAATGTGGCAACAGCAGGGTCAGAAAGCACTTTTATTGTCCACCTGTTTATATCCAGAAATGATGCAAGCACAGGTGGAAAGACAGCGCTCCTACCTTTATTTCTGGAGAACTATGCATGCCCATTGGCAGAGTTGGACTTGACCAACTTAATTCCCACACACGCTTCAATTTTCCCAGAGGCTGGGATAGTTCTTTCCCTACACACCCTCTGTCTGGTAACTTGTCCTCCACCTACATCTGTTTCTGAAGACTGTTCTCAGGACTGAGTTCCTGTCAGCTCAGAAGAGAGTGAGAATGGATCATGGAAACAGCTGTAGATGGACAGAGAGTTACCAGTTTGGAGAGAGAATCCAGTGACTGCATCATAAGAGCATCCCTTGCAAGAGAGACTGAATGGAAATAGAGGAGGGAAAAGAGTAAGTAAATGGAGTCCCTGAGACATTTTATATAGAACATTAGGCAAAAAAAAATAAATAAAGAGTTGTAAAAATCTATATATGTATGAGCAAATGGAAGAAAAGGAATTTAATGACTTAGGAAATGTTCTAATTTTTTTCCTCTGTATATATATATACCATACCTAATATATACCAAATGGTTTTATAACAGAAAAGCAAACCTTGTTGAACATAGATGAATTTAAAGCCTTTGTAAATTTAGTCTTTCTTTTCTCTTTATCGAGGCAAAAACAAATGCTTCCTTCTAGTGATGTTTCCAAGAAGCTTGCGCCCTGTGTATGGACTCCAGCCTCAGCCGTGCTAATGGCTGTGACAGTTAGAGTGCCCCCTGCTGTCACCACTGCTCGACTGGGTGCTGCCTTCACCAGCTGATGTTTTATTAATGATCTTGAAACTGAAGTACTAAGGAACGAAGAGCATTGAAAAAGATAACAATGAGGTGCTGGAGAGTCCTGCAAGGAGACAGTTGTCCTGGCTTGGAGCCTCTGTCCTCTACGGTTATGACTTCCCTCCGTCAGTCTTGCGTGGTCTGCTCTGCCTGCCTGCAGACAGTTTTTGAGAGGTTGTGATTTGTCCTTGATGAAGCTTGGATTGATTGATTTTATTCCGAACATGTTTAAATTGCATTGAGGTTGTTTTTTTTTTTTTTTAAGTTCATAGTACTCTTACTTTATTAATTTTTTTTAATAAGGGGGAATGATTATTCAAGCTATGATTATCCAGCAGCCTAGTTTGCTGGAGTTAAATTACACATCATCACTGTGTTAAATTTTATAAAATTAAAAATGCCATTGAGTGGTTCCAGGTTTTTTTTTTTTCCCCTTTCGATTTAAATGTAGGAATACTCATGTCTCTTGTTTTATTTAAAGCAAAGAAGATAGTGTGTGTTCAAAGGCTGTACTGAGCTCTGGGGAAAAAAAAAAAACAACTCAAAACAGAAAGATTGTCGAAGAGTCAACGCCAGCTTGCTTGCTTCTGTAGGGTTACAATCAGGGCAGTTTGCAAAGAAACGTTTCTCTCAGGGATCACTGAGGCATGCTTGGGTGACATAAAACGATGAAACTAAATCTTTTTTAGCTACCAAAGGGGTCATGCCGTTCATAGGCAGCTGTTGTCCTTTGAAATGGAGAGAAAGGACCTGAAGTCCTGTCTGCCTGGCTGGCACACATTTAGCACCTGTCTAGTTACCATGGTTTTGACAGAGCTGTAGTAGGTGGAGCCATGATGGGGAGCAAAGTGGGTCACAGCAGGTGCAGGTGGGGTGCTGCACCCCCACGTGCTCAGGGAAGTGGATGATCACTTCTCATTTTCCCAGATGAAGCAATGGAGAAGTCAGAGTAATTTGGTGGCTTACAGGAGAAGAGAACACACACAGACTCTTCAGTCTGAGACTAGAATCCAGACTTTCAAATTCTGCACGCTGCACCATACCACATTGGCTTTATTAGACACAATGTCCCGAAGCCACCCTAAGTTCCTTATTGTTAGTTATAAAACTTTCTTAAGCACTTCCAAAAAACTTTTTTTTAATATATCCCTTATATATCCTGTTGTCTCTTTGGTAAGCATCTGCAAACAATCAACACCTCTAAAATAAAGTTCACCCAAAATAGAAAGGCCTTCTAGTAAGACGAAACCATAAAGAATACACCTGGCATGTTTGAAAACAACAGAAAAAAAATTGATGGTTCTAAATTGGCCTTAAGCATTAGACATATTTAACATGTTATGTTATAGATGACCCCAGAGTCACCTCCAGGCTGTCAGATGTACCTTTTTGAAGTCTTACATCAGGCAGTTTATGCTGATGCCATTTACTGAAAGAGAATCGACATGAATGGTTGAATCTGAGAAGTAACAGTGATTTTTAAAAATGTGCATTTCCCCCACCCACCTGGAGATGATGAGATTCATCGACATAAGTGCCTGCACTGTGGCCATCAGGCTTTGGCGGAGTGCTTGGCGATCTAATTGGATGGCTTCTAATCCAGGGCTCTCAGGCTTCTCATCGCCTGCCTCTACTCAAGAGCTCTGATTGATTGGACAGTGATGGGTTATAAGGATTTTCTCGGAAACGGGGTCCCTAGGCTTCTATACATCAATAGCAGAAGGAACAGGCCTCAAAGAGTGTCATTCATTGTTCTTGAGAATTATACTCCCAGCTTCTCATAATGGATAGAAATGATTTCAGCATCTCTTTGGTTGCTGATCGACCGGCTCCATCTGTTGCTGTCCTCCAGTTTCTTTAGAATCCTCTTCTCTGCTTTCCCCACCAGAAGTCCAGCTTCCTTCCCTCATTGTTAATTATCTTCTCATTATTCACAATAAACTATCCGGGGTATGCAGACACTGAGCTATTTTTTTTTTTTTTTTGCTTTGATTCATCAAACAAATATTTACTGGCCCCCCACACTGTTTCAGACATTGGAGATACATCAGAAAAGAGAGAGTCATCTTGAAGTGCATGCTCCTGGGGAGAAGGCAGACAGGGAACATAATAATTAGAAGGCCAGATCGTGACAAATGCTATAAAGAAAAATAAGATGGGGCGGGAGTAGAGAGGCATGGGGATGTCATTTTATGTTGAGCAATCAAGGAAGGTCTCAATTATAAATGGATGCTTGATTACAAACATGGAGAATATCTGGTAAAATCTGTGTATATAACTGTGTGGGGGAGAGTGTTCCTGGCAGAGAGGCTAGAGATCACAGTCAGGAGCTGACTGTGGCTGAATCTGAGAATGAAGGGAGGAAGAGATGAGACCAGGTAGGATGAGACCAGGTAGGAAGCTAGATCATGTAGGGTCTTGTATGCCATTGTGAGAGCTTGGACACTGGCTGCAAGTGATAAATCTGGACTCTGGATGGGTTTAAGACAAAGGGAAACACAATCTGGCTTTCATTTGGAAAGAATCATTGAAACTGCAAAGGTAAGTATAGGTGATATGAAAGGATGGGAGAGAGCTGGGAGAGCCGTTACAGTAACCTGGGAGAAAGATGAACACGGCTTATGTTAAGCACATATAATGGAGGCAGGAAAGTCAGTTGAGTCTGAAATGTTTGTTATGATGATTCTCTTAAGGAAGCTTGAAATTAATAATAGTGAATGTTTAAACTTCTCCAGCTCTTCATTTTTTTTTTCCATCAGCAAGAAAATCTCAGGTATTCTATATGCCCTTGACTCTTCCATCTCAAGTCAAAGTTACATGATACCAATGAAGAAACAGGAAAGGAAATGAGTGATTGACAGTCCTAAGCAGAATTCTGATTCCTAGGTACCTGAGGATGGGAGATTGCCCAACCTCTCCTCACCTATTCCTTTAAATATAAAATGAGAAGACAGGTAGCATCTCTCTCTCAGGGTGGCACCAATGAACAGACGATGCAGATATACTGCAAGCAGTTAGCCCAGTGACTGGCATGTGAAAAGATTCAATAAATGTTGGCTGTTCCTAAAATTATTTTGTTACTGCTCCTGTTTCCTTCTATGTCGTCAGAGAAGGACTAGAAAATTCTACTCTTCTCTGAATCCGGAACCTTTATTCATCAACCTCTGAAACCATTTATTCTACCCACCCTCACATCTCTAATACAGTGCTCCTTGTATATTCTTGGAGCCACATTTTTTTTTCCAAATGATAGAGAAAAGGGAGGAGTTAAATGGATCCAGGCGAAGCTTTTACCAGGGCATCTGCTATAGCCAGATGGAGACGCTTTGACCACAGGCAAGTCAGTCAGTCACTCCCCAAAGAAACTAAAAGTGGCAAAGAATTCTGGTAGAGTTGCTCCCAAAAGTTACTTTCCTCATCTTCCAAAAAATAAGGGAGTCGGGCTTATACAGAGCAGTCTTGACTGGCCAGAGTCTGAGCTAAGTTATAGGCAGCTCATCATTTAGCTTTGACTACTAGATTAGGACAGGTTTGCTGGATGCGGCCTCATGCTTACAGCTATTACGTTTTTAATTCCAGACCCATGGGTCCCTACTTATGGCCTTGTTTGCTTTGCTGTGGAAACACAAGAGGTGTCTGATTACCCTAGCTCCCTTCTGGGCTGTCTCCCACTGCCTCACCAGTTTTTGCAGCCTTCAGTTCCTTCATTCTTTGCTTTTCCTGTACTGCCCACATTATCCGGTGCTTACATCCCATTGCCACCCTCGGTCTCTTCTTCTGTCCTTACTTTCATCTTATAGCAGGTACAAGAAGGCTGCTGAGAGCCCAACCCACCAACTCCTTCCAGTTCCTGTTTGCTGAGGAAGTCAGAAGCATAGCCTCAATTCTTGGCTTCTTCTCTACCTCTCAGAGTCTGGCTGTAGGTCCTCACTGCTTTAACTATCAGCTTTCTTGCAATGTAGGCAAGTTGAAAGTGGGAAGGACCATGCCCAGGACTCACTGGCCGATAGAATTCCTTGTACTATTTTAGGATGCCACTAAATCCTGGAAATGTCCTCACAAGCCTCAACTTTATGTCCTTGTTACAGAGGCAAATGTGTTACAGGAGTGTGTCACTGTGCCTGGGCACATTGGCTCTGTTTCACATTGACCTGACCTTCTCAAATGGACTTGCAGTCCCATAAAGCCAGGTGTGATGGTTTTAAGCCTAGGCTTATGGTTTCTGCTGTGAACCTGCCCACATCTGGGGATTCATCCATGATCATAACAATGCACTGTTAGATTTTTTTTTCCATTTCAAGTTTTATGATTGCCTGATGACTGCACTTGTATTCTCAATGTATTCCAAAGAGGACTCAAGTGCACTAATGCACACTCAATTTTTATTCAAAAAAGAAGATAAAAGAGGGTCCTTAGAGAAACATGACAGCATTAAGAATTATTACAGAGTCTGAGACTTTCCTTCTAAGGTGTGGCATTGATATCCTGTAATTCCATTTTTTTTTTAATTTAAAACTTCTATTTTTGCTCGTTTTGCTTTAGTTTCTTTCTAAATAAAGCAAGCATTTAAGCAGCACTTTATAGAGTACATTTATGCAGTCTATTATTTAAATAATGTCTAAAATATAGATGGCGTCTTTGGAGGGAGACAAAAATAAACCAGTTTTCTGCCTTCAGGGAGGTCTCTATCTATTGGCATAGAAGCAGACATGAGATAATTAACTCATGCCTATGGAGTTGGAATTATCATCATCTCATAGCCAGGCTTGGTCTGGTTAATCGGCAGTGTGTTCAGTCTGGTAAGAGGAAGACTGAAGGTGTGTCTGCCACCTCTCCATCTCTTTGCTGGACGAGCAAACAGCTCAATCCGCAGCTTCTCCACCTGTCTTCTTGGGAGTGCCAAGAAGTCCCCGCCCATTCCTCCAACTCCAGCCAACTGTGCTGGGCTGGGTCTGTGAACCGATTGCATATGTTAGGAAAGAAATTATTGGGATGTCAAATGGCAGTGTCATCTTCCTGGCAACCTATTCTTGAACAGATTGTGATGCAGTAACCTACAGACATATCATTCAAATGCCAGTTCCACCGTTGGTCTATCCCCTGCTTCCCCTCTCCAGGCAGAGACCCCATCTGGCAAAACGGAAGCACTGATAGATGTAGAGTTCTACATCTTCAGATTCTTTCCTAGAGCTGATCCTCACTCCCGTATCATCCTGATGAAAATGTCTGGTCAGGTCATGACTGACCCTCATCTATCCACTGCCTCCCTCTTGCGAATGATGCTTATTGTGTAGCAGACAGAGATCTCCTTGGCATCGTAATGTACTTTGCAACCATGCAGCAGAAGGATTACTCACTTTTTAAACTATAGCAAACCTTGATTTTCATATTTTCAGCCACAAAGTAAATACTTAACATATGTTAAAATGTTTTTTTTTTCTCCAGAATAATTTCTCACTTCTTTCCAGACATTGGGTACTTTCTCATCCTCGTCTCTATTCTTGAGGTGATTGTGTGGGTGTGTTCATGCTCTGGGTTTCCTTAGGTCCCTTTGTTGTAGACATAGTTTGATGTTCCAGATGAACATTCTGTTTATTTTATTACAGGAAAACACAATTCTCTTTAAAAGTCAGCAAGCGCATGTGAGCTCTTCAAAGCCTGCCTTACACACATGGAGTACGAAAGCTTAGTTTGTTTCATTCACTGATAGGCACTCCTCCATGAATTAACTCATAAAAAATGGCTTCTAGTCACCAAGTGAGATACCCCGTAAGCAATATGAGGTTAGAAAGACAATCAAGTGTTTTGTTGATGAGAAATACTTAGCCCCAAAGTGAGATCAATTTAAAGCTGAGCAATGTTGAGTTTAAATACCAAAGAGAGACACGTAGGAAGTTTTGTGGAGAAGTGTATGTTTAATTAACATTTTGCTTCTTTTTTAAGGCAAAAGGAAGTCTTTTCCCTTTCTTGTTTGCAAAATTCGATTTTATAAATTCACGTTTAACATTAAAAAAAGATGCATCCTATTTGAATAGGGAGAGCCGATTAGAATCATTCTAATGTAAATGTAGACTTAGCCAGTGACCACCCTTCCTTTTGAGGATTTATCTGATAAAGAATTCTTTCCATGGCTTCAGAAATGATTGTTTTCTTGCTATTTAAAGTATAAAATTAAAAGTTTAATTTAATACAAGTTTTAGTGGTGTTTCAATTCTGGGCATGTTGCCTCCATACCCAATTTAAAATAAGATATTTTTCATCCATTTTAGATTAAAATAAGTTTGTATATATGGCTGAACTTAGAACTGACATCCTCCTAATGATGGGTAGAACTGTAAACAAACAAACAAACAAACAAAACAAAAACAAACCAACAACAAACAAAGTAGAACAAAACAAAAAAACAAAACAAAAAACAAAACTGCAAAAAAAATTGTGTGGAATGTTATCATTGTCATTTCTAGCCTAAAATATAACCTAAATGTCCCATAGAGGAACAAACAAACAAACAAAACAAACAAAATGAAACAGCAACAATGAAACTCAGTCTCTCCCTCTGCTATTGCACCCCTGAGTGTTGACTCTCCTTGGGGTAGGAAAGGGCTTCATCTTGCTCTTCCTAGCTTTTGTGGGGCTGATAGCAGAGCTGCACACAATAGCAGCTCTCTAGACCCTGAATAATGAGACATTGGATGAATTACTTCACGTCTCGTCTCTTCTTTCTCTCATCCTCAACAATAGAAAGCATTCTTCCCAGAATTCTTTTACTATTCTTTTGCAGTCCTGTCTGTCACTGTGATTGGCAGAAATTATGAATTCCAAGTGGTGTTGTGTTCTTGATGGCCACGGAATAGCCTTGTGCTGACTCATGGCTTCATGAAAGCTTGTAAAATTTGAAAATAGGATAAAAAGTTTCACAAACACACGTAAATAAACAGAAAACAAAAAACCCACAGCCTAGTGGGGGCAGAAAGTGTCCTGAACTCTTAAAGTTCTGATCCTGGAGAATTGAGAGTATAAAGAACTTGTGTGCTTGCCAAATGTGGGATCAGAAGTTTGCCATTCCTTGGAATGAATCCTGATGACATTCTCACCCCCCCCACACTTTCCACCCCCCCCCCCACCCTGCCGCTACAAATTTGTAGATAGAATTTTCTCTCTCTCTCTCTTTTATTTCCAAACAAATGGAATCAGAAAGTCTTGATTGGTTAAGGTGGAAGTTTGGTCCCTTCTTCAAAGTGAAAGGCCTCTTTCTAATGGCTCATCTGGGAAATTCTTTTACCTTTGACATTCTTGTTAGCCTTTTTTGCGCCCCTCCTGTCTCCTTGCTCAAACTTCAAATGCCAGTCTAAGTTGGATCTCTAGTGTATTAACATAATCCACTGTGTCTTCAATTTGTTTTTATAGCTTCCCCATACTCATATCATCAGTACATTGAGCTAGTTCATAGAAACCTTTCAGCAGATGCTAAAGAGATGAAAGAAGGAGGGGAGAGGGAGAAGTAGGGGTGGGGAATGAAAGGGGTGAAAAAAAGAGAGCGGAAACGAGGAACAAAATGGCTCTGGTTAAATCATGTCAAGTTCTGTTTTCCTAGTTTGCTTTTTATTTCTGCATTTACAAAACAGCCACAGAGTAAGAGGGCTCGCTCTGCTTCCAGAAGACCCAGGTCCCAGCACTCACACTGTACCAGCAGGCAGCCTAAATCTTTTATAACTCTAGCCTCAGGGCATTTAGCACCTTCTTCTGACCTCTGTGGACACAGGGTCACAAGTGGTATACACACACTCTCACATATGTATGAATAAAAAATTAAACCATAAAATTGTTTTTTAAACGATAAGAGAAATACCATTACAAAATAGTCTGTCGAACAGTACATAATTGAGACTTAGAAAATAGTAGTATTTAGTAGTATTATACAGTAGTATACGGTGGTGTATAGTGATATATGGTAGTATGTGGTAGTATGTGGTGTATGTAGTGTATGTAGTGTAACGGTGGTCCTTTAATAACTTTAGTGTATATCTGGGCATTTATTATTTTTTTTTCCCAAAGCATTCTCTAAGTGTGGGTAGAGTTGAATTAATAATCCTACTTGTCTAATAATGACAATCAAAATGGTTTCCAGTATTTTCCTCTTCAAATATCACTGCAGTAAATATCATTGTGCACATGTCAACATTTATGTAGAAGTACTGTTACAAAAGAATTGATGTGTCCAAGCACAGGAGCTTTAATTTTTTGGTAACACTCTGCTAAAATGTTTTCCATAAATGATGGTGTCCATTTTTAACTTGGCCAATATTTTCACCATCATTGACTACTACAATAGACAGTTTCAAATGTCTGGGTCAGTTTTATAAATTAAAAGTTGTTTTAATTTTTATTTTAATTTGCATTTCTAATATTTCTGGGGAGATGGACAATAACTATATTTATCATATCTTAGAGTTTCTTCCTTATCTATTGTCTTTGTTTACTCACTTTGGTTTCCTACTCTATGAAGGATTTTAGTTTTGTTATACAGGAAGCAAACCCTTTCTTCTAGTTATTTACAAGGATTTTGGAAAAAATAGTATTTATAAAATTTATCATTTAATGTGATTTCTTGGCTGGTGTGTGTGCCATTTCTTAGCACCTCTGTGTCAACAAATATTGGACAGAGCCATTCTGTCCCCATTTGTGCTGTGTAACAAGGATTTCACACTACTTCAGTCCCAAAAGGAACCCAATCCTATATGTAAAACATGGAGTAATTCATAATGCTGAATAGCTAATGAAATTGTGCACTAGCCTGGACCGATTTGATATGCATGCACTGCTTTCTTCCTGGTGAACTCGCTGGTGTTCAGGAAAACATGATAGTGATTCTGACATGCCCTTCATGGTTTAACAACTTCTTTCAAGGGAGAAATGACACACCTGCAAATCATGCTTTCATTGGGTCTGGCATGATCAGAACCCTCATTATATCATGGGCAGGTAAATTCTCTTAAGGGTAACATTCAGGGATGAAGTTTTCTATTTAAGTGCTGTTTCAGACTACTGGGTCAAAGGATATTTATTATATCTGCAGGTGCATTTTCCTTCTGCTCTTGTTAGATTTGAATGTGAGATGTAAAATTTAGCCAATTTACAGCATCTTTAAGGGAACCCATTAACTCATTACTAGTCTGGGAAATTATCTCCACCTGCATCCATCTTTCCACATTACCTACTGCAGTTTTATTACATAAATACAGTGAAAAAAGACATATTTTAACTTCTTTTATTAAAGAAATCCCTAGGACTCCTTATAAGTAGGAAGATAAAATAATTACTGTTGCAAAAAACACAATCCAAGTGTTGGTGTCCTTTGTAAACCTCAGGAGGGCCATTTATTTATGACATAAGTATACTAATTCTTTATTGTTCCAAAACACCAAATTCAAACTTCTTTGTCTGGATTGTAAAACTTATATTAAGAAGGGATTTATATACAATAAAATTTATCCTGTCTGTGATGGCTATTCTTGGTTGTCACCTTGACACACTTGGGGATAGGTAAATTTAGTTGAAGAATTATCTCTATCAGATTGGCTTGTCTATGGAACATTTTCTTGAATTCTAGTGGAGAGAAGGTCCCATCTGTTCTGGGCAGTACAATATCTAGGCAGGTGGGTCTGGGCTGTGTCAGAAGAGGAGCTGAATGTGAGCCTGGGAGAAGTCAATCATCAACGTTCCTCCTTTGTTTCTGTTCCAAGCTCTTGCCTTGAGTTTCTGTCTTGACTCCCCTTAATGATGGAACTGTAAGATAAACTTTTTCCTTCCTAAGTTGTTTTGGGGTAGTGTTTTACAGCAACAGAACCTCAGGCAACATTAAAATACGTAATTCAGCCAGCCTTTTACAATTATATATAGTTCTGCAACCACTGTCATCCCCAGGATATACATATCAAATATGTATATCACCCTAAAATGTTCCCCTGTGGTTCTGCCCATTCGAAAGTAACCAGAATATTCCAGAAAAACACAATATTTATTTATCTTATCATTTCCGCTTTTCTAGAATTTCATGAGCATCAAATTCAATTGTGAGTAGTCTTTGGTGTCGCGTGCCATTTCCACAGTGTGTTTTGTGGTTCATTCAAGTTGTGACATGTATAAAAAGCTTGCTCTTAGCACCAAGTATAGTCACCTATATGCACACACCATCATTCCTTTATTCGCCAAATGATGGATATGTAGTTTTATTCCCAATCTATGGTTATTCCGAAACAAATTTCTGCTACTGTGTGCATGGAACCATTTGGCCATATGTATTATTATGTTTAAATACCTGAAGATACAGTTCTCCGAGTCACCTGGTGAGAATCCTTCCACAGTAAGAGCTGGTGGGTGGATTTCCCGAGGACTGTATAGTTTGCATTCTCGTCCTCAGCGTGTAAGACTTACAGTTTCTCTAAATGGTTCTAAGCACCTGCTATTGTTAGTCTTGTTAATTATGGCTATTTTACTGCGAATGTAATGATGCCTCACTGCAGTTTTAATTCACATTTTACTGATGACTAACGATGTTAAGCATCTTTGCATGCACTTGTCAGTCATTTGTCTTGTGTGGTAAAGTGACTGTCAAGTCTGTCGCCCATTTGAAAATGTGAATTGTGTGGATTTTTATCATTGAGTGGAAATAATTTATCTATTACAAATGCCATCTTATCTGAGGTATGTGCTGCAAAAATGTTCTTTATCTGTAACTTCAAAAAGTTTTTTTAAGTGCCTTGTGAAGATAAAAGTTTTTTTTTCTTTTGAGAAAATACAGTTTATTTATTTTTATTCATGGTTTGTGCTTTTCCTATGCCAAGGAATCTTTGTCAAACAAGATTGAAAACATGTTTTCTACTATGTATTTCCTTATGTTGCTTTATTTTTTAGTCTTCTATTCAGCTCTATAATACTCTCTGATTAATTTTTGCAAATTGGAGGAGATTAAAGGTCAGTGGTCAGTTGCATACATGCATTTGTATGAGGGTTGTTAATTGAAGAGACTAATTCTTTTCCATTCACTTCCCTTGCTAACTGTTAAAAATGAAATGGTGTTGGGGGGAAAAAGTATATTAGTACATTTCTTGATCCTTTATTCAGTTCCAGTGATTATTGCATGGAATCCTCTTGTGCTTGATTTAATCTTAAACTCTTTGCTCATTTCATCATAGTCCTAAGCATAGATTGTATGTGTGCCATTAGTAGGAATATAATATGCTATGCTATCTAGATTTATGTAAATGTGGCCTATAACAATACTGCCTAAGGTCACATTTCTTTGGATGATGGTATCCCCAGCCAAAACACACAAACCTTCTTTTTTACTTTCTTCCATCTCCCCCTCTTCTGTTCTCTGCCTCTCCCTCTCATTATAATTTCATTCTCAACTTCCAAGAGACTGACTTGACTTATATTTTTTAAATTTCATGATGGATTTACTGGGACACCAAATACATTTTGGCACATTGTGTTTTTGATTTATGGGTGAGTGTTTTGAGATGGAAACTCACCATATATTAAGTCGATTCTGCATATACATATGTGTGAATTGTTCTCTCTCCTCCTCTCACGTACACAGATACTGTATGTATGTATGTATGTATGTATGTATGTATGTATGTATGAATGAATGTATGTATGTATGTATGTTTCTTCACTCTAATAAAACACTCTACAACACTTTTGGGTCACTGATAATCATAGATTTATAGTACTCAAATTCAACACTGTAAGCCTTCTAATTTTACTGATTTTCAAAACTCGTTATTTTATTATTGTATGTTGTTTAAATTGTTATATAAATGATTAAATCGGGTAGCAAGATGGCTTGGTGGGTAAAGGCATTTGCCACCAAGTATGATGGGATCTACATGGTTGAAAGAGAGAACTAACATAGCTTTCCTCTTCCACATACACACTGTGACATAGGCCCTTGCACATGTAAATAAATGTAATTAAAAACATAAATAAATAAAGCCAACATAACAATTCCTATTCAAGCAGACAAACAAACACAAAAACAAGCCAAACAAGCCAGCAAGCAAACAAACAAAATCCCCCTTGACTACTTGGGGAAGAATCAGCAATTATAAGAGACTGAAGTGCCCGTATCCATGAATATGGTATATCTATCCATTCATTGCTGTCTTAGATTCTTCAATAGTATTTTACACACTGGTGTATCTGCTCACCATGGCCGTGTTTTCTTTCACATTCTTGAATATATGTAGAATATTATAATAGATGTCTGTGTGTTCCTGTCTGAGAGTTCCATCATCTTTCTTTTAGTGCTTTCCTATTGATCATTCTCCTTTTCGATTGTTTTCTGTAAAAAATTCTTTTAAATCCTTTCATTTTTATGATATTCCAAGTACTGTGGGCTTTATGATTTTGGATGTTAGCTTCTTCTAAAGTTTTTTTTTTTTTTTTTTTTTTGAGAATTTTGAACTTGTTCTTTTGTTGTTGTTAAGTAATATGTTAAAAACTCACAAGATATGGTTCCAAATTTACTATACTAGGCTGAAGGCAGTGTCAGTTTTATGATTTATTTTTAGTTTTAATTATGTGTGTATATATTCATGTCTACATGTGGGTCTGTGCATGTGTGAGTGCAGGTACTTGTGAGTGGTAGAAGAGGTCATGAGAGTCTTTGGAGCTAGAATTACAGGTGATTGTGAGCTGCCAGAATGTGGGTGTGGACAGTTTAACATGGGCCCTAGGCAAGCGCAGTGTTCACTCTGACTGCTGAGCCATCTCTGCAGTTCTTTGAAGACACTATCATTTTGTGCAGACTATCAGGCCCTTGTTTATTGTCAGGTCCTTCACTAATTCATCACAGCTCTTTGAAAACTCTGGAAGTTCAATATCCTGCTGTTCTTCTGGGATTCTTTTCCAGCCTCAGGTAGCTGCCTCTCAATATATCAAATAGCTACTTAGATCCAGGTTCCCTGCAGATCTTCAGAGGGAATCCCTTTATGAAACACCCCTTTCCTCTGCTATTCTAACCTGAAAATTCTAGTGTTTTTGGTTTCCTGGCTGTCTGACCTCTATAGCCTTAACTCAGACAAACTGTTGATTAGTATGGATTCTGTTGCCACTGGAAACCCAGTCCCAGCCTCTAGGAGGTTATGACAGTGGTAGTGATAATGTAGTTGTTTCTTTTTCCTTAGAAATCACAGTCCTTTCCTTCCTGTACAGTGACTTTAAGCTGCTTTTATATATTTGTCCGGTTTTTTGATTGTGGAAAGTAGAAGAGTTACTTCATCATGGTCAGTTTCATATGTACATTTTACACCTAAGACACATGGTCCCTGCTCTAAATCTGTTGGTAATTACATAATTGTCATATTTATGCACATGTCATATAATTTCCCCACAAATGTTTCTTTCTCTTATTCATTTAAAAATGCTGTCTAAGTTAAGCTCATTCAGTTTTTTTTCTTGTATATAGGATACAACTTTAAAGTGCATATTATTTCTCAGTTCCTACGGTGAATACTAAGATATACTGGTGTGTAAGAATGATTGGAGGAATACATGACAAATCTTTCAAAAGCACTCATACCCAACTTTGGTGTATTGATTATACAGATAAGTAAAACTGTAGTGTTTCAGAAGTTCTACAACCAGGGACTTTTATTTAAATCAATAGAAACATACACACATATAGCAAATTAATTTTCCATGTAGGAGCCAGGGAATAATAAAAGAAGAGATAAATGGAGAAGGGTGGGTGAGAAATCTTTGTGGATACAATGAAAAAAAATACTGAGGCAATGGTATATACAAACATGTTTACAGAAGCTCAAGAAATACCCATAATTTGGCAAACATGAAGAGTATGCATGATTGCTGGGATTAATGGGTGGAAAGCAGAACCAAAACCAAAGCAACGTCTTACATACTAAGCCAAGGTGTTTGGTTTTCCATTGTAGGCTTTAGACAAGCACTAAAGTGATAGCAGCAGGTTCTGGATTGGTGAAGGCAAGCACATACCCCAGAGAGTTTTGGTCCTTTGGAGAAGACAATGATAGATGCTATTTGACTCTGTGACATTTCATCCCTGTTTTCTGTCTGGCAAGGTACATGAAGGCTGCTATAAAACATGCTTTGTTACTCAGTCACAGCCATGAGGCCCTCCTGCACACTCTCTGCCTCCACTTCCCATTATTCTGCGTCCCTCCTAAAGCCCTCCAGCAGACTGTCACTCCTTAGCCAACAATAGCACTCAGAGTATATCTGGATCTTATCTCTTGTCTCCTCTTCATGAGCCGAGGTTTGAATTGGACACATCAGGCTTCTCCAAGAAAACCTTTTTTATTTCCCATGTGCCAAAGAATGCTTTATTTTCTCAAGGATAATGAACAAATATGGAACCACCACTCACTTTGGCCTTTCTATGCCTTCTTGAATGAAACCTGCCAAATGGCCACTGTTCATCACAGTAAAGGAAGAGAAAGTTGCTGTAGACAGGATTGCCATGGAAGCACAAACCCAACAAGTAAAAGTACATAGAGACTGTTGAGGATGTGGGGCTATAGTAGTCATAGTTTGTATGTTGGATAGTTCCAAGGTTTGAGGTTAGAAAGCCTACTGGTGCAGGCAGACTAATACACATCTCCCCCAACCAAATTTACTCACACCCTGATTTCTAGATTTGCAAACATTTTTTTTTCCTACAGGTAAAACCACATTTTGTGAATGTGAATAAATTAAATAACATGAGACAGAAGATTTTTATAAATTATCCACTAGGTCCAATGTAGTCAGAAATTTTGGGGATCTATGCAACAACTACAGCCCACAGCGTAATGATCAGTGGGAGGCAAGTAGGCAATTCAGTTCAACATGACTAGGTAGCAGGTGTCAGTTCAAACTCTGGGAGTCTGACTCTGAGTCATTTACGTTAGACCTATTTAAGCACATCACAATTTGGTGAAAACTTTCCTGGTTATAATTAAATCAATTCCATGTGCACAATAAAGCGTACATAAATCTCCTTGAGGAACAAAGTAAGCTAAATAAACTTCAAGTGTGACTACATCAAAACCCTTTGTAAAGTACATGTGGCACCTTCCATAGAGATGGGTTCTATAGGTTGATTATGAAAAACAGGCCTTTGGTAGGAGTCTGGAGGTTGAGTCTGGTGTGGCCTTGGCCACACAGAGAGTGCAAAGTCACCAGGCTATTAACCATGTCCTCTCTCAGCATTCATGATGGATAATAGGTTTTGTATCTCTTCCTTTGAAGAAACAACCCTATGTGTTTAGCATTCCAGGTTTCCCCTAGGGCTTATCTGTGAGCACCAGGCCCTCCATGCCTCCTGCAACAGATGTCTTCATGGCAAAGTAGTAAGAATGGCAAGAGCCAGAGGAGAGGCAGACATAAAAACAGTAGCAACGAGGAGAGTAGAGTCAAAAGCCAAGGAATTCTGGAGCCTCTGGAATTGGGAAACATAGACTAGATTGCCTGCTCGACATTTAGACATTGCCCTATAGAACTCTAGCAGCACAGTCTGGCTGCCTCACTTTGGACTTCTGGGTTTTAGAACTGAGATAATAAATGAGTTTTGTGTGAAGCCACTCACTTGGTAGTAGATTATTAGAGTCGAAATAGGAAATGCAAACCAAGCTCACTATTCATTGGTCAATTTTTCCCCACTGTCTAGACCAGTCTTGTTCTATAGGACACTTTATATTCTCTTATTCATTCCCATTTTTTCTCTTCTTTCTTTTGTGTTATAATTCAACAAACACTGTGGTCCCTGAAAGTATTACTGCCTTATAGGGAAATGGACAAGAGTTTCCATCAGTCCTTATATATTAACTTGGTAGTCACTTCTAACTCTTCCTCACACTTTCATATTCTTATCTAGTCTGAGTTTGCTTTTGACCAAGACCTCCCTTCTCACTTCTGCATTTATTTTAGTGTGTATTTACTGATACAGACTCCCTGGGATTTTACCTTTAAACTCTGATGCCTCTTCGTGTGTTGAATGCTCCTATGGGATGTGGATCTCTGGATGGAATTTAGAGCAGCATGTGTCGCTCACTTCCCGGATTAACATTTCATTTGAAAGGGTGCACCATTTCCTCTGCTGATTCTTAGACAGGGTCTCACTTTATAGCTCAGGCTGACCTGGAATTCACCATCTTTCTAGGTCTCCAATACTGAGGCCACTGGGATGCATCACAGTTTCCTGCTTTGCCCTAATATGGCATTTCCCTTTTATTTGTTAATTTCCAAAATGTATTAGTGGTATTTACCCTGTTTCCTTTCCTTTTATTCAATGTGCTTCGCATTTTTAGGCTTCATGATGTGTAATGTTGCATCTTTTAATATTTTTGAAAATTTGTAGGTTTAGAAAGGTAACTAAAGTACTGTCTTCATGCCATATTTTTTTTGTGCATTGCCTTCTTGGTGTTCTGGTTACAGCTAGGTCACTACCACCAGATTACACACAAAGGCTGTACCAATTCTGCAATTCCATCTCATTTCTTTTCTCAATTCAGTCTGAATATTTTCTGTTAAGCCTTCTTCCACCATTAGCACTGTTTATTTAGCAGTATTCTCTATACTGTTAAGTCTCTCTTTTATTACTCCATTCACAGTTTACTTTGTAGTTATAAAGTTGCAGTGGAGTACTTGGTTGACTCCTTTAGATATGTATCTTCCAACTTGCAGTTGTCTTTAATCACATTGCAGTATTAATTTATTGATTGGTTGTTATTCTTTTGTTGTTGTTTGTTTTGTTTTTCGAGACAGTGTTTCTCTGTGTAGTTTTTGGGCCTGTCCTGGATCTCATTCAGTAGACCAGGCTGGCCTCCAGCTCACAGAGATTCACCTGGCTCTGCCTTCTGAGTGCTGGGCTTAAAGGCATGTACCACCACTGCCCAGATGATTGGGGGCTATTCTTACCATTCATATTTAAGAGTTCCAAATGCTAAGGTCATCTGTAAGTCCATTTTATTAGGCTTTATTTTTTCCTTGGTTCTATTTAGTAGGCACTGTGGTTGTTGCATGAATAAAGGACATTGTATTTAAACACACTTGAAATTTTTTAAATTACATTTCAGTGTGCATAGGAGGAGAGGGTCATGCACATGTGGGAATCAGAGAACAAATTGCAACAGTTGGGTCTCTCCTCTACTATTTTGATCCCAGGGATTAAACTCAGGTCATCAGACTTGGCATCTGGCCATCTGGCCTGCCCAACATACTTGTAGGCTAATATTATCTTTGAGATGTAATTTCCTTTGTTATTTGACAGGCGACTCAAATAGAGTATATCACCTCCCATCAATGCCTAGACTCCTTAAGGCTAGGCTACACTGATGTCTCAGGCTCAGACTAGAATGAGCAATGTCACTCATGATGCACAGTTATCTAGAGGTGACAACTGAGAGCCATAGGTGTTTGCTAGGATCCCTCTTCTCAGGAAATACTTTTGATTCTTTTATTATTACCTCATAACTTGAAGTTTTACTTGGTTATCCATTTTTTTTTCTGTCTGTCTTCTTGCCCCTCTTACTCAATTTAGGAATTTCTCAAACAATTCAAGGGAATATACTAGTAGCTGTCAACTGGGGTGATTGTAATCCTTAGGGAGCAATGGGAAATGATGGAAGATTATGGGAAGGTGGTTGAGTTGCTACCTATATCTAGTATGTTGGAGATAGGGCATTTCCAAACACTTTATAATAAATAGATTGGCCCTTTCTTCCCCGCTCCACAAATGATGAATAATTATCTGGCTGCCACTTCAGTACTTTGGAAGGCAGACAGGCAGCCCTGGTCTAAGTACTGAGTACAGGTATAAGTCCTCTAATTTCCTTCTCTGACAGATCATCTTTCCTCTAGTCCTCATAGCCTTGGAAGCTGCAGATTTCCATTTAACATTCAAATTTCAGCCTCATGACATACATATTCAGCATCTTTCCTGGCTTTCTGTCTTACACCACAGAGGCTCTGCCAAGCATCTCTGCATCACCTCTTATGCCAAGGAGAAGAGAGTCTCCAGGGGTACACATGGCTTCCAGAAAGCCACATTCACTTCAGTGTGCTTTGATTTTTTGGGGGTCTAGACCCTCCAGTCATGCATGTTCTGAAGTCTTTAAAAGTTTCACAAGTTTGACTTTGTGAGTATTCTTGACCAGATTATTGGCCATGCTTCACTTGTGTAGCTGGAGGTCACGATTGTTTTTTTGCAGGGGAGAAAGCAAGAGGTGGTAGACAGGACTTGGACTCAGAAGTAAGTGGGAAGAGTGTTTCTTATTTGATTGGAGAAAGGAGACAGGCTCTGTGTCTCCTCCACTACCAGGAAGAGGAGGCTGACATCATCTTTTACAGGATCTCTCCCAGATCCTTGGTTTTAGAGGAAGCTTCAAGGACAGGAGGGAAGAGGAGTAAAGGGAAACAAAAAAAGCAAAGTTCCCAGATGAGTCTATAAGGTTTCTAGAATCAATGTGAGACTGTTCAGGGGTCTCCACTAGAAGGCTGAGAACAGTGACAGGTTGAAGGGAGGATGTCGAAGTAATTTTGAACCACCGATGGGAAACACAAATGCCAAGAAAGCAGGCTTCCTAATTCCACTCTCAATCTTTCCTTGCAAAGTGAAAATTGTATTATTTTAAATAATGAAAATAAGTATCTTTAAGATGCCACAAAGTAAATAATTGACTAGCATCCATTCTGCGGGACATGTAATTATGACATGAGGAGACTTAAAAACGTCTAACGAGTCAAATTAAAATGTTAATGTGATGGAAATTCTTATGCAGCAGTTCTAAGGGCCTTTCTGGATGAGATGAACATTGGAATTGGGGAAGTTTAGATAAGGTTGATTTCCCACTACCATTTGAATAATTCTCAAACAGTTCTGAAGGCTCAAACAGAGCAAAAAACTGACCTTAAGCAAAAAGAAGTTGCTCAGCAGACCACTCTCAGACTTCATCTGTGCCACCAGCTCCCCTGAACCCCTAACCTGCAGCAGACTTACTTGCTGACCTCCATCATCAGGTGGATCTGTTCCTTATTATTCTTCTCTCCATCCTGTTCCTCTGGAGATGTTAATCCATAATAAACTTAGAACTTGCAAATATGGAAAAGTAAAGAATATAGTAAGTAAACTACAAGAAATAAAAATCCTTACTTACGTGGGGGTGTAGTCCGCAATTCCAAACCTCTATCTAGGTAGTATTCTAGAAGAAAGTACAGACACAGTGGTACAAAAGCATCATGTAGGAACTGAATTTGTTGAGAAGCTCTTGGTCCATGCTCAGACTCACACACTGAAGCTTGTGACTCATACATGAAAATAAATCCACGGCTTTAAATACAGCAGTGACATTCTAAACCATAAAAGACAAAGAGGGAAACAGAGAGCTAGCAGAGAGCAGACAGCTCATTTCTTGATGAACTGGAGTCTGGCTGAGTGATGGCTTAGCATAGAGAAAAGTATGCAGATGGCAGTAGCACTGTATACCTGGAGTCCTCAGGGACATGTGGTTGACCTCAGCTTTCATGCTCAGCTCAATCTCCATTCCCATGTGAGGGTTTTGTAGTACTGTGTTTTGGTCACGTATTGCTTACTCGCCACTTACAGAACAATACCAAAAGATTCATTCTCGTGCGTGCATTAGGAGAGCTAAGCAAGTGCATGGGTGGGAGGCATAAAGTGGGGACAAACACATGCACATACTGTACACACACACACACACACACACACACACACACACACAATGCCTATAAACTTAAAATGTCCTTTGTGTTATAAAGATAAACTTGAAATATAGACATCAACCATAAAGGTGGTGTTATGTTATCTTAAACATTCTAAGATTCTTCACACATTTTGGAAAGGAAAAGAAACATTGAATAACCTCAGGAATTATAAGAAAATAATATGATGTCAAATGTGAATGAGGTATTGATAGCTTTAAGCCTGAAAAGAAATAAATGGATTATGGAAATCTTTATTAGTTCAATAGAAAATAGGAGGATGGAGACAGAAGCAGAAAAGGAAAGAAATAACAAGCATAGCAAGCATGTTTTATTGTGCTCAATTATTTTAGGACAATTAAAAGCATGACCCAAGTAGGGCAGAGAGGCATATCTCTGATGCCAACTCTCAGAGGCCCAGGTAGGGAGTCAGTAGTTTAAGGAGAGCCATGGAGTCTTGACTATATCGTGATTTTTCAGCCCAGGCTGAGCTACAAGAGACCATGTCAGAAAACAAAGAAAAACAAATAAGCAATAGACATCAATAACCAAAGAAACAATACCCAAACTAAATTCTGGGATACAAACATGCATACATGGATACAAGCATACATATGCACACATACATACATATATACGCACATATATACATGCATGTGTGTGTGTGTGTGTGTGTGTGTGTGTGTGTGTGTGTGTGTGAAATTCAAAAAGGCAAATGTAAGAACCAGCAGGCCAACTTCACTTTGGATAATAAGACTGAAATTCCCAAATAAAACTAGCCATAGCTTTATTTACTGTTACCAGTGTGTTAAACAATAATGAGCTACAATGAGTTAGACCTCTCCTCAATAATGTACATGTCTTGATCTTATCAAGTTTGTGACTGGCAACAAATCAGAAACTCAACGGTAACAAAGATTGACAAGCAAAGGAAATTTCCATGGAGAAAATAATCCTCTGTTCTGTGACTGAGACAATGGCTACATTTTTTTTGTGAATGAAGATGCAGGGATGAAAGAAAGCTCTGCCAGAGTTCACACTATGTTTGGATTGTTACTTTGACATGGGAAAATCAGCCAATGAGATCCATCACAGGCAGATAAAGACACAGGCTGTACCAACTGAAAAGATATTTATAAGCCTTAACATGGACTCACAGTTTTAAAATAATATAGGGAATGCATAATAGAACCTAAGGACAGACAAATCGTTAGCTCTAAGCAGTCTATATGCTACATGGTGACCAAGAGCAAAACAATACCACCACTTCTACTAACCCCTGTATAGAAAGAAGCTTCCAGACATGGGCTACCATCCCTGGATTAGTACCGCATACCTCTACAAACTTTTGTCAAATTGCAACAGGTTTTTTTTTTTTTTTTTTTTTTTTTCCTGCTGCATCTTTACGGTGACAGAAGGTTATATGTGACCTGCGTAGTCTAGCTCCCTTCCCGTTACTTCGTAGCCCTGGTCATGTTGTGTGAGCACATACTGGCCTACTTGATAGGCCTTAAACTCTTCAGATAACTTCTACCCCTGGCCTTTGTCCTAGGTATTTCCTCTGTCTAGAAGGTTCTCATCCCAGATACCTAACCGTCTGTTTTCTCACTACCTGTACACTTTCCCTCACCTGCCATCCTCTCTAAAGGGTCACATTGGCCCCCTATTAATTAAATACGCTAACCCTTTTCTGACCAACTGTCTTTAATCATCCAAATGTCACAGCTATATACACATTATATATATATATATATATATATATATATATATATATATGTATGATACATACCACATTGTTTCTTTTCTTGTGCTACATTGTAAGAGTTACATAGGGTCATGTCTCTCTGACATCCCTAAAGTCAAGGACCACTCACTGTACATAACATTTAATAGGCATTCAAGATATACTTATTCAATGATGAAAAGAGAAAATTATGTGTGAAAGCTAGATATATTTAGAAGCATGTTTTGAAAATTCAAAAGCGAAAACATATCTAGTGACCTTTGGCCTTTTGAATTCATTAGCTGTTTACTATACCAAGCCCTTTCTCATATAGACATTACTAGTTATTACTTTGTTCACTTTAAATATTCTTCTTTCTTTTTAGTGACCTGCAAAGTATTCACTGAGACCCGACCCTGTCGAAACTGGTATGTCCCAAACTGGTAGGAAAGGCTGCTTTCTTTATGCCATATTCAAATGGAAGACCACATCTGATATTGAATGTTGTGCCTGTAACATCAGGGGATGCATCTCTAGAAACAAATGAGTTATTCTGCTAAATGAGTAGTCCTGACATGTACTCATCTATGCAAAAATTCATGCATACATATAAATATGCAAACACCTGTGCATGTGTATACTGTGTGTGCAGATATATTCACTGACAATTCAAGCTCAGGTTTTGATGCTTTTTTTAAAGTCTAGCCTTAGAACAGCAACTCTATACTATACTATGAAAGAAAAAATTCTTTCTAGATTTTTCTTTTTTAAAAAAAATTGTGTTATAAAGAGACTAATTTCGTCAAACAAATTATTATGGCTGCTTTTAGTTTAGTTCCTTTATTACTTGGGTCTGTGAGTGTGGGCAGGTTTGGAAATGCATACACCATGCAGGGAGAAGCTTTCTTTTTCCCCTTTGTTTGGGTTCAAATCTCAGACTTACTGCCTAATAGTTCTATGACCCCCAAGACCAATAATTTCCACCTTTTGGGTTCACTTTGCTGGTCTGCACAATGGGAGTAACTGTGGAATTTAAGTCCCCGGGCAGGATTCAGTCAAGTGTGAATGTGTCAGGCAGTGCCACAGTGTATGTCTTCTTATCCTGCTCGGAGAATAGAGGTGGCTCCTCGGAAAGGAAAGGAGAGGAGCTTTCAGTGTGTTCTCTTCTGTACACCCTGCCCCTGGTTGGTTCAGCCCTGCCTGAGTTGCTATTTCCAGCATCTTCTTATCTTATCCTCCTACCTACCTGGAAACCATATATCCTTCCTTCCATACACATCCCAAGTTTGACTGCCCCAGGTCATTCTGCCTTGCCTCTGTTTCCATGATCCCTGTCCTTCTTCCCTTTCTGTCCACAAAGTAAGTGTCCATAAATGCAAATCCAAATTTCACATCTGGTTGTGACTGTTCCTAATACTTTTTTGGATTCTCACTCTGTATTCAGCGTTATGCTAATAGATTTATTTATAACATCCAGTCTAATCCCTCTCAATGATACTGTGACATAGGTGTTAGTTCTAATATTTACATGTGAGAACACTGAGACTTAGACACAAAAAATTAACTTCCTTAACACTCAGAAAGAGTCCATCGTGCTGTGTTTGACATTGGAGAGTGGTATAGAGAGATGAGATTTTTTTTTTTTTTCAGAAGAAGACTACATCAGGGAAACTTGGAAGAATACAACATTGGAGACAGAAAGATCTATAGGAAGCCGGGTGGTGGTGGTGCACGCCTTTAATCCCAGTACTCGGGAGGCAGGGCCAGGCGAATTTCTGTGAGTCCAAGGCCAGCCTGGGCTACAGAGTGAGTTTCAGGAAAGGTGCAACGCTACACAGAGAAACCCCGGATCGAAAAACCAAAAAAATAAAAATAAAAAATAAAATAAAATAAAAAAAGAAAGATCTATAGGAAGCCGATGAAATGAAATAAATGTAAGTCAGATCATTGGCCAAAAGAAAAAAAAGGTAGAAACAAAGAAAAATAAAAGAAAAGGAAAACAAACAAACAGGACAGTCAACAAATGGCTACAAAGTGGCTGCTTACAACAAGGTGAATTTCATGTAGCATTTAGGAGTCATGACGGTTGGCATGGGTCAGCTATAGTCTCACAAAGTGTTGGTTGGCCACCTCTCACCTGGAGCTTGTGTGGCTGTTCACTGGATTTAGAACTTTGTTATTGTAAGGACTGATGCTCCATTTTATTTCTGCCAGAGATGCAGAGCCTGTCTCCTTGCAATGAGTTTGAGAATCCTACTTATGATTGCTTACCATGTGGCTTTTGCATAGACCCTTAGTGGCAATTCAACTTCATTCTCCAGAATTATTGGGAAAACTCAGTCCAAGATGCTAAGACTGACCCTCATATAATACTACCATGAGAAACTCCTCCAATAGCAGTTCCAGAGATCCATAGCCAAACACCAGGCTAAGCTCCAGGGGTCCAGTCAAAGAGAAGGAGGAGGGATTATATGAGCAAGGGGTGTGTGGTCAAGATCAAGATGGGGAAATCTACAGAAACAACTGAACCAAGCTCATGGGAACTCATTAATTCTAGACTGACAGCTGTAGAACCTGCACGGGACAGGACTAGGCCCACTGCATGTGGTAGACAGTTTTATATTTTGGTCAGTTTGTGGAGTCCCTGGCAGTGGGATCAGGATCTATCCCTGGTGCATGAGCTGACATTTTTGGAGGCCATTCCTTATGGTGGGATGCCTTGCTCAATCTTGATGCAGTGGGGAGAGGCTTGGTCGTGCCTCAACTGAGTATACCAGGCTTCCTTGATTCCCCAAGGGAGGCCTTATACTTTCACAGGAATGGATGTGGGGTGGTGGTGGGGGGCGGTCAGGAGAGTGGTGGTGGTGGGGTGGAATGGGAGGAGGGATGGGAGGGGGCACTGTGGTTTGTATGTAAAATGAAAAAAATTAAATAAACAAAACTCTTCCATTCACTTAGCCATGTTATTTCATGTACAGATAAGCCTCCTGTTCTACATGTACTCATGTAGAAGGGATCATGAAAGGGCACTACTCCTTGTGGCTTACTTTAGGGCACATCTTTTACAGGACTTGATTTAAGGTCAGACGTTGAGGTCCAAGAGTTGGCTGTCTACCAGTATGGCAGTAAGGATGCTGAGTGGCATGGTTAAGATTGTAGGTTGTAAAACTCAACTGCCTTTGTTCTAATTAACAAATGAGAGGTAACTTAGTAACCTAAACCACAGGTGACCTGTGCTTCAGTTTTTTTACCTGTAGAAAGGAGAAATAAAGCATTCATCTTAAACAAGACAATGTCTGTAAAGCACTTGGGACTCACAAAGCATTCTAGGTTCACCAGTGTCACCCTGTTATGATGGTCTGGGTCTCTGTGTCCCCTCCCATGTACATATTGCTACCTATTCTCCAAATGTGATGACAGTATTTAAATTTATTTGGACTGATTAATTCACAAGGGTAGAGATCTTACAAATTAAATTATTTTACTTATTAAAAACAAGCCCAGAAGCCTTCCTTGCCTTCTACCATTTGAAACTATACCTAGAAGGCACCATCTAAGAACCAGAAAGTGGGTCCTCAGCTGGGGCTGAATCTAATGGGTATTTTGATTACCACAGGAAAAAAATTCAACTTCTCCAGTTTATAAGATATCTAGTCTATGGCATTTTATTATAGGAGTCCCAATGTACCAATTGACTTCAATTTACACATTGAGCCCCAATGTGCATATTAAACAGATGAAGGGATCTAATGATCCTCAAGTTCATTTTTGGAGTACTTTCATGAGTTTAAGTTTTAACAGTGTATTGGTTAGGGTTCTCTAGAGGAACAAAACTAATTGTGTGTGTGTGTGTGTGTGTGTGTGTGTGTGTGTGTGTGTGTGTGTGTTACTTATAGGCTGTGCTTCAGCTAGTCCAACAGTGACTGTTGGAAAGATGCAGAATCTGGTAGTTGTTCCATTCATGAGGCTGGAAGTCTTGGCTAGTCTTCAGTCTATATTGTAGTTCTGAAGAAGAAGGTTCTAACCCCAGAGGAAGAAATGCCTCAGCAGCAGAATAGATTAACTTGCCAGTGAGGGTGAGGGCAATCAGGCAAAGAGCAAAAGCATCACTCTTCTATGTCCTTTTATGTGAGCTGCCACCAGAAAGTGTGGCCCCAATTTAGGGTGGGTCTTCCCACCACAGATGATACAAACAAATAAACAAAAGAGAGAGAAAGAAAGAAAGGAAGGAAAGAAGGAAGGAAGGAAGGAAGGAAGGAAGGAAGGAAGGAAGGAAGGAAGGGAGGGAGGAAAGAAGGAAGGAAGGAAGGAAGAAAGAAAGAAAGAAAGAAAAACTCACAAAGATGTTCCCAGCTGCTTGTGTTTTAGTTGATCCCAGATATGGTCAAATATCATAAATAGAGAAAGAATTAGAGAAAGATATATTTGTAATTAAGTAGTCCTGGTAAAGGTAGGTTCTTCTTAAGGTTTGTCCCAGCTCAGGTTTTTCAAGGTTGTCCCAACACTGTCTTTGTTTGAGGGCATCTATTGAGGCCTATGAGGGGATTATTTAGTTTGTATGGGTTTTGAACTAATGAAATCCTAATTAGTCACTCATCATCAAAGAATTCCTGGGTATTGTTTGGTATACTAGAAATTCCATGTTAAGGACAAGAAATAAATAAAACCATCTATACAACCATCAAGAATTTATGCTTTATTGAAATTTTTAAAAATTATGTTATGGGATGGAGAAATGGCTTAGTATTTGTTGTTCTTGCAGGGGGCTCAGGTTCAATTCCTAGCACCCACATGAAAATTCAAAAACAGCTAGTCTAGTTCCAGGGGATCTTAACACTCTTCTGATTTATGTGGGCCCCTGGCACACACATGGAGCCATACATGCATGTAGGCTGTGGTGATTTGAATGTCAATGGTCTCCATAGGCTCCTATATTTGCACACTTGGCCTTTGGTTGGTGAAACTGTTTGGAAAGGATTAAATGGTGTGGCCCTGTTAGAGGAGATGTGTCACAGGCATATGGGGGTGTTGTGAGATATTTAATTACACTTTGTAAAGATATGTCACTGTGATTGGTTTAATAAAAAGATAAATGGCCAATAGCTAGGCAGGAGGTAAAGGCAGGACTTCTGACAGAGAGAGCTCTGGGAAGGAGAAAGGAGGAGTTGTCAGCCAGACACAGAGGGAGCAAGACATGCAAGAGGAGAGGTGAAAGCCACGAATCACATGGCAACATGTAGATGAATAGAAATGGGTTAATTTAAATCATAAGGACTAATGGGATAAGTCTAAGCTATAAGCCAAGCTTTATAATTAATAAGTCTCCGTGTTGTTTGAGTGAGATGGCAGCCCCAAAAAAAATCCATCTACAGGTGACCTTGATGTTTCCAAAGCCCACTCCATTCCCAATTTTCTCTCTCTGCCTTGTGGTTGTAGATAAAGATGTAAGTTCCCACCTACTGCTCCAGTACCATGCCTGCCTGCCTGCTGCCATGTTCCCTCTTATGATGATCACAAACTAACCTTTTGGATCTATAAGGTCCCCCAATAAACTCTTTCTTCTATAAGTTTCCTGGGCCATGATAGATCTTCACAGTGATATAAAAGTGACTAAGACATAGGTAAAACACTCATGCATATAAAATAGAATAAATAAATCTTTACCCTTTTCAATGTATTAAAGTAAGAAAGTGGTGAGGAATGGAAAATTACCCAAGGAGCAAAACTATTTACAGAGAAGCATAAAGCCTAATGCTTTTCAAATCTATGTGGTGGGGTTCTATTGATTCTCCTTCCTTGTGATTGTAGAGAATGTCATGGTTATTCAGGGGATGACTTCTTACAAAACTGAGCTTTTAAAAGCTGTTTTTGAGATGCACAATTTGAAAAGCCCTGCCCTGTGAGGGTCATGCACAACCCAGCACAATAGGACCAAGACTTGGAGCAGAGCTCCCCACCCTGCCATGTTGTTTCATGGAAGACAGAGGTGCCTGGGAATGAGGAGAGTTGTGTTTTCATGGCAGCTTGAGTTAATAAGCATGCTAGGCAGTGTTCCAATAAAGGGGACCATGTGAATGCAAACTCATTAAGTCTTCTTGTACTTTCATGCATGAGGAGTTGTCAGTGACAAATGACATGGAAACAGAGACACAGTGAAGTATTTCAGACTCCCTTGAAGTGACATGGTCACATACAAACCTAGGAGTCAACCTTTTCAATCTATAGCCAACAGCTGAGATCATGACCTACAGCCAAGGCAGGGTGGAACGTTTCACTTGAATAAAATGCAAGTGCTTTGAGATAGGCAGTCTCTCTTCCTTTATTACATAGAGATACTGGCTAGGACAGGAAATTAGATCCCAGGTTAGCACAGACATAGATTTTTTGATACATTTCAAAAGACCTGAATTTAACTTCTAGGACTTATTTCATGTATGTCTGTGTTTCTTGAGTGTGCCTTTAGAATATCTGTATAAAAAGTGCTGGGCCAGTGTCTTTCTCACCAGATAGATGTAGAATATACTGTTGGCACTATCACATAGGTTAAGAACCCTTTAGTAATCCTTTTCCCTCAAACAGAACACTCTCCCATTAACTGCAGCTAGCTTTGGGTTACTACACAAGGTGAATGTCCTACCTCTACTGCCCTGGGATGTGAGCAAAATAAGGCCAGAAGGATATGAGCTGGGTCAGTTGTTGAACATAATTGTGCGATGTCTGTAATGTCTCAAATGCCTTGCTAACTCTTGCCTTCTGACACAAGGGGTAAGCCTTTCATTTTGCAGGGAGATCAGTGCTACAAATTGGAGTCAGCCCAGAAGAGAGCAGAGAAAAGCCTTCCTAACTCAGAGATACAAGAAGACTTCAAGAAGTGAATAGGGAAATTGGCAAAGGAGGACATGAAAGAAAATGTGGATTGTGGGAAACAGGCTTTCAGGATACAGGGCATAAAATGTACCATTGGGGTATCCTTGTCTCCATGAGCGATGATCATGGGGCCAACTCTGGGAAGGTTTCAGCAGGCCTCAGAGTAAGGGTAAGTTCTGGTCAAAATGTCTTGCCATTTCCAATGGCACCCTTTCTTCAGCTTTGTTAGCATGCTCATACCTCCAACTAGAGCTTTCACAATAAAATGTAAAATATGAAGAGGATTTCCTCTGGCTTTCAGAGAACATTCACTCGGCAAATCTCAACTGTACATGTCATAATTTGTAGTCTTGTAAGCAGCAATAATCCATGGGTCAGGAAATGAACACACAGTTATAAAAAGTCCAGTTCAAGATAGGTGGTACTCATCATTTTAACCCCTTTGTTTAAGCGATTAAGAAGTCCCAAAATAGTCTGTATTTCACTTGAAAATGAAAGTGGAGAAGTGTATAGTGTACCTAGGTATGACTTAAATATCAGGCCATCAGCAGCTCATGGGTATGTCTTGTGGGCTAGCCTCCCAGTGGGGCACGGAAATGATAGCAAGACAGATGCATGGATAGTTATTGTCTGTTTTTTTAGGGCAGTATCTCCGAAGTGTTTTGACATTTAATGTTGATGTTTTACTACGAACTAATAGAATATTTAGTAAATATAAAGAAGCATTGCCTAGAATCCTATAATCTTAATACAAATGTTAAATTCCTTTTATATTGACTTTTTGTTAGTGTTCATAAGTACTCTGATGTTCATTAAGAACAATCATATTGTGTTGCTTTCTATTTTAGTTAATTTCACATTATAAGTATCATTTTCTACTTATCTCATATTCATAATGACTATTTTCATTAGAGTCCACTTTCCCTTAGATGTTTACATTGATCCCCTTCTGTTATCTGGACACCAAGACCTACACAAGAGCCTTTAGCTTGTTTGATTATATTTTTTTCATAGATGTGGTCATGAAGGGTAGCATAGGAACCTGGAATGAATGTTGTGGACCTTGTTTCCCATATTAAGCTGCTGATATGGTGACTGATTCACTTTAAGGGGTAAACAACTTAGGTTTAACATCAGACACCTCAGTGTTTCCTCCTAGTTCTATCCTTTAGGTTCCATGTCCTGAAAAAATGAAAAAAAAAAGTGTCAAAGTCACTACATGCAAGAGCTGAAACCTATGTTTTCTATAGGAAATCTAATGTGTATAAGTAGAAAACTATCCATTGTGGCAGTCTGGCTTAATGTATTAAGGGGTAATGTTCTAGTAAAATTGCCATATATGTGGCATCAGCAATGACCACATTCAAAGACTCTGGCTTAGAAAGGCCAGAGTTACAGTTCTGCTTACATCTACAATGACTGAATAGGCCAAGTGCACTACTTTAGTTTTTAAATATGAAAACATGAGGAGCACAGATATAACTCAAGTGTTACCAAATCCTGATTAGACATATGTTTTTATGTGCATTGGTGTTTTGCCATGGGTGTCAGATCCCCTGGAACTGGAGTTACAGCCAGTTGTGAGCTGCCATATGGGAGCTGGGAATCGAACCTGGGTCCTGCGGAGGAAGAACAGTCAGTGCTCTTAACTGCTGAGCCATCTTTCCAGTCCTGACATGAATTTTTAAGCAAGTGCCTATCTAATTCTTACAGACAGGGTATGTGCTACTTCTGCAGCATACATTCAGTGTGCCCAAAAGTGTAGTTAGTATTATTATTATTGTGGTTATCATGTTTCTTCTAGGCTAAGTACCTTAAGGTAGGATATAAAAGTTATCAGTCTTTAATCCACCTATAAAATATAATTCATATTAGAATCCACCTTCTAGTATATTGGAAAGTTTTAAGGAGACCATACATATGCACATAGATAGCTCAAAGCAGTGCCTAACACAAAGAAATACCTCAGTAACTGCGAGCTATTATCTGATTTTGTTTCCTTTATTTTATCAAAGAACCTGGATGGGCAAGTATTATTATTATCCTCCTTTGTTCTGATAAGGAAACAGAATGTCAGAGTGGTTTCTGTAATTTTTCAGTCACTTACCTATTTGTCTGTCTGAGTTCAGACTACAGCCACTTGACTTTGGAGTCTCTGTGATCCTGTGAGCTCTAGAAAATGGTCGATGAACCATAGGGCTGAGTTCTTGATGGACTAACAATGGGGACCACAAACGTAATATCACAGATGCCAGGCAGCAGCAACCATGCCTGGGTAGTGTTACGGAGAACTTACAGAGAAGGTGACATGTCTTGGGTGGACCTCTGTTTCCTGAACTAACTCACATGTGAATTCTAGGAGAACAGCGTGGAAATAAACTTAATATTTGTCCAGATGAGTAAAGGTGCCCTTAGGGATGAGAAATCTTGCTGAGTTTTGACATTCAATTTCTAAGTACTTTAGCTTCTAAGAGGAGCTTCCTAATCTACTTTTCTGCTCTGTTCCCTGGTCCCTCTCCTGTCTCTGCAATGTCCCTATGGGTTGATGCTCATGCTGCAGGCCAGGGATTTAGGGCATCAGAATTCCTGATGTGGGATTTTTTTTTTTTTTTTTTGGAAAGGCCACATGGAGAGTTGAGAAGTAGGAAAACAGAATAAATGTCTAAAACTGAATGAGGAGCCTGCCTATCCCTGGTTTCTACTCCTTTAATCCACTGGCAGCTAACTTAATAGAAATATATTACAGTAGCAAAGAAGAAAAAAGCAGCAACTTTTCAAAATCACAACCCGGTAGCATCCTTGCAGTTTGATGATAAATTTACATTTGATGAAGAGCGAAAGGCATTCCTTCATTAAAGGCTATACTAATGTTTGGAATCATCCATCTTTCTGAACTCCCAGTACCAGTCCATAGCCCTCGAGGAGGACCTAAGGACAGTCAAAGTGATGCTTTCCAGTGAATTGTAAAGGTGACTTGAGTCAGGCAGGCATTTTAGGAGGTCATTTTCCCATTTCTTATTTATCAGCAAATTTGCAGCATAACTTATTCAAGGTATCACACTATAAATGGGATGCCTCGTCCACTTATAACCCTGGAGAATCTGCTTTTGTTTCCAGCTTCAAGGGAAGGTGGCACACAGATAGGCCAGCCCTGCTCCACCCAGAATTAAGAAGTTAAATGGAGCTGAGAATTAAAATCCACACTCATATTTTCTATATGAGTACTCCATATTGCCTATGCAGTGATAGTAACTTAATTTGACTTGCTTCCTTCTGGTTGTGCCTCCCCAGGTGGGTCGTGAGCTCCTTTAGGAAAGATGCACTTTATTTAGCACGGGCTCTGGTACCCACAGGCTGCTTAGCGACAGTATGGTGTGGTGAGAAGTGGCAAGTTTACAGGGAGGAAGCTCAACTTCAATGATTCTGTGATTTCTTTGTTTTGTTTTTGTTTTTGTTTTTTTTTTTTTCTCTTTAATCAGAGTTTCAGTTTCTTCAGCTATAAAATCAGACAGGTGTTTCAAGCTTATCTATCAGGTCGAGATCTGGATGAACTGTGATATGGACCACACTGAATGCAACCTATAACACCCTACACAAACGTTGATGATTAATATGGGGACTTTTTTTGATGTTAATTAAATTTGTTCTTAGTCAGTTTGGAACATGCATACAATGAATATTGACCTCTCACATCCCCTCCCCAGCTCCCTACAATCCCTGTCCATTCCACATCCTCCCCACAAATCTCTCTCTTATCTCCATGTCTATTTGTTTTGTTTTGTGATTCATTGAGATTAACCAAGGCTATCTCTGTGACTGTGGGTTTAGAGTTACCTGGTAGAGCCTGTGGTCTCAGCAGTAGCTTTACAACTGTTGCTGTTATTGTTCTTATGTTCAAAACCCATATAGTTGAGAATGGAAGGTAGGCATGTATTATTATTAATGGACACTATTTTTTGCTTTGTTTCCATTGAGAATTGAGTATTCTGAGTCTATATATCACGTGTGATGGACAGTGGCTGCCTGGCTTATGCCATCTGACATCCTACATATCTACTTGCTTCTTTATCTTCTGTCTTTTTCTAATAACTGGAAGGGGTTTTGTTCTGGCTTTTTACTCCATTGTACCTGGAATATAATAATGCCAGTGACTGATTGATGAGAAGCATCTCTGGTATTTTATATTTCCTGGTTTCAGACACCAGCAAAGGAAACACTCTGAGTTTTAAGTTCAAAAATCCCAGGAATGAGAAACTTAGCCTCTTTGGGTCAAGGGCCAGTATAATGGGTATATGATTTTTTTTTTAAATGTGCTAATTGAATGAAAAACAGAAATAAAAGGGAGACCTAACACTAATGTGATCCTCATGATTGTGGCACTAGCAGGAAGCAAGAGAGGAACTTTCTTGAACACAAAGGCAGTGCTCAGCAAATAAAACAGGAGATCAGAAACAAAGATTATGCAGTCTTTTGCTCCAAGGAGTTTACCTATAGTAATTGTATCCTTTTCTCTCTACTTTTGAATTTAGAAAGGGCAGGCCATCTTGACCCAGTGAAGCCCTTTCTGCATTTACTTGAAAGGAGATCACTTCCATCTCGTCCTACAATCAGGCAGCAAGTATTTACCAAGTAATGATTGCCTGCCAGCAGCATGTGGTAAGTACGCTGTGATGTAGAGAGCTAGACATGTAAAGTGGAGAAATGGATTTGGGAGTCATTTGCATCCTGGTGAGAGAGGAAGTGCTGAAAGCAGATGAACTCCGAGAGAGAGAGGAGACAGGTGGAGAAGAAAAGGAATAGAATCTACAGTCTAGGGGAGACTCCTGCACAGGAGGAGACAGGGTGGAGACAAATATGCCAGCTGGAGATGAGTGAGTGTGAGGTGCTGCCCAGATCCAGGTCAGGGGAGGGCACTGCTTCAGAAGGAGCCCATCCCACAAAAGCCTCATTTGGATAGAAACTGGCAAACCTGGAGATAGGAGCCCCCTCGACATGGGTTTCATTTTATACAAATTTGTTTTCCTCTCCTTAGCTCAATCAAGCACCTCAGGTGTGGTATATGTGTTAATAAAAATTCCAACTCTTTATGGAGCTACTGATCCTTTCAGTGGTCAGGAAGAACTGGTACCTATTGCTCAGCCTTCCCCCCAGCAAGGACCAATAGTAATGTCCTTATGGTTTCTTGTGTGCTGCTGGTTCCTGTTAGTCATCTTAACAAGCCTCTGTGAGGCATCTTCTGTGCTTTGAGAGATCCATAAACATGATAATTTTAGGAGTACATGGTGTCCTTAGGGATAGTCAAGCACACAGAATTCTTGCTGCACTGAAGTCAAATTGATAGACTTTTTGGAATGACTGACAATTACCAATAGCTGGAGGTTTTAAAACTTACTTTATATACTCTGTGAATACACTGCTCTGACTCTTATTTCTGATAGAGCTCATGATTCATCTACTGTAGAAGGAACATTAAAAAATGTTTTCAAGCAGAATTGGAACAAAACAAACTAGATTGGGTCAGACTCTTGTTTGATAGTTGAATCTCATATACTGTAATTTGCTCACTTCTGGGAGCCTTCCTGCATCCCTGACCATAACAAAGAGAACTTGCTCATCCACACAGCTTGTGGTAAGTATCATATGATAGGAAATATACATCATTTTACATTCAAGGACATCAACATCTCATGAGGAAGGATAAAACAGATTCACCAGTAGCTATGATACAAGACAACAGGTGGCAGTTACCAAAAAAACCTAGTGCATTTCCTAATGCATCACTGTTTAAAAATAGTATTTTAATGACTAGATAAATGAAAAAAATGAATTAAAATGTAAGAGATGTTAGAGGAAGAATGTGGATCTCATGAAATGACATCTGTTCCTTCCCATTTGTTATGGTCTCGAGAGGAGGTTTGAGGTTTGGGTAGGTATAACTAAAGCACTAACAGGATATCAGGTTTTGGTGACAACATGCAGACAGAAGTAATGGCATAGGAACCCGAGAAATGGGAATAGTTCACAGAGGAGGACCATCTTGATTCGTTAAGGGCTCCTCAGGAGTCATGGTAGTTATCATGGATAAAGACATTATATCAGCAACTTGATTTTTTATATGTAAGATGCAGAAAGGCGTCTGTATGAGTTTAAAAAATAAATCTTAGAGATATGTCTTTCATATTACAATAGTTTCCATATTACATGGCATCTCAAGCGTGTCTTTTTATAATTGTAAGCTTAGGTGGGGATGACGTATAAGAACATTTAAAAGCAATGTTAAGAAAAAAAAAAAAAACACCCTGGTGGTGGTGGCACATGCCTTTAATCCCAGCACTCAGGAGGAAGAGCCAGGTGGATCTCTGTGAGTTCTAGGCCAGCCTGTTCTACAGAATGAGATCCAGGGCAGGCATCAAAACTATACAGAGAAACCCTACCTGGAAAAAAACACACTAAAAAACTAAAACAAACAAACAAAACAATGTCATGTGAAGTTATATATTATCTGTATATTATATTCATACTGAAAAGTTTTTGACAAATACAACTTGTTTCCTTTAAGAAAATCAGGCTTGGGTCTTTAGTGTTACTGAAGGGTTAGAAAAGTATTTGCTATTCAAAAAGTAAAACATTTCATGATTTCCAATACCCTAACTCTAGTCAAAGAAAGTACCCACTTTTATCTCTTACCTTTAGGTTTGAGCAAGTTGGAATAGGCATTGAGAGCCTGTTTCAAGCATATGTTTTCTGAGAATTTCAAGAATTCTGAGATGAGTACTAACTTTGGAGGGCTTGATTTGCCCATCATATTTCAACATTGTGTTTTTCTGGTGTAATCTCCATATTTATTGTGTGATAATTCACTTGATGCTCATATACAAGGGCTCATTAGAAGAGGGAGAGAGAAATGTCATGACTGATGGAAATGCTTCCTCTGAACAAACTGACATATCAAAACAGTTTTATTAGCTACTTTAATTAAAGTCAAACTTTGACATTGCAGCTTGGACCATTGGCAATCTTTTGTGACATTTAACCACTTTAGCATTCTATTTTAAGTATGTTGGAATATAAATAAGTAAGCAAGATGAATTCAAATCTTTAAATGTTTCAATGAGCTATCAAACTGGTTTAGACAGGCAGGGATATCACTTTGTGTATAAAACACAGCGTTAGCTTTATTACAAAGGAGACCTATGCTTGTGGGACCAGGGTGAACAAAGCTGTGACCTCATCTTATATAAGAGGTGAGCAATTGTAGAGTTCAGCCATTGACAAAATATCAAAAGCAAGAGTGTTTAGATATTGGTTGACCTTTAGCAATGAAAGCATGGTTACTTAAAAATCATTGTTACTCATTGGCTGATTTTCAGAAATATTGGGCTGGCACTGATTGGCTGGCATTCAGAAGCATGGTTAATGATGCAAAGCTATCATTGATCAACTAGGATGGATTTAGAATTGGGTCTGGTGATTACCTGCTGGCAATGGCTGAAAAGAATGAGTCCTTTCCATGAGGGTTAGGAATTTCACTGTTAACCAGAAACCATGGTCATCAGCATCCTTGTCTAAAATTTAAAACTCTGCTCTGACCTTTCTTTTTTTTTTTCATGTTGAGTAATAAAGCAAGAGAGGGATAAAATTCTTTTTACAAGATAATGTATGAAAAAATACTAAATATTATAAGGGACTGTCAGAAGTGTTGACAGGTGATGATAACAAGTGATATATGAATCGTTAAGTTTTGCATTAAATTTTTTTTTAATCTCTGAGCATATTATAGTCTTGGGATGGTCAACGTTGGACTTTGTATTTACATTGCCTTCCTGATTATGTAGAGCACATTCATTTGCTTCTGATCTGCTGGAGAAAAATTGACACCATGAATTGAATTAGTTTGACATATTACTTAGTAAAAAAGGAAGACAGAGGGAAGTGTCAGGTTGAAGTAATGATTCTTTCCATTTCCCTTTTGTAAGAATTCTATTTCACAAGACTCTGGTGTTCAGTGGCTGGGTGATAAGAAGGATGGGATGAAGGTCATTGGCCAGTGGGTAATAGCATGAAAAGGTAGGCAGGAAGGAATAATTTGAGAATAGACAGAAAGGTTCTTCAAAAGATTAATTGTTTTTCTTCAAGAATTCATCTGGTATCAAACACTAGGTTTTCTACATTTATCAAGATGAGTATGCCTCCTTGGGTTGGGAAAATGGATCTGCAGGTAAGAGTACTTGCTGTACTCATAAGATATGAATTAAAAGCACCAGAAACCATGTAAGAACCAAGGCACAGTTCTATATTATAACACATGAATCCAGGGGAGCCAGAGGAGAGACCGAAGGATTCATGGGGCTTGTTGGCCACCCACCTAGTTCCAGTTTTTGTTCTCCATGACACATGAGCTGACACATGAGCATCAGTTCCAGTAGAACTGCACAGTAAGTGGGCAAAGATCAGGAGGTGGATGTTCCAGTCTCTGCTGGTAATCTACTGCAATCCTGTGACATGAGAAACAGCTAGCAGCTAGGATGGCAGCCGAATCCCTTGGACCACATTGGAAGCAACTTCTGGTTTCTCTCAATCTCTAGGCATTGAGAGTGTGGTAAGGAAGAGCTGAGAAAGTTGACAAGGCAGAGAAAGGGACAACTCTGGTGTCATAGAAACAAGGTAGGGACACCCAACATCCTCCTCTCTTTTTCTCTCTAACACACACACACACACACACACACACACACACACACACACACACAATCATATTGTGAAGAGGTGGACTTTTTCACATAGTGCCTTGCTTCATACTACTACTATTGGTAAATTTTGTTGTATCAAAACATGAGACGATCCTGAGGGAAATTGAAATATTTTTGTTTTTAAACATCTATAATTGTCAAGGGCCCCTTGTGGCCTTTTGGTGACCTATAGTCTTGTTAAGAGAGCAAGTGCATGGTTGTCACATTATAGTGGATTCTGGAAATGTATGTGAATGGAACAAGTGGCAAGAGAAGAGGTGGATGGAGGCATCTTCTGAGCAATGACATAAGACAGTTTTGGAGCAGGTTGCAGTAGGCCAGTAGAAGATTTCAGGCTGACACATGAGCATCAGTTCCAGTAGAACTGCACAGTAAGTGGGCAAAGATCAGGAGGTGGATGTTCCAGTGTCTACTGGTAATCTACTGCAATCCTGTGACATGAGAAACAGCTAGGAGCTGGGATGGCAGCCGAATCCCTTGGACCACATTGGAAGCAACTTCTGGTTTCTCTCAATCTCTAGGCATTGAGAGTGTGGTAAGGAAGAGCTGAGAAAGTTGACAAGGCAGAGAGAGAGACAACTCATTTCTTCAGAACTCTCTCTCTGCTGGAACCACGCCCTTGAGCCCTTTAAAGCACTTATAGTCTTTCCACTTAACATTTTCTCTCTTAATTGCATCTCATCCTGTTTGGCTCTCTAATTGTCTTGGGTGTGCCCAAGTCAAGTTTCCTAGAGGGCAGAACTGCACTATGCTCTTTGGGTACTTCCTGGCAGAGCTAAGCACTGGGCTAAGAGTGTAATTAAGCTAGCTCTCATTTCAGAGTTGATTGGCTGGCTGATTAAAATGGAAGTAAACAGCTCAGGTGATTACTTTGTCCATTGGGAAGCAGGCTGGGCGACATTCACTTCTTGACTCTTGCTGCTTCCCATAACTAGGCCTCAGTCTGAAAATCTGGAAAACATGGTGCATAAGTATCAGGAACCTTGAGACTGGTACCATTTCCCCTACAAAGCCCTGGAGTTCCATGATCTGGGATTTGAAAAATGTTCTAGCATACTATGGAGGAATGATGCACAGAATTCTGTTTGTGGAATTTTAATGCCTTGGGCAGAGACAATATGAGGTATACTTCTTGCATTTAATTTAAAAAAAAAAAACAGTGGTGAGTGCATCTTGAGAAATGTTTCACTATTTTACTTTTGGCTTACAAATTATGCACTGCCTGGGTGTGAGTACCTCTGGATAATGAGTGAGCATAGCAGAATGGAAGATAACAATAACTCCTGAGTAGGGCCAGAAAGTCATTTATCTTTCCGTTTCCCCTCTGCCAGCAAGCATCTGGAAATTACAAACATTCCTATTTGAATAACTATTTTGGTAAGATATGTTCATTTGAATTCTTACCTCAATAACTTAGATTGTGATGGGAAAAAAGAAGGAGATGGAATAGTTTTCATTAATAATCTCAACTGCATTTCTGAACGTGACATTCATGTTCAAATATCTTTCTGTTTGATATGCCTTTCCCTAGGCAGGTTTGACTTATACCATTGAGGTCCACCACTCAATAGGGATGTGTGCATAGGAAGTGAGTGGAGGATTGTTCCTTTCCCCCTTTGTACACCTATCATCTGTTCTGTGCAGGTGTTCACAATTAAGTTAGAACATTTGCTACCCTAAAGCTTTTTTAGTTCCTCCCTTGGATTCCAAATGGTAGATAGTGGAGCATATAAACTCTATTGGATTCTAGGCACCCTTGATACAAAATGCTTAGCTCATTCAGCTAAGGCATTTAAGACGTTGTTAATGATAAGTCATCTTGATTGCCCATATGGAAGAGCAGGAGCAAGAGCTGAGCTAGAATAGAACCTCGCCTCCAGATTGTGAACAATATTTACCTTAATAACAAAGAGATTGACAGTTTGAGGGAAATCAACAGTACTACTAGTGCTTCCTAGAAACATTCACTTAACTAAACAAGCCCAGGGTCCTGGTTTGGGGAAGCTCACAGTGACCCAGAGAGCTCAACTTTATACAGTGCTAGCTGAAAACCAACCAATCAATCAAACAAACAAACAAACAAACAAACAAACAAACAATATCTCCTATAAGAAATCAAGCCAAAGTCATCTGGATTGTGTAGTTTTAGAGGAAGCAGATGTATGATCAATGCTTTGCTCTACTTGAGAATGCAATGCAACAGTATGAAAATCCTAAAATATAATTTCTGTTAATTAATGTATAGAAGTGCTATAATTTTTTCTTTGTGCAGGCATCTCTCACCCACTTCACAATTTCCAGGCCCCATTGCTTTGCTAACAATACTTCTTTTGGACATATGCAACCCCTCAAGATTTTATAATATTTTCTTACATGTGGTATATACTTTCTGAAACTTGTCCTAACTGCAAGAGAGTGAACAGAGTATTAGAGATGTTCCTATGATCTGGAGAGCCTACTTATTTTAAAACAGTCCAGCACTGTGTGGGTTTTTGACTGCATCGGCTTTTGTCCCACTGTTGATAACTATCCAGTCTGTGAAAGCCTGAGGTTTTTGTTTCATTTTCCACAGAAATTCCTATGACACCATATATCTCCTCGCCCCTCCCCCCAGAAATTTGGAAATTGGAATTTGGAATTCCTGTGGAAAATAAATTTTGTTAAAATTCATCCAGATTTTTTCCAACAAATCACATTTAAAAAAATCACATTATCAACCTATGCATTAAGGACTCTTGTGCCTTTTCAGTAACTACTATAAGAATTGTTTAGAAATACAAGCTTTTTTTAAAAAACTCATTCTACACTCTTATTAAAACTCAAAAATTTTATTTATTCACTAAGGAAAGAATGTTACTTACTTTGTAAAAGGATATTTTCTCCTGTAACAGCGTGTTAGCCTCAACCCAAATTTCCAAATGATTTCTTATTGCTGACTTTAATTTTTCCCCAGTGGCCCAAAATAAGACTCCTTTGATTTGAACTTGGTTCCTAAAGGGCTTTCCTTTTTGGCAGCTCAGATGTCATTTGGGGCAGAAATAGTCAGCTTATGTAGCCAGAGTTGCAGTTTAACATGTTCCTAAAAGGAACAATACAAAATACTGTCTCCCCCAATGTGCCTTCCAAAATGACTTATGCTGCTTTATGCTAATATTAGCAGGCTCCTTCAGGCTACAACAACGCACTGGAAAATTGTGGTCTGCCATGCATTTCTTTTGATGTTATTCCATGCCAGATCGGCAGGGAGTTTGCACACCCCTGTCTGATGGTAGTTCTCAAAGTTCGGAATGCTTGCTTCAGCACCATGTCTGGGGACAGCTCCTTCTGCCGTTAGTCTTCCCCTCTTCTGAAGACGCAGGCACAAAGGACAGCTTAGGGTTTCAAGGAACTATACTGCCACTGTCTTTCACTTACATCTGCCTTCTTAGCAGTTTGTTTGACTAGAGTGGTTATAATTATTATTTTTAAGCACAATGAAATTTGAGAGGAAGAA